>NC_084922.1:23263957-23888957 GCF_958298935.1 Phragmites australis
GCCGGTGTTCCATAGTAGAGAAGTAGAATTTTGGAGAGTTCTCCCTCCTACTAGTTCTCATATAGATGACGTTATAAAATACGTCCAGACAAATTTTAAAAACTTTTATTATTAATACATATAAAATTGTTAAGGTTATGTATATGAAAATAATATTAAATTTATCACGAAAAATACTTTCATAATATTACATGTTTTAACAAGTTCCACTAAAAAATAATTATAAAAAGTATCAATGATGAGTTTTAGAAACCATGTCAAAGTACTAAATGACAAATAAAAAATAACGGATTAGTATATTTTTCTATGATATTTTCCAATGATTATATTCGTCAAATTAATTATTTTAAAATTTCTTGAGGTGATGTCACCAAACCATAGTCCCTATCTAGTAGCCACGGCACTCGAGCTGGCCACCAATGCCAGATCCCACATACTCTGTTCCTACCGATGGTTATTAGGCACTTCCTCACTGCAACAGCAAAGACTGTTCGTTGGTCGGCAGCTATTCATTCACAACACCAACATCACAAGCACAAGAAACACGCAGCCACCGACACTGAAACCTCATCCACCATTCAGTATTACGCATTGTCTTAAAAAAAAATGTCTGAGTTTTATTGGATGAGTCATACATACATCTACCATTTAAGCACACTGCTGCTCAAGGGATTCAAAGCATCAAAATCATATCGCGGTACATGTAATCTGCATTCCAGTGGAGCTGCTGCTTACAGCACAAAGCAGGAAACAGCGTACAAAGGGAATTCGTACCGGTTTTGCCATGGCCTTGCTTGATTTCTAGAGGATATAACATGCAGTCAGGAGGCTCTTGACAGCACATTATCGACATACATGCCTTTACACCTATAATTAGTTCTGCACAGATTGCATTCTCCGTTCCTGCTCCACTGCACAGAAACAGAAGTTTGATAGGTAAGGTTGTGTCAATTGAGGCTGCATTCCTGAACGTTTTATGAAAGACCAACAGAAGTTTTATGAAAAGGTTTATGTGCATCTATATTTTCTATTCAGTTCAACAGTCTGTTGGTTTCTCATATAGCTATGCTGTGCAACTAGACGAAAAATCTGAGCGCTTAACAGTAGTGTTTGGTTCAAATCTCGGGGATTCCATTATAACAGAATAGTACACAAGTGTCTAGGTTGCAGTTCGTAGTATAGTCCAATCAGAACTGCAGGTTACAGTTTTCAACTAAAACGAACAGAAAGACAAATGAGCTACAAAGAAATTAGCAACTCTATGTTGCCACTTCTTAGAATGTAAGGTAGTTCAAAAAACAAAATTTCATGAAAAAAAATACACATATCACCTTCCTCTGAAACCAATTAAGCATATGAACTCAAGAAAGACAATAACGGTTACTTATGTTTTACCTTGCAGGGATCTCTCAAAGTTCTCCAGCTGAGAAATAAAGCCTTCATTAGGAGCTACTTGAGGTCGTTTGCTTCTAACTAGTGACAAGGCACTTTCGAGGCTCATTTGATGCTTCTTCATGAGATATGCAACAACAATTGTGACACTGAATATTTAGACAAAGATGTCTTAGTAGGAAATAAATAAATAATGTGGAGTAATATGCTTTTTATGAATTAAAATATTCTATGTGAAACATCAATAGGTCAAGGAACATGATATTTCATCCTTTATCCAATAATGAGTTCTTACGGAATGGAATACAGTTAAGCTTTAGTAGAAAGTCAATAAAGACAAAGCAAAAACTATTACTGTAGTATGCTAATAGTCACAAACAGTTCATCAGATCTAGTAAGCATAACATGATTGATGAAACTCTTTGTATGTAACCTGATTAATGAAAAAATTTGTGTTTCTCATTATTAAGTAAACACCTGGACATATTAGATGTTTTGTCAATTTATCAAATATATTAAAATACATAATAAAGCCTTTAGGTCAGCTGCTATTGATTTGTTGTGAATGTCTTTGACATGGTCCCAAAATAACCTACATCAATAATCATACTGAATAATTTAGCCACTTAGGTTGCACTAAAATTTCTGTTGAGTGACATACTATATTACAGGGCCACCTATGTCTCTTTTATGGTGCTAGATAGATATGAACTGATTAACTATGTCGGACATAGGAGAATATTTCGATTACTTCAGTGTTTGCAACATTTTTTTGAGCAAAACAGTGTTGGAAACATTGTTACTTCAAACATTTAATATATTGAATATGATCGGCTGGAGGCAAATTATGATCAAGATGAGGGAGTTTTCAGGTTCTGTATGAAATACCAGACCACGACACCTAGCCTTTTATTTCTTAACGAATTTAAGACTTCAAGGCATTATTGTATCAGTATATCAAACGAATAACTAACCTATTTCCTTTCCACCTGCTTCGCTTGTTAACTGAATGTGCACATATAAGCAAGCACAACTAATTTCAAATTATGACTGGGTTGCTGCTAACATAAGCAAACAATCCAAAATGGTTGAAAGAAAATAACTAGTCAGTAAAAGAGATTACCTCCTCGACCGCCCAGCAAAGCAATGGACCAACACATTGCCTCCAGTGCTTATGGCTTCATCTATAAAACTAAAGCATTCATCAAAGTGCTTTAACAAATCAGTGTCTGGGCTGTCAAGTACTGCATTGATAAAACAAAGCATGGCTTAGTAGTGCATAGAAGCTTGGATATAAAAGCAATGGAAATCAACAAAGGTGGAGCCCAATGAATGAAGATTGATAAAAGCGTAAAAACTACACAATTTCGGGGGAAATCAGAAAAATACACATTTTAAACAAAATTTGATCAAGAAGCCCCACTCTGTCATATTTGACTGAAACAAGCAGGGCAGGCCTGCATGTCAGTAGCATACCAATGTAGCATTTTCCATGTGGGCTGGACATGTCATGATGTGATTAGTGAAAAAGGCCGGGGATGATGTGGATCAGATCGAGTAAGTATAGTAAACTTTGTGTTGATTGGATAAACTAAAACATAATCTGTATAAGTTTTAATTTCACAAAACAAATGTCACACAAGATTTGATAAAGCAGCCAGAGAAAATGGGCCCAAATTGGCCATGGTAGCATAATTGGATTATTGGGTGAAGAAGGTCACCTGGTTTCGCTTCTCTCAATCCATGTCCCCTGCATTTGGCCTACAATCTATGGATTTTCAACATTTAACTATTGTGCAAACTCAAAATATAAATTTATTTCATTTTGTTAACTAAATAATGCATGGAATAGTAAGTAATTATGACTTGTGAATGAGACGAGCTGCAACTCATACACCACATGGGTATATCAGCAAGATAGGTGACAAGCATCGCCTAGTGCCCAAGGAGGTGATCTGATCTGATCATCATGGTGCATAAGTCACCAAGCATGAGAAGAGGTACCAGATATCATCAAGGAGACAAGGAGGAGCATGGCGATGTGTGTGTGAGAGAGTTCTTTGCTCAGTGGCTGTGCCCAAGAGCAGCCGTAACAGGGACAAGAGCGATGCATTCCTGATATGTAGACCCTGTCCATTTCTGTCAGTGTGATGGATCTGGGTTCCTTGATCGTATTTTGTGTAAAATTTATAATTTCGTGAATGAAAACTTAACCATGTTTTCAACAGAATTGAAAACAAATGTGCAGTCTTGAAAATTTTATTAAAAAGGACGGAACCAAGATTTAAATGCTCCAAATACAACGACCAATTTGGCATTATGTCAAGCAAATTCACATATCAAAATTGCTACCAATAAATAATAGTACGGGATTAGAAGGAACAAAACTGAGGTTATGTTACCCTCGATCTTTTTGTAGTTAAATTCAGCTGGAAAGGATGGATTCAATGATCTTGCAACAATCAAGATATGGGTGATGTTCAAACTCTTCAGAGACCCCTTGTTCAGCGCAGCGCCAACAGATCCCAAATAGAGACCCTACAAGGTGCGTTAAGACATCTATCAGGCATTTGCACAATTTTGACGTAACACTTCCTTTATGAAAAGAAAACTATGGTACGAAAGCAAACATGTTGCTACTTGATTCGTTTCTCCTTACGATGATAAAATAGTTGAATCAGGGCGCTCTTCTTACTGAAGAGAAACAGTTCTCCCAACTAATCATGGTATGTTCCCCATTCGCAAAACCAACACCGAAACAAATTCGAAATCAATTGTGCAGTATTATCCTCTACCCAAATCAAAAACAAAAGGCGATCGGTGTTCTGAATCCAATCGGTCAAAACTTGCGACATTTAAAAAAAACTCCTCTAAACGTTGGGGGACGTCGCAACACCGTGAATCAGGTGCGACCGTGAAGATCGTCCGTCGCCGGCCTAATCCACCCATCACATGATCGCGTCGAGCACAGATCGATGGAAAAGAAGCGGAAAACCAGATCAAGAGGGAAGGAGCGAAAGATCGAAGCGCCGGCCGGACCTGCTCGATGGAGCAAGGCGTGTTGTCGGCCTTGCGGTACCGCGCGGCGCAGAAGCCCTGCATCAGCGCCACGAGCACCCGAGCCTGCTGCTGCTCGTACTCGTCCCTCCCGCGCTCATCCCTCTCCGCCGCTGATCCCGCCTCCGGCATGGACATCGCTTCCCCTCTCGGCGCCCTCGATAGGAACGGGTATCGGGGATTTCTTTGCTTGCCCCGATGATTGCTGCTGACCAAACAGCGGAGGGGAGCAGTAGCAAGGAGGACGGGGGAATCGCTGGCTCTCCAGTGCCAAGGAATATGTGGTGGCGTTATTCCGTGTTTGCCATTTTTTATGCTTCACGGATAATTTTGCTCGATTTTGACAGGATAAATTAGGGATTTTGATGGGATAATTAATTTACAGGTGAAGTGTTATGACTTATGAAGAGGTAGTTTGAAACTTGTTTTTGATTATGAGGTGACGCATGTCCCTATCATGAAAGAACTCTATAAATTGTGGTCATTAATATTTAAATTGTGATAGGTAATATCGTATTCTCTGGTGACTTCTACCACTCAGGCAGAGGTAATTCTTGAGTAGTTAAAAACTTAAAATCTCATTATAAAGACTCCGTCGTTCACCTAGGATCCTAACTCTATTTGATACAACTCCAATTCAACTCTACCGACTCTAGCCAAGTCAGCAGGATTATCTAATAATCAAAAGGTCAAATATTTAATATAAATGCCAATTTTCATTATTCACATATGAAAGTTGACACAAGTATTATAAACATTCACAATAAGATGCATTTATATAAAAAAAAAATTAGCAATCATGACAACAACATATTGTAGACAACACACTGATAACAAATTGGTAAATGTTTAGCTATACAACAAACATACGTATCTAAACTATAAAAGCACAAGTTTGAAAATTTCAAAAGATCTCGGTCATCCAACCACCTAGATCAAACTGCACACGTTGTTCTAATATTATATCACGTC
This sequence comes from Phragmites australis, assembly GCF_958298935.1. Taxonomy (NCBI): domain Eukaryota; kingdom Viridiplantae; phylum Streptophyta; class Magnoliopsida; order Poales; family Poaceae; genus Phragmites; species Phragmites australis. Next base: position 23,269,379 of record NC_084922.1, read on the forward strand.
AAACACCAAACATAGTTTATATGAAAACTCAACCTCTCTAATCCTGCTCCCATAAATTATCCCTCCTTCCTTCCATCTCTTAGTCGTTTCCTTTTCACTAGCACCAGACATTGCGCCTCCTCCACCCCTACCAACGCCCATCTCCCCATCTCTCTCACTCCTCCCATGTCACCTTCTTTTTGCTACCTCCCCTTCCTGATGTCCATGTCGCCTCGCCTCCCTGTGCCACCCATCCCCATCTATGTGGCCCCTCCTCCCCGCACCACCCTTCCTCAGTTGTGCCCCCGGGGGTCTGACTCGCGGTGCCACGCCACTACCTTCCTCCTCCCCCCCCCCCCATCAACCCCCGTGGACTAGCGTGCCACACCACCATCTCCCTTAGCATCCTCATCCATGTCATACCCAATCCTACTCCTGATGTGGTAAGAAATTAGGAGATCTAGGTGTAGTGAAGAATGCATGAGTGGGCCACCTTGGAGATAGAGTTGTCCACGACAGTGAGTGGTAGCAGCTCTTGTAGGGAAGTACCTCCTATAGAGCAGTAAGGAGCGAAGGATGGTCGTGAACCTATGGACTCAGCACATGTGGCAAAAGCCATAGCTGTAGTGATGCCCCAGGAGATGTTGAGGACATCCAGGCCCACTCCTCAGTTGCGATGGAGACTTCATCCCCTGTGAGGCTTGATCCAGCCACTATCGTGTCCTACCATAAGGTCTCGTTCACCAACAAGGCCACCGTGAGGACTCCATGTGCTCTATCTGCCTCAGTGAGTACATGGACGACGAAATGCTGCACGTGAGACCCGAGTGCAAGCACAGATATTACAATGTAGTGCACGTTTATAAATTTTCGGGTCCTATTACAATATTATTGATTCCACATGTGTATAGCACGCATGTGGTTACTTATGATAACTTTTGTAGGATCCTTCGAGAAAAATATCGGTATGATTCAGGACCTAGTCAGATGCACTTCTTAATTAAATTAATCGATCAACACTTCTTAATTAAATTACTCTATCAACGTATAAATTTGAATTTCAAATTGATTATATGTTAAACTAGATGCACTACTTTCAATACATTTTTGTAAGAGTAAATTGTGATCTTAAACTTGTCCATCGGTGTCATCTAGGTCCTAAACTCTTAAAATGCAAATTTAGGTACATACAATGCTAAATATAAGGGTTTAGGCCTTAAGTAGCATACTTAGCAAGTTTAGAGACTCATATATGCATTTTAAGAGTTAAAGGATCTAGATAACACCAAAGAGTTTAAGGATTTGGATAACACCAAAAGATAAGTTTAAGTACCGCTAGTGTATTTTACTCTCTTTTTAAAATCACCATGACATTATATTGAGAAGAATCGTTATATGCCATCAAATGCAGTATGAGATCGAATAGCTCGTCCTAATAGCTGCCCGTCAAATGCTATAGTTCGTATTAGAATTCCTATTTGCCCGCTTGCCATCATCTCCTCCACTTCTTTCCTACCTTCTCCAAATCTTGTAAGAAATGTCAATTTGGTGTGGTGACTCGGAGCTCTATTCATGTGGTGAGTGGTGATGACCAATTCACCAATGGCGCACCCAGCCGATTTGTGTGACCAATAGTGTCCTCATAAATTTTGTAAAGTGTTTTAAATGGACAATGTATCCTCCAAGTTAGTTCAACCACTGAATCACTGAATAATATAGAAGTCGAAGCATCAATTCCACAGTACCATACGTCACAATTACAATCGGAGACTAATCCTCATGGCATGTTTGAACAAACCAGCATACACCAAATGCAAAGGAAACAGGAAATGAGATACAGAGGTCATACTATGAGTAGTTGGAAACCGAAAGCCAACCATCATCATGCATCAAACTTCACTTGCGAAATCGGGAAAACACAGCCTGGAAAGCCACCCATGTTTCAGCTGGCAAGCGCTCCTTATGACAAGGTGGAGAAAGCAAGCTCAGTATCTCCTCCTGGGAGGGCTCCTTGATCTGCAAAAATTCACAATAAGAGTTAGCTGTAGCGACTAGCGACGACCAAAAGAAACTTCAGAGAATAGAAGAACAGGGCATACATGATTATCATGAATATAGAAACCATGAGTACAAAATACAAATAAATGAAAACCCAATAACAGAACTTCCCTAAATGTCCTAGCATAAATGAATGTGCCTGCAATGGAAGAATATTGTTACTTGAACGTTCAGGACGTGGGCTAGTAATCTGCCTCCGTGACAAGTGAAAAACTGCTACACATATATTCTGCAAATTAACTAATTGCATAAAAGAGTTCACTCGTTAGTTTTTTACTGGAAGCCTATAAACTGGAAAGTGGCTTCATACACATAAATTTCCCGTCAATGTGGCAAAGAATTAACAAAGGATAACAGCAATGCTTTTGGTTTAGGTACTAAATCAACAAAGATCCATAAATAATTAAGTCCAAATCTACAGTACACTTCCAATTTACTCTATCTATGTATAAAATTTATAATTCAAGTGTTATTATGTTAAGAGCAACAAAATTTGGAATATTATGACAAGTGATACTAAATATGTTAATATTCACAGCAAACGTATCTTTTTCCCTGTAAGCACATTATAAGTTTGTAGTTGAAATTTTAACACATGATACGACACTTTTTAGGCTACACTTTGTATGTCTTTTGGAATCTTTCATATAGATTTGGTGCCCAAACCAAAAGTTCATTGCACCTAAAGGGCCAATTGCATTTGATAGGTTGCAACAAGACATACCTCCTGCGAACATTTCTTCGCTTGACAGGGCCACTACTAAATGCCCAGTCAACATTTATTATCTGTGTAACAAGCTCACTTCCGTCCATTGCTTTTATTGCAGCCTGGGCTTCCTCAAAGTTCTCGTATTCAATCAAAGCATATCCCTGCATAAGAGACAGGGCAAACAATTAAACTCCATGCATCTTCTTTCTTGTGTAAATTCACCAAATGATCAGACTCATCAGAAGCGCATAGCACAAATACTAAACAAAAATTACGTGGCCAAAAGAAGCAACAAAATGTATTAATTAATAGTAGATCTGATTACAGTACCACCGCACAGAACAAGATATTGTAGAAAGCTTAAGAGACCAACAGCTCAACAATACCAGTACCAGTGTGTGTCAATATTCCGTGTTTATAAGATAGTAGGATTAGTTATGGTATTTAGTCATGACATATGGAATGGACCTAATTGACTTTGTTCTCTCTAAAACTATTTTGGCAAAATAAAGCTTCTAAAACTGAAATAAGACAATTATCAAAATCCTGCTTTCAGGAGTAATAATAAAGCAACCATAACAATGAACTACGAATGTAAAATATCATCTTTCGTTTGGCTAAAGCTTATTATGAGCATGGTACAGCAACAGTTCCTTGCAGAGCTAATCATCCAACACAACCCAACTAGACCTTAAAGTATCCTAAAGTAGCATTTACTTTCTGCATGTCAAGGGCTTTTCATACAAGCGGGCAATGCATATGCTTCAAGTAATTTTAATACTAGGTATTTGGCAAGTACAACACCTATCAGCTTAGGTCATTTTATATTTACCAAGTCACATGCTTCAAGTAAATTCATTTATTCTTATAACTGTCAGATACAGTTCTTTGTCAACTTGCTAAAGAAAATATGATAGGTTAAGACCCTAACTTACTACCCAACCTGAAGACAAGGGAAAAACTGTAATCTTACACGAAGCTTGTAATCCAGCTTATGTACTAGAAGTCAAAATGTAATGGTATTTGTCATGAACATTTGTTTGCAACAAAACGATCACTTATTACACATAGAGAGGAACTGCTTGTACAACCTGTATAACCTTTTACATACTAACATACTCAACAATTGCTTATATTTCAATTTGTAACTGTTGAAGAATATAGCAATCTGAATTGGAAAGAGCTCCCACCAAAGGCAGGAATAGCCAAACATGTAACAGCTATGAACAAAGACTTACCTTGACAAACCCAGTACGGCGATCTAAATTCAAATGCAGGTTCTTGACCTGCCCAAACTCCCGAAAAGCATTATGGAGATCATCCTCCTGTGCTTCTTCATGAACCCCAGTTACCAAAATAATCCACCCCTCAATAGCTGAAAACACACAAAAAAGGGGGAAGTATATATGAGCTAAAGTAATTAGGTCAATTATCAGTGCACAGCAAGACCTCAACACACAAAATATATAGTTGTGGGAAGTAAAGTACTTGGTTCTTGTTTAATTGGTAAACTTCATAAATTTGCAGTTGACAAATAGCAATGTGAAATGCTTATTGCTTAGGGAATTGCCTTAACAAGATGGCAACAACATAATGGATTACATGGAATAGTGCAAACTGAAGATAACCCTCACCTTTTTTAAACAAAAAAGTCAAAAACATTTATACACAACTGCAGGGAGTAATCATTTTAATGGAGAAAATATGAAAATCTTGTAAAGAACGAGGCCAAACTGACAATAAATCTTTGACAAATAACGCAAGCTTCGAGCAACAGAGTTTCAACCGAAAACAAAACTTCATACAAGCGCCTGAGTCATTCTTGCATGTAAGGCTTTCAAAAAACTAATAATGCATGTAACTTCATGTTGTACTACAAGAGATAGTATACTACCAGATTAATCACAATATCGGAAGTAGTAAAATCATAAAACAAGCAGACAATATATTCCTTCATGTTGTACTACAAGAGGCAGTATACTACTCCATAAATAAAAATCTCGGAAGTAGCAAACTCTTAAAACAAGCAGACATTATATTATAATATAACAAGCCTACGTTTTCTTCTGTAGGCATACAAACCTTTTTTTTTTAACCTACTAGAACTGCATACAACACAAGGGGAGAACAAAATTTTAATGTTCTAAGAGTTAAGGGCCAGAAGACACACACCATACAGCAGTTAATTTGAATTGATCAGTCATTAGTCACAAATAGTGAAAACAGCTAACGAGCCAGTTGCCCCAACAAGTAATCGTAAGACCAAAAAATAAATATTAGTTTGATAATGTAGCTTTTAGCACATCAGGCCTCCAATTTGTATAACTGCACACCGTACCAAAGAACCTTATTTGACATGAAGTCTGCCTAACCACATAAGAAATGTCAAATCTCAAAACTTGGTGCACAGAAAAAATTCCATGACTTGAAAGATTCCTGTTTCTGAGCAAAAACATCTTGAATGGAAACAGACAATCAGTTTCAACTTTTGCACCTATTGTAACCTCCAACTGCCCAAAGAGCCAAGAAAACACTGACAGCATTGCAAATGAACTTGTTAACTTGTTGCACGTCCACCTCCATATCACAAACAGAGAACAAATTTGAAAAACAAAAAGATGAAAAAAAAAACTTAATTGCATCCAGATAACTCAAATTTTAGGAATAATACAATTTTCACATCAATCGAAACACCAACCTTTGTATTCAACAGTTCAATTAATAATACTTATCCACATCAACATGCAAAATAAGAATCATAATAACGATTAAAGCAAGAACAGTCAACGCACATCGAATTCTTTGAATGCAGAACCAATAATAATTAAAAAAATTATCCAATATCCACATCAATAAGCAAAATTTCGAATCACAATACCATCACCTAGAAAAAAAGATTACAATATCTAGTCAGGCACGACCTGTTTTCTAGTTTGCAGATCTAATTCTTGAACTCAGAAACCAAAAGGGAGTGACTCTTGTTAAGCAACCAAGATCAATTCTCTATGCTATTCTCGTGATTCTATTTTTTTATACAAAGATTTGCTGCTAAAAAGAGGAACATATAGCAAACCATCGAATCTGTTGACCACTGACCAAGGCAAATTACGGCATCAGTTCTGAGGCCTAACATGAGGTCTCTTACTTTGTTACTACCAAATCAAGAGACAAAGCAGCAACCTTCCGCAGGACATATCTCAGCACAAGCGCTAGGAGCCCACAGAACCGACCAAGAAACGCAAAACCCTACCGACAGAGCAAGATCGACGCATCTGCTTCAACAAAGCAAGATCCTAGACAACCACCAGCCGAAACTAAATGCACTCAAAAAAGAACGGAGCACCTCCACAATCACCCGAAGAGGGGGAGGAAAAGGGAAGGGGGAAGCGGTAGGGGCGTACATCTGAGGGGGCCGGGGCCGTCGTCCGAGCCAAGGGAATCGAAGTCGCCGCGGCCGGCGAGGGGGCGCGAGGAGGAAGGTTCCTCGCGGAACCCGCGGCCCTTGGTCTTGCGCGCGGCAGCGGCGGAGTCCCCTCCGGCGGCGATGGTGGAACGGAGGCGCGGGGCCGCCGGGGCCGGGTTGGCCTCGGGGGCGTCGTCGTCCATGAGGTCGTCGTCGTCGGAGTCGAAGTCGACCACCTCCACATCCCCCGCGTTCGCCGCCGCCATCGCCGCCTGCGTGCCTGCCTCGGGGTCGCTCGGTGGTCGGTGCTAGGGTGGATTTCGGGGACGAGTTCTGGGCTTCTCGTTCGCGGCCTCGCGCCGGGGGGACTCTTTTTGTTTAATAATATTTTTATTAGAAAATTAAAAAATAATAGCTAAATTCAAAAAATTACATGAATAGGTAACGTCGGCACGTGAAATACTGACAAGAGTTCTATCGGTATTTCAAACACCAACAGCCTACGTGGTACTAAGCCTGGGGCCCTGTCGACATGTGAAAAGCGGACAAAAAGCCTATCGACATTTCGTGTACCGATAGGACGCCGGATAAACACCAATAGGGGTGTCACGGGAGCAGAGAGCCGACATGTTTGTCGGCAAATGGAATGCTGATAGGTTTATCGGTATTTTTTTTACCGACATGCCTCTTTTATTGAGTTTTTATTAATAATTAGAGTTAACGACAGTAACTTTTCTATTTAAATTTGATTTTTTTGTTTTTAATAAATTAATGTTATAGGAATACTGAAAAAAACTATTAATTGAACAATAATAGTCGGGAGCATAATTATCATAGAATCAAGCACGGATGTTACATACGCTGAAAAGTATTACATAGGGTTTATCGTCGATGCGCGAATGGACCTTAACCATAAAAGAGATGATGACAATAAATATTGGCATGTACGGTACGTCTAAAGACTAACGTAATAGTATTCCGTTGCTAAATCTAACATGCCTTAGGAAATAAAAGTAGATCAGGTTACAATACATGCTCTCTACTAAGTGTACCTAGAATATTTGTCCTTTCGGGCATCAAGGCCTCCCGCCTTAACGCGACGGGCCCTCTCTCGCTTCCTTGCCCTCTCTGCTTCGCGTGCTTCAGCCGTGACGCGCTCCTCCATCGCCTTCCTCATGCGCTCCTCATCCTGACGCTTCAGTCGTAGTTCGTCCTATTGTTGCTCGTATTTTCAGTATTCATACGCTTCCCTCCTCCATCGCATGATCATTGGATTACTGCTTCTGGTGCTCATTTTGCTCCATATTCAGCTATTTCATGAAGTCACAGATAGTTAGAGGAGACTAGACAAATAAAACAAGAGAACAAATTAGTAAGATAATGCATATGTCAAGATAGAAACTTTAAGCTATATTATGCATGGAGGTAGAATAAATGAACAAAGATTTGACAATGATACTAATTGAAACATTTGAGCATTGCACACCTTCGGGGACATATTGATTGCTCCATAAGACTATAAAAGATGTCACTAGCAACATATGTTAGTCTCAAAATCACAACCTATAGGATATACTCTCCCTAAATATGTGCATACAAGTGTTGAATACTTGTGAGTTATATGCACTTGTTATTGATAACAATAGGGATTTATCATATACGTTGGATCATAGCATATAAAAGATATAAAATGTATAAAACTAGTGCCATGTAAGAAACCTACAACTAATAAACCATGTAGTTGCTTGTTGATAAGGGAGAAACACAAGCAACCTACCATATGAGACTCACACTAGGTATTGCAATAAATTAAAATAAGTAAATACAATCCTAGATGAGGTAAAAAGAGCTATGTTAAATAAAAGGATTTTGCATCTAGCTTCATTACCTTTTTTACCATTGGATGGGGATTTGGAATTATGATGTTCATGATCCTTCATCAATATATCCAATCTTGTACACTTAGCTTCTTTGCTTGAACTTTTACTTCATCTTGTGAGCCAAGTCTCCAAATCCCCCGAGCCACTTCGGGCTTCAAGTATTCTTTAGAACCCAAACCGATTGGGACCTCTTCATGTTGATGATGACTTCCTTTGCACCCAAATGGGTTGATTCCACCTCCGATCCTTTCTCCCAACCATGTGTGCAACCACCTTGCCATTGTTCTTCTTCTTAAGCTTGTAATGGTTGTTCTTGATTTTAACCTTATAGTTGGGCTTGGTGCAGAGGTTGGAGATCTTGTTGGGGAGGTTCGTCATCTTCTTCTTCTCCTTAGTCTCCTTCTTTACTTGCTTGCATTGGAAGGAATTGTGGCCTTCTTGATGGTATTTGAAATATGTCATGATTGACCCATTCATAAGCTTCTTCACTATGAAAGAACGGTTATTTTGAGGAGGTTGGACATGCCTTTTACCCTTCAATCTCGCCAAGTCCTCCTTTAGCTTCTCAACTTCTTGTTTAAGCTCATCATTCTCTTGTGCGATGAGTTCATTAGATTGTTCTACAACAACATTCTTAACATAAATCTTATTGCAAAGGGGTGAGCTAGATAAGGTATATAAATCATCACAAGAAGTGGAAGCATCTACCTTAGGATTGTAATTAAAAAGAGAGGTAGATTGCTTCAAAGAGACCTTAGTTTGAGATTCAATGCACTCAAATTTATCCTTAGGCTCTTCATACTTTTTGTTTAGCGAATTGAATTTGCACAATAATTGTTCATTAAGTGCACTAAATTTCTTAAGCTCTTTATATTGTTTCTTAAGGACCCTTTGTTGCTCATTGATCAAATGAAGAAGCTCATCATAGGAGGGAAAATCTTCATCGAATTCATCATCACTTACATTGCTATTCATACCTTTGGCCATAAGTCACTTGTGAGATGGCTTACGAGACAACTTGTGTGATGATGACCTTAAGGAAGAGCTTCTCTTTGAGGAGTGGATGGTGAGTTTTATCGCTTAAGATTGAATCTTCATCATCACTCAACCATCTCCCTATGCTTGCGAATGCTTTGGCTCTTCCCCTTGTCTCCCTCTTCTTGATCTTGGCTTTCTTCTCTTTCTTGATGTGATCAATTGTTTTGACCAAGTCTTGAATGGAGATTGGATGATCAACCTTGACATTGATCCTCTTCATGTTCTTCTCCAATTTTGAGAAGAGTTTGGACATCTTGGGATCAATTTCTTCATCACTAGATGTGCTTTGACCATCCTCTTCATCGCTCTCTTTATTTTTATCTCCATCATCTTCACTTGAGCTTGACTCTTGCTCTTATCTCCCCATCCTTGTCTTCATGTGTTTATATTGAGCTTGCTTGCTTATGAGAGTAAGGTTCTTGGCGTCGAATGAGGTAGGATCTTCCACCTCCACATTCATGGTCATCTCATGGGCGGTGATCTTGCCGAGCACTTGACTTAGAGTCATCTTTTTTATGTCGTTGTTGTCGTAGATGATGGAGACGATCAACTTGTACTTTTGAAAAAGAGTTTGGAGTATTCTTCTCACCACTTGATCATCTTTAATTGACGTCAAACATAACACATTGATCTCATTAACAAGAATATTCAAACGAGAAAACATATCATTAGCACTTTCATGAGGCAGTTGCTTGATGCCATTAACCTTAGTAACAAGAACATGATATTTCTCATTGCGCACATGCTTGTGACTTCATACATTTCAACCAGACTAGTCCAAATATCATGTATATTGGTGAGAGAATAAACACGATTAAATACATCAAAATATATAGATGATAAAATGATACTTTTTGCCAGTGCATCTAATTACCTCTCCATGTTGGTAAGGCGTTGCCTCATCCCTTCCTCGGTTACTCTCCAAACATCTAACCCTCGGGCTTGCAAATAATAAGTCATTAGAATTTTCCACCAGGTGAAATTTGTGCCATCAAAAAGTGGAGCACTATGGGAATCCATCCCAAACTCGAACGTCACAACTCTAGGATGTTAAGCCTATCATGAGTACGAGGCTCTGATACCAATTGTGAGGGATCGATGACGTCCTAAGAGGGGGGTGAATTAGGACACTTAGAACTATTTCGGCTCCAAAAACAACACAGGATAAACCTATATCAATTTCTATATAAATGTGTTCTAGGTTTATCTAGTGTGTCTACTCTACCGATCAAAACGCTTACAACCTATCTAAGAAGGTAATTGCAAGTAAGTAAATGCGAAACGTAAATAAAGTAGAGAGCAAACTCGACACAAGAATTTTTTCCTGTATATCGATGGCATGAATGCCACCCCTAGTCTGCGTTGAAGCTCCACAAAGGATATGCTCCCGGTCATGGCTCTTGAGCCACCATGTCACAAAGACAAGGTCCCCACTCGGATGAGCTAACAAGCCACCAAGGCAAGGTCTCACCACTAGCCTTTCTTCCGATTCCTTGCCGCCATGATCACTTTAGAGCTTGAGCCATCAAGGCAAGGGTCTCTACGTTCCCATACACGCTTCTCCACACCAAGTCGGAGGGTCAACAAGCTTGAGCAACTCCAGCTCAAGTTGCCGGCGAGTCACCAAGACTCCAAGGTGCCGCCGTACGAAGAGGTACAAGTTTGGATCACTCATTGATCCACTCTCTAGGCAGCAATCACCTAGCAACACACTCTCTAGGCCTATAAGCACTAATCACTCTCTAATTTTGTGCTTAATTGCCTTGGATGATCACTTTAAGTACTTTAGTGACTTAGATGTCTTCTCAGATGTATATGAACTTCTCTAGACTTTAGCACTCTCAAATGACTGAGTGGAGAGGTATTTATAGCCTAAACCCCGAACACTAGCCGTCATCCCAACGGCTCAGAAAGTTGTTAAAACTGGATGACCCGGTGAGAACAATAGTACTAACACCGGATTATCCAGTGAGTACACTCACACAAACTAGCCATTGGAACCCCACTTATGTCACTGTGAACACCGAACACTCTGGTGTGTACTGCAACATCATCACTGAACATTCCGGTGAGTATACCTTAGCTATCTGAGCCAACATCTTCTCTGTATAAATTGCTCTAGTGCCTTCTCTGGTGCTTATCAATTTATCATTGGACTATCCTGTGAGCAATCCTCAGCCATCCGAACCAAATGCAACCCTCTGTGGAAAATACACTCCGGTGTACACATGACTTCATTACCGGACCATCAAATGCCTTGAGCTTCGCCTGCCTCTTTGTACTGTTCATTGTTTAGTGTATTTGTTCACGGTACTCTTGCTTCAACTGGACTATCTGATGCCTTCAAAATCTTCTGCCCAGAACCAAATGCTCCGATGTGTATTGCTTGTTGAATACCGGATCATCCGGTCAGTTGATCTTCAACTTCAACTCTTGAAACTACCTTTGCTGGAATTTCTCCAATGCTTCTGCACATTTGACACTGGACCATCCAGTGAGGCAAAATTGCCTCCGTTTGTATGCACTGTTCATTGTCCGGTGTGTGCAACATATTTAACACCGGACCATCTGGTGAGAATAAAACTGCTACGACTTCACCAATTCAACCAAACTTTGTCCCTGCTTCGGTGGCTTCTTTATGTATTGCATCCATGAGATCTACAAACATATATTTTTGATAAACATGTTAGTTCCATTGACTATGTTATCATTAATCAATAAAATAATAAACATGACCTAATAGGGCAATTTTCCCTATACTAACCCATATACTTTGTGCTTGAGAGTGAGTTAGGGTTAGGTTTAATAAGAAGGCATGAGTTGAATTGAGATATTCAATATGCCAAGTTGAAAGAGCAAGATCAAGAAAAGCTCAGTGGATAACTTATATGATTGATGCTTGCGGTTCATGCCTTGGTGGTGAACTAAACGAACATGACGTGAAGAGTGAAGTCTCATATGCTTGGTGCATGGGAAGCTATCAAGAGGGTTTCATGAAGCTTCTAGAGATCAAATGAAGATCAAGATGGAAGCGATGATGATGATCATCATCAAGAGAAGAGGAGTTGATGAGCATTGAAGAGTTATGAGACGCGTTGGGGCTTGGATGATGTGTTCGTCAAGTCCGATGGGATTGCTCAAGGCAAATATATAACTAGAATATATTTTTTTAGTTTTACCAATCTCAAGAAGTTTGGTGGGAGACTGGGTTATAGGATCAATAGTCGTACTATCAAGAGGGGCTATCGAAAGTGTTGCTCGATTATTGTGCCAAGTGCTCAAACCATGTGCTTAAAGCGAGATGAGTTTGTATTGAGTTCGTTTTAGGAGTTCGAGATATCTAAAAGGTATGTTAGATTTAACCCTTTATTGTTGTCTGTCTTAGTGGCAAAAAGTGGTTGTGGCCAAACCTTAGTAGTGTTTGGTATGTTGCATGTGGTATCTAGTTTAATATTGGTGGATTAAGCTTTGTACAATATTTGGAAGTGTCTGAATCGGCTTTAGAGTGTTCCTAGTTTTGATCCAATGTGGTTGAGATTATGAAATCAGCTGGGATATGTAACCTTCTAAGTAAGCTTTTCGTAGAGTCCGAGATTGTCGAAATTGGACATCGGGTTCAAAAGTTATCGCTGTTTTTTCTTAGTGTCAATTGTGCTAATTAGATGTTATAATCCTGATTCTGGATGTTCCGATTCCGATTTTCAAAAACTTAGTGATCTCAGGTTCAAGTTAGTTTTAGATCGGATGTTTCGGTCCATACATCGGATGTTACGATGTATTTTTTTCCCAGGCCTGGATTGATTTTGAAGTTCAAATCTGTTATTTTGAACTAATCAGATGTTCTGATATGGAGTTCAGAACCTTCTATGTGGGCTGAAAATGTGTTCAACAACTAGTTTTTTTAGTGGGGTATAAATACCCCTTTACCTCCTTGCGTGGGGCAAGTCTTCGGAGGGGTTCGAAGGTATTTTTCAGGTGTCTACAAAGCCTTGAGAGATGTTGGAACTTGATGTTCCACATTTGAGTTCTCTCTTCCTCTCTCTAGGGTTGCTTTGTGATATCTAAGGCCTTTATGGCTTAGTGAGTAGAAAGAGATGTGTGTGAGGTGTGGTACTTTGGTAGCCCACGGTTAGTGCACTAGTTACATATATTTGAGCACTCGGCATTGATCGTGCATAAATCAGGGAGTTTGTTACTCTTGGAGACCACCATCTATTAGATGGCTTGGTGGTGGATTGCCAGTGATCTCATCAAATGAAGATTGTTAGGAGGCTTGAAAGTGATAGCGAAGCTCACCATGTCCGGAGTGGAGGAAGAGTTGACCATATTGGAGACGATGAGTGTTTTGTGCAACCTTGTGAGGAGAAGGGTTGAAAGAGGCCCGACTCAAGTATGTCCGAGCTTCCTCAACGGATATGTAGGATATCGGTGGATATCCGAACTTCAGTAACAAATCATTTGTCTCTGTATCTCTTTAGTCTTGTGCATTACTTTGATATTCCTACTTGTATGCTTATATGTATGTACATTAAGTTAAATTCGTGATATTCTGTCTAGCTATTTTACCTACATCGGAACATCCAATGAATAGTATCCGAACTTCTGATGAACAATATTAGAACTTCCTATTAGAGTTTCTTGCACATATTAGAATAATCTTTATCACACTAAGATTTTAACCTTCATATTTGTTTAAGATAATTGTGTACTAGTTGAGCCTAATATATTTAGGTTTTTTACTTGTGAAAAATCCATTAGTTTATTTTCACACAAGTTTAGATCAACTTTTGAATAGGGAAAGAAGTTTTCAAAAATACATACTCACCCCTCTAAGCAACATCGTTGTCCTTTCATCTTTTTACCCAACTTCTGCCATTCAATCTCCACTATTGTGCCAGTGGACCTCTTCTCAATCTCAGATTTTTAGTTGAACAATAGTTGAAAGCTCTCTTCATACTTCCCATGAATCTGATCAAGTGGTAGCCTCATCCATGCCCATGCCTTAGAATATTTCAACTTGATCTCATGTTGTTCTTCTAATTTCTCCTTTGCTGCATTTGGACCCTTATTTGGGTTCTTCTTTATTAGTCTCCAAGCCTATTTGCTACCCACCCTTGAGTAGCCATCTTCCCCTGCTTCAAATTGGCAGTAGAACAATCATGTTCAAATTGAAGAACCTTTACCCGCACATGAAAACAAATGAAGATTACACCACATCTATAAATGAGCATTCAAAGGTTCTTCAATAGTATGAAATTACTTTTGTTGTGCGCTCATCCTAAAATCTAGAAGCATGAATGCGCCATGGACAACCATTATGTGCACATCTAGAAATGAATCTTGTGGGATCTGCTTCAAATTAGCAAATTCAAAACCTCTTCTAATGGTATAGTGCCGGATTGCTTTTCTGAATGTTAAGATGTCAGGAAACAAATAGTCCTTTTCAACGATTGGGTTCTCTGGATCATGTAAGACATTTATTTCCCCTAGGTCTACATCATTTATCTCTACCTTAGGTAGTTGTGCACTACTAGTTGGTTCATTAGGCTGGGCATGTTCGTCAGGATGAACTGGTTCAAATGATTCTACAGTTGGTTCAAAAATATATAAGTGCTCATCATTGACACGTACATGGCTTTGGAACATCTGCTTCTATGGCTGTAGGTTCTTCAAGATCTGCTTCTTTGGATGCAGATGCTCCCTGGCCCGTCCAAGGCTATGAACTACCATACTGAGAAGATTGATCCACAAATGGAAAAGAATAAGCATGCTGACTAGGTGTTGAAGGGCATGCCTCACTAAAGAGTTCTTCAAGTGGTAGGACTTGCTGGCTATGTATTAAACTCATATTTAACAAACTTGACTGTACTAAACAAGTGCTCCACACACATCTCATCATTGTACATTTCAAGCAATTTTACCATTTGAGTTTGATCTACTAGACTCATATCTTCACCCAATGTCTTGTTAAAGAATCACACTACTGTAGTCTGGTCCTTGCCCTATTTCAACTCAGTTTGTAAGCTTTTCATGAGTAAATTTACTGAAAAAGATTTTGTCTCCATGATCCATTTCAAAGATCGCCCCTTGTTATACATGCTCCTACTATGTGAATCGATCGATACAAATGCTTCAACCTTGAGGACTACCGTGAAGAATGGCCTACCAACAAATCAAAAAATTAAACGAATTCAATCCCATTTAGAGACAACTTTTAGACCATTCCATCCTTTTCTACCGATATATGGGTGGATCTGCATCAGATTCATAAGGTAGGGGAAGGATGTACCTCGTTCCAGGGTCGTCCTTCTAGTCCAACCACCGCGAGCAGCTCCGTGCGGGCCTCAGGCTCCCATCACCAGTTGTGTAGGTGCTGAGCGGTTGCCTCCCTCATGGTCGCCTCCGCGCCAACCTGAGCTAGGGTTAGAGTTCGTTAACTACGAGCAAAGAGCTATAACAGGCACCACTTGGTCGAGTCGGACGCGAAGCTAACAAAACAGCTCGAGGCAGGGGGCATTTTGGACCATGCGAAAATACGCGGCGGTTGGAATGCGACTTGGGTGTATAAAATGACATTGGTGCAATAGAACGAGATTTGTAATGATATGGTTACAAATATCCTATTTATAATAATATTATTTTATTTTTTAAATTTGTAATAGTACGGATCTGATTAATCCAAAGATTTTTGTCTAGAAAAACTATGCACGGGAGAAAGAGGTCTTCAAGCAAACGCAAACCAGCCGAGTGGAACAACAGCCAAGAGCAGGGAGGAGCCATCCTTTGGATCCGCCTCCATGGCTGCCGCTTCTCCCCTCGTTTCTCTTTCCCTCCTCCTCCTCCTCCTCCCAGCCTCTAACGCTATCTACTGCGACGAGGACGACTGCTACGACCTCCTCGGGTACCACTTCCTTCTTCCTCCCCTCCATTCTTCTTCTTGGTTTCTTGGTTCTTTCGCCCCCTCACAAGTTCGGTGCGCGCCGCAGGGTTAAGCAAGACGCGAACGCGTCGGAGATAAGGAAAGCCTACTACAAGCTCTCCCTCAAACAGTGAGTTCCCTCCCGCCTTTCTTGATTCTTGCCCGTAGCTTCTTCCTCCAATTCGACCTAATGCAACGACGACCGTTTCTTGGAATGTCCTGTGCTGTGTAGCCATCCGGACAAGAGCCCTGATCCGGAGTCGCGGAAGCTCTTCGTCAAGATCGCCAATGCTTACGAGGTCTGGCATCGACACTCCTGCACTTCTCTTTCTTGCTTGAACTGGCATCTCTTCCTGGCGATGGCTCAACGATACATGGCGTTCAAGATCTGTTGTCTAATTCCATGTGTTGGTGCCAATTTGTGCAGGATTTGTCACGTGCACCGATATGTTTTTGAATTTCATCCATGAATCTTGCCCAAATCGTAGAGTAACCACAGTATCTGGAATGCACTCCAAAGAATCACACATTCAGTATCTTATTTAACCGCAGTACATATTTAGGAGTTCAGTTTCCCAGGTTCATTTCTGACAGCCGTGGTCCATGTGTAGTGATAGAGGTGGCCCACCAACATCATTTTTCATTTGTTGAGGTCACATCATCTCTCCACCTCCTGTTTCTTGAATTTGTCACTGTACATGGGCATGGGAAACGGAGCCCCGTAAGAATGTATAAAATGAGACACTAGATGTGCAATTCCTTGATATATGTCCTTAAATCTGTAGTTACACGATAAAAGACACTAAATGTGTAGTTCCTTAATGTATGCCATCAAATCTATAGTTTCGTTTGTCCAACTTATTTGTATTGTGAAATTTACTCTTCTTATTTGTTTGAGCCCTCAAAGTGTCAGTTTTGTACTTTGAGATTTGGTCGAAGAAATTAGTTTCCTGATTTACTATTGCTGATATGAAATTGGTAGTTATTATTATCTGTGGCCCATGGCAAGACACCAGAGTTGAGAACTTGAGATTACCCTGATCGTATTGCTTGGTTGCACAAGGACTTGCCATTTCTCTGGGTATATAGCTGACAAAACATTTGCATACAGCTTGTCATATTTGTCAAGTTGTTCAGACAATGAAATTCACATAACCAACATTCGTTCTGGTTGGCCAGATAATTTGTACAAATTTATGCTCCTTTTCTAATCTAATATGGAGTTGTGATTAGCATTGAACTGTTGACCTTGCAAGATGAAATTAAGTACTTCCTTTTGTGAAGCGCACGGCTGTTTACTACTCTTCGCATCTTGCTATGCTCCACTTTTGTTTGGTTCCTGAATTTGTCTCTTCCAATTGTTGTTTTTTCTAAATTTGTCCCTTCCAATTGTTGTTTGGCTCCTGAGTTGATTTAAATTTCATCCCTCAGATCCTAAAAGATGAATCTACAAGGGAGCAATATGACTATGCTATTGCACATCCAGAGGAGGTAAACCTGCATTCCCTCATTTCTTGTTCTGGAAAGATACGGATAAATTGTCTGTCTTCATCATTCCATTGGAAACTTTCATATTCCATGACCACATCATTTTTGTTTTTTTAAATAAATTATGTGTTAGTCAATTTCTATTTATATTCTTTTTATATACTACGTACCATTGTATGCTTTTGTTTCATCACCACTAGATATGAACCATCGAGCTATATCTACCACAGGTCCATGTCGCCTCTTTCTATTTGTGAGACACACTCCTTAGTTTGACCTTTTGCTTTTTCAGAACTCAGAAAAACATGCATTTAAAGAAAGAACGCTGAACATTAGCATGGTGCAGATAGCGAAAATAGCAGCTGCTATGCCACATATGCACTCTTTTGACTTATTAACACATATGCAACATATTTCCGTGCTATGTTTAGATTTTTGGTGAACTAAATTAGTTTTCTAACACAAAGGATTGTCCTGTGCTCAAGTTTGAATTTGAAAATATATATCATTTTTTTTTCTGAAAATAGTCAATTGACATTGAAAAGAGCTATATTTTTTAATTAAAAAATGGATACCCATGAACTGAAAGCTAAAGCATTTGAATTGAAATCTTGAATATTGTTAGTAAATTTTGGAATCTCAACTAGTTTGTTGCAGTTTCAATTTTCTATTTTTCACAAGATTTAGATTTTATAATTATAAAGTTTTGATATCCAAAATCTAATTGAGATTATCTCTGTTATATTTGTCCTTAACACCTGTGCACTGCTAATAGCCAGTTTCGTATTTATTTATTTGCTTATTTATTCTTCATTTCAGGTTTTCTACAACACAGCTCAGTACTATAGAGCATACTATGGACATAAAACGGTTCGATTTTTCTATCCATAAAAGTTTGAGCAGCAATGTTCCGCATAATATCGATAGTACTGCAACTAACTGAGCTGCCTGTTTGTGATAGGATCCTCGGGCCGTATTAATTGGTCTTCTTCTAGTTGTTTCAGCATTTCAATACATAAACCAGCTGACAAGGTATAACCAGGTATGGGCATGGAATAAAACAGGAAAATTTATAGGTTGTCGAATTTTTAGCTGTGATTCAAATTGGTTGTTTATGAACCAAATATTCAACTCATTCAGAAAATTTCAATACTGCTGATACCTATTAATATCAAAGTCGCTAAGCAATTTAACATACTATCCATTATATTGCTTTCAAAAGAATAACTGCAGTTTTTTTAAGAATTGTATCCATTACTGTTATACAAGTTTGAACTTGTCATAAAACCCAAATTCTTTTCCATAGGTATTCCACTTTATTTTCGTGGAACCTTTTACCATCTCAGAGTTCGCAGTTTTTAAAACTCTTCTATAGGTATTTATTGTATTGGTCTCGCAAATACTTAGGATACTAGCTCGATCTAACTTTGTGTAATTAGATATATTATGCTACTACTTTGCTTTAGTTCATTAAGCTTCTACCATAATCTTTTTTCTCTAATCAATATTCATTTCGAATAAATAATATTTTTGTTTGCGAAGATTTGTAATTTAGAGAACTGTGTCTTATACAGTTTTTATTTCTATATGTAATATTATCATGAATATCATCATAAAGCATATGATACTGTATCCTTTGCCCCATTGAACAATAGAAAGGCAACCAAGTGCTTTAGCATTACATTACATTACAAAATTTACAATAGATCTTTAGCCGTGCAAACATTAAAAGTGTAATGCCCTTGTTGCAGGCGATAGAAAGCGTCAAACAAACTCCTGCTTACAAAAATAGGTTAAAAGCATTGGAGTTTGAGCGAACAGGGGGGATCGCAAGCAAAAAGAAGGGTCACAGGCAGGTGGACAAGTAAGAACCATATCTGATAACTGTTTCTTTTTTTGGCCAGTTTATTTTATATGAGAAATTCAGAGCTGCTTTGATTCAGGCTCTATTTGTATTTTACTTTTGGTGCTCGAAAAAAAATTAAAGACGTGTTTTATTTATTGTCAACATGATGTTGGGAATTTTTCAACAGGCTTGATATATTCATATGCTTTCCTAGAAAAAACGTTGCTCTTTCAAAAACTGCATGTTTCAGAAAGATACATGCTGATATCATGTTGCAATTCTTGATGCACATATTCTATTGATATTTTTTGTGGTGCAGTCTTTCATAATATCAAAAGTATTCTCTAGTGACCTAGTTTTCTGTCATGTATCACTTTGCATTTGTTTACCATGTCTGGTATAATGGCTTTCTTTCTCACATAGAAAGGTTTGTTTTGAGCTGGTATATAAAAGCTTCATTTCTCATGTAGGAAGGTCGAACAAGAGCTCAGTAATGAACTCGAATTGCAGATCCATGGGGTCGAGAAACCATCTATGTGGAGGCTCTATGGTGTCCAATTTGTACTTTTGCCTTACTCCATTGGCAAGGTCAGTGCATCCTTATAAATTTGTACGTTTTGAGCAGATTTAATTGCAAAGAACCCACTGTCCGTTTCAACTAGTTGCAGTTACCTACTCATGATTATAAAATTTGACATGAAGCGTACTGACTGTACTGCATGTATAACTTTTCATGTGGCAGGTGCTTATTTGGGAGATTTGTTGGTTTTGGAGATACCGGGTAAAGAAACTACCATATGCATGGGATGATGCGTGCTACTTGACTTGGACTTCACTCAAGATGCCTGCCAATACATGGAAAAATATTGGTAATCACCAATTCATCTAGCAATATGTGAGAGGCTGTTATTGGTGGGGTTTTGTTGGTGAAGGTTGCAGGAGTGATGGATTGGGGGAGGGCTCATGGACCTTAGCGGCCGGATGGCACCATGCCAAGGAGAAAATACGCCAGTGGTGCGACGGGAGAGGGAGAGGGAGAGGAAGTAGGGCTTTCTTGTTGTTCATGCTCAAAGAATGATGCCTTGTCCATATTAGCAGTGGCATGCCTACCATAATATAATCCGAATAACAAATGCTAACTAGATGATGATAAGATCTATAATACCCTGTTGCTGAGGGAGGCCCCTAACTGACTAGGGCTGGGCTGTTGGGGCGCCATCTACCTGCGGTTGCTGCACCCTCCTGTGTACACGTAGCTGCAGCCGTTTGCCACTTCCTGTGGCAGTAAATCCCCACCATGGCAGAATCTTTGTTATACCAATTAATTAAACGTGCCCGTGTGTTTATCCAGGTAATAAACTTTCATAGCATCCAGATGCTATTGCTTGGTTCAGCTTGTGCCACACCCTCGGTGTATCTTGCTTATTCCACCACATCTGGCCTATACCACACCCTTGGCTCTACCACAAGGAGGTTGTCAGGATGATGTTTAAACTTGTTAGAAGTTTGTTTGTTGGAGAGTAGTTTGTTTCAGTGGTTAGAGGTTTTATTGGGAGGTGGAAGGAAGGCTGGCCCACCTATTAAGGCTGAATAACGGACTCACCAATTGATTCTTTAATAGTAGTGTGTGTGTCTTATATATATATTCGTTTGGCTTAGTGCTATTTGGGTTCTAAATTCTGGAACATTCTATGTTGCTTTACTTTCCGAACATAAATGCCATTTCCAGACCAGATTACTTTGATTTTTCAAATCTGAACCCTAATCTATTATATGTACACATCCAAGTTTTGCAGTCAACTAGCATATGCAAGTTGCCTTCTTTACCCTTCTATGGACTAGGGACAATTTTGCCACAATGGACAATTTTGACCCCACAAATACCAAAATTTCCTTCTTTCCCCTTCTTACTCCGATCCTCTTCTCTTCCTTTTCAGCACACAGCAAGCACTGTCTGTTAAGGTACTGTCTGTCTTTCCCGGTTGCTCGGCTGTGGTAGAGCTTGCCACCGAGCCGTTGCACACTTTGTTTATGCCTTCATCGTCACCCTCTTCATAGTACTCATCCTCCACATCAGAGGATGATAAAGGAAGTACCAAAGCAAGCGAGAAAGCAAGCGAATGATTGAGCGGGGCGACCCAAAGTGGCAGGCCCCTGTGGAACAGAGTCTGGGACAGTGGGGCGCCACCTTTAGCCCGTGAGGGCTCAATGATGGCAATCTTGCACCGGCAGTGTGCTGGTTTTTGCGAAGTTGACCGTGGGGTGGTGGAGAGGTGGGGGTGGGGGTGGGAGGCAGGAAGGGTGAGGCCCCTGTTATAGTGGAGACTATAGTAGTGCCTGGTGGCTTCACCATTGGAGCTGCCCGTGGCTGAGGCGGAGCAAAGGGAAGGGGCATCGGGGGCACGGCATGTAGCAGGGAGGAGAAGACTGAGGAAGATGAGGGGGTCAAGGTGGAAAGTGGGTATGGTGGCGTCGCCGGTGTGCTGTAGTCGCGGGCGAGGGGCTGGGTGAGGTTCTCGGTGGGCAATGCCTCTCTTCTGTTTGGCCAAAAATAGAATTAGAGAAAGAACGAGCAAGGAAGGGAGGAAGAAGATGAGGGAAAAAAATGTCCATAGTGGCAAATCATCAATGTATCCCCTCAAGATAATGGCATTTGACCTTCAAAGTAATGGGCAGGAAAAGATCAAAGCCCAAAGTATTAGGTAGCAAAAAATCAATTACGCATTTAAGTTTTCAAATGGTAATATTTTTTAAAGTTAGCATACATTTCATTAAGTATTGATTTTTTACTGAATGGCAAAAGAATAACGCAGCATGTATAAGCACAAGAGGGTGGGGTGAGGGAGGTATTGAATATTTTATTGGTGGATAGAGTTTGTCCCTGCACGTATTTTTGGATGCTCTGCCGCCAGAGTGTGAACTGTTTTATCAGCACTGAAAACTGTTTTTCTTTTATGAACAGAATGAAATAAGCTACCTAGCAAATGTATATCAGCCAGAAAATTTTAATCAGGGGGGGGCCATGTAGCCAGAACTAATCATTGGCTGGTGCCAAATGTTTGATATTTTGTTTTCCCCCTTAATTTCGAATTTGATCTAGATTCAAATTGAGATGAGGAAGTATTTGATACAACACCAAATAGCAATTCCTTGTTTATACTTACTGGATCTGTGTTGGCATGCCAAGTATTGTGCTTGGCAAAAGGCTTGGGGAAGTATTTCATTCAGTGTAGTGCAGAATGTAGTTATAATAGTAAAATGATTGCTATAAAACACGTTTACTGCCAGTGATCCACTGCTTAACTGGTTGAACTAGGAAACTGCTAGTTGAACCATACAGTGGGACTTGGGGGCACTAGCCAGTGTGACCAACTTGCATACTCTTCAAAGATATACCTAGCAAATTTGCCCGTTTACTGAATTGAACATTTGAATTTGTTTGCATGGCCTCTTTCTTAATTCATATCTTGTGTTTCAGATGAGTCTGTGAAGGATAATCTAGTCACTAGGCGCCTTTGGGAAAAGAATAACATGGAGAGGTACATGGCGGAGATGAGAAAGGAATCAAAGCGCAGAAGATAGCTGTATCTTATTTTTTGGCTAGAGATTACAAGAGTTATTTGACGGCACGGCATGTAGGACAGCATACATACTGGAGTGAAAAAGGAATACATTAACTCAGTCTTGAATTCATCGGCGGGTCATGATGTGACGTCCGAAGTGTCATGCCACAGAACAAAGATGCAGAGTAATTTTGTAACCCTGTGAACGAACTGTAATCACATCGTTGAATGTGTAGGGTAATTCCATAACAGAGTATTTGTTTTTGTCCCGTACGATTTCCCGTCTATTTGAAATTAGTCGGAGGAACATCTATACATGTGTAATGGAGACTTAACCGAAGAGTTGAACAAGACATTGTTTCTGTGATGAGTAACGGGGTTGAAACAGTTCATTTGTCATTGAGGGATATGCTTTCTCTCCATCTCTTTCGTTCCATCTTCCTCCCTAGTCTCTATCCATCTCTTTCACTTGCCCCAGCGCCTATTTATTCCTATGTCTTTCTCGGTAAAAAACCAACTGCGATTTCTGATAAGTCTTTCTGCTTAGAGCAAGAAGCGGACTTTCAATCCTATTCGGATCTTGCAAGACTGACTTTTGTGAAACTTATTGGAGCTGCACTTCCTCGGTTCACGAATGAAAGTAAAGAGTTCAATTCCTTATTCCAAGCGAAGAAAGACTCTTCCTTAAAAATGATAGTCTAGTCTTTTGAAGCGCCTATATATAGTATTTCATTGGATCTGATTGGTCCAGTTTATTACTAGAATTAAAAGACTAGAGTGAGGAATGATGAGCTATTAGGCTAACCGTACCTATAAATAGGATAACCGGAAATACCCTAGATAGAAGGAAAGCGGCCGGCCTACTATGGGCACCTGTAGGGATTAGTGTGTGAGACCGCGATCCACAAACTGACGCATGGTTGCCTGTCGCCTCGCCTCCGTCTATACTTGCAAATAGCCTTGCCGTATTGGTGGTGGCAAAGGTTCAATTGCTTATTGTCGTTACTAATGTTCAAGTTGGGATGATTTTCTCGGGGGCTCCTTGCTTCGTCTCACTCCGTTTGATCTTCAACCAACATGGGACCTCCGTTTGATATCTCTAGCGGGTTCTGTGCAGATGTTGCGCACGCCGGATACCAGCATAGAGAAGGAAAAGCAAGTGTCCAAGCAAAAGCTACTCTCGGTCATTGTCAAGCCGCCCCGCAACGGTCTTCCTACAGGGATGTTGTCCTATCCGATGCCATCGATGCAGGGACCACGAGGTAGCCAACACGAAGTAATCAATCCGATGGGTGGTGGCAAGAGGCGGCGTAAAGAGAAGCCTGCCGTCCACTCGCGACTGGGCAAAATGGACAGCGATCCTCTACAGTGTAGAAGGCAATGTATTTACTGTAGCAGCGAAACAGTAAAATATGAGTAGATAAATAATGATTTGTAGTGGTCTGATCCGTTGATTTTTATCTGGAAGGGTCCTCTGCAGTTGCTAGCAGAGGATCCCGATCGGGGCAAAATGCATTCACTCTGTCCATGGCAGAATTGGCAACCACGTCCTCCCTGTCAAAAGGTCGCTGCTTTTAACTGCCTCGCCTCCGATCACAGGATTATACAGTGAAGAGATCTTCTACAGTGGATACTCTATTTAAAGTCTAGGCACAAGGATAGACCTGGTAGAACCCACCCGTCACTCCAGCCTACTCACTAATAGTCGCCCTTCACTGTAGATATTCATAGCGCTTCATATTTTAATGGTATAAATTTTTCTTATTAAAAAATTCTAATATCTTGTTATTTACAAACTAAGGGTTTAGATGTTTAGAGAGTCACCGAGAAAGGGATGCGATCTTGTATCACCAACAAGAAGAGACAATTAAATGCATTAGCAAAGGGTATCTTTTATCATCTTTAAATGTCAATGCATTTAATCGTTTTTATTCTCTTACCAATACACATGATATTTGAAATAGTCTCATTCAAATATATGAAGACACAAATGATGTGCGCAATGAGAAATATCATGTGCTTGTTAATAAACTCAATAGCATCAAACAATTTTCCTATGAAAATGCTAATGATATATACTCACGTTTGAATATTCTTGTCAATGAGATCAATAGCTTAGGTTTGATGTAAATTAATGATGACCAAGTGATGAGAAGAATATTTTAAACTCTTATTTCAAAGTACAAGTTGATAGTCTCTATCATCTACGATAACAATGACATCAAGAAGATGACTCTAAGTCAAGTACTCGACAAGATCACCGCTCATAAGATGACCATAAACATAGGGGTGGAAGCCTCTTCCTCATCCGACGCTAAGATTCCTACTCTCACAAGCTAGCAAACACCATGCTTACACATGAAGGTGAAGATGAGAAGGCAAGAGCAAGAGTCAAGCTCAAGTGAAGATGATGGAGATGAAGATGAAGATGAAGAGAGTAATGAAGATGATGAGCAAAATACATCAAGTGATGAAGAATGGACCCTGTAGTCTCCAAGCTCATCTCTCAAGTAGAGAAGAACATCAAGAAATCAATGCCAAGATTAATCATCAAATTTCTATAAAAGATTTGGTCAAAACTATTGATCGCATTAAGAAGGAGAAGAAGACTAAGAGCAAGAGGGAGATAAGGAGAAGAGCCAAAGCATTTGCAGTCATGAGAAGATGGGTGCGTGAAGATAAAGATTTAAGCTCAAGTGATGAGAGCTTTGCCACCCACTCCTCCAAGAGAAGCTCTTCCTCAAGGTCATCATCACGTAAGTCATCATACAAGTGCCTTATGACCAAAGGTATGGATAGCAATGTAAGTGATGATGAATTTGATGAGGATTCTTCCTCCTATGATGAACTCATTTATTTGATCAATGAGTAATAAAGGGTCCTTAAGAAACAATCTAAGTAACTTAAGAAATTCAATACCCTCAATGACATTCATGCTACCTTTGTTTCTAATTATGAACAATTATTGAGTAAATTTAATTTGCTAAACAAGGAGCATGATGAGCTTAAAGCAAAATTTGAGTGCATTGAATCTCGATCTAAGGCCCCTTTAGAGCAATCTACCTCTCTATTTAATTTTAATCCTAAGGTAGATACTTCTACTTCTTGCAATGAGATATGTGTTGAGAATGCTCTTGTAAAACCATCTAATGAACTCATTGCGTAAGAAAATGACGAGCTCAAGCAAGAAATCAAAAAGCTCAAGGACTTGGTAAGATTAAATGGCAAGAACCATGTCCAACCTCTTTAAGATAACTATACAACTATGGTGAAGAAGCTTACAGAGGGGTCCACCATGAAATGCTTCAAATGTCATCAAGAAGGCCATAAGTCCTTCCAATACAAGTAAGTCAAGAAGGAGATCAAGGAGAAGAAAAAGATCATGAACATGTCTAACAAGACCTGCAACATCTACACCAAGTCCAACTACTAGATCAAGACCGAGAGCAACCACTAAAAACTCAAAAAGAAGAACAATGGCAAGGTGGTTGCACATATGGTTGGGAGAAAGGACCGGGGTGGAACTAACCCATTTGAGTGCCAAAGAAGTCATCACCAATATGAAGGGATCCCAATCGATTTGGGTTCCAAAGAATACTTAAAGTCTGAGGCGGCTATGAGATTTGGAGACTTGGCTCACAAGATAAAGTCAAGGTTCAATCGAAGAAGCCAAGTACATAAGATTTGGCGCTTTGATGAAGATCATTATCATCATAAACCTAAATCCCCATCCAAAGATAATGAAGTAATGATAGCTAGACTTTTGTTCATGTTTTTTGAACCATTGTCTTGTCTAGGACTGTATGTGTATATTTTAATTTTTTTCAATGCCTAGTTTTCATATGGTAGGTTACTTATGTTTATCTCTAACCTATGAGCAACCTACATGGTTTATTAGTTGTAGGTTATTTTCATGGTACTAGTTTTACATTAGTATCTTTTATGTGCTATGAACCAATCTATATAATACCCTTTACATTGTTATAAATAACAAGTGCATATATCTCGCAAGTATTCAACACTTTTATGTACACATTTAGGGGGGAGTATATCTTATGGATTGTGATTTTAAGACTAACATATGTTGCTACATGTATCTTTTGTAGTCTTATGGAGAAATCAACATGTCCCCGGAGGTATGAAATGCTTAAATACTTCAATTAGTATTATTGTCAATTCATTTTTATATTTAAGCTACCTCCATGCATGATATGACTTAAACTTTCTACCTATACTAATTGTCTAGATGTACATATATTACTACATTTTTACAAGTGGTATTCATAAGTGAGTCTCATTATATGTATTCACACATAAAGGGGAGTTTATATTATATCATGTGAGTTTCATGAATTATGATCCTTGCTTATCTTTTTCAATTGATATCAATATCTTCTATCCTTATAATTAGTATATTTTTTTTTTCAATTGATATCATTTTATTGGGTCATAAAGCTCTGTCCCATATGCTCTAACATTTTTTCACAATTTTAACATATGTTTGTAGTCTTTTTTGAGATTGTTGACAAAAGGGGAGAAGTTTGATGATCAAAGCAAGAAGCAAGATACATGATATCTAGGAATGCTGAAGTTGACAAAGGGAGAGAAGAAGAAGATACAAGAAGCAACATGAGGAACCTAGGTTGACAAATGGGGAGAAGTTCTTGCATAGATCAATAAAGGGATATAGTGGCAATAGAGAAAGGGGGAGCCACAATAAAGAGGACTAAATGGTAAGAACATGCATCCAAGCAATGTGGTAAGACTTTGTGCTCTTTATGATTAGTATTATTTATTATTTGTCACTTGCTTTGGTTATGTTGTCATCAACCATCAAAAATGGGAAGATTATAGCGAAAATAGCCCTATTAAGCTATAATTATGATTTTGGTGATTAATGATAACATAGTCATTAGGACTAATATGTTTGTCAAAAATATATGTTAATAGGTCTCATAGATGCAATACATCAAGAAGCCATCGTAGTCAGGACAAAGTTTGATTGAATTGAAAAAAGTCTCAAGAAGATTTACCCCACCTGAAGGTTTGGTGTAGAAGAGCTTGCACTTACCGGAGAATTGTGTCCAGAGACTGATAGCCTCATCGGATAGTCTGGTGAATAGGACATGAACTCACCGGAGTATTTCTGAAAAAGGGGGAAAGGCTGAGGACCTCACTGGATAGTCCGGTGATCTGCACTAGGTAATACTAGAGTATTTTCTACAGAGAAGAATGCAAGTGCAGAAGATTGAAGATCAACCCATCAGATTGTCTGGTGCTTGGTTTGTGCATATCGGATTATAGTACCGGAGCATTTCTTGCAAAGGCGACTGCAAGTATTGAAGAATGAAGAACAACCCACCGGAAAGTCCGGTGCTCTGAGGATGAATGCATCGGAGCATTTTACACAGAGAGGCTGCAAAGGCTCGGATGACTTAAGATACCTCACTGGAAGGTCCGGTAATAGATTTGAAGGTACACCGGAGTGTCCGGTGTTCACAGAGGTATTGAGTGGAGTTTCAACGGCTAGTTTCTGAGATTATACTCACTGGATGATTCGGTGTTAGTACTACTGTTCTCACCGGATCTTTCAGTGTTAACATCTTTTCTGAACCATTGGGAAAATGGCTATTTGGCGTGTTTGAGGCTATAAATACCCCCTCCACTCAGTCATTTGAAGTTGTGACATGCTGCTGTAGTCCAGAGAAGTCTATATACATCTGAGAAGATATTCATGCCACCAAAGTGCTTAAAGTGATCATCCAAGGCGATTAAGCACAAGATTAGAGAGTGTTTAGTGCTTATACGCCTAGATTGAGTTGTAGCTAGGTGTTGCAGCTTGAAGAAGGGATTAAGGAGTGATCCTAACTTGTACTAAGTGGGACGTTGGTGCCTTAGAGTCTTGGTGACTTGCTAGCATCTTGGGTCTTGGTGGCTCAAGCTTGGTGACTCGGGGTCGAGTTCGCGGTGGCTGTAGTCAGGATCAGGTCCTCAATGACTAGAGTTAGCATGGGGTCTGTAGGAGTCATTCTCGGGGCTAAGACATAAGGGGGTTGTGGATGAAGCCAAGGCCAAGATGTCAGACGTCGGTGGCAGTGGAGACATGGGGTCCCTAATCGATAAAACATCACCCATAGAGAAGTCATCCTCATCTAGTGTGTCTCTGATGATGGAGGACATCGCCGGTGACATAATGCCACCTCCGTTCCCACTTGGGCCTTTAGTCCCCGTGATTTGGACCTCGTTCGGATCCTTGTCCTGAACACCCACATTCTCGACTTCTAGGTTGAAAATAAGATTAAATTAGAAAATGAGAAGGCTTGTGAGGCTTACCAACAAGATCCTCTCCTGAGCATCGGCCTCCATCTCTACGATGGGGACTAGGATGTTCGAGCGATCAGATTCAGGGGCTAAGTCAAATAGAAACCTGGTCTTTTGCTCTACCACTTTCGGAGGGAGTTCTGTGGGAAAAAGGTGAATTGTAAGAAACAAGATCACAACTTCCCTAACAGCTACATAGGATTGGTCAGTACATGTCTCACCTGCTCGGGATAGGTCTTTCTCGGGTGTGAACTGCCAAATGCTAGAGATCATCAACCTCAGAGGGCTCAGGTGACACTTGATGAAGTCCTTGATGACATCGTATGCCATCAGCCTCCTCTCCTTCAGCTATCGGATCTCGATAATGAGAGTCTAGTGAAAGGCTGTCTCCTTTGGCTCTTCCATCCACGCTGGCCACAACAACGGAGCAAGACCCATGTAAGAGAGTTTAGGCGAGCTGGGCTAGAAGTAGAACCATCTCTTGTGTCACCCTGACCAGGAACTTTTGGTGGTGAAAATGTACTCAACCGACTTCCCCTCCCAGAGACAAAATCCAGCGCCACCAATGACCTTGCCCTGAAACTCCTTTAGGAGGTAGAAGTACCTAAAGAGGTCGATGGACGGACACATACCCAAGAAGGCCTTGCATAGGTGTGCGAAGATGTTGAGCATGACGATGGAGTTGGGGTTAAGGTGGATGAGTTCAAGGCCATAAAAAGTAAGCACTTCAAGAAAAAAAGTTAGAATAGGGGAAACAGAAGCCACAACAGAAGAAATCAAGTAAAATGACCGTCCTGGTGGTGGTGTCTGGACAAGCAATTAAGGCGTGCGAGGGGAGGACATCGTCACGCTCAACCTTGGCCAGTACCTCTTCAAAGATCTCAGATTTTAGCAAGGTAGGATCACGGTTGGCATAGTGTCGGAGGTAGAACTCTCTATCCTCTCGATCTCCTTGCGGTCCATGGTGCTGGAGAGGTGGTAGTGGCAGGGTTTTGGAGGCGGATGAAAGCAAGAAACACACAAGGAAATGACGGGATGTGAATGATGATGGATGGTGTAAATGCTATGTGGGCTCTCTGTCTCGCTTTATACGAGGTTGGGGCTCTCAGAACGGCTCTTCGATTGCCATTGTGGCGGTTCCAAGTACGACCTAGGGAATCCAATGCATTGAGCCTCCATGGGTATACATTTTTCCTACATCATCATGATTTCTTGTCAGGTAAAAGATTCTCACCAGTTTTTTCTTCCCTATCTTTTCGCAAGGTTGGGATGATATCTTTTGGGCAAATAAAAAATCCTACTCAAATGGAATACTGTCAGAGGATGAACTCCTGTCGCAGGGATCCCGAGAGACCCCTTTTTAGAGATTCGGCCGGGGGGATGATCCTGGATAAGCTTGTTTGGAAAATAAGCGGGAACGGAAACAAATGCAGTGGCAGGTGGGAGATGATCGTCCTAGTGCGAGAAAAATGGATGTACCGGGGTTTAGACAGGTTCGGGCCGCACGGAGGCGTAACACCCTACTCCTGTGTGAGTGCTATATCTATCCTTGAAGGGAATTCTTCAAGGATGTATCTGGTTACAGGGGAGAACTGTTTACAGAGAACTTGAGGCTCTCGTGTTCTAGCTCGGCTTGAGCTGGTTCAAGCGTGGGCGTTGTCGGGCTTTTCTTTTCTTCACCTTTTTTGCTCTTTTTTTTGCACACCTTTTACGTGTTCTTCATCCTTTCCTTTTATAGGCGCGCCGACCTCAACATATCCTGAATGGGAAAGAGGGGGTACGAGTGCCAAGGCACCACGGAGAAAGGCATCATCATTCCGTCTTGGCGAAGTGACAGGGGCGGTGGAAAAATGCGGCGCGCATCCGACCACCCGCCATTGTGGAGGCCCTTCGGCGCCATTGAGGGGGCCCACCGGGCAGCCTCAGAGGTGCCCGGTGCGCCCACCCTGTCTTGTTCTTCTGCCAGGGCAGGGTGGCAGGCGGAGCGCTTCGATTCTGGCAACGTTATCCCGAGGCACCCGGGTGAAACGGGACGGGACCCGTGCATTTAATGGACCCACGCCCCCCTGCCAGTGCATGGTAGGGTCTGACATTGGGGCGTGGGCAGCTGAGAATATCAGGATGTCAGGATGTCAGGCCGCGCGTGCCCATTAAATGCGGTATTGGGCCTTTGACTGGCTGACACCCCAACGATGGGACTCTTCGAGTCGTCGGACGATCTTGCGCGAACCTTCAGGGCACCGAGTCCTCGGGGGCTGCCACGTGCAGCCCCGAGCACTCTCTCCCGAGCACTTTTGGCGGGACCTTCGGGGAACCGAGTCCTCGGGGGCTGCCACGTGCAGCCCCGAGCACTCTCTCCCGAGCACTTCGGTGGGACCCTCGGGGCACCGAGTCCTCGGGGGCTGCCACGTGCAGCCCCGAACACTCTCTCCCGAGCACTTTGGCGGGACCTTCGGGGAACCGAGTCCTCGGGGGCTGCCACGTGCAGCCCCGAGCACTCTCTCCCGAGCACTTGGTGGGACCTTCGGGGAACCGAGTCCTCGGGGGCTGCCACGTGCAGCCCCGAGCACTCTCTCCCGAGCACTTCGGTGGGACCTTCGTGGCACCGAGTTCTCGGGGGCTGCCACGTGCAGCCCCGAGCACTCTCTCCCGAGCACTTCCTTCCCGGTATTTGGGCTCTGCGGATCATCGGGGAACTAGGGTGCTCGGGAACCAGAGGCGGCGGCCCCGAGCACCTTCTCCCGGGACTTAGCTTCTTCTTATCTTGCAGGGTGGACCTCGCGGGATGGTGACGCGTGGCGGATGGTCGGCCCGGTCTCGGGACTCAGGGACCCCTGGTTCCTGATACACCGACAGTAGCCCCCGGGCCCATTGGTAGGCGACGGGATGGAGACGGCGGATGGGCCCTTCGTCGCGGCCGAGGCCGAGGCTGGTGCAGACGCCATGCGTCAGGCTTTCGAGAGGTGGTCTTTACGGACCCAGACCTCAAGTACCCCCCAACGGAAAAATGAATGGACGCGTGTCCACACAACTTCCGAAGGGTATGATGACCGTACGGACGGCACGCGCGGTCGCCGCGCGGATCGAGGAAAATACGCCTGGCAGCCGCTGACATTGCGCGATCAGCGGGAGATTCGCCTGGCGGTTGCGCCGATCGAGGCGACGCTTCGCCGAGCGAACCGTTTGGGCGGCAGTTTTTGAACTTTGAGATATAAAAGGGGGAATGGATCGGTCCGTTCCCCTCTTTACGCTTTCTTGTGCTCGTGCTCTTGCTTTCTTTGCGCTCCGAAGCCCTTAGGAGACTCCCAGGCGACCGGAGCATTCTCTCTTCTCTCTCTCTTCACCACCAAAACACCTTCCATCTTTGCCGAGATGACGAGGGTTGGAGGAGGACGCCGGGACAAGGCTTCGGACAGGATCTTGCCGGAGTCTCGTTTGAGGAACGAGGAGGCGGCGGACAAAATCAGGAAGCTGCTGGTGCCGGAGGGGCAAGAAGGTGCTGTGGCGGTGAGGCCGGCGAGCCTGACGCCGGCAACGACCGTCCCTGGGCGGACCGTCCTCTTCACTTCCTTCGTGGCGGCGGGGTTGGTGCCGCCGTTCTCCGCCTTCTTTCTGCAAGTGCTGGAGACGTACGGTATTCAATTAGTGCACCTAAGCCCTAACTCCGTGGTGGTGTTGGCGACTTTCGCGCATCTCTGCGAAATGTTCGTGGGGGTGTTGCCGTCGGCGACGCTGCTTCGCCATTTTTTCGTCCTTCGACCGGTGGGGAAGAAGAGGGGGCACTCCACGGCGGACGTCGCGGGGTGCTGCAACCTTCGGCTCCGGGACGGCCTGGGGGATCGTTACATTCCCCAGGTGCTGCGCAGCAAGTGGGAGGAGTGGCGACGGGACTGGTTCTTCATCGACGTCGACCCCCATGAGCGCCTCGAGTTGCCGGAGGCGGCGGCGGAACCTCGGCGATCGACGTGGGAGGCGTCGCCGCCGGAAGACGCGAGGCTGAAGCCGGTGCTGGAGCGCATCCTGGAATTACGCGAGTCCGGGTTGACCTCCGTCATGGTGGTCGTGGACTTCCTGCGCCACCGGCTGGCGCCCTTGCGAGAGCGGGCCCGGCCGAGCTGGTTTTATACCGGGCCGGAGGACATCACCAGGACCCAGATCGGCGCGAGCTGGGATCTGGGGCAGGCGGAACTGCGGGGGATGACAAGGGTGATCACTGGAACGGAGGACATGAGACGGACGGAGCTCCCGTGGCCGGAGATGGCGCTCTACGCCAACCCTAACCGGGTGGCCATCATGGCGGGGCTGCCGGAGTTTGATGCCCAGGGGCTCGTGGACCGGCCAAGAAGCCGAAGTCCCGAGGCCTCCGAACTCCCCGGGCTAGAGGAGCTACTGGGCGAGGAGACTACTGCTAGGTCGGCGCGGGCTGGCGACGGGGCCGCCGCAAGCAGCAGCCGCCGTGCCAGAGAGGAGGGCGCCACTGAAGTCGTTGAGGAGGTGGCGCCGGGAGATCGGGGAAAGCGTCCCTGGGCCCTGATCTTGGTGCCGAACTCTCCACCGTCGCCAACGGCAGCGGCGGCATTTCCGGTGCTGGAGCCGTGGCTGGTGCGGATGGGGCCCGCACCGGCGCCCGCGACCCGCATGGCGGAAACCGAGACCCACGCGGCGGCACCCGAGGCCCGCACGACGGCGCCCGAGGCCCGCGCAGCGGTTCAGGCGAGCCCCCAGCGGAAGAGGCGGCGGGAGGAGTCCGGACCGACGGCGCCGGACCCGGACATCAGGCTCCCAGCAGCCAAATGGCGGTATCGGTGAGTCTTCCTTCTTGCTTTTCCATGGGCATTCCTGGCCCGAACTAAGCTTCGGCTTTTTTCATTTGTCTCCCGTAGGCCGGCCGCAGGCGCCACTGCGACGGAGAAAGAGCGGGCGCCGGGACCAGAGCCGAGCCCGCCTGCCGTTCCGACGGAGGCGGGCACCGGAACGGTGGAGGCGCCAATCGTCGTGGCGGCCAGCGGGAGAGAGACAGAGGCGGAGTCCGAGAGGAGGACGGAGCAAACGTCCGGATCCTTGGCGCCAGCGGAACCTACCCCGGACGCGGAGAACCCGGGGCGGATGACGGTGGAGGCGGACGCTTTGCCGGTGCCGGCGGACAGGGCGGCCGATGCGGGAATGCGGCCGCCGTCCGAGTCTTCGGCGCCGGCGGAGCCTACCTCGGGTAGGCAGAGCCCGGGGCGGATGGCAGCGCAGGGCCCTGCAGAGAGCTCGGCCCCCCTGGAGGCACTCTGCGGAGAAGCATGGGCCCCACCGGTGCCCGGCCAGCCCGCCGATCCTTTCCTGGCCGCCATTGAAGGCGTCCAAGTAGCGGTCGGGCGGCTGGGCGCAGCGGTGGAGGCCAAGGAGGGGGAGCTCGAGACCGAGCGCGCCCGCCTGTCTTTCGAGAAGGCGCAGCTGGTGGGCGCCCAGGAGGAGGCCCGTGTGGCGGCCGCGCGGGAGCAGAAGCTCCTAAAAGATATCCGCGCGGAAGTCACGCGGGAACAGGAAGTTTTGAAGACCGCGCGGGCAGAAGCCGCGCGGGAGCGAGAAGACGCCGCCCGCCTGGCTGAGGCGTCGAGGCAGCAAGCTACCGAGGCCCTTGTCAGGATGGGGCAGGCGCAGGAGAGGGAGGCGGCAGTCGCAACTCGGGAGCAGGCGGCGGAGGAGCGGCAAGCCGAGCTGACCCGCCGGGAGGGCGTGGCCGAGAAGACGCGCGCCGACCTCCATCGCTGGGAAGACGACCTCCGGAAGATCAGAGAAGAAATCAAGCACTGGGAGGAGGACGTCTCCATCCGGGAGGTGGACAATGAGCTATCGGCGTCGGATCTCGGTGCCCGGGAGGATTCGGTGGCCCAGCAGGAGGATGTGCTGGCCCGGCGGGAGGATAAGCTGAGTCGCCGAGAAGGCGAACTGAGTCGTTGAGAGGGTGAAGCTGTCTCGGCGGCGGCGGCCATGGCGATCAGGGCGGAGCAGAACGCGAAGCACGAGGCAGAACTGGCCGCCCGCGAACGCGCTTTGTCCGAGATGGTGGCCAAGACGAAGCAGGCTGCCGCCCCCGCAGCAGTTGGTAGTTCTTCCGGTCCGGTCGGGGACCAGGGACTCGAGGCACAGCTGCGGGACGCCAAGGAGAAAATCGAGACCGCCTTTGTCTCGCGGGTCAACCTTGAGCATATGCTGGACGACATACTCCGGCGGATGCGGCGGGCCGTAGAGAAAAGTGGTGTCGGACGGCTCGTTGACGACAAGAAGGGCGACGCCCCCGCACGACAAGTGTTGGGGCTGCAGCAGGTCTGCGAGCGCCTCGAGGCCCTGCCTTGGGCGGTCCAGGAACTCGCCGCCCGGGAGGGACGTGGCTTGGCACATGCAGTGGCCGAGCACGTTCTGGCCTGTTACCGAAGCAGGGACCCAAACTTCCCGCTGGAGCCAGCGCGAGAGGGAGTGGTCGAGGCTGAGGGAGAGGCTGCCCGGGCAGCGGTCCGGAGCACCGCCGCCGAGGTGGTGGCCGGCTTCAGGCGAGAAGTGCCACCGCCGCCAGCCCCCGGGGACGACTCGGAGGATTCAGCCGACGCTTCTGCCGCCGACTAGGCCTTTTGTACCCTTTTCTCTTTTGTTGTAGATGTAGGAGTGAACCCTTAGAAAATGCCTTGTATATATCATGTGAATATTAAATGGCAGTTTTTCCTTGGGCTCGCAACTCCAGTTTCTCTAAGTGTTTGGTGCTTCTTCTGGTGCTTTACTTTGAAGTCCCGGGGAGTACTCAGTCGGGCCGTTCCCGACCTTCCCGTCCCCGAGGATGAAGTTGTCTTGATCGCTGTTGCTGGCACAGTCGGCCTTCGAGCTCTCGCGAGTCTGCATTGCCTAAGTTAAGAAACGAAGACAAACTCCCTTGCCCGGGAGATAGATCGATCCCGCTCGGAACACGCCGTGCCTAATGAACATTTTTTCACTTTGCGACCACTCAGTTAGTAGAAGGGAGACGCGTGCGGGCGAGAATGTGACCAAGAGTCCTCGCGGTCCGGTGGTGCCCGGGCTTAAAACGGGCCGGACCGAGCACTGACAGCCCACCCCCGAGACCTGAGCTCCGGACTACCCGAGTGGCTCGAGCGATAGGATTACCCAGGGTACCTGAGGACTCGGTAGTGCTCGGGGTCCTTAAAAGCGGACCGAACACCACGACCACCACGAAGGGCTTCGGTTAGACATTATCGCACGCGCGCTACTCTTTTCTGCAAACCGCTCTGTCGTTCTGGGAAAAAGTAGACACGCGGCAGGGTTTTTGCATGCGAGGAGACCACCTCACCGAACAGATTAAGGCGCGAGAGCCCCCGAGAATGACTCGGGAACATGAATTTACTGAAAGCAGACTTGTCTGAATATAACCACTCACCGGACAGCTGTCGGCCTTCCGGCCCACCGATCCAGGAGGGATGTGCTTCGAGCTCGGGTGCCCGGGAACTTAATTCTTTCAACGGGGCGCCCGAGCGCTCGGAGGCGTACGGGGCTCCTAGGGTCGGGTGATCTCGACCACCCAAGCCTAAGTGGTAGGACCACCCGAGGACCCTTGGGGTCGACCAGAGACCGGGGCATTGAAGCCTTCGCGGCCGAGCTGCTCACGATCGCCAGCCTGTGACTTAAGAGAAAAAATAGGATTTCTTTGTCTGGTGCGCTCTGTTAGTGCGGTACTTGCTATAGACTGCTCTCGTTTTCGACCTGAGACCTCTCGAACACCCAAACCGGCGGACAAGAGCGGGCAGAGGCATAACCCAGAGGTCCTATGGTTTGGTGGCGCCCGGGTATGACAAACCAGACCGAGCACCGACAGCCCGCTCCGGGGGCCCGAGCTCCGGACTACTCGAGCAGCTCGAGCGATGGGATTACCCAGAGCACCCCGAAACTCGGTAGTGCCCGGGAGCCTGTCATGACACCGAACACCACAGCCTACCATGCCGGACGTAAGGCAGCGGCGACTGCTCGCATGCATACCGATCAGGATTCTTTTATCAGCGGGGAAAAAGAGAGAGAGAGCAAACTTTTTCTCGCACAACCGAGCACCTCACCAGACAGATTAAACATACGGAACCCAGAAAAAAATATTTTGACATAGCGATTGCTTATTGAAATACTGAATGTGCAATATTTACAAGGTTGGGCGACAGCGACTTACCCAAGGGGTGAAGCCCTCGGACTGCTTGGGCGGGGAGAAGCCCCCGGCCTCACTGACCTGAGTCGCGAGCACGACCATCTACGGATAGAAGCGTCGGAGATGCTCGATATTCCACGGATTCGGGAGTGGCTGTCCTTCCTCCGTCGCCAACCTGAAAGAACCTGCCCGCGGGACCGCGATCACGGTGAAGGGACCCTCCCACACAGGGGACAGCTTATTCATTCCTTCGCGCGACTGGACGCGTCGGAGAACTAGGTCCCCCACCTCGAGAGACCGGGCCCGGACATGGCACAGACGATAACGTCGCAGACTCTGCTGGTACCGAGCCGCGCGGACTGCGGCACGCCACCGGCGCTCTTCCAGGTAGTCCACGTCGTCGCGCCTTTGCCGCTCCTGCTCACCCTCAGAGTATGCATGCACTCGAGGGGAGCCCAGAGTGAGCTCGGAGGGGAGGACTGCTTCGGCGCCATAGACGAGGAAGAACGGAGTCTCCCCGGTGGCGCGGCTTGGCGTAGTCCGATTGGCCCACAGCACGGCTGGCAGCTCGTCTACCCATCCCTTCCCGTGCTTAGCGAGCACGTTATAGGTCCGGGTTTTGAGGCCCTTCAGTATCTCCACGTTGGCGCGCTCGACCTGCCCGTTACTCCGAGGATGAGCGACGGAAGCGAAGCAAAGCTTGATGCCGAGATCTTCGCAATAGTCCCCGAACAAGGCACTAGTGAACTGGGTGCCGTTGTCGGTGATGATCCGGTTCGGGACGCCAAAGCGGCTGGTGATGCCGCGGATAAACTGGAGCACCGTGTTTTTGGTCACCTTGATGACTGGGACCGCCTCCGGCCACTTGGTGAACTTGTCGATAGTGACATATAGGTATGCATAGCCCCCGACTGCTCGGGGGAAAGGACCCAGAATGTCCAAACCCCAAACCGCGAAAGGCCAGGACAGGGGAATGGTATGGAGAGCCTGAGCTGGCTGGTGAATCTGCTTTGCATGGAACTGGCACGCCCTGCAGCGCCGAACCAGCTCGAAAGCATCCTGGAGAGCTGTAGGCCAGTAGAAACCTTGCCGGAAGGCCTTCCCGACCAGCGTGCGGAACGATGAATGGCCACCGCACTCGCCCTCGTGGACGTCAGCGAGAAGATCGCCGCCTTCTGCCTGAGAGATGCATTTCAGGAGGACACCTCCTGCGCTACGCCGGTAGAGATCCCATCTACTATGGCATAGCGTCTGGACTGCCGAGCAACCCTTTCGGCAGACTCCTCATCCCCGGGTAGGAACTTTTCTTTCAAGTACCCTCGAATGTCGGACATCCACGAGGCATCTTGAGAACATTCGGCGAGCACAGCGCACTCGCCGGACGGTAGTGCCCTGACGGGGCTTCCCACTGAGGGCACCGTCGGGGTCTCCTGAATTGAGTTCGAGGTTTCCCCTTCATCCTGTTCGGCAGGCAGGACGGAAGGCCGTGTGAGTCTTTCTTCAAAGACTCCGGCAGGGATGCACACACGTGAGGAGGCCAGGCGAGAGAGCTCATCGGCCAGAGCGTTGTCGCGGCGAGGGATGTACCGCAACTCGAGGCCGTCGAAGCGTCTCTCGAGCTTCCTGACCGCAGCCACGTACGCCGCCATTTGAGGATCCATGCACTGGTACTCCTTGGATACCTGGTTGACGACCAGTTGGGAGTCCCCTTTGACCAGGAGGTGACGAATCCCGAGCCCCACCGCAGCCCGGAGGCCGGCGATGAGACCTTCATACTCCGCCATGTTGTTGGATGCGCGGAACTGCAACTGTACACGTACCGGAGCTCTTCACCTGTTGGGGAGGTGAGAACCACTCCGGCCCCTGCGCCTTTAAGCGAGAGGGAACCGTCGAAGTGCATGACCCAGTACCCGAGCACGTCGTGCCCGGGATAGGTAGAGATCTCTTCTGGGACGACGCAGGGGACGGGCGTCCATTCTGCCAAGAAGTTGGAGAGCGCCTGGCTTTTGATTGCCTGGCGACAGACGAAGTGTAGGTCGAACTCCGCCAGCTCGACCGCCCATTTGACAACACGCCCGGTGCCTTCCCGGTTCCGGAGAATGGGTCCCAGTGGATAAGTGGTAACCACCGAGACCTTGTGCGCCTGAAAGTAGTGGCGCAGCTTCCGGGAGGCGATGAGCACGGCATAGAGTAGCTTCTGCGCCTGGGGATACCTTGTCTTGGCTTCCCGGAGGACTTCGCTGACGAAGTATACCGGTCGCTGTATCCGGCGGGCCCGGACGGTGGCCCCACTCGGGGGGCTGCCGCAGCCCCCAGGGTCGGCGGCATGGTCGGGGCTGGCCGGGTACTCGGGCTCAATTCCTTGGCTGGGAAGAGCAGTGTGCTCGGGTTCGACCCCTTGCCCAGGGGGAGCCACGAGGACAAGTGAGTGGTCGGGGGCCTCTGGGAGCTGGGACCCAGCACCCGGCCCCGAACACTCGTCGCGCTCCACCACCAGCACTATACTCACGACCTGAGGAGTGGCCGAAACATAAAGTAGTAGGGGCTCACCTTGAGAGGGAGCCACCAACACGGGTGGCGAAGTAAGGTACTTCTTTAAGTCGCGGAAGGCCTGCTCGGCCTCCGGCGTCCAGTCAAAACGTCCGGATTTCTTCAGAATCTTGAAGAGGGGGAGCCCTCGCTCCCCGAGCTTGGAGATGAAGCGCCCGAGGGCTGCCATGCAGCCGGCGAGGCGCTGGACCTCCTTGAGTCGAACCGGGGGTCGCATCTGCTCAATGGCCCGGATCTTCTCTGGGTTGACCTCTATCCCTCGGCCAGAGACCAAGAAACCAAGGAGCTTGCCCGCCGGCACCCCGAAGACACACTTCTCCGGGTTGAGCTTGAGGCGGGTAGAGCGGAGACTGTTGAAAGTCTCAGCAAGGTCCTCGAGCAGGGTGGCGCGGTCTCGGGTTTTGACCACGAGATCGTCGATGTAAGCCTCGACGTTGTGGCCAACCTGCGAGTTAAGAGTGATACGGATAGCGCGCTGGAAAGAGGATCCAGCGTTGCGCAGGCCGAAAGGCATTGACATGTAGCAATAAGTCCCCACCGGAGTGGTAAAAGCAGTTTTTTCCTCGTCCCCTATGGCCATGCGAATCTGGTGATACCCAGAATTTGCATCTAGGAAGCATAAAAGATCACATCCCGCAGTTGAATCTATAATTTGATCAATGCGAGGTAAGAGGAAGGGGTCTTTAGGGCAAGCCTTATTAAGGTCGGTGTAGTCCACGCACATGCAAAGCTTGCCGTTGGCCTTCGGGACGATGACTGGGTTTGCTAGCCAGTCGGGGTGGAGGACTTCTCGGATGAATCCGGCGTCGAGGAGCTTGCTGACCTGCTCGCGGATAAACTCCTGGCGCTCTGGCGCCTGCCGCCGGACCTTCTGCTTCACCGGGCGGGCGTCCGGACGCACGGCCAAGTGATGCTCGATCACCTCCCTAGGGATCCCGGGCATGTTGGACGGTTGCCAGGCAAACACGTCTATGTTAGCCCGGAGGAAGGCGACGAGCGCGCTTTCCTATTTGCTGCCCAGGTCGCTGCCGATACGGACAACCTGGGTAGCGTCTTCGCCCACCACGACCTCCTTCGTTGGAACAGAGGTGTCGGCGGCGAGTTGGGGTTTGGATGAAGAGGGTCCCGGGCCCCCTGTAGAGCCATCGACCTCGGCCTGCGCAGAAACCAGAGCCATGTATGATTGTTCAGCGCAGGAGACGGCGCCGCCGGAGTCGGCGATCACAGAGATAGAGCCTGCGGGGCCGGGCATCTTAACCGTAAGGTATGCATAATGCACGGCCATCATAAACTTGGCAAGCGCCGGACGCCCGAGGATGACGTTGTAGGGGAGAGGGAGTTCCGCGACATCGAAGAGGACGCATTCCGTGCGGAAGTTGTCCCGGCTCCCGAACGTGATAGGCAACTCAACCTGCCCGAGGGGCAGGGAGTGCCCGGGGGTCACTCCACAGAAGGGGAGCGACGGCTTTAGGCGTCGGGAGGACACCTGCAGCTTCTCAAAAGCCTCTTTGGAAAGGAGGTTGAGGCCAGCACCACCGTCGATCAGCACTCTGCCGACCTTGACATTGCAGATAGTGGGAGACACTACCAGAGGTAGCCGTCCCACGGCTGCAGTACTGGCGGGGTGATCAGCCATGCTGAACGTGATCGGAGCATCCGACCACCTCAGGGGCCTTGTGGCCTCCTCGCTTGGGGTTGCCGAGCACACCTCGCGTCGCATGACCTTGATGCCACGACGCGAGCAGGGTGTGTAAGCGCCCCCGTCGATGAAGGCGACGGCATGCTCGGGCTCCTGGAAGCCGAGCTCGGCGTTGTTGGGGGCGACCTCAATATCGCCTCCTCCGCGGGACTCGTCGCGCTCCCTCTGGCGCTGCTCCACGAGTCCTTTGATCGTACGACACTCCGTGAGGTCGTGCCATCTGGTCTGGTGTATGGGACACCATTTACCTGGCTCGGGCCCCGTGGGAACGGGGGCCCTCGCTGGAGCAGGAACTCGGCCGGGGGCCGGGGCTCTTGTTGGAGCAGGGGCCCTTGCTGGAGCCGAGGCCCTTGTGGGTACGGAGGCCCGAGGAGGAGCCCGAGCAGGGGCCCTGACAGGGCGTCGATCGACACCCGGCCGGCGCTCTTGCCAGTGGTCGGGCTCTTGCGGCACCCTATGAGCGGGGACCTGGGCTGGCTCAACGGGAGCGGCCTCAAGCTTCCTCCTCTTCTTCTTTTCCCGCTTGTCGGAGCGGGAAGAACTTGGCTTGTCGGAGGTGGGGCGGGGAGCATGCCACGCCCTGGCCTCCGCAGCCTTGGCGCACTTATCGGCCAGTGCGAAGAGTTCCGCAGGGGTC
The DNA here is from genome assembly GCF_958298935.1 of Phragmites australis. NCBI lineage: Eukaryota > Viridiplantae > Streptophyta > Magnoliopsida > Poales > Poaceae > Phragmites > Phragmites australis. The sequence continues at coordinate 23,311,636 of NC_084922.1, forward strand.
TCGATCTCGTGCGTACCTAGCTTTTCGAGCATCCGCTCATCGCGGACGCCCTGCCGGAAAGCAACAATAACAGCATGGGGGGCCACTCGAGGAATGGTGTTGCGACCTGGCTGAAGCGCTGTATAAAGCGCCGTAGCGTCTCCCCCTCCTGCTGTTGGACGGCGTGAAGGTCGCACTCCAAACCGGGGCGTGTAAACGTGCCCTGAAAGTTGGCCACGAACTGGTGGCACAGGTCATCCCAGGAGCCGATAGACCCTAGGGGTAAATTCATAAGCCAAGAGCGGGCGGAGCCCCTCAGGGCAACATGAAAGTAGTTTACCATCACCTTTTCGCTGCCTCCGGCCGCTTGGACGGCCGTCGTGTAGATTTGGAGGAATTCGACGGGGTCGATGGACCCGTCGTACTTCTCCGGCAGCTCGGGGCGGAACTTGGAAGGCCACCTGACCCGGCGAAGCTCGGCGGTGAAGGCACGGCAGCCGGTGCCGTACCCCGCAGCGCGAGCGGGGGTCCTTGGTGGCGAGTGGCGGCGAGCCGGGGATCCCCGGTGGCCTTGGGCCGGGAGAGAGGAAGCCTGGTCCTCTGCCCCGACCCCCTGCCGGGTCTCCCGCTGACGCTCGAGAGTAACCCGGGCATCCTCGCGGCCCCTGCGCTCGTCAAGGTGCAAACGAAGATCCCGGGCTTCAGATACGGCTAGGGGGACGGCACTCCGCCTAGAGACCCCTCGGCCCGTGCGGGTGTTGCCCGTTGAGGAGCCGACTCTGGCGGCACCATGCTGGGAAATGGTGCGAGGACTCCCGGCCTGTACCTGGCGACGAGCAGTACCGACCAAAGCAACGACATCTTGGATCCACCGACCTTCTGGAGTGTTCGGCGTGGCCTGAACGGGCGGGTGCCTAAGGAGAGCATGTGCTGCAAGCAGCGCGCTCCCTGGGCTGGCCTCGCTGAAAGCGAGCCTGCGCCGAGGTGGCACCCGACATGGTCCAGAGGCGGACCTAGCGGCCGGGGTCCCGACCACCTGCTGGGGGTCGGAAAGTGAGTCGGCAGCGGTGGCGGTGGCCCTGAAGGGCCCAGCGCCTTGATCCCCTGGAGCGGGAAAAACCGCGCACGCGGATGGCGGCTGCTGCTGGCATGCAGCAGCGACTGGGCTCCCTCTGACGTCGGGCAGCGCTCCGTCACTGGAAGTGGAGCCGGAACGCTGGAGACGGTGCCCACCGGCCATCTTTTCCTGTGGAAAAAAGTGAAACAAACAATCCAGGGATATTCCCCCCTACCTGGCGCGCCAGCTGTCGGAGGATGAACTCCTGTCGCAGGGATCCCGAGAGACCCCTTTTTAGAGATTCGGCTGGGGGGATGATCCTGGATAAGCTTGTTTGGAAAATAAGCGGGAACGGAAACAAATGCAGTGGCAGGTGGGAGATGATCGCCCTAGTGCGAGAAAAATGGATGTACCGGGGTTTAGACAGGTTCGGGCCGCACGGAGGCGTAACACCCTACTCCTGTGTGAGTGCTATATCTATCCTTGAAGGGAATTCTTCAAGGATGTATCTGGTTACAGGGGAGAACTGTTTACAGAGAACTTGAGGCTCTCGTGTTCTAGCTCGGCTTGAGCTGGTTCAAGCGTGGGCGTTGTCGGGCTTTTCTTTTCTTCACCTTTTTTGCTCTTTTTTTTGCACACCTTTTACGTGTTCTTCATCCTTTCCTTTTATAGGCGCGCCGACCTCAACATATCCTGAATGGGAAAGAGGGGGTACGAGTGCCAAGGCGCCACGGAGAAAGGCATCATCATTCCGTCTTGGCGAAGTGACAGGGACGGTGGAAAAATGCGGCGCGCATCCGACCACCCGCCATTGTGGAGGCCCTTCGGCGCCATTGAGGGGGCCCACCGGGCAGCCTCAGAGGTGCCCGGTGCGCCCACCCTGTCTTGTTCTTCTGCCAGGGCAGGGTGGCAGGCGGAGCGCTTCGATTCTGGCAACGTTATCCCGAGGCACCCGGGTGAAACGGGACGGGACCCATGCATTTAATGGACCCACGCCCCCCTGCCAGTGCATGGTAGGGTCTGACATTGGGGCGTGGGCAGCTGAGAATGTCAGGATGTCAGGATGTCAGGCCGCGCGTGCCCATTAAATGCGGTATTGGGCCTTTGACTGGCTGACACCCCAACGATGGGACTCTTCGAGTCGTCGGACGATCTTGCGCGAACCTTCAGGGCACCGAGTCCTCGGGGGCTGCCACGTGCAGCCCCGAGCACTCTCTCCCGAGCACTTTTGGCGGGACCTTCGGGGAACCGAGTCCTCGGGGGCTGCCACGTGCAGCCCCGAGCACTCTCTCCCGAGCACTTCGGTGGGACCCTCGGGGCACCGAGTCCTCGGGGGCTGCCACGTGCAGCCCCGAGCACTCTCTCCCGAGCACTTTGGCGGGACCTTCGGGGAACCGAGTCCTCGGGGGCTGCCACGTGCAGCCCTGAGCACTCTCTCCCGAGCACTTCCTTCCTGGTATTTGGGCTCTGTGGATCATCGGGGAACTAGGGTGCTCGGGAACTAGAGGCGGCGGCCCCGAGCACCTTCTCCCGGGACTTAGCTTCTTCTTATCTTGCAGGGTGGACCTCGCGGGATGGTGACGCGTGGCGGATGGCCGGCCCAGTCTCGGGACTCAGGGACCCCTGGTTCCTGATACACCGACAAATACCTTCTCGAGGGCTCACGTGAGAAATCGGAGGTGTTCAAAACCTCGAATAGATAGCCTAAGGATCGCGAGAATCTAGTTAGATAGACCATCCTAATTAGGAATTTGACTTCTACTCGATGACACGGTCTATCAAAATGTTTATCTTTATTGACTAGATCTTTGATCCATCAAAGCCTCATTTCATGTATTGGTGAGAGGCTTTATCTTTGAGAAGGGAATCACTAGACGCATGAAAACTACTTGTAGATACCCAGGATATCTTGTAAACAGAGAAGTTTATCTCTAACAATAGGAAGGAAGGACTCCACACCATACGACGACCCCTTTATATACGGAGCCATGGGACTCTACGGAGGACAAGTCATTAGAAGACACAACGCGCCATTGAATCCTACAGAAGCTTTGTCCCTCCAAGCCTTCTGCAGTTTAGATATGTATTAGCATATCCACGACGACACACAAGGGAGCCATCCGACTAGGTTTAGATTCATCTAGGCTAGCCACGCACCTCTCTGTAACAATCTCAAAGAGTAATACTGTGAGATCATGTGAGAAAATCGGTTTAAATGATGAAATTGGCAGAGTAAAGTGATTTAGCATAATGACATTAGGATGGTGATGAGTTGCTAAGATATTGCTTTGATATGCTTAGATAGCATAAATGGTTTGATGCACTATCAGAAGTTGGGTATGCTTATATTAGTGTGTTGGTTTTGCTTGGAGTTTGTGTGGTGTTGTGTGAACTGATCTTAAGTCAAGTTGGGAAAGACTTTTGCTCATACTCATTTGATTCATGTGCAGGTGTTGCTCAAAGGCGATTGTAGTCAAAGACAGATCGACGAACTAAGTTCATAGAGGAATTGAGGTTCGGCAACTAGGTTCAGGAAGAACTGAGATCGTAGTGATAGAGGATGTCATGCGGGACGTTCGAGCTGAGAGAACAATGCATATAGAGACAAGGTTTCATATGGACATAGGAGGCAATATGATCCTGAAAGGACGTGAAAACTAATTTGTGTTTGAGTCAGAGCAGGCACGAGGGAGTCGCGTGGTGGCTGGACTTGAGACAAGAGTTAGTGTCAGAGACAGACTTTGAGTTGGTTACATACATGCTTGTATGTATGGGTGATGTTGCATGCATGATTATGTGAGAGTTGTTTGCTAATTAGTGGAAGTTATTTGTCCTCTTGTGATTAGAGAAGGATAGAGACCAGGTTAAATAGGACTTAGAGTTGTAGTTCAATTCGGTCACATTTGTGCGTGTGGCTATCCAATAAATAGAAATGTCTGTTGTATTGGGTAAGCAATGCAACAGAAAGAATGATACACTCTAGAGAGGGATGCTTTGGGATTTCGTGAAAATACTTGTTGGATGTTTTCGAGAGGTATCTTATAAACTCATCCATATAATGAAAATCAAGTTTTGTAAGTTGATGAGTTGCTAATTCAGAACTTTCTCTCTATTCTATATTCTGTGTGCTTGGTTTTGGTTTTTGATTAATTTCATATTTTAGCAAGTTTCATCTTAGTTTAATACATACAAAACCTTGCTAGAATATTTAGTGTTTGATTTGAGAAAATTTCAAGTGCCTTTGGTTTGATCTCGAGTAGCTTTTTGGTCAACTCGACTAGGTTTTGATCTACTCGATTCTAGTTGATACAGTCTGCTTCAACTAGGTATAATTTTTTATCCACATATCCGATTGACTCAATCCTTGTTGGAATAGTTCCGTATTTAAATCTAGTTTCTTCTGTCCAAGTTTAAAGGCAATCAGACCAATGGATCTTTCTCTACATCATTTATACTAAAGCATGTATAATCTATTTCGAGTGGAATACCAAGTTTAAATTGATTTTAGATTCGGGTGAGTTAATCTTTGAATTTGGTTTCCGCAATCATTCACCCACCCACCCACCCCCTCTCTGATTGGGTATTTTGCGTATATTCGATCCTACAAATACAAGATAAATAGGATGTAGGGTTATTATCCTAAGGGAGGCATGGACCTGTATAAAAACCTCTCTATGTGTTCTTTGATTCATCTACTCGAAGCATCCCCTACCTCTTCTACTAGTTCGTAAGAATGGCGGTTCACCAATCATCGATAAGCATATAATATAAGTACAAAGTCCATGTTTATCGACCCATTGACCAAAGGCTTACCACCCAATATATTTAAAAAACATGTTGCTGGCATGGATTTATCTGATAGTCTATGATTCTAATATAAATTATTTTAAGAACTCAGTTTCATGATCCTGGAAATAAGGGACCAAAAGAGAGAAACCAACCTAAGGCATAAGTTTTATCCATATCAAAATGAAGTAGTGCACTATAGATTGTGAGGTCCAATGGCATTTTGATAGCTATTATGACCGTATTATCTTGGTGCGCCATTTTATTAAGTTTGGATTGATCATGATAAGCCATTCAATCAAGTGGGAGAATGTTAGTTGATCTCGGCTCCACATCCTAACTAACCTAAACCGGGTCCTAACCACACACGTCATGATGGGTGGCCCTATCCAACTAATTTGGTTAGTGGTCTTGTCCACCAGCGCCATATAAAACCGAGGGAGCTGACGACCTGGGATCACTCTGCCCATGTACTCAACACCCTCATACACGTCCCGATCACCTTGTGGTGCTCTGGTGGCCAAAGGTCATGGCTATCGCTGGCAATATTGCCGATGATATTTTTGTAGCGCTCGTGCACCGACGACCTCAACGAGAATGACTACACCGGATGTCTATGGGTTTCTTCATCAAAGTACAATACCCTATCGCGGCTCTACATTATTCTGTGAAGACCTCAATAGATGGTATATTCTAATCAAGATCAGACCCACCTAATTCTGCATCTTGTTGTTCATGTGATTAGGTTAGAATTAAGCCACACACGCAGAAGTCTAATGCCCGAAGCAGTTGTTGATTTTAGACCCGTAAGTCTCACACATGGGGTGGCTAAAATAATATCTAAACTCTTGGCTAAGCGGCTGCCTTCTTGCTTTGGTGATTTGGTGTCCCATGGCCAAAGTGTGTTTATTAAGAAGAGAAGCATACACGATAACTTTCTGTACATTCAAAATCTCATCAAAGAGCTACACCGGGCAAAAAATCTATCTTTGTTCCTCAAGCTTGATATCACTAAAGCATTTGACACAGTTCGGTGGGACTACCTCATGGAAGTATTGCAGCAGCTTGCTTTTGGAATTAGGTGGCGCCAATGGATCTCTATTCTTCTATCCACTGCCTCCTCACCGGCCCAGCTAAATGGTTCAAGAGGCAAGAGTTTCAAGCATTGGACACGCCTAAGTCAAGGCGACCCATCTCCCCCATGTTATTCATCATTGCTCTTGATTCCCTGCTACGAATCTTGGATCTAGAAATGCAAGCATCAATACTCCAACCAGTGCGCCACAGAGCTGCAGACTAAGAACAAGCCTATACCAGCTTGGAAAGGAAGGCTGATGAATCATACTGGGACACTCACATTAGTAAACTCAGTCCTCTCCACCATCCCAACTTATCACCTCATGGTCTTGTTCTTAAGAAATGGCCTATCGGGCAGTTCACAAGATCAGACAGAATTTCTTACAGAAAATTCCATAAGGTAATTCCCAATATATCATCAGAAGATAAGGTAATTCTCTATCTTTCATCTCACAAAATAAACTTTTTTATTTTCTATTGCTTTTAATTTCCATTTCTTCCTCGCCATTGTCATTCATTTGGTCCATAGAAGACAAATATTTGTCTTTGGAAAGAGGATGGTGGCATGGGGTACGGCCACCGGAAGAAGATAATCAAAGTTTAGGGCTTATTAGAGACCGAATCTTAGATTTTGATGTACTAGAGAGTTGTAGACATTTTTTTATTCTTCCATAGGATTTTTAAACCCTGGATTTGGATGAATAGATTAGGAGAAACGAATTGCTAAAGTCATGTTATTTGCAGACTTGTGACTATGATTAGTCATAGCAAAAGCTAGAATTAATTTTTTAGTGAATACTAAAGTTGTAGGAACTTTTGTTTAGATAATTTTAGTGTGTTTATTTATTGTGTTTACTATTATAGATATAAAATAATAAGGTGACTGAACTACAGAGGATGTATTAGTGTCGTGACTGTTTTTTAAATATGATTTAGTTTAATATTTACAATATTTTCTAACTAAAAAAATTAAGTACGATTTATGCATATAAGTACAATTTTCTCCTTTCTATGGGCAAATGTGTCTTTTCTATAGGTCTAATAAATGGTAGTGATGAGGAAAAATAAAAATTAGAAATAGTAGCAAATAAGTAAGCTCATTTTGTGGGATAGCAAATAGAAAATTACCTTATACTCAGATGGCAAATAAGGAATTTTCTCAATTTCTTATGGAAGGGCCTATAAGAAGCCAATGGTGATCGTTGGCTTATCGACCAGCAACAAGTATGTCGGCCAAAGAATTTAGTGGGCTCGGTGTCCTTGATCTTGACCTCTACAACCGAGCTCTTAGGTTTTGCTAGTTGTGGTACGATTAGACCGACCCCAGAAGACCATGGATTGGCACGGCGATGCCATGTGATGTAGCTGACAAATAAATATTCTTAGCTACCACTTGTGGATGTGTTTGGTTCTCTGTATCTCTCTCATTCTGGCCCAACAAATATGTAGAATCCTGAAAAGAAGCCCGTTCAGTTGCCTGCATCTATTGTTGCAGCCTAACTCGGCAAGTGCAAATACACGGTATCATCCTGGCCTAGGAGTGAAGCTCGATTCGAGTTTCACTCCGCAACCTAGCCTAACAGATGCAGACTATGCATCTGCTCATGCAGGCAGGCTTACTTTTCAGTATCACAAAATCATCTTCGTACAGGTAACCAATAATATTTTACATCCGCTCATGCGGTCTCAGATTCAGTCAATCAAACACAAACTCAGCTGGGTATGTCCAGATAAATACAACCAATTAACCAAACACTCTTTTTTTTTAATAAATACGACTCAACTCAATCTACTTCCTCTCAGTATACTTATACGATGCAACCCTATAAAACGTGATCGGCGGAACCAAACACACCATGTGTGATTCTTGGAGATGGAGGGAAGGTACGGTTCTGACACTCTAGCTGGCTTAATGGTCAGGCTCCGATGGATCTAGCCCCTAGCTTATACAAGGTGACATGGCACAAGAACAAGATTGTCCAAGAGGATATACAGAACCAGAATAATCAGAATTGGACAAGAGGCTTATGTAGAATGGAAACCATAGAGCAAATGGTTGAATTTGTGCTAAGGCTGTTTCGAGAGGCGCAGTTTGAAGGAAAACAAAAGTTATTTGCCTGGCTGTAAGTTCAGAGCAAAATTCTGAAGTTAGACAAGCTCATTATGCGCAATTGGCCTTGCAACCCAGTTTGTTTGCTTTGTGAGCAGGAACAAGAGACCATTGTCCATCTATGTTTGCACTGCAGTTTTGCGCGGGAAGTCTGGGACGAGGTAGATGAGTGAACAAACAATGTGGTATCACCCCCTACAGATGAGCAATCGATAGCACAGTGGTGGCAATCATCTTTGATACATCTCACATCTAAGCAGAAGAGAAACACAGCAGTAGGATGTCAGTTTTTTATTTTTTGGATCATTAGGTGCTAAGTAATGAACTAGAAATTCACTTCCACTTAATTAAGTTATGCAAAAAATGAACTAAGTAATAACTCAGAACCATTCATTAGATATCCACTTGTATCCCTACATAGCAGTAATCATGATATATATGACCTGGAACATCTAGAAAGAGCAAAATCAGAGGGTGTTTGAAGGACATTCGCAACTTCCGAGTCAAGTATTCAGCTCATCAAGGATGAGATACTTCTAAGGAGGACGTGCAGAAGCCCAAAGATCACATAGGATGTATTTGGTTATCTGAATTTTCAGCCTAGCTCGGTAGATGTACATAATCTCAGAAAGAAGCATATTTTATTGCCTGTATCTACTGTTTTCGCTGCATGAGTGGATGTAAATATACAGTCTCATCCCGGCTACATCTACTCATACAGACGAGCCCACTTGTCAGTGTCACAATATCATCTTCATACGAGTAACCAATCACAATCTTAACTCTGACATCCACTCATGTGACCTTAGATTCAGTCAAAAAAAAAAAATCAGTTCAGACTATTCAGACAGATACAATCAAACAAACACTCTTCTTTATACAATATAGCTCAAAAAAACTCTGTTCGAGCAACCAAACGCATCGATAGGGTGTGATTGGTTGCCCACATGAATGAATCCTAGCTCGACGAATGCGTATAATCTCAAAAAGAAACGTATTTAGTTTATCATCATACACTATTCCAGTCTAGCCCGACGGATGCAAATGTACGCACGCAGTCTAGCCCAGCGAATGCAGGCTCTTGTATCTGCTCATACAAACGGATCCACTTATCAGTATCATAAAATCATAATCATGTAAGCAATCAATCAGAATCTCAGCCCTTGCATCCGCTCATGTAAAATCAGATTCAGTCAACCAAGCAGAAACTCAGCTCAGCCTATTAAAAAAGATATAACCAACCAAACGCTATTCTTTTCAACAAATATGATTCCATTCAACCTGCTTCCCCTTAGCCTACATATACGGTCCAGAGCAACACCACATTGCGGAAGCTCGCAAGCCTTAATGCTCGGGAGAGTGTGCCATTGACCCTTCTGAAGTTCGATGACCTCACAGTGGATCAAAAGAATGCATTGTTCAATGATGGTGTCAATACGTTTCTAGAGTTCCCGGAGAACATGAAGGCGAAGGCTTGCAGGGCTGCTATGAAAATGATCGTCAAACATTGGAGAAGCCACAAGAGCAAGCTTGTGAACGAGTATATAGCAAAAAAGTTGAAGCCCTTGAGGAAGTACCCATATATTAAAAGAGGGTATTGGGACATTGGAGAAGCCATTGAGGAAGTACCCATATATCACCCGTCACTAATGTGTTGTTCTGGCGTAGTGAAGGGTTGTGGCGGTAGAGGGGAAGGCAGCAGAGAGGAAGGCGGTGGTAGAGAGGAAGGCGAGGTGCGGCGAAGAGGAACTCTAGGCGAGATCTGTGTGGTTGTGTGAGCTTGGAGCAACAGCATACGTGCTTGCCGTCTCGAGTCCTTCTAGCCTCCTGGGATGTGTGACCTGTTGTGTTGGCATGGGATAGGGAAAATGTGCGAACAAAAAAGGGCAAGAACATTAAGTGGGCTGGATGGGGCTGATGAGTCAAGAGATGACAGCCCATCTCTTCTTTCCTTTTATCCAACAAGCATGCAAATGGAGTCATGAACCAGCCGCAGCTTGTGAAGTACGGAAGGTGGTCAAATTCGAGTTCCAGCCGGTAGATACCATCGATTAAGTAGATAAAATTAGATATAAAGAAGATCTAAAAAGGAAGCAAAATAGAAAAAAATCAGCATATTCCTTCTTTTGGTTTTCTTTTCCAATTTTATGATAGATATCTCTACTATATTGGAATGCTTTACATGTTCCTTTGGTGCAAATTCATATACTAGGTGTATGGTGAGTTTGAAAGACAATTGTTTTGTGTACAATATATAATTGTTCTATGTAAATTACGGGTTTAGTTGCAATGTACTAACATTGTACTAGTATCGAATAATATATTAGTGCAATTATGGATGCTATGCGTGACGAGGACATGTACGCGTAGTTGTTGCCAACTAGAACTTGCAATGTTGCAGAGGACCACCACGCCAGCAGTTTCCGTCTCCAGGTCACAGAGGAACTCATGGTGCGTTTGCAGGCCATGTCTCTCTCTACGATCTGCTGCATAGCCGGTGATGGAAGGTAATCCAAATGTTAAGAACTTGACTTTGAATTGCGCCCAAGATTTCCACGACGGTTTTGCACATGACATTGCCTTGTTTCCTTAACAACATTATCTGATACGGCGAGCATGCAAAATATTGACCAGCACTGGTCCAACGCCTGACAAACTCTTCAGGGACTCCATCTTGTAACTGAAATTGAGCGATCTTGTGCCAAAGGTGGTACTCCGCAATGGCTTGTACTGACAGCGCTAGCTTGCAACAGTATCCCTGATCCACCACTTGTTTTGAAGTCCTTCCTTTACTGTTCTGGATTTTTTTTTTTTGGTTCTCTCTCGGATCCTGGTGCATAATATTAGTGCAAGGGTTTCAGATGATGTGGCATCTATCCAATTGTCTAACCAGAATAGGGCTCGTTCGCCATCCCCTAAGCGCACTTGGACTGAAATGCTGAAAATTGCTTGCAGCCCTCAAGTTCAGATAGGACCAAGCGTGGCTTCTGTCTGTTTTCTGCAACCAGAGCCACGTAGCCTCAATGCGAAACTAGCCACCTACGGATAAGTTATTCCAAGGCTACGGTATTGTGTAGGATGACAAACCCTGTTTTAGACTACTTTACATTTTCCAGCTGTTGTGATTTCTTCTCCTCATAGTAAATCTCTTCTTTTCTTTTTTTTACGGAACCGGAGGGGCGAGCCCGTACTCGTTAGGATATATTATAGCAATAAAAAGAAAGTTGAGTAGCAGTACAAGAAAAGAAACACGGTAGCCAAAATAATAATAATAATAAAGGACGCTAAGATAAGCCCTCTAGCCATTCTTTTATTGAAGGAAAGTATCTTGACTTTGCCCGGTGGGTGACCATGGCAAATTTGTGCTTGAATCTGTGTCTGCGTGCTTCTATCGTCGGACTTGTGTGATTGAAAATGAGATGTTTCGTGTTGTCCAAATACTCCAGCTCAGTAGAATTATTATTTCCATGAAGAAGGGAACTGTCAGTGTGGCTTTGAAATGTTCCAGCACCAAAAGGAGCCCTTCATTCCTTTGCCCGGCAACTTGTCATTTGTATAGTAGTTATCCCACAGGAGGGGCACCCATGGAAGGTCAACTCAATTAAAAAATTTGCTCAGGTTCTTCAATAGCAGTGCCTCATTTTGAATCCTCAGGTTTAGGACACCCAAACCACCTTGATTTTTAGGCCTAAAACCATTTTCCAGACCGCTTTTGGAGGTTTCTTGGCATTGATGTCTGAGCCATTGGCGGACTTAGTGGGTAGTCCGGGTAGATCCAGGACTACCTACTTTTGGTCCAAAAATTTTTAGGTCCAGAGAAATAAGCGAAAGCCCGCACCCCGACTGGCGACTATCGAACGCCCAAACCCCGACTATCCCTAAGAGTACGGCGATGGCGTGTGGACAAGCGTGCGACTGGCGAGCGGCAACGGCGAGTGCCCAGCGGTGGTGGGCGGACGAGCGCGCTGCAGCGGGCGAGCACGCGGCGGGACACGGGTGGGCGCTGGGGCGCTGCAGCGGTGGGCGGGTGAGTGGTAAAGTTCACAACAATTCTACTACGTTAGACTGCTTCAATAATTTGTATGCAAGATATGATTTGCATCATTAGAGATTAACCATTCGATGCTAGAAAATATACAAGCACATTTGGTTGAATGGGGTGTTCCCTTTGCAAGAAAAACACTCTGAGGAATCTCATAATGTAGCTTGCATTCTCACTCTCCCTTCATACCAAAGAAAAGGATATGGGAAGTTCCAGATTGCTTTCTGTAAGTTCGGCCTCTTATGCTATATATATTCCATTATCTAATTGCTCAATTTTGATTCTGTTGTGGACCAAAACTATTTCTATACTCTAGCATTTTGTTCACAGAGGAACTGTCTTCACTATTGCAGCATACAAGCTTTCCAAATTCAAAGAAGGAATGTAAAGTCGGGACACCGGGGCATCCTCTTTCCAATCTTGGTCTGCTCAGTTATAGAGGTTATTGGACTAGAGTTCTTTTAGAAATTTTAAAGAAACATAAGAGCAACATATCTATAAAGCTAACACTCTTCCTTCTATCCAGGTCTGTTGCTTTTGTTTTCATTGTTCCCTTTTCAAAAGTGATTGAATTATGATTCGACAGCCTAAAAAGAGATACTTTCTCTTTGGTATAATTCCTGAAACTACCCTACCTAAACCTTTGATCATCTGTTTGATAACAAAGAAGCTGATTGAATTTTTTGGATGTGTATGGGATTATTGTCTTCAGCATAGTGTATTGTGATGCTATTCTGGGAGACAGTAGGTACATGCAATGGTGAACTGAGTTGTAGATTCTTGTACCTTGTATAACTTTTTCTGCAGTAAGAAAAATTACTATTAAACTGGTAAACAAAGTGATTATACAAGTTTAGTCCATGTCTTTCCACATTGAAGAGTCATGTTTGTAGCTGTAACCCAATATTGACAGAGTCATGTGCAACCCAATGTCTGACCTATACCACAGTGTTTGTTGTCTCTGACCTGTACCACGGTGTTTGATGAAATGTTCTTTTCCACCCGTAAGCTGAAGTAAGTTTTGTGACATTTGTCAATTGTCATTTGCATGCTTTGAATTGATGTACAAATTACAATTGCATAATGCATACAGTTTAGACTTGTTGTTGATTGCAAATTTGTAGAATTGTTAAGATATGAAGAGGAACAGAGACACTGCATCACTTTTTCATAAACATGAAGCAAAGGCAAAAAAGATTGTAGCTGAAACGCAAACTCAAGAACAAGAACCACCTTCGATTCCGGTTGTGGCTAAGGGCAAACACAAGAACAAGAACCACCTTTGGTTCCGGTTATGGCTCGAGGGACAACTCAAGAACAAGACCCACCTCTAGTTTATGATGTTTATCATCTCGAATATGATCCAGGCTTAAGGGTGTCTATTGCAAGCTATGATGTCAATAATCAAGATGTAGTTCGGAGAGGATATATTCTAAAAGGTTCATGCCAACCTTATTCTCATGCGTACAAAACTAGAAAAATATACGGTAAAGATTGTCACTTTAGTCTTATTTGGTTTCATAAATTCCCTTGGCTTGAATATAGCGTTGAGAAGGATGCAGCATTTTGCATGGTATTCTATTTGTTTGGCAAGCGAAGTGGTAAATTTGTTAAGGGTGGTTGGAGAAATTAGAACAAAAGTGACGCACTAGACAAACATATAGGGGGTATAGAGTGCTCACAATATAGCTCTAGAGAAATACAACTTATTTGTGCAAGGTAAACCAATTGATAATATTCTTGTGAAGGTGTCACAAGAGGATCTACGTCTTTACAAGGCTAGGTTGACTTATTCATTTAGATATTTAAGGTTTCTTTTGCATCAAGGATTGGCATGCCATGGACATGATGAAAGTGAAGAATCTAACAATAGAGGCAACTTCCTTGAACTTTTGAAATGGCTTGCAACAAACAATGAAGAAGTTAATAAATTGGTTCCAAAAATGCTTTGAGAAATTGCATTTTGACTTCCCCTCGCATACAAAAGCAAATTATTCAATGTTGTGCCAAAGAAACTACTAGACATATAATTGAAAAACTTGGTGATGATCACTATGCAATTCTAGCTGATGAGTCTAGTGATGTATCATATAAAAAACAACTAGCCCTTTGCTTGCGTTATGTTAAACTTGGAAGGGTATGTAAGAGGTTCCTTGGAGTAGTTCATGTAGCTGGTACCACTGTTTTGTCACTTAAGGCAGCAATTCAATATTTACTTATTGGTTATCACTTGACTCTTACTCAAATCCATGGACAAGGATATGATGAGGCTAGTAACATGAAAGGAGAGATTAATGAGCTGAAAACATTGATCATGAAAGAGGCTCCTTCTGCTTATTACATTCATTGTTTTGCACATCAACGTCAATTGGTTCTTGTTGATGTTGCCAAGGGAAATGATGGTTGTGTGTGGATTTTTGCTCAAGTTTCTTGCTTGCTTAATATTATTGGAGTTTCTTGTAAGCTTCATGACATGCTTCGAGATATTAAAGCTAAAAAATTAAAGACAACACTTGAATTGGGTGAACAAAAAGTGGGAGTGGATTAAATCAAGAGATGGGGTTAGCTAGGCCCGGTGACACCCGGTTGGGCTCTCATTACAAAACTATTTTGCACATTATTTATATGTATTCCACGATCCAAGAAGTACTCATAACTCTTGGAAAAGATCCTACATAAAGGGGTGATTGGCCAAACATACATACTATTATTGATGTTTTTGAGTCATTTGAGTATGTTTTCAATGCTCACTTGATGCTTGTCATTCTTGGATACACAAATGAGTTGTCTTGGTCTTTGCAAAAGATAGACCAAGATATTGTTAATGAATGCAATATCACTTGTGAGTTTGGCAAATGAAAGAATGTAAGAAATGAGGTCTCATGGGTGGGAAGAATTCTTTCAAGGAAAGGTTACATCATTTTGCATTATACATAGCATCGAAGTTCCTCCATTGGATAGTAAATATGTACCTCATGAAAGATCCCCACAGTTTTACCCTGTACAATCAATTGATGATCATTATAGGAGAGAGGTATATCTTGGTGTTATTGATAAAATTCGACAAGAGCTTGATAATCGGTTTGATGAGGTTAATATGGAGTTGCATCTTTGTATGTCAGTCTTGAATCCATTCAATTTATTTGCTTCATATGATGCACACAAAATATTTAGACTTTCCAAGTTTTATCCCAAGGACATATCAAGTGTAGATTTGACAAGACTTGAATTTCAACTTGATGACTTTATTGATAACATGAGAAAAGATGATAGATTCAAATTCCTAAACAGTCTTGGTGAGTTATCTATAAGGCTTGTTGAAACAAACAAGCATGTTCTTTATGATTTGGTGTACTGGCTTGTTAAATTAGTATTGATCTTACCGATGGCGACGGCAAGTGTTGAAAGAGTATTTTCAGCATTGAGTCTATTGAAGAACAAGTTGAGAAATAGTATAAGCGATAAGTTATTGAACGATTGTTTAGTCACATCTATTGAGCGCAATGTTTTCTCCAAGATAAGTCAGGATGACATAATTGAGACTTTTATGTCCATGAGAAAGCGAAAAGTAGAATCATAGACCAAGTATTGTAATCTTCTATTTATTTAAGACCAAATTCTTAGACCAAGTATTGAATCTTCTATTTATGTACTTTATTTCATATTTTCATATTTGGACTTATTTTAATATACTTATATTATACTTTTGGCAAAAAGTTATTTATATATTAGATTCGAAATTTTATAGTGTCCAGGAACACCTAGTGATGAAATCCTAGGTCTGCCACTGCTAGAAATCCTATGAGATAATTTGCCAACACTTCTTGAGGAAGTCATCATTAAACCCATCTGGACCAGGTGATTTAATTGAGGGTATATTGTGTACTACCTAGTTAATTTCTTCCTTTGAGAAAGGTTCCTCAAGGCAATGCAATAATTGTAAAGCTTGTAGAATGCCATCCATATCAAAAGAGCTCCCCTGCCGAGTCTGGTACTTGAACCGGGTGGACAGATTCCACCACAAGAACCCTAAACAACATAGAGGTTTTTTTATTTTAGCCCTTTTAAAATTAATATTTTAAAAACAGCACGTGGGAAACTGATTTTCTAGGAAGTAGCCCCTTTTATCACGCTAAAGTCCTTGGCGTGACTCTCCAACGTGGTCATGCCACATACATTGGAGTAACCAAGGTAGCCATGTTGGCGTCAGCCCGACGCCTTTACACGTGGGGCTGACGTGGCAACCCTGAGTTGCGCCAAAAGCTTTGGCGTGATCGGCGCCAAAGGTCTTGGCGTGACTCAGGACCAGGCTTTCTTCTCTGCCTCTCCCTTTCCTCCTCCTCCTTCTAGACTGAGCCTGAGGACCTTTCTTTCGCCCCTCTCCCTTCTTCTCTAAATCCTTCATCAAATCTATCGATTTCGGACCCAAATCAAAGGGGATTTACTAGGGATTGCTCATTGAAGGTAAAAACTCCATTACATCCATTCAATTTCAATTTCTTCCATAGTTTTAGATGGTTTTGGTCTAGCTAGGGTTTGGATATTAGGTGATGAAAATGTTGAAATTTGGTCATATTAGCTAATGGTTGTTTTTTGTTGTTCAATGCTTAATGTAGCATGTTTATTATGCTTGTACGTAGATCATTTTACTCTTGTAGGTTGTGTTGCAAAATTGACCATTCAAGATGGTAACCAAGTTTAGTGCATATGATTTGGTAGTGTTGAATGTAACAGTGTTTGGTGCATCTCAAATTCATAATGGATTGGTATTTATGCAGTTGTATGGTATGACAGACCGTTTTTGGCGTAAGCAAAAGTGGACACATGTCAGTAAGAAGTATCCCGTTGTTGGCTGCAAGGATGTCCTTGTTCTTCCCTCTCTCCCCGTCCCAACTTGTGATTGTGGTAAGCCTGTCGTGGTCCTTCAATCGTTACATGAAAATACTGCTAGTCGTGCTTACTACCTGTGCAATGATTATCGTGTGAGTGTATATTTGTTATGGGTTAGGGTAGAAGCATATGGCATTACTTTTGTTGATATGATGTTTAATAATTTGCAGGAGTGACAGATGTACTACTTCTTCGAACGGATTTATGGGCCTGAGATGTATGACCCAAGGATTCTGAAGGTACAACAGTTTATTTAGTATCCGAAGCCATATGACAAGTTCGTTCATTGGGTTTCTCTTCCACCAAATTCACCAAAACTGACGGATAAAGAGAAGTGGGAAGTGAGTAGAAGACGTGTAGAGGATCCTCCATTGTGCAAGTGTGGGAAGTAAAGCATGCTTTGTGAACCTTTTTGGGGATCTTCTTACTTCTGTGAAGTATGTGACCAAAACTTGTAATTCATGCAGCTCATCTTGTACGATAGGTAGCGGCAGATCGTATGAACTCTCTGCCATGAAATTGGTGAAAATGTCAGAGCGTGTTTGAATATAGAAATAAAGGGAGGAAAAAAATAGAATGATGGCATATACGTGAATTGTTACCTCCACAAAGGCACGAAGGTGGCCGACCTCCTCCTCGCAACCCTGTGGGAGTAGCAACACTTGTCCATCCTCATTTGCAAGGCGTCCGAGCTACTAACCCTGTAGACACGATGCAATACATTAAATCTCTACTACTTAAACAAAGCCAAATGCCTTTTCCATTCCGCGTCTCCCTTCCTTCCGCGCTCCTTCTATCCCTGCCCATCCACTCTCTCTCGCACGATCTCGCAACCGCTATGCTCTTCGTCCGCCTGACGTACTTTTGTCTGCCCTTCCACGCCTGCAAACCCTGCATCAATTTGCCTATGTCCTCCCCCACCCGCCGCTGCACTCATGCGTCCTCCTTCGCCCTAAGCACGGTCGCCGCCACGGCTACCGCTCCTTCCTCTGATCGCCACCATCGAATCTTAGAATATTGTGAGTTGCAAGTGGTCTCCCATGTCTACGGCAACCACAACGACACTCTGTGCTGCCAGATCGCAATCCTCCATGCCACCAACCAGATCCTGTTGCCCTTCCCTCACCATATCCCATTGCCACCTCTACTCTCAGTCCCACCCCTCGCTGAGTGGCGCCTTTACGTTGCTTGCAGCACTACCTTCATTGTCTCCTGCAGCCACCGTTGATCCACCGACACATGGGATGGCAACCTGGTGGGTCCTCTTCATCGCCAACCAATTCCTACTGACATGGTGGGCACTAAGATTGCAATCGATCGATTGTTGTGGACAGAGGCCAGCGTCGTCGTGGAACTCGTGGACAACGTGCACCAACTATGGGACTCGGCAATCCTCTTCTTCGCTGATGTCATTCACCATGGTTACCACAATGAAGGTGCAGGCAGGCATGAGATCCTCCAGGAGAGCGCTGCTGCCGGTGAGTGGTGCTTGCTCGCGTTTCTCAAAATCCTATATGTTGATCATGGGTAAATCATTATATGTTAGGATGAGTTGTGATCATTATGCTAGATAGGTCTACAAACCGGTCACCATTCCATTGATCACATGATGGATACTTGACATTGAATTCTTGACGCGCTTTGGATTTGTTTTATTCAACAGATTGCTTTGGTTGGTGAGGAGTCGATGAGCGGATGCAATTTCTAGGTGTTGACACAGGCATCTCCTCTGATGCACAAGGACGAGGCAAAAGGAAACATTGTTGGTGGCTGTGGAGGGTGGCGGATCAAGTGATCCCTGATGCAAACCACATCAAGGTGCTGAGGCAATTATAACCTCTATTTCTTCATCTTTGCACATGTCCTCTCATGTTTACATATATGTCCACTTTGCTCATCCGAGTGGAATGTGTAGGATCCTTGGAGATAGCAAGTTGAAGCCTAGGTGCTTGCAAAACTGTCATGGAGAAGCAATAGAGCAGTCTTCCTTACGCTGTCTCAGGTGTTGCATGTGCCCATGGGCCACGAGTGTCACACTAAATGAGTAAACGTACCAACAGAGGCACCAGTTTGATGGGTTAGAATCATTTCTTTATTAATTAAATTGATGTTCTTGTATTAGATAACATTTACTAAAAATCGGTGGCTTAGTTTCATGAGACATACATATATAATAAATAAATACAATGGGTGGCAGACTCTCAAGTTATTTCATTGTGGGCTCTTGGCCCATGTCTGACTTTGAGTTGTCCTCATGTCAACAGGGTTTTGAAGAAAATATATTTTGCTTGATCAATTGGACTAGGATGGTCTTCTCAGTGCTGGGTATTACTAAACCAATGAAAAAATGGTAGCATATAGTTATTACATTGCTTGATTTTTGCAATGATGTGTTCTGATGGATGCATTGCTTTGAAGTTCTAGGCACTATTGATTTGCCTTTTCTTTTTATACTACATTTGATCGTTCCTACATTATAAGTTTATAATTGAAGAGTTTCTTTGGTGATGACAAATCAACTCATGGTATTGTAATGTGTTGTTCATTGTATTGAGATTACTAAGAAAGGGCAGTGCTATTGCTACCGAAGAAAATGAGATGACAAAAAAAGAGCACATAAAGGATAATATGAAAGCCCTGAAGTAGGAGGTAATGTAGGATTTCTATGGTGTTAGGTAGCAAGAATGATACCCAACTGTCAGATGTATTTTATTAAATGTTTGCAAACTCATGAAGAAGAGAGTGCCTAGACATGGTTCTATATGAGGTGGTTCTTTGATAAAATCCATTAAGTCCTTGATTACAAAGGATAGGATTTGGCACTTGGCAGCTCATAATTGTGTTTTACTTATAACTGATCAATGGTCCATGCTATATCTGATGGCATGCTCATAGATGATAACTTCTGATGTTCTCGGAGGGGCTCCGCAATTAAATGTTTACATGAGTTTTGCTTCATATGCCTTCTGTCATGTTTGAAATTTTGTGTCCATCTCCAATAAAAGGATGTCACATAAAATGTATCTTCTCTCTAGATAATGTTACTATGATTTTATATTTAGTAGCTATATATAGTTATACTGACAAATTTGTTGTTCGTATATGTTTGACAGTCATAGTTGTTTCCTTCCTAAATTTAGCATGTATGAGTTACATCAGTAAATTTCATGTAGCCTAAATTCGGGTTTGGAAATAAAAATCTAAAACCAATTTGGAACATATTTTATTGTAGTGACATGTCTTGTGTTTGTATATTTTATTGACCTAAATGTCTTGCCTTTCTTTGGTTTAGTCTTTTTCATGCTGATTTCTCATGTGACAGCCTATTGGTCATTATTTCCTCTTGCTGCTGCTCTTAATATCCGTTATTGATACTGAACGTTCCAATTGGGGAAGATGCTTTTGCTTACAAAATAGCTTGCCGGCTAAGTCGTTTAAAGAAAGATGTTTGAGAAAACTTTATCCATATCAGTAATCTTCTTTTGAGTACTTTTTTCAAATGATACCATACTACGAAGGAGTTATTCGTTATAAGGATGGCTGCATTCTGTAAGCCCCTCGAATTTCCTTGCTACCTGCTAAAAGAGGAGTAGCCTCAAAATTGGCGTGATGAAATATCTTATTTATTATAGTTTCTATTATGATCTCACTGCAGTGCGAAATTTGGTATGTGCAGGTCTGCTCCCATCATTCTTACTATTCTTTTTTATCACTATATATGGACTACATTTCAGGTATATGATAATGCAACGATGTTCCATGCTTTGTGATTTTCATATTTTGTTTTCTATTGATTGTAATATCCTAAGGCATTATGACATCTCCCACTCATTGACTCATGCATCCCCATCATAGTAATGCTTGTCATTTAAACCCTTTTCATTAGGCACTTTGTTTAGAGTTCCGTCAATCATTGTTAAGGTTTGTCTATATGATCTTCTGGTCTCCAGGTCATCATTGATGGATAAAGAAAAAAAATCCCTTCATTTCGAGTGTTGAATGAGCAACGAGATTGTTTATATAATATTCTTTTTCATCTACCAATTTACAAACACCAAAATTTAGGATCCTTTGCTTAGGGGTAAAGATGATAATGATCTCCTGCTCAAGGAGGCTGAGAAAAACCTGCTCTTGAGATGCAAAAGAATATTATATTTCGTTGGAATTATGTAAATGAAAGTGTATCCTGTTGGAATTATCTAAGAATGTCGATCATGTAAATGAAAGTGTATCCCATTGGAATTATCTATACATGACCTTTGCTTGCCAAAATGCAAATCTTTTATTCGGTATTTGAAGTAAAATTGATAAACTCAAATAAGTATAGGGGCATGATATTTGCTATAAGGGAAAATATAGATAATACTATAACATGTACAGCTGTATTGAATAAAAAAATTAAATTAGAAGTGCTTATGCTAATGAAATTGTTCGGAGTTGGATCAAGCTGCAGACTTGCCTACTTCACTGCACACATTCTACTAAACTACCTATTTTAAGTACTGACGTAACAATTGTCTTTTATAATCCACAAGGTAGGAAGTAGATATTATACAATGCTTAGAGCAACTCTAACCGGCTCCCCATCGTCAAAAATAACGATCCGCCAAAAAAAATAACGTCTCCAACCGGCTCTCCAACTGCCTCACTACATTTTGGCGCTAGCTATCCGCTCTATCTCACTCGCCACATCCAGCGAGCAGGGGAGGCTCACCATCTCTGTTCACTATTCGCTAGAGACTATGACTTATGGACCCATGTGAATAGTACTCATCAGCTTCAATTCCTCTTTTTCTCTTCTCTGTTCAAAATAATGGTCTTCTTAGAACTTTCTGTACGTGTTTCATAACCCATTTTAATTGGATTCACCCAAAAAAGCAAGTGTAGAATTTAGAGTAAATTGACTATATGCCATCGATAATCACATCAATTCATGATTTTCCATCGACAAAGTCTGTTTTCAGTATGTACCACTAGCAATCCAAAAAACTTACTCCATGACATTACCATGATATTATCGTTTGCAACACACCTTTAGCATGTCAGACATACTGAAAATGACCCTATTGCCCTCAGTCCAAATAGAATTCCAAATCATTCCCCTCCGATGGCGGTGTGGACAGCAGGGGCGGCGGGGATGGCAATGGCGGAGCAGCTCGCGATGAGGACGGCAATGGCGATGTGGCACGATGTGAGGATGGCAGCAGCAACAGTGCCCGCAGAGACCGCCTCCTCGCTGGCGACCCCAATCTTTCCGCCTTGCACCGTCTCCTCTACCTACTTAGAGCCCTCTCGTGCTCTGTTGACTTGTGTGGGCCTAGGGAGAGAGGCAGGGTTATTGGCTCCTTGCGCGCGCGCTATCGTCGGCACGCCGCACAAAAGGAGATCGCGTGCGTGACCGATGCCGTCGCCGATGAGATCTAGGCATGGATTGATCGCGAGACCATCGCACGCCTCTTGGCTGCACGGTAGCACTCCGATGGTAGGGCAGACACCACCCGCACACTCACAGAGCTCAAGGTGTCGTTGTTGTCTGTTGGCTGGTTCGACCCGCGGCTCCAGCGTGCTTCTACAGCACGACGTGTTCGCCATAGTGGAGGCGAAGCTTGGGGACCTAGCCGTTGGTGGTGGTTGCGTGGCCGCGGTGCTGGTGCTGGTCGGCTTCAACAGGGATGTGTTTGTGAGGTCAATTCTGATGGACCCCACTATCGGCGCGCTGGTGGCGTCTGTGTCCAACTCGACTGCGCCACTGCGCACGCTCAACGGGCTTGCCGCCGCCATCCGTACCCCGCTCATGGACGAGCTCCACGTGCGGTGAGCTCCCGCATCTTGTTGTGCTACTCTGTGCGCACTAACCCCTCGTCCACGCACTCGCACTTGAGTTCACGCTCCGCGTCGGGTTCTATGGCCGCAAGGAGGTCGTGGACATGCTGCTCGCTGAGGGCCTCGTCAAGCGCCTCCTCTGCCTCCAGCACTTGGACCTCGGCGGCTCTCTCGCTGATACGGACAATGCGTAACTAAGTTAAGGAGGCAAAGCATGTTTCCATTAGCAAAAATGCCATAGATACTTGCATAATCTCTAATTTTGCTGGAATACTTTTTGAGTCTATTTAGTTCAACTTGCTCAGTATATATATATGATGCCATCCAGCTCTTCCATTATGTGAACAGTATAAATTATGCTTCAAAACCCAGTATATATTCTTTCAGCGAATCTAGTAGCTTTTTAGCATACCTCCTTTTTAGCTTTTGCCAGTTCCATTTCAAGATGGGATTTAGCCTCTTCCAAGGTCCGATAGTGTCTTTTAGCCTCATTCATTTTTTTCACGCAGCCTATTTGGGCTTGTTCTGTCAGTTTTCAGCTAAAAAACATGAGCAACAGTTTGTTTAGTTTCTTCAGTTTTATCATGAGCAGCAGTGAATGGTTTTTGTTTAGTTTCTTCAGTTTTATCATCATGTTTTCAGCTTAACAAATGTTATTTTGTTCAGTTTTTAGCTTAGCAACATGAGATGCAGTTTGTTCAGTCTGAAAATTGATTTGTGCATACTAGTGGACATCTGGTATAGAGTGAACTTTTGCCACTGGTATAGAGTGAACTTATGGTGCAGTGAAAATTTCAGTACGCTTATTTTGGTGCAGTGGTACAGAGTGAAAATTTCAGTACGCTTATTTTGGTGCAGTGGTACAGAGTGAAATTACATAACCATAAAACAGGGGTACAATGGACTTCTCTTATTGCCAAACGGAGCATAAACAGACGTCATGCAACGACACTGATATGAAGTAAAGAATCTGGAATTTCAGTGGTATGGAGTGAAATTGAACTTTATCGATGGTAAATCATAAAACTGGGACAATCTCGGTAGCATACACTTAATTGACCCTAGAATTTAAACTAAAGTTCTCCGAAGAAATGCTACTTTATAACTTCTAATAATTTTTAGGGCCTCAAATAAATTCCCAAAAATCTGAGAAAATTCACTAATATTCTTCTTATATGATGGACTAATTTCTAAAATTATTTCTAGCCTAGGTTATATGGTGAAAAGGTGATTCTTTTATAATGCTCCATTTATATGCAATTTTCTCATTTCATTGATATTCTTCTTTTAATTCAATTTGAATTCAAATATATACAAAATTTAGCCGTTGCAGATATTTTTTATTTATAGAATACTAATAAAATATAGGTGAGTGAAATTTAGAGAGCGAGATTTAGGGAGTTGGTTGGAGTGCGCTGACAAATAGTGAGTGGAATCATCAGAGTCAGGCAAATCTTCTGCATCTACTGCAACACAAGGTGGCTTGATTGTCAACCTAAAGTTGTTGTGCAATCATCTCAAGTAGTCATGGTAGGAACCCGAGAGGTGGGTAGCCCCACCGTGCATGGCACCACCAGCCACGATAGTCTGCTCCCAGTCGAACCACTGGATCCAGTAGGCATGGTGGATCTCCATAAATCTCTAGCACCCATTTGCTTCCTCCTATCAATCTTGCAAGATGGCAAAAAAACATACAAATAAAATAATGTAGAAATGATGCATGTAAGTATTGCTGGAAATTAGGTTGACAATAAAATTAACTCACTTGTGCAAGGTCACCGACATGGAGATCGCAACTGGAGGTGTACGCTGCAACCTCCCAAACTGCCTCATAACACGGTTCGGAAGATGGATCTCCACAACGTAGAAGCAAATAAGTGGCAGGACAAACGCCAGTACACCATGTGTTATGTTCATAAAGGGCTAAGGCCCATGCCTAGGATCTCTGGCCGGTCATATGGCTCCAAGTCACCTGGAAATGAACAACATATTACAACAACGTCAACTGACATGTGCAAGTATATGAAACAGAAAGGCACATCCATTTGAACTCATGTGGCTTTGCATAATGTAGTCAAGCTCGTTGGTGTAGCAGAAGTACCGCCTAGTTGCGTTGCCAGTCACCGACTTGACGTTTGTTGATATAAAGAATAAGGGGATCCCCTGTCAAGAGGGCCAAAGCCGACAGATACTAGCTGGCAGGTGATATTTTCAAAATCATAACCTCCCTACACAATCAAGCGAGGATCGCGCGACCAATCTCGTGGTTGCAGATGAAAACCCCATGACAAGCAGGTTGGTCGTGAGGCAGGTACTCACCTAACCAGTCTAATCGCATTTAATTTCATCTACTCATGAATTTTCCTTCCCCATGCACCCTTTCGGCGGGTGAAGTTGTGGGTTAGCATAGAGGCGATGTGACCGTCCCGTATCATTTAATGCTATGGGATGGCCTGGCAGGCGAGCATGACGGGTTTGCAACAGGTGGAATGGTGTTTGGCGGATGAGACTGGGCACGTAGGACGACCAGGGTGAGCCGGGCGTGCCAACCTCCTGTAATGGCGGCCTAGGCATAGCTATTTCTCATTAGCTATAGGGCAACCGCCGTATTTAGCACAATCTGCTTGTATGTATATGGTACAACTCGCCTCCTATTATATAAAGGTGGGAGGATCGGGCTTGTAAGGGGAGGCTCTGGATAAGTTCATCTAACTCATAAGAAAATACACATGATGTAAGCTATTATCCTGAGAGAGATCTGAACCTGGATAAACCCTGGTGTTCTTGAGTTCCTTCGATACACACACACACCAATAGCCACCGGAAACGTTGATTATGTCCCCATCGTCCAACATACCCCGAATACATTGTCAGGGATTAACCCTTGACAACATTCTTCCAAAGGAATGCAACGGTCAGCATCGAGCCCTCATCCTCGAACTCCCAAACCTACAATTACAATACAACAAATGATAATTGCAAATGATGACATAAATAACAATATAAGAAGAAATGAAAATATATACCCTGGGATGAAATCGTTCGAGTCTACCAATAGGCAACCGCTCCCACATCCACACCTACAGCAAGTACGCACATTCCCCAAGGTTAGCATTGTCCCCACTGTAGCTGCATGCATCACCTAGCTACCGGTACAACAATGCAAGCGTGGCGGATCTCCAACTGTATAGCCTGATGTTCTTCCAAACCTTGCCAAGTATCGGTAAGAACATCTAAGAAATTGTGTTGCCACTTCCATTTGCAAGCAGGTACCCGCCAACAAGTTGCCACAACCAAGAGTGAGCGTACCTCTCAACGACCCCTCCCCCCTCTCTGCTGCATCCTCAAGACACTCCTAGAAGTTGGCAGCCAACCAGACGAAGCTGACGCTAGAATGTTTCTTGTCCTTCATGTCCTGCTCTGGCTCAGGAGGCCTACTACCAAGGAGCGCCTCCACCATGTTGTGCCATCCGACAGATTGCACCATCCCGCACACAACCTGCTGGTCCACTTGTAGCCCAAGTATCATGGCCACATCCTGCAGCGTGACTGTGAGCTCGCCGCAAGGGAGGTGAAAGGTGTGTGTCTCCGCCCTCCATCGGTCCACAAGTGTCGTCAATGATGCACCATCGAACATTGGCAACCCCGCTGTGACCAACCTGGCCAATGGCAAGAAGCCTACGCACTGAATGTAGGGGTTGTACTTCTCATCCCACCTGAGACGATTGTGAGTGCGTATTCGAAGAGATTTCTGCACCTAAAGGAAAAAAATTAAACTGAAATTGTTATTCACACCTGCATGCTACTTAACAATTATACATAACAATTGCAGACAATTCATACCTCATTGTTGTCGACCATGAGGTGAGCTCGGTGCTCCCTAATGAAGTACATCTCAAGGAGCGGGTAATCGGGGTGCACCATCACCCTGAAATATGAAACGTCACACACTTGTTAGATACTGAACAAAAATAAGATAATTGCAATAATATATTTAAATAATTGACATGGAACAAATTACAATATTTAATAGTTCACCACTACCAAACTATGGTTTACTAGCCCCTTCTAGAATTCCCTTTTTTCCTACGAATTACCTAATTCTTCGACCCCTCATTGTGTTGTTCCATCCTGTGGCCAAACTCGTGGCATATGGAGCAACATATTTTAATAGGTGCCTCATCAAAGTCGCCAACTTTGTACATGTCATCACCATAACCATTATTGGAATCATCCATCTCATTTCGGAGCCATTTTCTCTTCCTCCTCCCTAGTTTTTGTTTTAGTAGACCACAATCTAGAACATATTCATCACCAGTGTACTGCGGCCATTGCGAAGGATCAAGTACAGGCTCGAAGGTGGACTCCGAAGTCTTCAAAGCCATTCTCTTAGAGTACACTGAGGTCAAGTATTTGGGTGATGTGTGGTCCACTCTTCTCATCTGACATGCTGTGATGATATGAGAGCATGGGACGTGCAGCAATTGATGGGTCCTGCACGTGCACTCTGCTGTAGTTAAGTCAACTCTAAAGATCCTGCCGCCAGAGCTCTCACCCCCTACACTAGTCCGAAATGCTAATGTAACATTGTAAACATAGGTTCTTAGATCAAAGAGTTGTGCCTCTTGTGTAGCAGATATTTTCTCCTGCTTCGTAAGGTGCTTAGAGATAGCTTTTCCCCACAGCTCACTAGCATCAAGTTCACTACGTGCTTTCTTCCACCGATCGACAAAATAGAAATTGCATTTGTGGAAGGTGTACTCCACGATGGTAGACACATGCATTGCACGGATTCCTTTAAGGATGTTGTTGAATACCTCCAGATATTTGTGGTCATTGTTTCATATCTACAACTACCCTTGTCATACGCTAGAGCCCATTTGCACTTATTAGACATTTTTCCCTTCAACCACTCTGTCGCAGACTCGTTTAAAAACTTCTCCAATTCTTCAAGCCTTTTCTTAAACTCTCTCTCCTCTTTAACTTTGCAAAGTATCTTCAATTTCTTAATTACCTCCTTGTTCTTCTATCTTATCCAAATGTTTGCAGCAAAATGATGCATGCACCACCGGTGCACAAGAGGAGGGTAACTCCCCATTTGTTCTCTAGTTGCATTAAGAAGACCCTGTGCCGATCCAATATCATACAGACTTGACGTGTTATTCCAATTACATAACGGCGAATGAAATACAAGAACCATAACCAATTGATGTTCCTCTCTCCCTCTATCAACGCAAATACTAAGGGGCCAATTGATCCTACGCATCATTGACAACAGCAATCATCAGTGTACCCTTATACTTTTCCATCAAGAAAGTGGTGTTGACACTAATCACAGGCTTACAATGCTTGAAGGCATCCATGCATTGAGGAAAGCACCAAAACACACGCTGTATGACTGGCTTCATGACACCACTATCACTGTCCATCATGCCACCAAATAAAATGAACCACTTAGTCCCGGGGTTGAAATGTGAAATTGCATCTAAGATCTTAGGGACCCTTGCATATTCCTACTTCCAATCTCCCCATAGTAATGCATAGCATGTTGCTTCGCCCTCCATACCATGCCATACAACACCTGGTAATTGGTAAATGAAAGTATAGACTTAATTAGAGAGGTCATAGTCGTGTCCAAGTCTACCCAAACAACTGGAGCGATGCGCCAACCAAGGTACTCGCCATGCACTAGGAGTGCACTTGTTCGGACCTTGCTGACTCATAAGTGTGAGGTTATTTTATATTTGTGACCTTCTATCGTTGGCCATCACTTGGAATAAGATAGACCCATACAACCCATCCACAACCTCTTTGTCATTTTATAATGTACCTCTCATTCGCATAAGAATGAACCACGTTATACGTCCTGTGGTGCCGCACTGCATAGTCCCTGAACATTAATTTTACTTTGTCAAGACTATCAACTACCATCCACTTCTTGATCAACTCCTTCTCACTGTCTTGTTCCTCCTCTATAGACATTAAGCCATTATCACAGAGCTTTTTTGGTCAATAAAATGTTCGCGTAGCCCAAAACCTCGAGCACATCCACATGTACAGCCTTCAGTATCCTCATCTCCTACCCCGTGTAAATTCCATTCCACCAAGCCTCCTCCTTGCCCGCTTCTCCTTCCACCTCAGCACCCACATATTGTTGCTCAACACCAGACACATGTTCTATTTCTTGTACCTCATCACCTTCATCTTCGGCCTCATCGTCTGACGAAAAAATTGGTATTTCCTCAACATTTGCTTAGGCCTCCTCATCCTAAAAACAAAACCATCATTGAAGTCGTTACTTACCACAGCTAAATCAAAGTTATTGGAACCACCGTAGCTATATCCTGAACAAAGGCACGAGGTACCTTCGGAACCATAACATCGATGAGTTCGGAGACACCAGCCACCTCCAAGACAATGACGGTAATTTCCTGAGTCAAATGATCAACATGCTCCACTTTCTGGCTAATATTACCAAACACATTTTGAACCGATGGCATCGAGCTTCCCCCCATACCCACATCAACTACAACCTTCGCACGACAAACTTGAGAACCATTCATACAATCTTTATACAATTTTCAATCATTCTCCAACATCAAACTCCACGACAACATAGTGAGCCATACCACCCCGGTCGGCATCAAACCTTACACACACAGTTACATCATATGCATCCGCATCGACATTCATAATTAACCTAACCCGAGCAGCAATTTCATCGAAGCAAGACATGTTTCCAAATTTCAACACTTGCTCCCTTATCTTATCAAACTCCCAATTTGCATTAACCATGCCACCACAAAACACACGAATAATCTGATCCATCTACACCAACCATCCAAACATTTCACATATGTCTTTCAAATTATTCATATATACAAAAATATCTGCCCCATATAGCCTAAACATATAACATTTCAATCTCTACACCTATTCATTTCATCACAACAATTCACATGCCCTGTCAAAACGTAGCGTTATACAACAACATACTTTCATCATACACATTTAGCCTAACCATATATTATTTTATTTTCTACGCCGAATAAATTATATGCAACAAAATCTACATGTTACACATGTGTAATAATACATCTATAGCATGATATTTGACATTCGATCTACCCCTAATGTACTAATTTCATAGATCATCAACTCTAAATTTATAAACCTTAACCACCATTCAACTATAAATGCAAGTCAAAATAAATGAAGATACTTGGACGGAATGAGAGAATTACCTTCCTAGGACAGTTTCATACGAGATCCTCTTTGATTTGAGCCCCAAAATACCGGATTTGGTGGAGGAATGAGGTGGAGGAGAGAGGAGGCAACAATTTTGGTGGCTTCGGCTCGAGGAAGAAGAAAGGGAGAAGGAGAGGAGGGCAACCGATGCGATGCTCTGTATTGGCTGAGTCACACCAAATGTATTGGCGTGACATGAGGTCGTGCCAATATCTTTGATGTGACTCAAGGGTGCCATGTTGATCACGCGTGTAAAGGCGTCGGGGCTAACGTCAGTATGAGCACTTTGGTCATGCCAAACAATTCAACAACTGAGCTATTCTCAGCTAGGTATTAAAAAAACAAAAACTTAATGTTCTGTTTTAGAAATGAACAATTCAACAATCAATATGTCCTTAAAGAAAAGCTTGACAATAGTTTACAAATAAAGTGTTAAAATACCTCTGCCTTTGCAATTTGGACGCTTGCTGCATATTGGCTACAAATTTTCCTCCTACATTCGGGTCTAGCAAGTGAATCAAGCGGGCATCTAGTTAGTTTGAACTGTGCCTCCTCATATCTAATCGAGAGCGTTAAAACCTTAGGTAACTTACAATAATTTTTGTAACCTTATTTTAAAAACTTCCCTACTTTTGTAGCTTAAGACTCTTATTCTTGGCGATATGCTAATCCGACCATATGGTGATCACAACAAAACATACACACCTGTAATTACCATTTTGATTTGGTTTTGAATCCCTACCTGCCTTAACGATGGGAACACCATGATAATTTTTTTTCATGGTATACCAGACTATAGTATACATACTGTCCTAGGTAATATATTTTTTCCAACATTGCCTTGGTTGAAATGTATGCATGGGTTTTCGTAGAAATCTAGAACTGGGGATTAAGACTGGCTGAGCGAGATACCTCGCAGGCTCGCACTGACAGGTAGGGTCCACATGTGGACCCCGGTCGTCAGAGGTTAGTGAGTGAGAGCCGCTCGGTTCGCTCACCTAGCCTTACCAACCTAGTAGAAGAGGAGACGCGATGCGAGTGGGTGCCGGAGCGGTTGCTGTCTGTGTCAGTCTGTGTAGTCACTCTCACGGCTCTTGTGCTTCCTTGGATTCCGTTCCGTTCCGTTCCGATCCCCTTCCGTGGGCTAGGTAGGCGTTGAGATGAGATGCTGGTGCTGCTGATGCTGCAGCGGCGGCAGCGAGGAGCTCATCAGACGGCGACGAGCAGAATCCCAACCGGATCTAAAGCATAAGGAAACCCTAAGAAGAAGAGGAAGGCCATGGCGATGCGGGGCGTCGATTTCAAGTGGTGCGTTCCCTCTCGTCCTAATTCGTTCCCTCTTTGGAGATCCCAATCAAACCAATCCTACCTAGGTTGTTACTTATTGAGAAGGTGGGCTTGCGATTGATTGCAGGTACGATGGGTTCTTCCTCTCCATGCTCGCCACCAGCGTGTATCCTACATTACCCACTACTATTTCCCTTCCCAGCTGCATCGAGCACCCCAATTTCTTTTCTTTTTTGGTAAATGCTATTCCTTAATCATCTAATACATTTTAGTATCATCGTCTCCATCAATTGGAAGAGGTATCGCCTCTGCGCCCATCCGCTCCACATTTGGATAGTGGTCAGATTCCTGCCCCAGCTCTTCTTTTCCCCCATTTCCTACTTAAAAAGATTAGTATATAGGGTTTGTTCTCTCTCAGTTCTTACTACGTTTGAGGATCGATTCTACTGTCATTGCTTATACTGCTTGCCCCAGGTGGACTACACCACCGTCTTCATCTTCCGCCTCCTCATGTTTCTCGATAATGGTCTTGCTGCAGGGATGGGATTGTGAGTCATCTTAAACCCACTCCCTCCTCTTATTGCTCTAGTTTCTTTGCTTAATTCAGCAAAGTCTTGCAATACAAATTAATCTTGCCACACAATTTAGCATGTTAAATTTACTTATGCAACACACTTTGTTTTCACCCTGGCCGCAACCTCTCTGCTTTACCAGCCTCTGAAAAAGCTGAAAAGAGAAGCAAGTTGTTGTTGACAACCTCACCAGCGTCAGTCACAACCAGCCCCCGTTTGCAACCTTGATCCTTGCTGCCTTTGGTTTAATAATAATCAAATTGTCAATTGTGTAGCAACTCTCACTGATAACAAATCACGCAGATGCATAAAGCTAGATACCCTTCTGTTCTGTGTGTTTTATTACTTGCGGAGTTCAGATAGGAACATGGCATGTTCTGTTGCCCACCATGGCCATATCTCTCTGAATAGTCTGCAGATCCAGTGAATAATACTATAGCTTATGGTCACGCCATTTAGAATAGATAAAATATTGGGTTCTTTAATCTATCTCAATTGTGTTTTGTCCAAGGTACTCTCAACATGCCATCAAATAACGAAATATTCTAATTTCGGGATCTCAGCTTTTTGATATATGATTTTGAAAGTTGAAATGAAACCTGTTCATAGCATGTTTTATACGATGGCACACTATTATTTTGGGAATGCCTGATTCTAAGATTTGAGTTGCAATGTGCAACAGTGTTCTTATGATTGAAGTAATGATATAACACACAGCCATTTCTCTTAGTGCTTAGGATGTTCTTGATCCTTCCATTTTTCTACGAAAGTAGTTGCTACTTTGCTTATGCTTTTCATTCTTATACGGCTATTTTAAGTTTCTTAGCTTTGTCTTCTTTTTCTTCCCCACAACCGATGACAAACTGAACTTTGCAAAAGTACGGCAGTCAGTTAATTCGTTTATAATTTTTTTTGTGGAAAATTGTAGAGATCTCGGATGGCAACAGAGATATGCTCGTTTTTGTGGAAGAATAATTGTCCTCTCAGTTCTTGTATTACTTCTCTACCCCTTTCTTTGCGTTTGGACTGTGATAGGAACATTGTGGTTTAGCACGGCAAGAGGCTGCGTGAGTTTTCTTATCCTCGACATTAGTACTGCTATCACCGTATACAGTGAATTCTTCTCAATGCACGATTTTTTCCTCTGTAGTTGCCCGAGGAAGGACAAAAATGGGGCTTCCTGATATGGTTGCTTTTCAGTTACTGTGGGCTCGCCTGTATTGCATGTGTCGCTGTTGGAAAGGTACCACCATAAAGTTCTTATGTACATTTTGAAACTGCTTATCCAACAGTGATATAGCATATGCTCGACAGTACTAGTTTATTTAGTCCGCTGATGCTGTTAGTTGAGTTAGTTCCGCTGGCTATCGTAATTAAATTGTACTTGCATATTGCCATTTGATCTTACTTGGGCTGAAGTTGTTAAGCTTAAGTTCAGTTTGTGTAAGGCATGAAGATTACATGCTTCATTCTTAGTATTAGTGCTCAAGAGGCACTGATGACTCTATACTAATGGGCATAACTGTACTGGTCTGAACTTTGTGCTTTGAGCTTGGATGCAGTTTCGTTGGATGCTGATCCACTCTTGTATAAAGTTTTTAATCTTGCTATACTGATGGGTAGCTACCTCCAGTCTAAAACCATAAGACTGTTAGAGTATGTGATATACATGTAAGCACTGGGGCCGTACACATATATGCCCCTACCTAAGTACACATATATCACATACTAACAAAAACAACAAAGCTGTTCATGTGCCTCATAAGTTTTTGCTCTATATTTGGCTGTTCTCGTGGAATATGACATACTGATAAAAGCTTATATGTATACTCATACGAAGGAGGCATAATGTTATTGACTTGTTATTACTGTGGCTTTGATTATTCTGAGGATCACTTGTGAAGATGCTAGTTCATGTAAAAATTATGATTTTATTTTTGTAGTGGCTAAACCGAAGGCACGCACTTCAACAGAGGGCACAGCAGGGAATTCCAGTCTCTGAATATGGGGTAATGCTTTCCTTTATTTTCTATGCTGGCCTCTCCATTTGATGCATCCTTTTACAAATATAAAAGTATCAAATCATCTTTGTACATCTTTATCTGTGACTTTATGTTTAGTTCAGCATATATGTCCCCATGATGTTTTATTGCGCATCATACTTGAAACTTGCATTTATCCTAAGTGTAGCTACATAATATACATGCATGAAATTTATTGCGAATTTTTTGAAGTGTGCAAATGCATGAATAAAAAATAGGTGTAGCTACACCTAAGTGTTAGATTTGCCTGCCTTTTGTTCTGGGTTAGTACACAGGATGCCAGGATTGTATATTTGGGTTGAATGCACAGGTTTCCTTTGTTTCAATCTATACTTGAACTTAGTATGTTTATTCTGTTGGTATAATATACAAAGCGGATGTGGTGACTAGGTAGATGCCTGTCCCACAAATCTACACCCCACCTGACTCCTGCATAGAGATTCGGTAACGGACACCGTCAATAGCACAATTGCCGATGTCAAACACCGTCTCCGTCGGGTGGGCGTGAAAACAGGGCAAAAGCTGCCTCTTCTGCTGCCACTAGTTGGGCACAGAACCGGAGGGGGAAGCTGCTGCCACCGCCGCCGGCAGTTGAGCGCAAAACCATAGGTTTGTGCTGCCGCCGCCACTGGATGGACAGGGAACCCTTAGTTCCCGTCGCCCTGCCACTGCTGCGCGGAACACAATGAGCATGTTGCCGATGCCGGAGTTGGGGAGAGGAGGCTGAGGGAGGTGCCGGAGTTGGGAGAGGAGGGGACACTGCCTGATTTGGCCAAAGAGGGAACGGGGCTGTGCTGCTGACGCTGGATTTAGGGGAGGAGGCCAGAGGGGTGCGGAGTTGGGAGCGGAGGGGCACTCCCGGATCCAGCTGAAGAGGGAGTGATGCCGCCGAATCTGGAGAACAGCGAGTGGTGGGGAGAGAGAGAGATCGGGGAGGCATGTTTGAGAGAGAGAGAGAGAGAGATCGGGGAGCAATTTTTGAGATTGAGAGAGAGAGAGAGAGATTGGGGAGGTACGTCGTGAAGACTCCAACTGCCGCCGTGAACATGGTTTCTGTTTTTGTCAGGATCTCAAGGTGTTGGAAGCAGTCTGCATGGTCGCAATTGTTTTTTCAGTATAGCATATTTCTAATATGGTGTTCATCTGTGCAGGTTTTGGTTGATATGATCCGTGTTCCTGACTGGGCATTTGAGGCTGTTGGCTTGGAAATGAGAGGAATGGGCCAAGATACTGCATATCATCCTGGCCTTTATTTAACTGCAGCTCAGGTGAGTGGATTTGGTAATCTCGCACAAGGTTTTAATGTATGGCTAAAGTATTTTCTTATATGCTTAGCTGCAGATTCAATATTTGTACGGCATGTTAGTTGTCGGTTTGGTCATGGAATAGGTATAGCTTAGCAAATTTATGCATTTTTCTTGATTGTTAGCAGTCAGCATTCTGTAATTGTCTATGAAGGAAAAGAGCAATGTGGTAATTCAGCAGAGAGATCAGAAGAAGCGCTAAAGGGCTATAGCTAGTGTCTTTGCCACTATACTTTAATCCACATACTGTCATATCAATAGAAGTTGAGGAAAAAAATTACCATTGTTCAGTAGCACTCTAATAGGATCTGCACTAAAGAGAGAGACAGTATGTGGAGAGTTGACCAGACACCTAGTGCCAGTCAATGCTGAAGCTGGAGATGCATTCCTTGCACGAATGTCTGAATGTTCTAGTGCTCGCTTCTAGTCCTAGGGCAGTTGGGTGAAACTTCCTGTGTTTACTTCTAATTCCACATGCAGAACATCATTACAGTATCAATTTCCTCATCTTGCATCTGCTATTTTTATACTAGCATATTGTGTTATAATCAATTTTCCTGGGATGAATTTCGAGCGGTCCTTTTTGTGCAGAGAGAAGCAGTTGAGGCACTGATTCAAGAACTTCCAAAATTCAGGCTGAAAGCTGTTCCGACTGACTGCAGTGAATGTCCTATCTGCCTTGAAGAATTTCATGTTGGCAATGAGGTAAAGCAAAATCGCTCTCTAGCTTGTGCATCCGCAGTCAGACTCAATTAAGTGGAGATCGATTTGGCAGTTGCGCACAATCCTCAAGGATCCAATCCATGTCCATGCAGGTCCGTGGGCTCCCATGTGCGCACAATTTCCATGTAGAGTGCATCGACCAATGGCTCCGGCTGAATGTCAAGTGCCCACGGTGCCGGTGCTCCGTCTTCCCCAACCTGGACCTGAGCGCGCTGAACAATCTCCGGCCGACCAACGAACCGGACCATCCTTCTGCCAGCGATGTAACAACGGCAACTTCAGCGACGAGGTACGTGAGGTCGTCACAGCCCGCGGGGCAAAGCTACTTGGTGCGGCTGCAGGGGCTGCTACTCCGCCCGATCCGGCACGAGAGCGTGGAGAGTGGTCTCGGTGAGCCGGCGGCGGCGAACAGCTCGGTTGGCCCCGAGGAGCTGCCCAGCATTGTGGTAGACGGTGGCCATCAGCTGCCAGATCACCGACTCATTTGATGGCCTAATTTATTATGAGTAGAGAGCACAAGGGGAACTTAGGAAGGGAAATCAAATTATGCAGCGTTTTTCTTTTTGCTGTGTATCTTGGGAGAGATTAGTAGTAAATAATAATAATATTATTTTATACCCGTTGTTTGCGCTCGAGTTAGGCAGGAGCGTCCAATCCATGTATGTTGCGTGCATGTAATTGTGTATTAGTAATTGATGATGTGATTAATTCCGTGCTGAGCCTCCCTGAGCTGCTGCTTGTTTGATCGCCACCCATTGGTCGTAGAGTTGATTAACTGTAGTGCGTAGGCAAGAAACCGTCATCCGAGATCGACACTGGGGACCAGCTGCTGCTGCTGCTATGGCAGCGACCGTTGACGATGTGGTGGCCATGGCGGCCGACGCGGATTCTTCATGGCCATCGCTGGTACTGCTACACGCGGTAGTAGCTGTACCGCGGTTGCTCTCCGACGGGAACGCCGTGATGATCTAGCTGCTTAAGGCAGCGGCGCGTGTTGCCGACGTAGCAGGACTGCAGGAGACGAGCAAGCCAGTGGCGACTAGGGCGAGCGTGATCATCAAGACAGGAGCTAGAGCCCCTGCTGATATAGCTACAATCCTAAATCCGTCTCTCCCCATCTTCAAACTCATTTCTTCCGTGCTGTGGTCAGGGCCATGCTCCTCGCTCTCGGCTTGTAGCACTTCTGTTTTCGTCCCTTTTCTGCCAGTCGACATGGTCCCCGCCCATGGTGGTTATGGTTGTAAACGGGTGTCCCCACAGGAGCAAATGAATGGAACTACTGATTCACTCTCAATCTCGAATCCACTGTTTCACTGAGTTCTAACACGTTATCATGCACGCACGCCCTACACACTACGCTATTCGCCAATTCATCCAATTCAACGCACAAGGGAGCAACAGAAGAACATAGCATCGCATTTGGAGGTAAGATCAATGGAGTCACCAGGTACTTACCTGATGATGTTGCAGACTGCCCTCCTCTTCGTGCTTCCTCTGTGTCACCGGCCTCTGAGTCCATATAGGCACCATTGCCGCCACCATTGTCGTCTTCATCGGCATCGACGAACTTCGATTCCTCATGGAATTCTATTGGTCAATCAGAGAACATTTGCGTCAAGATTAAGGATCTTCTAGTTCTAAGTGTCACAAGGTGATGAAGGACACTTAGAGTAGATATAGATCTCTTTTTATCTTTTAATCGTACTATAAAGGGGGCTAAGTGTTGTGGTTTGAGCTAGTTGAGTTTAGACTTAGTTGGATGCACACTTGCGAAAATCTAGCACTAGGTAGCTCAAAAAAATCCATGGGTGAAAAGTTGAGAAGTTAGAACTCAAAGTCGTTTGAATTGGACGAGTTACAGAAAGTTTGTTCTCACCGGATTATCTAGTGTGAGAAGGATTATATTCACCGGACTATTTTTCTGCTCTGTGAAGATTTCAAATGACCTCACTAGATTGTCTAGTGATGGAAGAAATTTTGCACCGGAGCATTTAACAGAAGAGTCATTTTTCAGAGAAATTTGAAGTTGCATGCACCGGATTGTCCGGTGATCTGAAGGATGCATACACCGGACTATTTACAGAAGGATTGTTTTTCTGGAGAAAATCTGAGTTGAACTGACCGGATTGTCTGGTGACTTAAAATTTTTGGATGAATTGAATTATAACTCACCGGACTATCCGGTGATGCTATGTGGAAGAACACCGGAGCATTTTGTAATGGCTACTGACAAATGTCAAATCAGCGTGTGGAAAAAGTAAACTCACCGAATTGTCCGGTGTTAACAGAGGCGTGTGCACCAGACCATCCGGTGTTCACAGAAAAAGTGAGTGGTTGGGCAACGGCTAGATTTGGACCTCTAGCCTATATATACCCCATCACTTGGTTTAATTTGACTCTCTTGCAACTCAGAAGCATTCATACACAGTGTGCATCATCTAGAGGCAAGGGAGAGCACTTAGAGGTGATTTGCAAGTTCTTAATTGAAGATTAAGGACCCCATTAGTGCTTTAAGAGTAGTGAGTGTGCATCTAGCTGTTGTTTAGGCTTGATAGGGATCAAGTGAACCAATTAGCTTGTTACTCTTGGTGGTTGGCAACACCTAGTCGATCGTGAAGATTGGAGGTGTTCTCGGTGAGCTCTTGGAGGTCTTGTAGGAGTCTTGGGAAGCTCGTGTACTTGGTTTGATGCCCGTCAATCCAGAGATGGAAAAGTAGTAATCACTAGTGAGCACTTGAGTTTTAGTGACTCAAGGGGGAGCGATATCCTTGTGTGGATGCTCCAACGAGGATTAGTGGAGAGTGCCAACTCTTCAATACCTCGGGAAAAACTTGATGTCCCCTTTCCCTACTCTTGTTACATTCTGCAGTTTGCTTCTAGCATTTCCTTCATGCAAGTTTCAATTCTGCATTTTACTTATGTTCTATATACTTGCATGTTTGTGCTTATCATTCTAGCTTGCTAGGTTGTCTGGTTGCTTTTATTCATTCTAGGTTAAGGTTCCTCTTTGTTCTAGAATTCGGTAGTTAGTTTAGTTTTTTTATTAGTGCTCTATTCACCCCCCTCTAGGGTCATTGGATCCTTTCAATTGGTATCAGAGCCTTATGCTCTTGATAGGCTTAAAATTCCAGAGCAATGACCTTAGGGAATGGAAGTTGCGTGTCAAGGTTCGATGGAAAGAACTACGCCTATCGGAAAGTTCACATGGCGAGCTATCTTCAGGCTATTTCCCCCAAAGTCTGGCTAGCCGCTTCCATTGGGTTTGATCATCCTTTTACCGACCAACAAGTTAGATGGAATGCAAATGCTAATAATGCTATATTTGAGGGAATTAGTGAAGAGGTTTTCTCTAGAATTCGTAGCAAGGAATATGCTAATGAGATTTGGACCGCTCTTTGTGAAATTGATGAGGGGTCTAGAAAAATTCGTGAGGAAAGATATCATGTGCTTATGAATGCTCTCGATCAATTCGAGATGCTTCCAAATGAATTGTGCAATGATATGTATTCTCGTATGAATATAATTGTAGAAAAAATTAACTCTCTTGAATTAACTCAATTGTCTCAAGGAGACGTTATTCGTAGGATCTTGATGGTGCTTTCATAACCGCAATACAATATTGTTATCTCTCTTCTTTGTGAAAGGGACATCAATGACATGACCATCACCGACGCCATTGGGAAGATATGTGCTCATGAGATGTTCTTGTTTGGAGATCATGAGTCTTCATCCAAGAAAAATCTTGCTCTCAAGGCAAAGATAGTTGACAAGAAGAAAAAAAAGATGAAGCTCCCATCATCAAGCGAAAACGATGAAGAAGATAGTGATGATGATGATGACTCCGACATCGAGCTTGTTCTTCTCATGAGAAGAACTACAAGGATGATCTCAAAATTCCAAAAGAAGGGCTACAACTATGATCCCAAGAAGAACAAATTTCGTCCAAAGAAATTTGACAAGTTCGGTGGAGAAGACAAGAAGAGATGCTACAATTGCGGTGAACTTGGCCACATGTCATATGATTGCCCTCAACCCAACAAGAAGAACATGAATAAGGGCAAGAAGTATGAAGCAAATGAAGATGAGGACAAGGACAAGCACAAGAAGAAGAGCTAAGATAAACATTCAAGGAAGAAGTTCTTCAACAAGAAGGGTAGAGGACGCAAGGCCTACATTGTTAGTGAATGGGTCTCCGGCGAAAGCTCAAGTGATGACTCAAGCGATGATGAAGACAACAACCTCGCGGGCCTTGCTATCACCAATGATGATGATGCACCCCTACCTCCACCACCTATGTGCCTCATGGCAAAAGGTAACAACAAGGTGAGTAGTGATGAAGATGATAGTAATGATGATGATTGTTTTTCTTCTAGTGATCAATCTAAGCTCATGAATGATTATGCTACTATCATCAAGAAACAAAAATCTAAAATCAAGTCTCTTGAGAATGGTAATGCTATGCTTAGTTCTAGTCATAATGAGTTGCTTGCTAAATACAATGATATACTTAAAAAAAATGATGAAGTAGTTGCATCTAACAAGTCTCTTGAGGTTAGTAACAAAAAGCTAAAACTTGAGCATGTTGACTTGAAATGCAAATATCAAGAACTTGAACTTGCATATGATGCCATTGATTCTTCTCTAAATGAATTGTCTACTATTAAAGTAGTTAAGATCAATGCATCTACATCTTGTGATGATCTCCTTGAAATACCTTGCTCATCTTCATGTGATGATGTATTATCTCTATAGACTAACCATGCAAGGGAAAAAGAGCCTAGGGATGAGATTGCAAGCTTAAATTCATGTGTTGTTCGGTTGACTAAAACGGAGTACAATCATAAACAAATCCTCATGAAGAATGCTATGTACTACAACAAGAGAGGCATGGGTTACTTCCCCAACCTGGTGGAAAAGGTCATCAAGTCACCGGAGATAAACAAGTGCTTCATCAAAGAAGTTGGCTCCTATTGTCAACATTATGAAGTCACCGGTCATCGCACAAGGGAGTGTCGCATTCCTTCCAAACCTCTTCCCACTTTGCCATCTAAATACAAGTCTACATTTAATTGTCATCATTTTCTATTGCATAAGCTTAAGAATGGCAAAGTCATGGCTAAGTTCATTAGAACTCAAGCAAATGGCAAGCTTCCAAGGCAAATTTAGGTGTCCAAGAATCTTGTGTCTCACATGAAAGGTACCAAACTTGGTTAGGTACCTAAACAAAAGCTTGATCCTATGTGTGTAGGTGAACTACAAAGCCGACGGAAAGCATCGGGTGCTTGATAGTGGTTGTACACAACATATGACCGGCAATGTAAAGATGTTCACCTCTATAGAAGATGAAATGGGCGGAGATGGTAAAGTCAACTTTGGTGATAACTCAAAAGCAAATGTGGTAGATTTGGGTAAGGTGGCAATCTCCAATGATCTCTCTATTTCTAATATACTTTTAGTTGAGTCTATTAGTTTTAATTTACTTTCCGTAGCTCAATTATGTGATTTAGGCTTCACATGCTTATTTAGTGATGTTGATGTTGTCATTACTAGCAAAAAGCATAATGATCTAATCTTTAAAGGCTTTAGACATTGACATATATATCTTGTGGATTTTTCTTCTAATGAAGCTAGCTTGACAATGTGCCTCTTCACCAAGAGATCTTTGGATTGGCTTTGGCATCGACGACTTGCTCATATTGGAATGAGCCAACTCAAGAAAGCATTCAAGAACAAAATGGTGGTCGGTTTGAAGGACGTAATCTTCGAGAAGGACAAATTGTGTAGTGCTTGCCAAGAGGAAAAGCAAGTTACAAGTTCACATCCTTACAAGGCTATGATGTCTACATCAAGACCCTTAGAGCTATTACACATGGACCTCTTCGGACCAACCACCTACAAAAGTCTTAGTGGTAATCTCTATTGCTTTATCATTGTTGATGATTATACAAGATACACTTGGACTTTCTTTCTAGATGACAAGAGCAAGACTGTTAGGATCTTCAAAAAAAATTCGCAAAAAGGCTCAAAATAAGTTTGAAGCAATATTAGTGAAGATCCGAAGCGACAATGGGACGAAGTTCAAGAATACTCAAGTTGAAGAGTATTGTGAAGAAAGAGACATCAAGCATGCGTTTTCATCTACCTGCACTCCTCAACAAAATGGTGTGGTGGAGAGGAATTGATTACACTTGCAAGAGCTATGTTGGATGAGTATGGTACACCGAAGAAGTTTTGGGCGGAAGCAATCAACATGGCATGTCATGCGTCAAATAAAGTGTATCTCCACCGACTATTGAAGAAGACACCATACGAGCTTCTCATTGGGAGAAAACACAATATCTCCTACTTCCGGGTGTTTGGTTGTAAGTGCTTTATCATCAAAAAGAGAGAACACTTAGGGAAGTTTGAGCGTCGTTGTGATATTGGATTTCTTGTTGGTTATGCATCTAACTCCAAAGCATATAGAGTATTCAACAATACCACCAATTTTGTTGAAAAAACATGTGATGTGGAGTTTGATGAATCTAATGGCTCCCAACGAGAAGGTATTGCCATCAATTTTGTTGAAGAAACCTTTGAGAGAAATGATGAGGAAGATGACCATTGGGGATATCAAGCCTAAGGAGGATGACGAAGACATGCCTACCACTTTCACTCCACATACCTCCTTAGCACCCCAAATGGATCAAGATGAGGAAAAGGATGAACAACATCTTCCAATACATGATACACACATCTCTCAAGAGGAAGCTCAAGCTCAAGCTCAAGACGTTGGACCACCGCAAGACACACCACAAGAGCCACAAGTGAAGCAAACTCATATCTCAAAGGATCAAACAATTGATTTGATCATTGGGAGTCCATCAAAAGGAATAAGAACTCGCTCTCAATATGCTTCATTTTGTGAGCATTACTCGTTTGTTTCTCGTGTGGAACCCACTCATGTAAAAGAAGCCCTCAAGGATCCGGATTGGGTGATGACAATGCAAGATGAACTTAATAACTTCCCCCGCAATGAAGTTTGGATACTTAAAGAGAAGCCTCAAGACAAGAACATCATTGGTACAAATTTGGTCTTCCGCAACAAACAAGATGAAAACGGTGTGGTGGTTCGAAACAAAGCAAGATTAGTCGCTCAAGGTTTCGCACAAGTGGAAGGCTTGGATTCGGTGAAACGTTCGCTCCCGTGGCTAGACTAGAAGCTCTATGTATCCTTCTTGCATTTGCTTCACATCATAACATTAAGTTTTATCAAATGGATATGAAGAGTACATTCTTAAATGACTTCATTATGAACTTGTATATGTTAAACAACCACCCGGTTTTGAGGACCATAGATATCCTAATCATGTCTACAGGTTGTATAAGGCACTCTACGGACTCAAGCAAGCCCCAAGAGCTTGGTACGAGCACCTTCGTGACTTCCTAATCAATCAAGGATTCAAGATCGGGAGCGTGGACACCACATTGTTCACAAAGATCATCGACAATGAGCTTTTCCTTTGTCAAATTTATGTTGATGATATAATTTTTGGTTCAACTAACAAGGAACTTTGCAAGGAATTTGGGGACTTGATGTCAAAAGAGTTCGAGATGTCAATGATTGGCAAGCTCAACTACTTCTTGGGTTTCAAATTAAGCAATTGAAGGAAGGATTCATCCATCAAGAGAAGTACACGAAGGGTATTCTCAAAAAATTCAAGATGGATGGTTGCAAGCCAATCAAGACTCCAATGCCTACCAATGGACATCTCGACTTGGATGAATCAGGTAAATCGATTGACCAAAAGCTTTACCATTCTATTATTTGGTCTCACTTTTACCTTACGGCATCTAGGCCCGGTATTATGTTTAGTGTATGCATG
The DNA here is from genome assembly GCF_958298935.1 of Phragmites australis. Lineage (NCBI taxonomy): Eukaryota > Viridiplantae > Streptophyta > Magnoliopsida > Poales > Poaceae > Phragmites > Phragmites australis. Next base: position 23,355,441 of record NC_084922.1, read on the forward strand.
TGCGCTCGCTTTCAAGCTAATCCTAAAGAATCTCATCTTAGCGCCGTAAAAAGAATCTTGAGATATCTTAAGCATACACCTAGCATAGGCTTGTGGTATCTCAAAGATGCTAGTTTCCTACTCTTGGGTTACTCGGATTCGGATTTTGCCGGATGCCGTGTGGATTGCAAGAGTACTTCGGGTGGGTGCCACTTGCTAGGGCGTTCCCTTGTTTCTTGGTCTTCTAAGAAGCAAAATTTCGTAGCTTTATCCACCGCAGAAGCTGAATATATAGCCGTCAGAGCATATTATGCTCAAATCCTTTATATGAAGCAAACCTTGTTATACTTTGGTGTTAATCTAGAGAAGGTTCCTCTCCTTTGTAACAATGAGAGTGCTGTAAAAATTACAAATAATTCGGTTCAACACTCTCGCACAAAGCACATTGATATTCGCCATCACTTCCTTAGAGACCATATGGCTAAAAAATGATATATCTCTTAGTGGTGTAAGGTTGGAAGATCAATTGACGGATATCTTCACAAAATCTCTAGATGAAGCCACATTTAGTAGGTTACGAAGTGAGCTAAATGTTATAGATACTTCAAATGTCATGTGATGCTTTTGTCATATAGGTGCATTCATGATACGCGTTTGTCTAACCTTCTCAAAATAGTGATGAATCTAACCAAGGATGTGAAGAAGGAACTGAAGGCGAGGCCCAATAATAAAGAACTCATGAGACTCGAATGATAGGAACAATCTAGAATTGACCTTCGTTAAGGCAAGTCATAACTCCTTGATCATATTAATCCCATGTGTTGCAATATAATAAAATGATAAACTAAAACCTGATAGTTACACATGCATGCTATATAACAATTTGTCTTTAAATGTAGATATTAGTTATAACCCATTTACTAAGCCACATTACAATCTCTACTCGTAATATTCAAATGATAACCCTAGAATACTCCCAATACCTGATATAATGATATTAGATGAAACCTTGCCAACTAGTATACTTAGGGTTGATTGCTCTACTCTCTTCAGAGGCACTTGATCTCTCCTCGAAGAGTATTTAATTATTTTTTATTATGATCACTTGCTTTGCAAATGAGTGAAATGTGTTGAGGTGATTGATGGTGTGAGTGGTGGAAAATGGTGCGGTGCTAAGAAAACCCTGAAAATCGCTTTGGCAGTGGCAAGCGGGGTAGTCCTTTATAAGTTGGAGGCTATCTCTTGCGGGCATTCCATTGGGAAGGATGCTTCCTGGTAATTAAATACCAGGATCAGGAGAAGATTGCTGATATGAAGATGCTTGCCCCGGCCGTATAAGGACCAAAACGTTGAGCTGCTATGCTAACCACCCCGTGCAACCATGCATCCTGTTATGGGTAGGATTTGATCTCTCACCCCATTAGCTGAGCTCAGTACCTACCATGAAGGTAGGCGTGCAACGAAAACTCAAGAAAAGACTCATTACTATGCGCAGTACGAGAGGTGGCTGGTGACATTGCAATGGTTGGACTCGAGTTGCGTTTAATCCAATGCTTAAGACCCCTGTTTATCTTGTGGGTCGATCATGTAGCAACATGTTTAATGGGTACAAGATCTCGATATGATTCGCTCACTACTACGAAACCATGCTTATATGTCGGCCCATCAAAATTGGTTGCTAATGGGCCGGCATTGATGAGGCATCACTGCCGGTTCAAAAGTCACGTGGAAAGAATCAGTGAATGTGGCTTATGAACTGATAGTAATGAAGGGTATCATTGTCGTTTGATGGCTTGAGCCAACAGTGATGCTTCACTGCCGGGTGAGAGCACCAGACGACAGTATCACTGCCGGTTCATGTGATGAGCCAGCAGTGATAATGGATGACAACTTATCTTAAAAAATTCGTAACTTTTTTTATATAAAGTCAGATGGAGAAAAACTTTACATGAAAATTATAGCGCTCGACGAGATCTATAACTTTGTAGTTGAAAGCTTTTTTATTTGAGTTTATTTAAATTCTCAAATAATCTTAACCAAGTTTCAGCCTTGGTCGATGATAGCTCACCTTAAAAAAATCATAACATTTTCATATAAAGTTGGATGAAGACAACTTTATATGAAAATTATAGCTCTCGACAGGATCTACAACTTTGTAGTTAATCATTTTTTATTTGAAGCCATATAGATGCACAAATAAATGTCTAAAACTAGTACAGAGGAAGCCACATACAAACTTTTGGTCTGGATCTAGTGTAAAACACTAGTAGGAATTATTAAAAAAGATACACATAAGGCTACAAAGTTGAAAACTACAAATTTAAAGATTTATCGTGATTTTGGTCACTCTGATTGATGAAACGTCTGCGCAGTACTAACTTTCAGAGGTCCTATCGAGGATCTTCTGAGCCTTTTTTGGTGGTTAAGAAAGGTATAGGTCTAAAGATGTGTATTTTTTCAGATGCTCCTCCTCATTAGCTTCGAAAGTAGAGGTTGAACGTCGAAATCGAACTCCGCATGCAAAAGTTATGGATGTTTTACTAAACACTGTATGAATTGAATATAAAAATTTTCATACGAAGTTGGATGGAGACAAATTTTATATTAATATTGTATAACTCGACGAGGTGTACAATTTTGTAGTTGATAACATTTTTATTTAGGATCATTTAGATGCGCAAATAGCCGTTCAAACGTTTGATCAGAAGAGGTCAAAAGGATTGATTTTGCTATTGTACTCAAGAATGAATGAGAGGTGAGATGGTTAGAGAGGTCACGCATGTGGAGCTTCTGATCGAGGTCGTGAGTTCGAGTCCTGGAACTCGCGTGAAAAAATAGCGAGTGAGCAGTGATCGGTATTCGAGCTTCTGGTAGAGGGCGGGTCAGCAATAGTCGGTCAGGTGCCTTTGGTTAGAAAAATATTTTTTGCTTTTTTTGGCCACAAACACATTGAATTGGGGATCGGCAATCACTGCCAGTTAAAGCCTTCAGTCGGCAGTGATAACCGACTATCATTGTCGGCTGAAACTTTCAGCCGGTAGTGATAATCCCTTCACTACCAGTCCCTAGAACGACAGTGATAGTCAGGGACTATCACTGCTCGTTGACCACTACCATCTCCAAAACTGGCAGTGAAGGGCATTTTGGAGCCGACAGTGTTAAGGGTTTCTGCAGTAGTAGCTCATCCGCTTGCAATGGTTGGAGACTAAGCATAATATGTGGGTATAGTGTACTACCTCTACAGAGTGTAAATCTATTCGAATAGCCATATCCACGGTCATGGACATGTAAAGTTATATATTCATGATGATTTGTTTTGTGGTGTGTGTACCCCATGATGTGTGAGTGGACACTGTGCCCGTGTTTTGGAGAAAGTCGATTGTATGCTATTGAAACTGGTTGGACTAGGTGTCAACTAGCTAAAAGATGGGAACTACAGGAGAACAGATAGCTTTCCCCCCAGGACCAACAACTCTTATCAATCAAACATATCTTTTGATGTAAAACTGACTTTGCATCCAAACTATAGCCCTATGGCTTTATCCTTGGTTACCACCCTCATGCATCTACTCCACATCTTGAAGTAGTGTTAAGACTTGTTGAGTACCGTCCATACTCAGCATTGCTGATTTCAGATTGTTGAGAAGGAGATCAACCTCGACCTAGATGAAGTTAAAGATAAGAAGTCTAAGGTCACATTCGCACCCAAGTTGCCTATGGCATTGGGTTATTCCATTTTGTGCTGCTTCATTTTGTTGTAGGCTCTTCTGCTTAGCTGGTCTGCTATGGATCCTAGTCCACGAGATCATCGTTCACTCTTTTCAGGTAATTATTTTATTTGAAGTATGTATTTGATATCATTCTATTGAATTATATGCGTATCAGCTATTTGATTCAGGAACTGATTTCACAGGGGAACTCGAGACCAGGGTCTTACATGTTGCCACCCTTTAGTTCGGATATACTGTAAAATCCCCCCTCCCCCTCGCAGTCGTAGCGTGATCATCGTGGATGCTCAGATTGGCTTGGAAGCCAACAAGTTGGTTCAAATAGATGATAGCTCCTTTGTTGCTGGGGTAGCAGAGAGCGAGGTGACCATGGTCATAGCCATGGAGGGTACAAGTTCAAAGCACCAACACAAGCATACGCATGCACAAAGTCAGGTTGATCCTCCTGAGGACCTCAATGGGGCGGCAATGGTGGCCTCGAGGTGTCCGAGGAAGGCACTAACTCAGAGAGATAGGTGACATGGTGATGAGGATGAGCACACGGGGTGGAGCCACTACCTGAAGAGGCGGCGACCCCAATGATGATGGCGTGACCACGAGTGTCGGTGCTGCAACATGGGAGGGCACGCAATGACAACCTCGTTCTCAGGGGTGCGAGGCTCGTGCTCACAGATGATGGGCTAACGATAATGATCAGGCGTGATGACAACGTGTAGACCATGTGCTCGAATGGTCACGAAGGAGGGTGTTGTGCCGACGAGTGCCCATGTCATGCCACAGTGCCATCAGAGGAGAGAAGACGTCGGAAAGGTCAAAGCCAAGATGGAGAAGTCTAGAGGGGAAGAGTGTTGACGGATCGGTAGGGGAACACAAACTGATCTGTGGTAAAAAAAATTTGATCTTGCAATCAAGAGAAAACCTTATCTAAAGAGTATCGGGAAAAACTCTAATTGTAGCTGATAGGATGATTGATAACATAACTAAATTATGAGTTGCGCAACCCTCACTAGAGATCATAGAGATCGGATCATCATCCAAGGGCGGCACGACTGAAACTGTGGAGGTGGCGGCTCAGGAACGATGCCAGCCTGATATCATGTAAAAAGATGAATATATTGTAATGGATTATTTGTATTGTACCTCATGGACGTCTTTATATATAGTACATTACTTGAATCACAAGAAATCCTGTAGATAGAACTAAATCGTAGTGCGGCACTTGCGTTAGAGGAGTAAACAAGATGTGAGGAATAAGGGAGGCTAGCTACTCTGATTTGAAACCTTGTGGAGTTTCTCCAAACATTTTTTCTATTGTAAGACATCAACGGATTGGAATAGTCGACGCATCAGTAGTTGATAGTGCAAGAATGAATCATTTGGGTTTCACAACGGGGATGAAGATGAAAGAGCAGAACTACACAGGGTGAGTAGAAATGGGCCTAGTTTCCATGTGGGCTTTTGAATCTCATTGGACAACAATGCAATACTACACTACTCGTAGAAAGAATCCAAAAGACTTGTAGAATAAATTTTACTGTGCTGCTGAAATGGTTAATCATAAAATGAACACGCATCCTTGAACCACGCATACCTAAGTACCGACTAATCACCTATTTGAAGAAAATAATAACATGACTGGTAAGATCGATCGAAGAACCCGCCAATGAGAAGGTTTGCTCGTCTTTACGGTCCTAGGAGGTACCATCAAATTATACTTTTTGAAGGTACCAAAATTTGGTATCTTGACACCAAAATTAAAATTTGATATATTCTAGTAATAACTCTTGGTATCTCCCAAAGATGGTAAAAATGCTGCCTCTTACTCTTCCCGCATTATAAACCGTGGTTGCGAAAGCCAATTAGGAAACATATACCGGGGATGCTGATCAAGCCATTGGCTGACCTGAGGGACGTGTGAACCCGATAAAAAGCGTGGAATATGCTCGGATAAAAAGGTGCCGAGGCGCGTGGCATCCACATGCGGAGGTGGCGTCCAAAAATGCCGGCAAAAGACGGGCGTCCACAGCAGGATCGGTTCGACGCAGAAACGGCTCGGCTGCTAGGCGACACGAGGTGAGGGAGTGCGCTTCGTCAGCCGTCCCCGTCGCCCCAATGCCTCCAGCCGTTTACGACAGCACCGCACCACACCACACCACACCAGGTTTGATTTGAGACGCCGTGTTGCGTTTGTCCGTGTTCGAGTCAGTCATGGACAGCAGCTGGCGAAGGGGTCTGGGTTAGGGTTAGACCTACTAACGCGCGTGCGAATTAGACACACCTGATCCACTGCCTGCAGGCTGGCTGCAGCACCGGGCTGGTACGGGAAGCCGATAGACATCGCAATTAGCGGACTGTCCCCCCAATCTCCACCTAATGGAGGAAGCGAATACCAAGTTACCGAGAACTTACATATCCAGTTAATCTCAAGAGCTATTTCTCAAATTTCTCAAAATCATTAGGTGAAAGTGTAAAACATTTTGACCGACATACCTACCAGATTTCTCATCAAATTGCCAGCCAGTTTTAGAGACCCAATGTCATCATTTTAAGAGATTTATTAAGCCAGACAACAACCGGCACCAAATATTTCTGGAGATCGACACACCTACCGGTCTTAAACTTACAGAAAAGTAGTCGCGTCGACAAAAAAAATGAAGGATAACGCTTTGCAGCCAATGATTTTTTTTTTTCGTTCATCGAATCTTTAGTTGAATTGACCTTTGCAAGTGTCGATCAAAATCTACAATGAGAAGCTGGGCAAAGCAGGTGCCAATTCTTGGGTAACCGAGGAATAATTCGCAGATTGAACCTTCCAAAAAATAGAAAAAACCTTGGACTTATTTTCCAAAGCCCCCGCTGCACAAAAACTATTCAGGATACCACGCTCCAGGACTTGTCACACGCTGAGAGAAAATCACGTGTGCTTTTTGAAATTTTAGAAACAGCACCTGACGCCTGATTAGCAACAACGAGGTCCAGGACCAGTACAGTACTCGACCTGGGGCGCAGAGATTTCTTTAGTCCGGAGCATTATCCGGTGGTTGCGACATGTCCGAGTCAGCAGATCATAACGGGGCACACCTGGCGTACAAGTAACAGAAAATGATGCCACGGCGTCTTTCCGCTTCTTTTGGATAATGCTACCTACACATGAAAATTTTGATGTGGAAATAGATGGCGTATTGAGTTTTCCGGGCCTGTATTTCGATCAAATACCTCCGTTATTGGTGTGCTAGAGAGATAGACATCCAATCACCACGATCAAATTAGGTTGTAAAGTCAGGCATATGACAAATTAGGTGTGTTAAGTCAGGCACATGACAGTTCTTATTCTTGTTCATGGAACTTCGCGACAAGTAATGCCGAACAGAGTGAATAATATGCTAACCCCATGCAAAAATAAGAGCATACAACTTTACTGGTGACATCATATGAAAATACTTCCAAATATGAATCTAATGATATTAAATTTGTATCCTATAATCTTTAAATTCTTAGACTAATTGTTAGACAAAAATAAGAAGTTTGTATCTTAAATTGCCCGCGTCTAACAAAAAAGAAATAGAGGGAGTAGTAACCACGTTGACCATGCACAATTATCCAAAAGACTTGAGTACTGTAGTTGTATTTAGCTAAATAATACACAATTATCCAAAAGAAATAGAGGGAGTAGTAACTACGTTGACCGCGAGTGTTTTGGATCTATTGCTCTAAGAAAACTGTTTTGGATCATCTACGAGAGCACATATGTCAGTAGTAGCACATACGATGGAGCCGTTGCCCCCCAGGACACTTTGGCGACTCCCCCCCCCCCCCACTTGTTTCAATCACAAAACTCTGTCAAATCTTGCCTAGATCCACCCCAACCTCACCCTCCCTACTACAGATCCATCCTTCGCCACCTTCCTCTCCAAAATCCACCTGGATTTTGCACCCAACAGTTAAAGCCCAGGCCAACGTGATCGTTGTGTCCAGTTCAGATCTGGCTTAGGTCCCTGCGCCCAGCGACCCCCCTCCCCGCTGTCATCTCCTCCAGCCAGATCCACCAGGTCTGGAGTGTCCTAAAGCACCCGCACAACGATAGGGCCAGTTTGCACCGATCCTATGCGGAAGTTGTCAAGGCAGGGTCTCGCCTGGTAGCAACTCTGGCCTTTAATGCTCTGACCTCCACTCCGGCGTTGTATTCATGCTCGGTTGTGCCAGTTGATGCGACATCACCACCCTCGCAACCCGTTATGGCACCGGCCTCGCCGACACAGATTAGCTCCCATCGGTCGAGGCACCTGCAGCTACCAAAGAGCATTTGTTCGTCTCTATGGATAGATCTCTCACATCCCCAGCTTCTCTGGCAGGGAATCTGGACTTTTCTCAGTTTCAACGGCCCTCCCACCCTGTCGGAGGGTTAACTCCTGTCGCAGGGATCCTGAGGGACCCCTTTTTAGAGATTCGGCCGGGGGGATGATTCTGAATATGTTTGCCGGAGAAATAAATGGATATGAATGCGATGGCGGGCGGTGTGGAATGATCTAGTGCATAATGAAGTAAATGCACTGGGGTTTAGACAGGTTTGGGCCGCACGGAGGCGTAACACCCTACTCCTGTATGGATACTATAAATGCCCTGAGAATGTCCCTCAAGGATATTGCTGGTTACAAGAATGTTGGTCTATCCTAGAGCCTAGGGCTCCTTGTTCTTCGGTCTGTGGGTATCTGTGGGCTTTGGGTGCTCTTGGACTTCTGGATCTTCTCTACTTCCTTAACTGCTTCAACCGTGCAGAGCTTGTCGAGAGATACTTACTTCTTCAGGGATTTTCCAACTTCCGAGAGATTGTCTAACTTGTCCCGAGTCCCCTCTTTGTCCGTGCTGTCGGCTGCTTTAAATACCCGCCGGCAGTAGCGTGCCCCAAATGGGAGGGCACGAGTTCCAAGGCACCATAAATGGAAAGGGCGTCATCATAACCTCTGTGTGAAGTGACCGGGGGTTGAAAATGCGCCCCGTGCCCGGTCATCTGTCGCCATAAATGCACTGGCAATGGGCGCCATGGAGGGGGCCCACCGGGCAGCCGCAGAGCGGCCCGGCGTGCCCGTCCTGTCTTGTTCTCCTGCCACAGCAGCGCGGCAGACGGAACGCCTCGGCCCTTGCGACGTTATCTTGAGACATGCCGGATGGCGCGGGATGGGACCCGCGCATTTAATGTCCCCACGCCCTTCTGCCATAATGTGGCAGGAACTGACACCGAGCGTGGCGGGAGCAGTTGGAGGTGACAGGCCATGCGCGTTCTTAAATGCGGCCTCGGGCCTTTAACTGGCTGACACCTCATCGCTGGACTCCTGTGGGGGCCACTGTCAGAGGGGCTTCCTGGGTCGTCGGGGAACCGAGTGCTCGGGGGTCACTGTTCACCTCCCCGAGCACTCTCTCCCAAGAGTACCCTTCCTCGGTCCTCGAGGAACCGAGTGCTCGAGGGCTACTGTTCACGTCCCCGAGCACTCTCTCCCGGGCATGCTTGTACGGATCCTCAGGGGACCGAGTGCTCGGGGGCTGCTGCAGGCAGCCTCGAGCACTCTCTCCCGGAACTTCCTTCAGCGGGCCCTCGAGGTACTCGGGTGCCCGGGAGGCTACTGCTCGTAGCCCCGGGCACACCCCTCCCGGTACTTGGTCTTCACAGAACATTGGGGAACCTGGGTACTCGGGGACCACTGACTGTGGCCCCGAGCGCCCTCTCCCGGAACTTAGCCTTTTTACCTTGTGGAGGAGACTCCACGGGATGGCGCCACGTGGTGGATTGCTGGCCTGGCCTCGGGATTCGGGGACCCCTGGTTCCTGATTCACCGACACACCCCTACCCACACCTCACTTTCGAGGTGGCTTGCTTCCTGCCTCAAGGCGCTGCAGTCAGCAAATGGGTGAGCAGATTTACAATGCCTCCTTGGACAAGGATAGCAGACGCAAGAAAAATTTCCCGTACGTCGACTCCTTCTCAAAGGCAGAGTGTGGGGCTTGAGGAAGAGCAATTGATGCTGCAAGCTAGAGCATTGTGAAGCCAAGGTACTAGTGGTGAAGGAAGAACTCGCATTCAAGGCCTTCTCCTACTGGAAGATCTGCAGTGAAGGAAGGGAAACGCCCCAAATTGGCCCTTTACTTGAGAAGACTGCAAGGGAGATGCTTCAATTGCCTTTCTCCAGACCATAAGGTCGCTTCATGCCGAGACCCAACAAAGTGTTGGCTATGCAATAGCTCCAGCCATCGCTCCAGTGATGGCAATCTGAGAGCTTCAAAGTTCCACCCCACCCTCCTATTAACCAACTCCATCTCACAGAGCAAGCTCAGCACCACCCACCTCCTTCAGCTAGCACGACCTCTCCTACTTCACCGGCTACTCCATCCTTCACCTCTACGATGGCCAGCTTTCCTAGAGACCTGGCGGCCAGGCCTTTGGAAGAGTTTACGGCGGTGGCCTCCACTAGAAACGTCAAGCGACGAAAAGACATGGTCCTCGATAGGGCTATCATCTGCTGGCTGGCGGGGACCTAGCCGGAGACGGAACCATGTCCTGTTTGATGCCCTGATGATAGTCTTCGGCGTCGTGGTACACGAGTGTAAGCTGGTGAAGCATCACCCTGAAGATTTTCTTGTCATCTTTGCCAATAGATGCATCAGAGATGAGATCAACAGCACTTACCGCTTACTTTATCGAGGCCAAGATTTCCGCTTCGTGCCATGGAGTGAACGAAGATATGCAGACTCCATCACCTGGAACTTCCATGTTCGGCTGCGCATTGAGGGTCTCCAAGCTCATACTTAGTTTGAGGAGGTGGCGACGTTGGTGATTGGAAGGCGCTGCTCCTTGCACTACGTAGAAGATCAGTCCAGAAGAAGGGAGCGCACAAAAGAGGTGGCGACGCTGATGATTGCAAGCTCACGACTTGTGGGCCTGGTGCAATAACCCCAACCTCAACCCCAAGGTGGTTTGGTTGACCATCACCAGAGCAGATAGAGAGTTGCCGCCTACATCCATACCGCTGCCACAAGTGGAAGTTCACCATGACATGCCCTCTGATGTTAAGGGTGGTCAATCCTACAGGTTATTCATTCACTTGGAGGAAGTCCACGACCTGGCTTTCCTCACGAACACACCCCCAGACGCTCGCCACAATAACAAGTGTTGGGAGCGCATCCTAGACTGGCAACATAGCTCCCTTGATGGAGGTGTGCAAGCTGATTACATTCCTCATCGCCCCTGCCACAACAACGGTGGTGGCCGTAGAGATCGTGGTGAGGACGCTGACGAAGATCGCCATCAACAGCCCACGCTGTCACCATAGCCACTCCCTCTTCTCATGCTTCTCTCGCCCTTGCTGGGACGAGGGTAGCATTGTGCTAAGCAGGACTGATTGCGGATGGTACGACCACCGAGGAGCCCGATTTGTCGTCAGCAGCATGGAGTCCAGAAGAAGCAATGGCGCAAGAAGTTCTCTTTTGCATCGTGCGGTCGCCACTGTGTGCAAGGCACGTTGCCCATCATACCGTCTGCTGCCCCCAAGAGGTGACTTGGCACCGCTCGACTCCTCCCCCAGCATGATGCTTAGCACATCTTCTGCGTCTTTTGATCCAATGCTTGTTGAGTTGGTTTCTTCCTCCGTAGTTACATGTCACAAGAACTAGCAGACCACATTGCTCCTCCCGCCGGTGGCTTCCCTGACATGCTCCCTGACTTCACCTTCTCGTTTTGAGGCCCTGACAAGAATTGATGGGGCATGCACTAACTTCATCAACCATCATGGAGTGGCAACAACTATGGAAAGCGTGGAGCTATAGGTATGCACGCTAGACCCCAGCACGCAATAGTTTCAGCCACCTGAGACATCCATCGCTGGCGCTTTCATTGACTAAATCTCTACACCCTTATAGTCTTGTATTATTAGTCCATCTCCCATTACAAACTCAACTCCCATCACCATCCATGAACCAAGCACCTCAAGAACCCCTAGGTGCAGCACTAGGCTTGCCAAAAAGATCACACAAGGAAAAGATCACCTGCAGTTGGTGCTGGAGATACTAGCCAAAAAGCTGGGTGCTCTAGAATCCACATCGCCCTCTAAAACTGACCTCCTAAACTCTTATTTGTAGCGTTTTGAACAGCCACTAACTAGAGAAGCCTACGAGATCATCAAAGTCCTCGTTAACCAGGGAAAGCAGGCCTCAAAGAAGAAAGGAATGACAAGGGTCACGTCCAAAGAACTGGGGATGACGAAGGACACTGCAGTCTGATGTGTCGTTGTCTAACAGCCAGGTCGTCATCAGTCCCTACCATGGTGCGACAGCTCCTATTCCCCCAGCTACAGCTCATATGTTATGCCACCAACTCCAGGATGTGTATTGGTTCTACTAAACTGCAATCGTTAGAGTGTATCAGTTCCTATTTAGTCAGCTCCAGTCTAGTCTGTGTTTGTGTTGTGCTTAGCAAGTCAATTTCTTATGTCATGGGGGTCTGCTATCTGTTGTATCATCGTGTTTTGTCGTCCCCCTTTTCTGTTCAGTCTGACTGCTGCTTTTGCCTAGTGAAGGGCTGTGTGATGCAGTTTGCCACCATGCCTTTCTCATCGTTAGGCCTTCAGATGACTCAATGATCCGTAACTATGTATTAGTGTTCTATCAATGTCAGTCTTCATTGTGTTGCTTCACAGGCTCCTTATGTAGCAGCGTAACTGCAAGGTTATTTGTTGGAATGTTCATGGGCTAAACTCACCGGCCAAACTCTCTAGTGTACAAAATCTCATTTCGTCTTTTGCATCAATAGTTGTGTGTTTCCAAGAAACCAAATTCAAGCTTGGAGTAGCAACCTAATTATTGAAACCTTAGGACCTGACTTTGATGAGAATTTTGCATATCTGCCGGCGAACGGAGCAAGGGGTGGCATCTTTATCGCCGCAAATGAGAAACATTTCCGTATCTCTGATCCTTATTCATCGAATCACTCTATCTCAGTCCTTTTGACGATGCTTGTTGACAATATTTCTTGGTCCTTAATGTCTATTTACGGACCCCAAACTGACAATGAGAAAGTGTAATTCCTACGTGAGATAAGCGAGCTGAAGCCACATATGAAGGATAAGTAGCTGATTGCAGGAGATTTTAACATCATTTACTTGGCAGCATGGAAAAACAACCAAATGCTCAACTTACGTCTCATGCAGCTTTTCAGGAACATGATCGGCAATCTCCAAGTAAAAGATCTAGAACTCAATGGCCGAAGATTCATGTGGAGCAATGTGCAAGACCAACCGACTATGACCAGGATGGATAGACTTCTAAGCACCGCACATTGGGACTTGCTTTTCCCAACCGCCCATCTTCAAGCTTTATCCTCTAGTGACTCAGACCATGCACCTTTGTTCCTAATTGGAGAGGCGTTGCAACCTTCGGTGTCTTTCCGTTTTGAGTCCTTCTAGACCAATGTGCCTGGTTTCCTTGAGACTATCCAGAAAGCCTGGGCTCAGCTAGTATACGTGTCTGATGCTATTCTATGGTTTCATGTGAAGCTTAATAGAACTGCGAAGGCCAGTAAGATTTGGAAAAAACCAATATTGGTAATATCAAACTCCGCATTGCCATTGCAAGAGAAGTCATGCTCATGCTAGACATCACCCAGGAATCAAGACAAGCTTGACCTTCGGAGATTCTTGAAAGGGAGGTTCCCTGGCCTTGCGGCACTTGAGAAACGTCGAGCACGTCAGCACTCCATACATACCTGGCTAAGGAAATCAGACACAAACACAAAGTTTTTCCATATCAAAGCAAATGTAAGGAGTAGAAATAAATTCATTTAGTGACTTCATACCGAGGTTGGGCTCTCCACAACTCATCAAGAAAAGGAAGCTGAGATCTATTCTCATTTTGTGAAGCAGTTGGGCACTTCCCTGCCATGCCAGAGATGCCTAAACTGGGCAGTTCTTAGTTACCAGCCAAAAGACCTTTCTTGCCTTGAACATCCTTTTGATGAACAAGATTTTAAAGACACAATCTTTCCGTTGCACTCTGAAAAGGCGCCCGGGTCAGATGGATATATTGGGTTGTTTTTCAAGCACTGCTGGCTTATAATTAAACAGGATCTCACTGATGCTATTAAGGATTTCTCAAGGCCATGCTCCGACAAACTACATCTTGCAAACAATGCCAACATCATTCTTTTTTCCCAAGAAACCTGATGCACAAACGGTGTCATATTACAGACCAATTAGTTTGATCTGCAGCCTCTCTAAGATAATCACTAAGATGTTGGCTAATAGACTAGCGCCATGTCTAGATGATCTTATCCCAAAAGGACAAAGTTCTTTCATCAAGAGCCGAAGTATCCATATAACTTTCTCTATGTTCAGTGTTCTACTTAGTGCCTTAAGCTCCGAAGAGTTCAACAAGGTGGATGGGCTTGAGGAGGCCAAGGCAATTTGGGATACACTTCAAGTCTCCCATGAAGGTACAACTAGTGTGAGGGAATCTAAGATAGAATTGCTTGAAGGTAAATTGGGGAGATTCGTGATGGAGGATGATGAGACTCCCTAAGCCTTGTATAACCAGATGATGGTGTTGGTCAATAAGATTAGAGGGCTTGGAAGTGAGGAACTTGATGATCACAAGGTGGTGAGGAGGTTGCTTAGAGCCTTCGCACCAAGAAACCCAACTTTGGTCACTCTCATCCGGGAAAGAAGAGATTACAAAAGGCTTACCCCAAGTGATGTTCTTGGGAGAATACTTGCTCATGAGCTCATGGAGGAGGAAGCAAATAAATTGAAGAACTTAGCCAAGCAAAGCTCCACCTCCAAGAATAAAGAAGTAGCTTCCAAGGCAAGCAAAAGTAAACAAATTGAAGAATCTAGTTCAAGTGAAGATGAAAGCTTTAATGATGAAGAGATGGCCTTTTTTGTAAGGAAATTCAAGAAATTCATGAGGAAATGAGGCTACAGCAAGTACAAAAGAGACATGCCCAAAAGAACTTCCAAGATGGCGTGCTATGAGTGTGGCAAAGTTGGCCATTTCATAGCTGATTGTCCTAACAAAAAAAGGGCAAAGACAAAGATGAAAAGAAAAGCAAGCCATTCAAGAAAAACAAGAACAAGACATACAAGAAAAAGTATTTGGGTCACGCTCATATTGGCGAGGAGTGGGATTCAAACTCCTGCTCTGACTCCGATGATGAAGAAGTCGCCACCATCGCCATTCGCGCTCCTACACCAACAAAATCACTCTTTGGCAAAATGAGCGACAACGACACCCCCACATGCCTCATGGCAAAAGGGCGGAAGGTAAAATCACATCCCAAGCTTCTAGTTAGTGATAGTAATAGTTGTAATAAAAGCATGTTTAAAGATCTTAGCAAATGCCATGTCTAAATTAAAAGAATTTATGGAAACAATAGAGGGTCAAGAGGAGATCCTTGAGAAGCAAGAAGATTTGCTCATCCTTGAAAAGGAGAGAAACCTTGAACTCGAGGAACTCCTTGCTAAAGAGAAGGAGAAGGTTGAGAAATTAACCAAAGATCTAAATTTGGCCAATAGCTCAATTGCTAGTCTTGAGAATAATAATTCTATGCTTCAAGAGAAATTGTCAAGTTTAGATGAAAGTCATAAAACTCTTGAAGTACAAATTAATATCCTGAAGAATAGCTCATGCCGCTCTAATGATGCAACTTTGCTCTCTAGTATTTCCACAAGCAATGGTTGTTCTCGTTGCTATAACATTGATATAAATGCTTGTGCTATTAACATTGAATCTTTGCAAGCATTAAAAAAGAAAATGAGAGGCTAAATGCTTTGGTCAAATATGGGTGCATTAAAACTTATAAATCAAAGGATGCACTATACAAGACCATTGATACCAGAGACAACAAGCAAAAGAGAGGCCTCGGATTTGACATGCATATAAGCAAGATAAATGAGCATGTTGTGATCAAGGGCAAGGAGTGCTCAAATTCATCAAGGGAGGTAAGAAAGTCGATCCCACCTCTCAAGTGAAGCAACAAAAGACTCATACGCCTCATTCCACTTTTTATGCTTCTTATTTGCTCAAAAGGAACCACCGTGGTAAAGTGGTTGTTCTATATGTTGGTGCTCGTACAAAGGATAGAATTATGAAAAAGAGTGTGGGTACCAAAAATGCTTGTGACTAACTTTCAAGGACCCAAACAAATTTGGATACCTAAAACAAAGGCTTAAACTTGTTTTGTAGGCATACTCCTCCGGTGGATATCGATAGTGGATGCACAAATCATATGACTGGAGAGAAGAGTATATTCTCATAATTTGAAGAAGATGGAGGACCACATGAAAACATTATTTTTGGTGATGACGAAAAAGAAGAGGTAATAGGTCTAGGTAAAATTGCTATCTCCAATGATCATTCTATCTCTAATATTTTGTTAGTTAAATCACTTAGTTACAATTTGTTATCTGTGTCACAATTGTGTGAGATGGGTTACAATTATCTTTTTACTAATGAGGGTGTGACCGTCTCTAGAAGGGAGGACGCCTCAATAGCTTTCACGGGTAGGTTGAAGGGTAAACTTTATCTTGTTGATTTTTCAACGTATGAAGTGAGGCCTAAAACTAGCTTGATTGCTAAGTCTAGCATGGGTTGGCTATGGCATCGCCGACTAGCCCATGTTGATATGAGGAATTTGTCTAAACTCCTAAAGGGGGAGTACATCCTAGGATTAACAAATGTTTCTTTTGAGAAAGATAGGATTTGCAGTGCTTGTCAAGCGGAAAAGCAAATTAGAGCTCCTCACCCAGCCAAAAATGTGATGACGATAACAAGGCCATTGGAACTTCTTCACATTGATCTATTTGGACCAATTGCCTACATAAGCATTGGCGGTAACAAATATGGCTTAGTTATTGTTGATGATTATTCTCGTTTCACTTAGGTATTCTTTTTGTATGAAAAAAGTGAACACAAGCCATATTCAAGAAATTTGTGAGGAGAGCTCAAAATGAATTCGATGTGAAGAACAAGAGAGTGAGAAGCGACAGTAGAAGCGAATTCAAGAACACTCAAGTTGAAGAATTTCTTGATGAAGAAGGAATCAAGCATGAGTTCTCGGCACCCTACTCCCCTCAACAAAATGGGGTTGTCGAGAGGAAGAATAGAACTCTCATAGAGTCGGCAAGAAACATGCTTGAGGAATACAAGGTATCAGATCAATTTTGGGTGGAGGCCATCAACACCGCTTGCCATGCAATCAACCGATTATATCTCCACAAGATCTTGAAGAACATCGTCTACGAATTTCAATTCGGTAACAAGCCAAACATATCTTACTTTAGAGTTTTTGGTAGTAAATGTTTCATTCTTAATAAGAAAGCAAAAGGTTCTAAATTTGTCCCTAAAGTAGATGAAGGTTTTATGCTTGGTTATGGATCAAATACCTACGCCTGTCGAGTTTTTAACAAAACCTCCGGTTGTGTTAAAATTATACGTGACGTAACATTTGATGAATCTAACAGCTCCCAAGTGGAGCAAGTTGATCCTAATATTTTAGGTGATGAAGAAATTCCAAGCGAAACAATTAAGAAGATGGCAATTGGAGAAATCAAACCTCAAGAGTCCCAAGAGCAACATATAGCCAATAATGATCCAAGTCAAACGTCTTCATCAATTCAAGTAGAGCCATCGACATCAACTCAAATGCAAGATCAAAATCAAGAGCAAGGTCAAGATCAAGCTCATGATGATTTCAACCAATTTCTTGATGATGAAGGAGAAGACATTCAACCCCAATCTCAAGTGCTACACCCAAGAGTTCATCAAAGTATCCAAAGAGATCACCCGGTGGATAACATACTTAGTGATATACAAAAGGGGGTAACCACTCGTTCTAGAATTACAAATTTTTGTGAATGTTACTCTTTTGTTTCCTCTTTGGAACTATTGAAGGTGGAAGACACACTTGGAGATCCGGATTGGGTGATGGTCATGCAAGAAGAATTGAATAATTTCAAGAGGAATAAAGTTTGGACATTGGTGGAAAGACCAAACTAAAATATAATTGGCACCAAATGAGTCTTCCGTAACAAACAAGATGAGAACAGGATCGTAATTAGAAACAAGGCAAGGTTGGTTGCTCAAGGCTTTATGCAAATAGAAGGTTTAGATTTTGGTAAGACTTATGCTCTCGTAGCTAGGCTTGAGTTAATTCGTATATTACTTGCCTATGCTACTCACCATGATTTCAAGCTATATCAAATAGACGTGAAGAGTGCTTTCCTAAATAGACCAATCTCCGAATTGGTGTATGTGGAGCAACCTCCCGGATTTGAAGATCCCAAGTGTCCTCATCACGTGTATAAACTCCATAAGACGCTCTATGGGTTTAAGCAAGCACCTCGAGCATGGTATGAATGCATTAGGAATTTTCTTATCAAGAAAGGCTTTGAAATAGGCAAAGTCGATTCTACTCTTTTCACTAAAAATGTCAATAATGATTTATTTTTTTCCAAGTATATGTCGATGACATTATATTTGGTTCGACTAACAAAATGTTTTGTGAAGAGTTTAGTAGGATTATAACCAAGAGGTTCGAGATGTCAATGATGGGTGAACTAAAGTCTTTCCTAGGATTTCAAATTAAACAACTCAAGGTAGCAACTTTTATTTGTCAAACCAAGTATATCAAGGACATGCTCAAGAAGTTTGACATGGAGAATGTCAAGCCCATCAAGACCCCAATGCAATCAAATGGGCATCTCGACCTAAATGAAGAAGGCAAGGCTGTGGATCAAAAGGTATATCATTCCATGATTGGCTCCTTACTCTATCTTTGTGCATCTAGGCCCGATATAATGCTTAGTGTGTGCATGTGTGCAAGATTTCAAGCAGCTCCAAAAGAGTGCCATTTAATGGCCGTTAAGAGAATTCTTAGATATTTAGTTCATACTCCATACCTTGGTTTATAGTACCCTAAAGGTTCATCCTTTGAACTTATCGGCTATTCGAACTCCAATTATGCCGGTTGTAAAGTAGATAGGAAGAATACATCCGGGACTTACCAATTCTTGGGTAGATCCTTGGTGTCTTGGTGATCAAAGAAATAAAATTTCGTAGCCCTATCCACCACGGAAGCCGAGTATGTTGCTGTGGGCATTTGTTGTGCTCAACTACTTTGGATGAGGCAAACCTTGAGAGATTATAGCTACAATATGACCAAAGTCTCACTTTTCTGTGATAATGAGAGTGCCATCAAAATAGCCAACAACCCCGTACAACACTTAAGAACCAAATACATAGATATTCGTCACCACTTCTTGAGAGACCACTCAACCAAAGGGGATATCGATATTCGCCATGTGAGAACCGAGAAACAACTTGCCGATATCCTCACAAAGCCATTAGATGAGAGAAGGTTTTGTGAGTTGAGATGTGAGCTTAATATCCTAGATTCTCGTAATGTGGCTCGATATATTGCACACAATTGATTGTTGTAGATTTATCCTTTTTGTAGATAGAGGTTTGCGAAAACTCCTGTGTGCTATTTTTGAAATTTTGATTCTTTGATCTTTGGATCATAATTTTCTACTTGTGATCATAGTTATGCAATATTGTTTGTTGGCTGATTACAAGTGGTAAATATTTATCCCATTTATCCAACAACCCATCCCTTGTCGAATCTCAGCTCTTAATCCAATCTACAAATTCTCCAGAACCCGGAATGTCCAGGCTAGGTCGGAGTATCCGGGCTCTGATACTATTCTGCGAGCTTCTGGTTCTGTTGAGTTGACAGAACCCAAAGTATCCGGGTCCACCTAGAGTATCCGGATTCTGTCACTCAACCCAGAGGGTCCGGGTCACCCTCCGAGAAAGGCTCTCTATTTGGACTCAAGATTCCACCCGGAGTCTTCGGGTCAGGCCGAAGTCTTCGGGTTACCCAGTTTATACAGAGACCCAAACGTTTTCTTCTTCTCTCTTCCATGTTTTTCACTCCTTCTTCCTTCCCTTCACCGTGAGAGGAGAGCTCCAACAATCTCAAGCCTTGTCCAAGGATTTTTGGAGAATTTCTTGAAATCTTCATTATCTCTAGGTCAGAATCTCCGACCCTCCCTCCGGATTGACCTTCCGTGCTCTTTTAGCCCTAAATGGTACCTCTCACCCAATCTGTCAATAGTTTGATCTAGAATCAAATCCCTTTGGTGAAGATGTTCCTTATGCTCCCTAGAATCATTTCCTTGAAAGGGTTTCACAATGTGGAGGAAGAATCGTTCAAACCCTAAACCTTTGCCCCGGGATTGGGCTACCCGGAGTATCCAGGTTGGCCCGGATACTCCGGGTCTGTCAGACTTGACAGTCTGCATTCAGTTCTAAATTCCTTCTCTAGCGATCCTTGTTTTTTTGTCTTATATATCTTTTATGTATACCTCAGGACCTTTGAGATGGATCGGAACAAGGGACATAGCTATGAGAGGAGAAAGAAGCACAAGAGTGACCCACAAGCTCAAGCACAAAGTAATGTTCCTCCTTCGCGTTTTGAGTCAAGCGCCATTCGGATCGAGGAGTTGGCACAATCTGAAAATGTGACCCGTGGGTTGACTAAACTGCAAGCTATGAGGGCAAGGGGTACACCAAGTACTTTCAGAGGAAGGGGAACAACCCCTGTGATAGCAGGAAGAGGAAAAGGGAAAGCCGTGGATGCCGATTCTAGTGTCCACGGACAAGAAGAAAATGTTGTGTTAGCTCCTCTGAAGCTACACAGACCTTATAGAATTCACTCGGCAAACAAATGCCAAGAAAAATGGTTGACTATATGAAGAAGGTTGCCAAGTGCAAAAAGGACAGAAATGAAGATCCATATGAGTATGAGAAGAGCGTGGCAGATCCACGTTTTTGGAATGAGTTTCATGCTGACTTCTATGAGAGCGTGATTCTCAAAAAGAAGAATCCTGTCACACCAATGCAATGGATTGATTCGGATTACATGGAGAAAAAGAATGATCCAACTTTCAAGGCAGTCATTGCAGCTTGTGAAGAAAAGAAGATCAAGAATTTTATGAGCTTGAAGTGTGACTGGAGTGTAGAAGTCATTGCACAATTTTATGCGACTCTCTCCTATGATCACGAGGAAAACCAATCCATGTTTTGTATGATAGAAGGAGAGAAGTACAAAATCACTTATCAAACCTTTGCTCACATTTTCGGATTAGATGTTCGTGATTTGCATAACACGAAGATCTATAATGAGAATCAGTTGTCTCCAGATGATATGGACTTCATGTATTTAGATCATGGAAGGGTGATTCATGGCACGACAGCAGGGATGAAGCCCTATTACAAGTACTTAAACAATTTATTTCGTCTCACATTGAATCCCAAGGGTGGTGATGCCACAAATGTTCAAGGTATATCAAGAAACTTGCTAGCTCAGATGTCAAATGTGGGCGAACCTTTCAGTGTAATTGATTTTGTTTGGGAGGAAATTCACACTACCTCATACACTCCTAACAAAAGTTGTGCCTATGCTCCTTACATCATGTATATGATAAAAAGGGTCACTAAGAAAAATTTCTTCAAAGAAGTCAAGCATGAACCATATCGAATGAGGATTGTGAGCACTAGGTCATCTCCTCCTCCTTCTCCTCCACCTGCAGCTCCAAGTGCACAAAGAACGGCTCCCAAGCGTGTTCCATCCTCTTGTGGTTCTCAATCATTTATAAAGAGTACACTCAAGGTCATCTTCCGATTTTGCACTCACAATGCTACTCAAATCCGAGAGACCAAAGTAAGGATGAGAAAGATAGAGGCAAGGCAAAAGGAGATCCACACTCATCTGGGAATTCTGCCACCTTGCTCTCCAATTATAACCGAAGAAGAAGCTAGTGAGCCAGAATTTGAGAATCCATGGGCTTGGTATGATGAAGCCCAGACAGCTGCTGAGGGTCCTTCTCATGCCTAAGATAATGAGGAGATCGATGACGAAGAGGAGATGGAAGAAGCCGAAGCGAGCTCTTTGGACAACAATGGTAATGGAGACGGATCCGATGATCATGGAGACGACGACTTTGAAGAGGACAACGGCTAAATCCTTCTTTTGCTTCTCTTTCTTTTTGGTGCTTGATGCCAAAGAGGGAGAGATACCTTGTGTCCTGTCTTGCTTCATTATTAAATCCTTCATCGTTTTCGTTGGATATTTGAGACATTTGTAATAATTGTGTTGAACTATGTGTGGTGTGCTTGTAGTTGAACCTTTTTAAATTTGTAAGACTATATTTGTGCTAGTGTGATGCCATGAGTTGCTTGATGTAATGTTTGTTTCTCTCTTTCTTAGGTTTTGTAATATATTTTGTCATATGCATCATGAATATACATGTTCAATCACTTATGCACCCCACGAATTCTAAGATATAGGGGGAGCTTTCGCAAAATTTCTTTAAATATGTGCATTTGATCTCAAATTCATATTTCAAGTCAATGCACATATTTAGGGGGAGCTTACCGTATACCTTAAAATTCAAAATCCTTCAATTCTATTATCCTTTGTAAGCTTTAATCAGGTTGTCATCAATCACCAAAAAGGAGAAGATTGAAAGTGCATCTAAGACCCTTGTGGGTTTTGGCTAATTGATGATAAACGATTAAGGGACTAATGAGTTTATTGAGTTTATGAACAGGTTTTAGTCCCATTGAAAAAGGTTAAAAGAAGTCGATGTCCCTCAAAATGAAAAGAGAAGCGGCATGAAGAAACTCATAGGGTTCAATTTATTTTACTTTCGAATTTGAGTTTAGGAATGTCGTACTATAAAGAGGGATGCATTTTGGTAGTCTTGATAGTGTCTCAGTGCTCAAAGTATCTTGTTAAAACCAATTTTTGAGAGACACAATCACTCACGGACACCGGAAAAAGGGCAGAGTTGTCTGAGCCCAGAGTCTCCAGGTTAGTCCGGAAACTCCAGATTCTGTTAAGTGCTCCGGAGTCTCCGAGTGAGACTCTGAGAGAAGGTCTCTGTCTGGCTTTAAGTCTGAGCCCAGAGTCTCCGGGTTAGCTCGGATACTCCGGACTGTATAGGTGTTCTAGAGTCTCTGAGTGAGACTTCGAGAGAGAGTCTCTGTCTCGCTTCAAAGCCTGAGCTCAGAGTCTCCGGGTCAGCCCGGATACTCCGGATGCTATTGGTGTCCCGGAGTCTCCGACTGAGACTCCAAAAAAGAGTCTTTGTTTGACGAGGGTGCTAAAGCTGGAGTCTCCGAGTTGATCTGGAGTCTCCGGGTTCTGATGCTTCCGGACCTTTCGGGCACCTCCAAACTAGTGTTTTGGTCGGTTTTTCTCAAGTGTTACTCGGAGTCTTCAGGTGAACGAATACTCCAAGTCAGTGTAACGGCTAGTTCTGACAGGTTAGTTGCGTGTGTTTCTGTGCTCCCTGGAGTCTCCGGGTGAACCCGGATACTCTGAGTCTGTCTAAAAAGCACAGTAACAGCTAGTTTTTGGGGGAAGGGTATAAATACCTCTTCACCCTCTCCATTCAATGCTGCTGAGCTACCTGTGAACTAACTCTCTCAAGAGCATTCAATAGCCCTCCCAAACTCGTGAATTGAGTAAGAACCCTAGCTCGATCTTTGTGGTCGCTTGGTGAGGATAGGGTTGAAAAAGATCTAGCTCTTTGTGAGTTCCTCAACGGAGATGTAGGCACTTCTTTGTAAGGTGGCCAAACTTTGGGAATAAATCTTGTCTCCATTTATTTTCTTGCACTTTACTCGTTCAAATTGTCATTTGGGGATTTGCCTCAATATTGTTGCTTGTGAGTATTTGAGTGCAAGTTATTGTTGAAAGGAGCATATACATCTTATAAAGACTGTGGTAACTCATAGACTACATTAGACTTACTTAAATTTACTTTGATTTTGAGTTCCTGTATAGTCTGGATAATCCGGGTGAACTCGGATACTCCAGAACCTGGAGTGTCCGGATTGAGCCGAAGTCTCCAAACACTGTCTAATCCGCTACAGAATTTTAATTTTCAGAAACAACTATTCACCCCCCCTCTAGTCGACATCAAGTACTTTCAAGACCCCTATCTCATGGTGGATTTTAAGGTCATGCACGCTTTGTTCCGCTGTGACAAACTCGACGTCAATCTCATAAGCTTGTGGTGCCTGTAAGTGTCTACAATCTACCCCTACCTTCATATATCTACCAATATATGCTATAAATGCTAATGACTAGTGACTTATTCTATAGGATGTAATTTAACGATGCGGAAAAGTTGAAGTTACCGGTCCATTTCATTAATCCGCAACGAATTTCTCAACCCAACTTGGTTGTGAAGTTGAGGACTGATGACCTCCGATTTAAGGGAAGAGTAACAAGGAGAAAGCAAGGGTCATAAGAGAAATGGCCAAAACACGCAAGCTTGAAATGTCAAGCTACATAGGAAGAACTATGCTAAAAATATAAGACAAGGACTACATCATGGCTCCCTACAACTTTATGTGTGATAGGTCAAGAACCTAATATAAGTATTCAACTTAATTGGTCGATCAAGAACCTAAAATAAAAATTCATGTAGAGACCACTTTATTTGTATATTACTAATGCCGAAGTCGAGAAACTCGTTGTCCTTGACTCATCTGATCTCCCCTAAAAATCCTACCAAGATCTTAGCGACGTTACACAGAGGTAAAAAAAAATCCCCATACACAAAATTCTTGTAAATTATTTATGAATTGATAATTTCTTATTGGCATTCGAATAGGACCGTCTGTACGCAATAAAAGGTAAGATACATGATATGGTCAAGCCGGATGCGATGGCCGTCTGTACGTACTTTTCTGGTAATAACATACCTCTAATGCTTATATCTCACTATTTATGACGAAAAATCCTATTGAACTAATGAATACGTTGTATTTTTTTTTAAGTACCACAAGCAAGGTTTTGATATCGTTCTTTGTGGATATTGTGTTTGCGAGTTTCTTAGGGTAAAAAGGAGGTATAAAATAAACCCTAAGGACGTAAGTCATCATTGTGCTTGCACATTCTTATTTGGTTCTATTTCAGTTGTTAGTAGTGTTTTAACTCTTTTAGTTGTGTTTTCATTTCAAACACGGATGATCGAACGTACCAACACCTCTCTCACAAACAAAGATATCCAAAACGTTTAACGTGACATGTGCCGGTTCATTATGCACGAAGTTATCTACAAGAGTGACAGATTCTTTGATCTCGAAGGCGAATTAGCTAGCCATCCGAGGCTTTGTGAGTGGGAGATGAAAGACTCTTAACAATGTTGGCTTGTGATGTAAATTGACTTGTGCTGTAAAAATACTGTACTTCTGAATATTATTGTACTTGTGTTAAATATTAGACTTGTGTTGATTCAAATGTTGTTGCAATATTTGATGTTTTAAATCTATTTTGAAAATGTATTGAAATCTAGATGAAATAAAATATATGCTCATTATTGATTTTTGAATAAAGTACATATCATAGACGGGTCCTTATGTTACCTACTTGTGAATACCTACTTGTGAAAATCTATCTATAAGCGAACGCTAAAATACGCTGCCTATAAAAACAATTTATATATGCAGTTCTCTTAAAAAACCGTTTGTAGAAAACTATTTTTACAGATGGTTTCTTAAGTAAACCTCTTATAGATATATATTTCCACAAGCAGACTATTTTGCGCCTGTGGAAATCGTTTATTTTCACGGGTCTTCGATTACAGGCGGTTACGCTAAACGTCTATGAAAATCGGTTACAAACTACCTGTAGAAATAGTTTTTTATAGTCTTTTTAGACCTGCATTTATTCTTTCTCTAATAAAATCGGCAAATCCCATACTGTCGTTTTGGAAGAAAAAAAAACTGTTTTAATCCACTGGATACAGAGAGAGAGAGAGCTATTACACGGGTGGCCGTTACCTTTGAAGGTAACTGCGTCACATTTCAAATGATTTGAAACCTTTCAGAAGATCCCATAACTTCCAATGTTGCCTTCTAAATTGAGTAGATGACCCTTCAAGTGGGATTTTCTTAAACTCTTCCAAACTGTGAGTTTTTTTATAAAAAAAAAAATTAATTGAACGGAGACTTCCACCTTTGGGAACTTCTAGGATTGATTGGAAAAACACTCCAATCAGAAACTTTTGCATAATTTTATATGAAGCTTAGACTTCAAAGAAACACTAAGGAGCTTTCACAAAATAATAAAAATAGAAACACTAAGGAGCTTTGAACACCTTCCATGTCCCAACTACGCACGACAAGGGAGCAGTGCCTAAAAACCTAGGGTTCAAGGCGAAGAAAGGAGGCACACGATGATGATATATCTCTCGCACGCACGGTGGTTAGGGATGCAGGTCAGTGGAAATCGGTAGGGCACTAGCAGTAGCAGAGATGAAGGGGAAAAAAGAGGGATGTGAGGAAGGGAAAAATGGAAACAGTACAAGAAAGAAGGATAAGAACACGTTGTAGCAGAGATTGAGATGCACACGTTAAACCTTTGAAGTTGGTACTACTAACTTTAGTGTCAAGAGTCAAGTGTTAACCATATGGCCCTAAAATTGAGGTTGAAGTTTGTTTTGATGTTCTGCTTCCAACGAAAGTACACTAGTTATCTGATTTGTGAATACTTTTCAACGCATAAAACTTTCAACTTGAAATCTCAAGCTTTAATTTCAGAAGTCACCGCTATCATCTTGAAGAAGCAAGGCGGGTTGGTTGGTGTTAACTTTGTAAAAAAAAAAACGTGATGAATAAAATGGCTTGATGGACATCACAACTGTGACAAAGTTTGAAAAAAAACGAGTCTATAATACGTGAGACAGAAGGTTAAGAGAGTTTAGCAAATCACAATTGTAATATTAAATCAAACACATGGCTAAAATATATATGTGACATATCTAAGATGTAATGTGGTGAGTTATAGCTAGCAACAAATAGGTCTTAGTTCACTTCTAATATTTTGTTTCTTATATAATGTCTAAGAGGAGAGATAGGGTAAAAATTAATGTTAAAAATAAGTTTTTAATATATATATATATATATATATATATATGTTGTTAGTTTTTTAAGAACTTTTAGATAATTTATTATCTCACACTTATCCAAAATTACTTAAAAAGTTAGTTTCTTTTAAAAAACAAATTTCTTCTCCTATTTCTAAATTACTTATCACGTCGTCTTCAGAGAGTACTTAGGAAACGTCTCATTAATGCCTAGGAAACCAGAGTGGCCTTAAAACTCTGAGCGCATGCCAATTTTCCTCCGGACGTGAGGCCGACCGGCCCGAGGAAACCCAGCGAGGATATCCACAATTCCACATGTGCTGCTCATCCTGTCACTGTCAGACAACCCTACAGCCTTGACGAGGACCCGAGCACATGCTGCTGCAGGCTGGTCGCCGCTCCAATATACTTAGAGCAGAGCAGAGCAGCGCAGCGCGAGTACCTCCCCCTCCTGCTCGGCGAGACAAGGGAGGAGACTGAAGGTACAGGTGGGAGCAGCAGCATGGATTGGGGTGCTCCCGCAATGATGAACTCTGCAGCCGACTCCTCCTTGCGGGACCTCTGCTGCTACGGAGCTGGAATCGCAGGTTAGCCAAGAATAATGCTACACGCGCACATGCCGATTAGGCCCTCCCTGCTCCGCTTTTGTCCTCCGGAGATGGAACCAAAGCATTATTCTTGGGTTCTAGTTTGGGTTGTTTGGGGGCTTTCCGTTATTGGCAACTTTGGTTGGGTTCTTTGGGGATGAGAATGCTAGGCTGGAGGGCTCCAAGAAGAAGATGGCTGAATTTGAGAGTTGTTGCCTGTTCCTCTTCTTATCTTGCTGTTTGTGATTCATTTCAGGGAACGTCTTTGCCTTCGTGCTCTTCATCTCCCCGCTGTAAGACCCCCATTTTGTCGATTGAATTCATTTTCTTGAATCAAATTTCTTGAATCCTCAATCGATCCTACGCTAACGGCCTTGTAATGTCCGTCACTTTTAGGCCGACATTCAAGAGGATTGTCAGGAACAGGTCGACGGAGCAGTTCTCGGCCATGCCGTACATCTACTCGCTGCTCAACTGCCTGATCTGCATGTGGTACGGCCTCCCCTTCGTCTCCTACGGCGTCGTCCTCGTTGCCACCGTCAATTCCATCGGCGCCGCCTTCCAGCTCGCCTACACCGCCGTGTTCATCGCCTTCGCAGACGCCAAGCAGAGGGTGCCTGCCGTTTCGACACAATTGGGTTCTTGTATATGCTCTTTTCTGCCCCTGTTGAATTGCATCCGAATGGGGTTGTGCTTTCTCATTGCAGTTGAAGGTGTCTGGACTCCTGGCCGGCGTCTTCCTCGTGTTTGGCCTCGTTATGTTTGTTAGTTTGGCATTGTTTGATCACAAAACACGGCAAATATTCGTCGGATATCTCAGCGTCGCCTCGCTGATATTCATGTTCGCGTCCCCCTTGTCAATCATTGTGAGTTCTTGTTGATTCCAATTATTATTATTCATATCCTGATTTGGTAGTCCTACTTTTATTTCATAATCACATACAAATGTCGCTGCTAGTAGGCATTATGCAACTTGATACTGTTTAGCTTGATTGGACCATGTTTTTTAGGACATTTCGATGATCCCTATTCCCTGTTTTCTTCCACTCTTGTTTAACAGAATCTGGTGATCAGGACGAAGAGTGTGGAGTACATGCCATTCTATCTGTCACTATCTATGTTCTTGATGAGTGTATCATTCTTCGCATACGGAATGCTACTGCATGATTTCTTCATCTATGTACGGTTCCAGTTTTCTATTGCTGGTTGTAGCTTTTGCTTGGAAGGGTGTCTAACTCCATGTCTGTTTGTTGTGCTCATCTTGTTTTGTTTCTTGCTCAGGTTCCTAATGGGATTGGAACCATATTGGGCATCATACAGTTGTTGCTATATGCCTACTTCAGAAAAGGATCAAGAGAGGAAGCCAAGCGGCCATTGCTAGTCACGCATACATGAGCATGCCAAGGAGCAAGGTTTGACAAACGATTTGCTGTTATCTCGCTTCCCAATTTTTGCTGTTCTGTTTATTGCAGATCTACATCGCAACCTTGAAGCGTTGTTTTAGTGAATTTTCTTTTGTAATTTGCAGTGTTGTTTGAAATTTAAATTCCTACTGTTAAACAAATTGGAGGGAGGGGGCATTGCTGACGGAAAGCTATAGCTCTGTTGCTAGCCGCTCATCATAGTAATTTGTTCTCTTTGCTGAAAGCAACAATTAACGGTAAACAAGACTAAATTATTTTGTGAAGATAAATGATGTGTTCCCCTTGCATACGTTGAATCTAAACCACACACAAGCAAACACATCATATCGTCATAGATTGATTTTCAATGGAATGATGTTGCTTATGTCCAGTAAGAGGTCAGTATAAATCTAACATTTAGATAACCTGTAAGAAATCACACGAATTTTAGGAACTGGTAGCTTCCATAAAGAAAGTAGGACAGCTAACTTTGCCAAAGAAGGATACTAAGCAACTTGAAGTTTACACATGCTGCCAATAACATATAAATGGCCTGTCAGTGAAGCTATCGTGTCACTTTCTCGCAAGATATTGCTCTCTTAGTACAGCTTGCACGTTTTGTTTTCATTTGAGGGCAAACGCAAGGCAACTAACATGGCATCCATCAACATTTCCAACTCCCAATCCAGAATAATTGATCTTCTACATCGGTGCTGACGCTAAATCGATTCGGTTGTTTTCTTCTCCCAAATTTCAGGTTCCTTGTCGAACTTGCCCCAAATTCTTTTGGGCGTGTACAGTCATCGGTTTATTGTTTTATGCCTGAAGCTGCTGGAAACCAGAAGTCCAGAGGAGAAACTCGACCTGCCTTTTGTGAATGGTGACCTATTACTTCGACAAAGTCAATGTCCAGGCTATCGAAAGACCAAAGACGTCCAATTGCCGTGGTTCTCCAAATTGTTTCGTTTCTGTGAAAAGCATGCTGTTTTTCCTCGTCTTTACACGCAATGCTGGTCGTAGCTTCGCTGAATATTCCAGATTAGATGCTGTAAGGTCTTCACGTCATTTGTTACATGGAATTATTGTGTATATTATGCATAGCATTGTTGTGCGGACTCCATCAATGGATGTAGCCTCCTGTACTATAAAACAATACGGAGATTGTAATAAAAGAAGATAGGTTTCATCATCTTATCTTGTTTGTCTTGGTCTCTCGTGACGCGACGGGCTAGAATTAGACTTGTACTAGCACAGGATTGTCTGATGTGGCAACATTGATTCGCTGGTTCCAACCACCGTTGAATGAAGTTAGTACAAAGAAAGATGGGAAATGCAATATCAATTCTAGGAGACATACAGAGCTATCTCAAATGTACACACATCAACTCAAGCATTCAGCTAGTATACTTCTAACATAAAGATCATTTATTGGGTGCTCTCTGCGTTACAACAGAAAATATGTTCTTTTAAGCGCTTGTTCTTTTTGCTTGTATAGTTTACAAATGCATAATATAGGGTTACAAAGACTGACCAAAAATATGCGACAGCTGCTACTATCTGAAAACGGTTTGCTCTTTCTGCCCTGGACAGGGTAATCCAATTGTATACAAATACAAGAACGAATGTGGCTTCCTTTTTTTTTTCTGTAGCGACGTGAATTGAATAAAAATAGTGAGCTGACAGAAGAAGGCGTGTAGTATGGCAAACTGTAACTGAAGTTACGGAGAACTGCTCGGTGGTCAGTATATGCGCTCAGCTGTGGAGACGGGGCGAAGGAACACCACGATGACTGTGATATTGTCTTTGCTGCCCCGCTCTGCAGCCTCAGTAGCCAGCCTCTTGGAGCACATCCCAGGCTCTTTCACTGTGTCCTTGATTATGGACAGGACATCCTCGTTGCTTACCACATCCCATAAGCCGTCACTAGCCATCACCTACAGGTAATCAAATAATCAAATGAGTTCTTGTGAAACTGAGCTATTTTATTTCAAGGGGCGTCCTGATATTTGCTCAAGCTCCAACACCAGATATTCGTTATTGAAGGTACAGTGCAGTATCTAAAGTAAGATTATGTAATAACCATTTCAAAAGAAACAATTACATCCAACAAGGTTTGGTTGATGTAACTGAGGATGAGACGTGTATGTGTCTCTTCAGTGCATATCATAAAGCAACAAAACAAAGTAAACCGGGCTCGATATTTCTGAAAAATTATGAGTGCATCCACTATGTTTTGACAGGGGTTTGACAGTTTTCTTTCGTACCCAGCTATTAGTTTAATGTCAACCGGTAAGTTATCGGCACAAAACATGTGTTTCTTTTTCTATTCCTTTTTTACCATTCAAATATACATCCTCTAAATCAGGGTCTCAAGTCCCGGTGGTTGGTTTTCCCGGAGGGTACCCGGAGCAAATGTCAGTCCAGTGGCATTCAAATACAATTTCAAAAGTTCTGAATCCAAATTGATGAACAGTGATTTCGAGTGGGAACTGGCTGGATGCTTATCGTTCCATGGATCCGATCAAATTCAAATTTGCATTTGAAACGATCAAATTCAAATTTGCATTTGAAACAGACAAATAAAAAACATTGGGAAAATGCAGGTTACTAGCAGTGAACTGGTACTGCATGGTGCCAAAACCAGAATTTGAAAACCTGCTCTAGGTAATATCTTGAGAATCACATCATAACGTTGGATGTCCATCCAACAGCAAGTGGATTTTATGGCGATGTAGCATTTCCATTAACTATATTTTGTACTACTTTAAAAGAAGATTAATATAGGCAAAACGAACTTAACTTGAAGTGTACTATAAGTGTTCAGACACTCAATTTGTTAAAATTAATAACTAGGCTAGTTCAATTGTACTATATATGCTTCATATTGGACTATGCATATGCATAGGAAAGTAGTCAGGCTAAATCATTTTTCTTTGTTAGACAGCATCTATTATGGCAGAATGAACTACTCTTTTTCAATGTACTTTTGATACAACATGGATGCTTTGAAAGGTTGTAAGCAGAAATCAACTACATCAAGGAAAGGAAAGCAAGAACAAGATCATCATACTAATTTTACATGGGATTGTGAGATCTAAAAAGGTAATTTATGTCTCGCGAACTTGATATAATTTATTATTAGGCAACAAAACCAGTGGGTAACAAAAACTCTCCTTTCTGAAATAAGAAAAATGCTCTTATTCCAATTAAATACAAGTTAATAGGTACACATGATATAATTTTAACGCCATTTTGATGTAAGGTTTGATGTTCTACATGATTGTATCACATTGATTTAGGATTAAAAAAAACTGCAGGGACCAATAGCACTGAAGAAAATAGGACCTACCAGGAACTCGTCATCAGTTGACAAAGCAGTTTCAATAACCTCCGGTCGTGCTGTGACTGCTGGCTTGAGATCAGCATCACCAATTGATCTTGTGACCTGTCAGAAAAGGCTCAATCCTATAAATGCAAAATTCACATGAAATCAAGAAGTTCATTCGTAAGTAGGCCAACTCCAGTGCAGCATCATTTATACAGCTTGTAGCCACAACAAATCATAAAAAGGATGTATAAATGGAAATGGAACATTTTCTTATGAACTTGGATTCAATCTAGTCATCTGTTCATTCAAGTTTAGGGATCTGCAGCAGAAAAATGAATTCACAATCTACACTTAAAGGTTGGTAGGACTATATTCATAAAGATAAAACATAATGCAAAACTACTTGAATGATGTGATGATGAAATTTAACAAGTTTGTATATTGTCTGTTAAGGCAAAACTAATTTGAATTGTAGTCTAAGGCCACGTTAAAAATTCTTAGAGCTGTAAAAAATATCCTGGGAGTGAAAATCAAACTTTTGGCTCTGGTGAATACATGGTGGAAAGGTCTGTAAGTCTTCTTTGTTTCAGATAATCTTGTACTTTAATTATTTTCTTTCTTTGATTGGTGAGCTTTCTGTTAGGAATAGCAACTTGTATTCCCTGAAGGTCCTAGACCAGTACATATACATGCACAGATGGCAATACGCAAAGAACCCCTTATATGATAGGGATATTACACAGAGGACTATATTATATGTAACACCACCCCTCAAACTCACGAGGGATCAACCACACTGAGCTGAAGAGCAATCACCTCATCATGTACATGTGTCTGTGTGTAAGAAGCATCAACACTAATATGCTTGGTGAGCTCATGCTTCACCGGATCTCGAGCAATACCAGTAGATGGTCGTCTAGCACGTCTAGACGACGACTAGACGCTAGTCACGGGATGACCATCTGTCTATGTCTAGCATCTAGGTGAACAATGAGCAATACTGATAGCATCTACACTGTCCGAGTAAAGTAGGTGCAGAAGAAGAAACACCAAAATCCTCAAGTAACCACCGTAACAAACTGAGCTCCGCTGTCAACAACGCCATGGCTCAGTCTCTACACTAGAACGAGAAATTGCAGTCTGTTTTTTAGTCTTCCAAGCAATAAGAACCACAAGGAAAACATAGTAGACAGAACGAGACTAGCGATCAGAAGCACTAGCCTAAGTAGCATCAGAATAAGCACGAAACCGTAACGAGCTAGAGCGTGGAAAAGAGATGATGAGAGTCCCACGAAGATAGCGCAAAACATGTAAGAGATGACTATAGTGGAGTTGAGTGGGAGCATAAACAAATTGGCTGATGATACTGTATGAGAAATATCAAGACGAGTGACACCAAGGTAAACAAGAATCCCAACTAGATGACGATAGCGAGTGGGATCCGCAAGAGGCT
This sequence comes from Phragmites australis, assembly GCF_958298935.1. Taxonomy (NCBI): domain Eukaryota; kingdom Viridiplantae; phylum Streptophyta; class Magnoliopsida; order Poales; family Poaceae; genus Phragmites; species Phragmites australis. The sequence continues at coordinate 23,388,901 of NC_084922.1, forward strand.
CACCATCAGTGGACCTAAGCTGAAGGTTAAGCTCCATGAGAGTCTCAACATTGCGCTCATTAGTGAGAGAAGCACGATGAAGAATTTCCTAAATATACTTCTCTTAAGACAGAAAGAAGTCCTCCGAAGTAGAAGAAATCTCAATCCTAAAAAAGTAACGAAGAGGACCAAGATCGTACATAAGGAACTGTTCATTGAGATGAGCCTTCACAAAAGCAACATACTCAGAATCATCTCCTGTAATGATCATGTCATCAACATACAAGAGAATTAGAGTCCGGCTACAAGAGGAAGTGTGAACAAAGAGCGCGGGATCATGAGCACTAGTAGAAAAACAAACAGCAATGATCATAGAAGAAAAACGCTCAAATCAGACTCGACAGGCTTGCTTAAGGCCATAGAGCGTAACAGAGATGACATATCATACCCTCAGGAACAGAATACCCTGGCGGGGGTGCATGTAGACCTCCTCACGCAACTCACCATTAAGAAAGGTATTCTTGACATCAAGATGGGAGATAGACCACTGATGCACAGAGGCAATAGCAAGAAGAGAACGCACCGTGGTCATGTGAGCCACCAGAGCAAAAGTCTTATCATAGTCACGACTCACGACCATGCTCCTGCTGGAAACCACGAGCGACAAGACGAGCCTTGTAGGAACCATTAGAGCTAGTCTTAACCTTATAGACCTACTTGCACGTGATAGGACGAACATGTAGAGGAAAAGGAACAATATCCCACATACCGTTGCACTCAAGAGCAGCGAGCTCTTCTGCCATCGCATGTTGCCATTCCTGATGAACAACAACATCACGATAAGACGGCTCGATAGGAACAACACCAGCAAAACCAAAACGATCAGGAGGTCGAATCGAATGACGACCACGAAGAGAATAGCAAGGAGAACATGAAGGAACTGAATCGCAGAAGGAGATGGCTCCTCAAAAGATGGCACAACAGGATGGAAGACAGCATGAGAACGACGAGTGTAGTGGAAAGGAAAAAGTTCAACAATGACAGAAGGAGGAGCATGTGAGGTGGGGACCGAAGAAAGCACAACAGGAGAGGGCGCCAACGGTGCCCGAGGAAGAGAAGAAGAAATAATGATACGTGTGGCAGGAAAGGTCAAAAAATACAATTGCTCGACGATGGAAGCGAAAGAAGTGGAAGGAGAGGGACGAGGGTAAGAGGGATGAGACTCATCAAAAATAGCTTCCCGAGAATACACATTCGGCGAGCAACAGGATCCCAACACCGATAACCCTTATGCTCAGCACTGTTGCCAAGAAAGACACTCAACGGATTGAGCGATCAATTTGGTACGTTCGCGGAGGGCGAGAAGAACGTATCAAACACAACCTAAAAGATAAAGAGAAGAATAGCCAGGAAGGCGTCTATATAGATGCTCAAAAGGAATCCTACCCTTTCAAAGGTTTTACTATAATCAATCCTTTCAACAGCGGACTATATTAGATCTAACACTTTCAAAGGTTTTACTACGATCAATGACATCAGAGCTTTGATAAAGAAGTTGATTTTGGCTAAGCTCTTCCATAATTCCATTGTTAATTGCTAAATAGCAACTAGTTATGTTATCCAGTAGGCAGCACAGAACCTTGTTAGTTTTTCATGTAGGCAAAAACACAGAAAAAACAATAATTAATGCCAGAAAGAGTTATTAGGTTATGAACAAGCACCGTTCTTTAGCTGAGAAGAGGCACAAGTATATTAGAAGGCAACAACAAAAAACATCTATGAAGCTGAGAGCTTTAAAAGAACACTATCACAAACTTTGACATACAGGTTGCAAGAAAATACACAATCTCATAAAGAAAGTTATAAGATGGGAGCAGAGAAAAGCACTCAATCCTCACCACCCTTTTTATCCACAAAACGCATTGAACTGGTTTTACCCAAACCAAAATAACCCTGGTAGCTTCAAGGACGAAGGAGCAAATGTCTTTGCAGTTGAAACCCTAAATGGATTACTTTTAAGTTTGCTCTCTTCTTTAAACATGTTGTATGCTGCCTATAGAAAAGTACTAAACAATACCTCCTAATGGAGCTGCATAAATTTAGGAAAAGTTTCGATACGGTGTTCTTCAATGTGTCATTCCTACCACAGAAAGCTGACTGTTTGCAATACTACCATGGACGATTACTTGCTTCCCGGATGAACAAAAAAGAGTGTCGCTTTATAACTAAACATTGGTCATTTCAATATATGCTCTAGTTAGTACATGCCAAAAAAAGAAGTAAATGTGGCTATGTGAGTACCTGAAGAGCAGCTGCACCGACTCGCCACGTATCCATTTGCCATTTGACTTCAGTTCCTTCCTTTATCACACGCTCTCTTTCCTCTGGACAACTAGCAACATGATCCTATGAAGGCAAAATGGAAATAAAATTGCATTAGAGATGCGAAAATTCCAAAAATGTACCAATGGTAAAGAAAGAAATAATCCCAACCTGAGTCATGGGAAATGGTTTGCCAGCACGGCTCAGAATTGCTCGGCAGTCACCAGCATTTGCTACAAAAAGTTTGTTTCTCACTATAAGTGCTGTCACTGCCGTGCAACCAGGATGCCAGTCTTTCCGGACAATCCTTTTTGACTTCTGGTGAACAATTAGTTCCTCTCGAAATGCTATGTCAGTCCTTACAAACGCTTCTGTAAGGGCATCGGTTGGGCTGCAAAATATACAAACTCAGATGGAAGCTTTAGGCATCAAAAATGATTTCAGATGGCTTGCGTTCAACCCAAACCTTGTATCGTGACCAAATTGCTTGAGAAACCTAGGGACTGCTCGGACAGAGAACTCAGCAGCTGCTGAACCTGTAAAAACTGTTGTGTAAGATATGCTAGTGTAAAATCTAGTAAAAATCAATCGAAGTACTTTTTGACTAGTGAACCTCTGTGGCCATCAAAAATGCCAAAGGCATATACATCCTTTTCTTTACTCATATGGGGAAGCATAAAATGTGTATCTTCCATTGTCTCCCTTCGACCACATGTTGCAAAAGAGCCCCAACTCAAAGTTGGACGAAACTCTGAGGATTGATCAAAACAACCAGACCAAAGATTAACTGTATGATCTAATTCGTTTTCTTTCTTTGCTAACAGCTCTCCTTGGTTGAACCAGTTCAAAGCTTCTTGATAATGGTGCACTTCCATTTTGCCATTTTGACTTTTGCTCACAGGAGATGATGGCAAGTAAGCATTTGTAATTAAATGCTTTTTTATCATATTTAACTCTTCAATTGTATCTTCAAATGATGGTCTCTGTTGAGGATCAGGATCCCAGCAACGCTGGATGAGTGACAAAAGATTTGGTGGAGCACCAGATTCAGGAAGGGCAAGAGCTGGGCGCAATCCTTGAGAAACAACTGCTGCTGTCAATTGTTGTTCAGTGTAAGTCATTTCAAGAACGGTGTGTGCCTAAAGAAATATAGTTAACTGTCATTTGTAGAGAAAATAAATGGAGGTCTCATGTTAGATATGGAAAACTGCAATACAGACATTTGTACAGAACTAATGATGACATAAATGTGCTTACAGAGTAAAACAAGTATGAAGTTAAATGCCACAAAAATTTGATACTGAATGGAATCTTAGAATAGGAACTATTCATTACACCCAAATATTTATATTTCTAAAAGCGGCAGAATGGCAAAGCAATTATGCTAACTTTTTCTATTAGGCATCATGGAATACATATGCTTATAGTATAATTATGACTCATAAGATATTAAACAAGAAAACATGATTGCATTATTGGCATGGACAAACCAGCAATCAAATACCTGCGCTTCTGCTCTCAGATCTGTATAAGGCACCACACCACTAAGCAGCTCACTGTAAATTGATGAAACAAAGCAAACTGTAAACGTATAATGACTAATGATGCTAGCAAGATACTCTCTTGTACTGAACAAATTTTGTACATGTGAAAAGAAACCACAGAACTTAGCATGACAAATGCTAGCAGTACCTCTTAATCAATCACATGCGCATTCAAATCAGCAGACATCATAACTAACTGTTAAAATGGATTTGCTGATTGAATTATACAGCTATTTTACAGCATCCCCATTCAGTGCCATGTCCATTCCGCTACCATGTTACTGGTGGTGGACCCAGTTACATCCATGCAGCTCACCATTAGTAGAATGGGCAATGCAGATTAATTGACTGGATTGACTGGTGCAACAACATGAAAACATGTAACCGGGCCAAATTGTCAAACACCAAGTTGCATGGCTAGGGCGCAACTAGACATAGACATGGTGGCAAAGTATTTCTCAGAGAAACTGATAAGGCAACACCACTATATATAAAAGACTACTTAGTTTTATTCTGGCAAACCATAGTATGCTAACATCACTGTAAGCCACACAATAAAATGAAAGTTTGCAATGTACAAACAAGAAAGACTACAACACTACAACTACTGCATAGTATTGTTTCACCGTGTGAACATGGTACTGAATACACATGTCAAAGAACTGCTGTGTAGGTTTCAGTGCGAAGCGCAAGTTGAACATGGGATGTATCACCTAGTAGTTCTCTATGTACTCTAGGCCTATATGGAATAAGCCACTCCCTCCAACACAGATACGGCAGCTGCCCCGGAGAAACCATCAATACAAGTACTATGCAATGAAGTATATACTGTAATATTATGACAAAATCATTGTAAAGGATGGTGACATTTTACATTTAATTCTAAAAGAGAAATGCCTTACTTGATAGATATTGCAAAGCTATATACATCAGATTTTTCTGTATGTATATCCTTTCTCAAAATTTCTGGTGCCATGTAAATTAGTGTCCCCACCATATTCTTTTTGTGGAAACCACCAGTAGGCTTGCCAGATGATTTCCAGTTCTCAACCGAAACACACTTAATATCCTTCTGGAACATGGCTAAGCCAAAATCTGCTAGATGTGGATGGAGATCTTTATCTAGCTGTACAGAGTTATAAGCTTTTGTTATCATATGGGAGAAAAAGATTGAAATTCATTATGCTCAAAAGTATATGATGCTGCATAGATATAAGAAAAATGTTAGCACCTACCAAAATATTTGCAGGTTTTATATCTCTGTGTACTACCCCAAGGGTGTGTAAGTATTGGAGAGCCTTTGCTGCAAATATATCATGCAATGTAATGTCAAACTAGTAATTTGCAACAACAGACACGTAACTCAAATGCTACCCAGCACAAAATTGCTACCAGACAAGAAAAACAAAACACAATCGTGTGTTATTAGATGACCAATAATGCTTCTTTTCATTAGCACTGATACTTGGTCCATGGATCAATTATATCATTTTTATACCTAAATTTCAGGAGCAATCATTTTCCTTTCCAGCTGATTTAACATTAATAGGTCAATAATATGATCAGCCTCATTTCAACATTAGACACACTTGTCTAGTTTACAGAGCATCATTCCAGAATGAATTGGCAGAGAACAAGAGTTGTAGATTCACCAAAATGAAGTGCCAAAATCTTAGCAGGGTATGAAATAAAGCATGAAAGAGTGAAATTATACTAAGTGAATACACATGATGTATGTTTGTATCAAATATTTTTGTGACATTCGCTCCTTGGACCAAGAATAACAAGTGAGACTAAAACAGAAATCCTCCAGGTAAACAAAGGAACTTAGGCACAACAATATCTATGTCTACTTGGCTACTTAATCAAGTCAACAAACAATAAGATTAATGTTAAGTTTACGGAGAATTTAACAGTGTGAAGTAGATTGAAATCTAAGGGTTTGAAGTCAGGAGACCATACGATTACAAGTTATCCTTGTTTCAGGCTAACAAATGATTCGTAGTTGAAGACATTCTACTTAAAACAAGTTGTAAACTACCAAATGTGAATATGAATGGTCTCAAACAAAGTACTCTCCAATTTAAATATTATACATCCTATAGTAATTCCATGGGCAAGGTGTGCACCTTATGATGATTTCTGAATACAGGACATACATCAGGACATAAATCTCAAGAGGAAAAAGAAGAAATGTGGCAGACTGGGACCTAGATCACTGGCAATGGTAACCACTTGCTGCACAGAAGGGCTCCACTCCTCGACGTGTATCTTGTCAGCAAGGTTTGGAGGCTCGAAGAAATCAAAGAACATCAGGTAATTCGGAGGATGTGCATGTGCAGCGATCAGCTTAGCCAATCCTGGGTGATCCAGCTCACTGCATACAAAAAGCCCCAAACTAATCAAACAAACATGGCAAAAAGCTTTGTCCCTTCTTTGGGAGTTTAACACATTTCCGACTGGCAGTTCATGCAGCAGTGACAAAGGCACCATTTACTACAGTTACATGAAACCCACATAAAGTTGCATCACTGCATGTCATAGTAAGAGTGGCAGCATGCATCCAGAAAACAAAATTCTCCATGCTTTCCTCACGAGATCAATGTCTCGAGCAGCAATGGGTAGGCATCTTTATTCCAACATAAATTTGTGTACCTTTGTCGGAATTTCCTGCTAACGTGTTATCCCAGTTGAGTATGAGCTCCTAGCTATTATTCTTCTATTCCGATTCGCCCTTTTTCTGGCAAACAATGACCACATTGAGCAGTCAAAATATTCACAGCATCCCCATCCCATGATTATCCCCAATCACACGTGTGCACCAAGAAAATTAGCAGCAGCTTCCTGTCTTAGTAATTCAATAGTCACTAATAACAACAGTAGCAATGAAACATGCGCTGCAAACAGAAGGCGACCGACCAGAGGAGCTGGAGCTGGTAGTGGAACTTGTCGAGGTCGTCGGACGTGGACAGCACCGGCTTCTTGGCCGCGGCGCGCTCGCCGCCCAGCCGCGCCTCGTACACCGTGCTCTCCGACCCTGCACAGCTTTTTCCCTGTTACCACGCGCCTTTCCTCCTCGGAACGTCTGACAAGAGAGGGTCAGTGGTGTTACACTGTTACCTCGCGCAATGGGGGAGAGGAGGGAGAAGGAGGCGGCCGGGAGGCGGAGCGGGATGGCGGCGCTGCGGCAGCACCCGCGCACGCACCGGTTGGACTCCTCCGGCGGCACCTCCAGTCCCATCGCCGCTGCCGCCCTTTTTGCCTGGGTGTGGTAGCGGACGGAGAGAGAGAGAGAGAGAGAGGAAGGGCGGCTTCGGCGTGGCGACGAGGAGGCCAACAGGTGGATCGGTATGCACTATGCAGTAGGCAGATCCGTTGACTTGCTGTCACGCGGTTGCTTTACAAGTTGAAATCTGGCGAATGAAGCGACTTCTCCAATTGGGAGACCAGTCAGATTTGGACCGAAATACAAATACCACTCCATCATGTGATCTTAATTTCTTCGAGGTTACTCCCTCTGGTTAAAACATGTGGCCACTATTTTCTATTAGATTGTGTTTATAAAAACCAAATAATTTATGAGATTACGAAAGTATTTTCAAAGAAAATTTACACATGATTTTTCATGTTTCAAACTACTCCCTTTCACAAATACATAACATTTTAGACCATACATGATCTCCAATACATAACTTTAACTACAGTTTCCTATTACAATATGTTTATAAAATTTAAGAAACTTATGATATTATGAAAGTATTTCTCAAGATAGATATATACATATGATTTTAATATTTTTAAATTAAATATTTTGAAAGCTATTATTAGTCAAAGTTCTAAGAGTCTGAACAAATCTTATCCAAAAAAGTAAATATTTTAATAATTATTAATAATCAAAGATTCAAAATTTTGACTACACTTTATCCAATACGTCAAGTATTTATAAACGGATGGAGTGATATACTAAATACTAAATTTAGGCTTGGACTTAAAGAAGAAGATGGATGGTTAGAACCCAATGAGTGGATATGCTTGAAGTAGCATGCCATGCCAATCACACAAGCGTTGGAACTGGAGGTTATGGCAACTCAACAGTCACGCTCGTGCTATATACTACTCTCTTTGTTTGAAATAAGTATTATTTTAAAATTGATATGATTTTAAAATACAACTTTGACTACTATTTTTTGATGTAAAATATTAATAAAATATAGTAGAAGTATATTATTATGAAAGTATTTTTCGAGACAAATCTACCTGTATCATTTTCATGTATCCAAACTCAATATATAAAAAATAATTTATAGCCAAAGTTTAAAACAGTTAATTATATATAACCTAAAACAATATTTATTTTGAACTAGATGGAGTAGTAAAGGCCCAAATTTTCAAGCCTTAATTTTGATACTTTTCAAAAGTAACAAGTCAAACGGTACATCCTTCGGTTTCATCTCTTATTGACTTGGCTTCCACATAAAGAAAAAAGGTTAGATATATGTGATTTATCCAAAATTCAAATATACCACTGCCACTTCCGGAATTGTGAATATGCTATTTGTATGCCACTGGCTTACATATTTTGCACTTAATGCCCTTATCTTCAAGCTTAACATCTCTCGTTCCCTCTCTGAACCATCTCCAATATTTGCCACGTCTCTGACACGGACTAGCCCATGCCACCTCTGTAATGCAGCCCACACTCCACCTCCACACCACCACAAGCCACGTCTCAACATTTCTTTGTTCCCTAATCCACCCTTTATTTTTCACTGGATAGAGTGTCGAGGGAAGCAACTATGTCGTCGGCATCGTCACGGCTACATGACAATATGATATCGTTGGAGTAGCCGCCGTTGGATCTGACCGAATCATGAACTCCAACTCAAAATATTTGCAAGTCTAAAAGAGGTTCATATTACTTTAATTTGTTTCTTCACATCAAAAGATGGAAAATGGGGTCGATGCTTCGTGACTTCAAATTGAGATAGGATTTGTGTTGTTCTTGCAAATAAACTTCCAAATATGTGATACTCTTGAAGGTGCTCAGCAGCAGGAGTAGGTTCCTCAAGGTGCACGGCCGATGGAGGAGGTGCATCCTCAACCTTCACGGTAGCTGGCGGAGGAGGTTCGAAGGTGCGTGCGGTAGTGGTGTGCACACGAGAGAGAGAGAGAGAGAGAGAGAGAGAGAGAGAGAGAGAGAGAGAGAGAGAGTACCTCCGCTAAAAGGAAGACTACCATATCTGACCCAGTTTTGGTGTCGTTGAGGTGCCTCAGCCGTCGAGTCTAGCCATCAGCTTTGCCTCGAAAATGCACCACTGGCCAGATCATCTTACCCTCTCTCCCACCCTGCGGATTTGGTGGACAGGTGGCCAGAAAGCCTGTCGGATGTGTTGCCTGGTTTATGTGCATAATGTGGTACTGAACCGTGCATAAGTTACAAGAGGGGAGATTTTGTATGGGGCATTATGCAAATTAGTGAAGTGTTCCACCGCGATGAGATCGTCTGATGTAACGTTACCGTGACATGGTCGCTGACATATAGACCAACTCTTAGTGGGCCTCACATGTAAGAGACCATGTCACAGGGTGACGTTACGTTAGAGTAACCGCTTTCATATTCCACCCACCTCTATCACATCTGTTCATGCTTGATCTGAGGGCCCATACAGGACGGGAACATAAGAGCATCTAAATGGTAGGGAGCACCAGATATGTTCTCATCTCATAGAAATTATTAGATAAGGACTATAATTTGTTCTCTTATAAAACAAAAAGATTAGCGTAATGTCTCTCTTCCTGTCAGTTGACTTTTTTTTACTCTCAATTGTTATATGTTGATCATCATCTTAGAGGCGTAATTACTAGCCCTAAAGCATGGACACCCTAATGCAGAAGCGTGATCAACATACCTGAGCCGATCGATGCCATGTAGCGTAGTTCCATCGACGTATAACCGCGACAGGATGGTGTAGTCATCGGCGAATGCGGTGGTGTGCTTGGTGCAGTCGTGGTGATAGTGTGGTGTGGACGACGGCGGTGGCCTTTGCTCCACTTCAGCGCCCAACAAGATCAGTTGTAGGGTTTATGGATGTAGGGGTAGTGTTAGTCTCGTGAGATCGATCACCCTCGAGACCCCGACATTCCCCTTTTATATTTGGTGCTGTGTGGAATAGGACCGCAACCAATAGCGTTGGTTGCTCCCTCGATTAGGGCACGTGGGTGGAGTCCGAGCTCCTCTTTTATCTCGGTTCAGTTAGGATGCATGAACGTTAGAGTCAAGATCAATCAAATATTCTCTCCCTTGATCGTAAGGCTAATCGTCATAAGACCACTCTCAACAAATTAGCACAGGAAAAAGTGTTACAACAGTCAATGAAATACCACTAAAATCTCAGTACCTACAGTGCATTATTCCATCTCGAAATGGATATTCGTTATGTTTAATGTGAGTTGTTTTACTTTATGCTCCTCTTAACTAGAATCATAGGCTTTCCAATAATCTTATGCAGCAACATGATCACGAAAGATATTAGGCGGTAAGCCTTTAATAAATAGATCCGTAAGCATTGACTTAATAATTATATGATTGATACTAATAGTTTGATCATGGATTCTATCTTTCACAACATGATACTTAATATTGATATGTTTAGCAGCACCACTCAACTTATTGTTACTCTTATAGAAAACTACGGGTTGGTTATCGCAGTATAGTGTTAGTGGTTTTGAAATGCTATTACCACTCTTAATCTCGTGATAAAGTTCTTAAACCTTACAGCCTATCCGGTAGCTTCATAACATGATGTAAGTGTTTGTTTGGAGCTTTTCAAGAGATAGCTCCTCCAACGAACGAGGGTGAAGATATAACCTAACGTGAATTTCTTAGTATCTACACACCCTACAAAGTTTGCATCCGAATAACCTATAACTTTAGGATTATCGGATTTTCTAAATATGAGCATGTAATATTTAGTGCCTTACAAATAACGAATGACTTTCTTAATGGCTTTCCAGTGATCCAGTCCTGGATTTGACTAATATTTGCTAAGCATCCCAATTAAAAAAAACTAAATCAGGGCGCATACATACTTAAGCATACATAATGTTTTGGCAGCTGAAGCATAAGGAACTGACTTTATCTGATCAGCTTCAAATTGGTTCCTTGGATATTGGAATGTTCCAAACTTATCACCCTTAACAATAGGAGCAGGCAAGACAATGCACTAATACATATTGTATTTCTTCAGCAATATATCAATGTATGTCTTTTGTGACAAATATAATACTCCTTTGGACTTATCTTGATAAATCTCAATGCCAAGAGCGTAAGAAGCTTCACCGAGATCCTTTATATCAAAATTAGAGGAAAGAAACCTCTTTGTCTAATACAGCATACCCTTATCGCTGCTCGCCAATAAGATATCATCCACATAAAGAACTAAGATGGTGAATTTACCTCCTTTAAACTTAACAAAAAAATGCTTGCTTTAGACCATAAATTGATTTCTTAAGCCGAGATCCCATATGTTCCTTGCCTTCTACGATAAAACCTTTGGGTTGATCTATATAAACATTTTCTTCCAAGTCACCATTAAGGAATGCCGTTTTGATCCATTTGATGCAACTCTAAATCATAATGAGCCACAAGCATCGTAACAATTTTAAATGAATCTTTAGTTGAGATATGAGAAAATGTATCACTATAATCAATCCCTTTTCTCTGTGAGAAGCCTTTTACTACAAGCCTTGCTTTGAACCTTTCGATGTTTCCCTTAAAGTCAAGTTTGGTTCTATAGACCCACTTTCAGCTTACTATTTTGGCTCAGTCGAAAATTTCTACTAGGCTCATACATCATTAGTGCTTATAGACTTTAATTCATCATTCATGGCATTAATCTACTCAGGTAAATTCTCACTCATCGTGGCCTCCTTGCAAGAGTAAGATGGGTATTATGTGAGGGAGCTAATCAGACCAACGAGTGTCGTTTCCTTAGTCTCTTCAAGGCATATGATTTTTGGTTCATTAATTAGAACAAGTTTACCATTTTCAATTATATTGGTACCTCGATATCTTTCCTAGTTTGAATCTACATAGGGATATCATAACTTGGAGGTTTCATACATTGAGAAGATTGACAAAAGTGCAAGAGTTCCTTTTGAAGTACATTTTGAAGAAGATTACATGGTCAAATTTCTGCTACTAGGCTTATCCACGCCAAGATCTCATCATGCTCCTATCCTCAAACAAGCTGATGGACTCTGATGGGATGTGGATCATCATCATCATCATCATCGCCATCACTGCCATCATCATCACTGTCTTCCTGGCATTATCACTTGCCTCCAAGATGGGTTCAACAATGGCGGGGGAGGATGCAAAGAGGGAGAATTTGAAACTACTCTTTCTTGAGTTTCATCTTCTTGCCAAACCGCTATTGGCTTTTCGCTACCTATTCCTTCATCCACTCATTGTGTTTCTCGGCAGCTGCTCTATACCTCTTCTTCATCGAACAACTCTACTAGAGCTTCGGTGGTGTTGATGTCGCTTTCCTCGCTAACGGCATGCCTCCTTGAACAAGAGGTGGTCCTGTTGCCAATGGCTTCTTCACCTTATTTATCAGACAAAATTTCGATGATGGGTGAAATGGACTCAAGGGGCACATGTGAAAAAGGAGATGATGGATCGGGGCTCGATGGTGGAGTGTTTCCTGCCATGAACCCTAAGAGCTAAGGCTTGAGGACTAGCAAGGGGTGAGATGAAGAAGAAGATGCATCTAGTTTGGTTTGTGGTGATCAATGCCTCTATTTATAGGGGGATGAATCTCTATTGTTTACAGAGTCATTAATCCATGACCCTTTAGAGCATCTCCAAGAGCCGTCCTAAAACTCACTCCCTATATCCCCATATAGAGAGCCTTTTTAATAATATCCACTCCCTAAATTACCTTCATCTCCAACAGACTTCTAATACCTCATTCCCTATATTTTCTCCTATTGTCACCGACAGTGGATCCCACCATCATCTCTATCTTTTGCACCATAACCCGCCTAGCCACTGAGATAGAATGTGGGACCAGAACCTACCATTGGGTTCATCGGCACGCACGAGAAACATGACGGTGCATCGCCGTTGGTGGGATTCTGGCGATGGTTTTGGTCGGTCGAAGGGACCACTAGCGCCAGCGCATGATGAGGAGCCCATTTAGGTGGTTCTTGGGCTACAATTCCGACTGGAAGGTGGCCGGTGGTGAGCACCCGAAGGCGGTGGCGCTTGGCTCTTGTGAGGAGCCGCGTCGGCATTGGGCCGATGGGGAGAAGACGCATGCAAAATGAAGAGAAGGGCTTGAGGAAGCTCATCGACAGATGGATTTGGTCGGTGACAGCTTGTGCAGGGGGGAAATCTGGCGGAGCTTGAGCTTGGCAATGAGGAAATCCGGTGGAGCTTAAGCTTGGCTATAGCTTGGGTAAGGGGGAATTCGGTGGAGCTTGATCTCGGGGATGAGGAAATCCGATGGAGCTTGAGCTTGGTGGCAGCTTGGGCAGGGGGGAAATCCGACAGAGCTTGAGCTTGGTGACGGGGAAATCCGATGGAGCTTGAGCTTAGTGGCAGCTTAGGTAGGGGGAAATCTGGTGGAACTTGAGCTCGGCGATGGGGAAATCCGGTGGAGCTTGAGCTGGGCTGGCACGGGTCGCTGACGCACGTGAGGAAGGGGTCGTGGGGAGGGGAAAAGGAGAGGGGCGTGATGACCCGAGTGGATGGGTGGGTGGGCCAGGAGCGAATAGGGAGCATGACTCACAACCCCAAAAGTAGCGACTGAGGAGGCTGTTTTTGGGTTTAGTAATTTTAAGGAGGTATATTTGAAATTTGTTGGAGATTATTTTTGAACTAGAATATCTAAATATGCCTATTGGGTGCTATATACATAGTCCATTGAGGATGCTCTTAGGTTGCTGGGGTGACACAAGTGCAGGGCAGATGAAAAGACCTCACACTTATCCGTGTGTCAACGGTTAAGTCATTTCGGCTGTTGCGCATTGATTCGGGGGAGCGAAAGTTGTCTCGCCTCCCAAGAACTTTTTCCCAGTGTCAGGAATCCAAGTTCGGATTTTCTCGATTAGTATTTCCGAGTAAGGAGCAGACAAACTGACCTTGAGTATCAAGATGTCTCCCTAGATTCGAATGAGGTCGACTAGTCAACTTTCTACTCGAAGTCTAAGGGAAAAATGTTAACTTGTGTACGTTCTACTCGAGCTCAGATTTTCGTGTAAAGAGTAACAAGTACCAAAGAGTTACGCCAAGTATCATGGGTTTACAGGCCAATTCCGTGGCCGAATGTTCTACTTTGATTCAAAAGAGAGATTCGCAAGAAAGGCATCAGCAGCAGGAGGACAGGCTCCGAATAAGTTAATGATCCTGGCCTCATCAAAAGCGAGCCCCTGGTCGAGTACGATGAGATCTAGTTCGGGTAGTTCTCTTTGAGAATCCCCAGAGGGCTCTGAATTCCTACTCGAGCTGCGGCGTTGGACTCTCCGAGGCTCTTGTTCTTGAGGAAGTCGGGGAGTTGCTTGATGTGCTCAGCGAGCTGTCCCAAGTGTTGTCCGTACTCCTCCACTTTCTTCTAAACAGGTGACTCGACATTGAGCTTCAAGCTTCTCATCATCTCATTCATAGAATCGAAGGTCTTCACCAAGATTTCCCCAGAAGTTTGGAATCTTCCCCTGACCTAAGTAGTTCTTTCTTGGTTGAGGGCTTGAGGCCGCCTCGTTCAAGAGTCGCTCCTTCTCTGCTGCGAAAGCTGTTCGAGCATAAATTAGCTCATCAAGTCTGTCACAAAGGAGAGTCTTACCTGAATGATCTCTCTTCAAGGCAGCAACTTCAGCCAAGCAGGATGATTCCTTCTCATCCAGGAGGCTAGTTGCACTCTACAACTAGGCCTTGGCAGCTGCAAGCTCCTGTTCCAGTCGTGCGCTCTTGTTCTTTTCTGCTTCCAAATCTTGGCGGAGCTGTTTAGCTCCGATGGTCATTGCTGTATTCGTTTCCAAGTGCACCAAGTGGTGGTACAAGGATCGGAGGTTTAGCAGAGATGCCTGGAGGTGGAAGGACATAGAGCAGGACTGAGATCATATGATTATTGAGATCTAAAGATTCTGCAGATAACGATGCGCTTACCTGAACGATTTCAGCTATCGTGACATGCTGGGCACCACCGAGGGAGTCAAGTGGACTCTTTCAATCAGTTCTCCCTAGTTTGGGAAGGGCTGATGGTGTAGGGCGCCGGAGCTGGATGGTCCATTGGCCGTCTGTGCGCCCATTACTTCAGAAGAGACAGGCGGGGTGCGGTAGTCTTCACCCAGCACTTCTCCTCTCGCCAGCGGGGCCGACAGTGCATCTTGCGGTGATGGTTGTCGCATGCAAAGCAGTCGAGATCAGGTAAAATCCTGGTTGATCATAATCGCACAATGCCTGCGATGATTCTTCTCGAGTACCTTGGAGTGGCTCTGCTCTGATGGTAGGCACAGCAGGGGCAGGCACGGTTGCAGGGCTGTCAGTGACAGTCCCCTCTCCGCCTGCAGACTAGCTCTTTATCGTATCTAGATACGACTAGTGATAAAAATTGAAAGATATTCATCAATTACTTGCTTGTGGGTTAGGCTCCTCACGACTTGGGGAGGCCTGATCTTTCGGTTCCGGACGCCACACTCAGCTCTCCAGTGTCGGTCCATTGTCTCCTATCTATGTGAGCTTCGGGTTCCGAGTCTGCTAGAGGTAGAGTAGGGGAATGTCTTCACCGCCAATCGGTAGGAGCAAGAGGGTCTGATTCACCCAAAACGACATGGTCAGGGGCAGAGGCACCTTGACAGGTTCCACCCAAAACGACATTGGTTCGCCTTTTCCTCCTCTTGGGCTCCATGATCCCAAGACTTGCCCTTCCCTCCTTTGTTGTTGCTGACAGTGGCTTCCTGAGTTCGTGGTTTCGTGCACGGCAGATTAGATTTCCTCACACGAATAGATTAGTTTTAAGGTGAATAGAAGTTGAACGTGATCAACAAGCAGAGGGTTAAATGCAAAAAAAAAAAAAAAAATCGTATTTGATGGCCAACCACTCTAACGCGAACTCGTTGCCATTTCAGCTTGATTTGGCGACTTGGCATATCGATGACCTCTATTGATCCACTTAAAAAGTTTGGTGATGTATTGGTCCAGTTTCAAAAAATAGTGACTTAATTCAACATAGAGGACAAGTTCACGGATACAATTTACTCTTTTTCCGAATACTGGTACATTTTTACAGTTTCCATTAAAATAATATTATTTTATAGAAATTTGTAAATAAGGTGGGTAAATATGGGTGCATATCTGGTGCAAATGCACAAAATAATTGCGAATGGTGCAAATCCACCGGGAAACAAACTTACAAGTTTTCAAAAAATCTGAAAAACTGCAGACCTATAGATGATGTTATGTTCTACATCTGTGCAACATTTAAAGTTCAAATTAAATCTGGTTTGTGCACTTGAAATCTTGTGTGAATGTATATCATAGCCTCACTAATAGCTGAAAAAAATTCAAAATTTTGAGAACTTAGGGTTTCTACGGAATTTGCAGCATTTGCAATATTTGGTGCATTTGCACCAGATATGCACCCGGGTAAATATCTCAAATTTTGAGGGGAGTGTGCTAACTCCAAACCGTAGAAGCTGAGAGAAGCGGGAGGAGCACAGTTTCTTGGAGCTGGTTTCTAGTACGTGGAGAAGTTGGTGGAGAAGTTTGCTGTTTGGGAGCAAAAACGATTTTCTTTCTGCAGAAGCTCACTGAGAAGCCAACAGGGTCTACCTCCCTACGACTCCCTATTGATTATTGAGTGGCCGAAGCGGCTTAGCTCCTCGTCAGCCTCACCATGCCTAGTGTCTTCACCGACCAAACCAGAACGGGCAGGAACATTCATCCACACCAAACTGTTAGTGAGCTGATAATAGCCCAGCCGATATTGTCGGACGAGTCTGTTTTCCTTCAGAATCGCTCCGTCCACCATCGCTTGGTCTATCGCTCATCTCCGCAGGACTCGCGCGCCCTCTCTCCACTCACACACCTAGCTAGGATTCAGTTAGCAGCTGAGCTGCTCTTGTACGTGTATAAATCCCCGATTACATCAATACATGAGTGTGTGCAGAATCTAAACCCAGTTCATGGTGTAATCGAGGGTTCATACCGTGATCGACAGCCTCCCCTCGCACCAGTCTTCCGCTGCCATAACCTCCAATGCCAGCAACTCTTCTTCTTCCCCACCCTCCTCCCTGGAACGCCGTGCTGGCTTCGGCCATGCTTCCTAGCCCAACTCTTTTGCAATCTAGATGGTCAGCATCAAGTCTCTTGTCTGATGAGGGCAAGGCTCTCTCAGATACACACAAGGTGAATTTGTTTTTTATTGTTTATATTTTCTTCGTAAAGAATAGAATATTATTAAGTTTTTGTGTTATTTTTAGGAATATGTGAGAAGCATCACAATCTCTTTTGGATGTCATCACTCGAATACCAAGTCTATTCGGAGTCAATGTCGAGTCCTAGTTGAACTCCAAAGTCTACTCAGAGTCCTAAAACATCATGTCAGTAAAACGGGTATAACTCTCGCATACGAGATCCGATTGAGGCAATCTTGAACATTCTGAAAAGCTTATGATGACCCCTTTCGAATGGATCTATGCTCGACCAAATATTCCTTATAGTTTAGTCAGAGTCAAAGAAATAAGGTGTTGTGCCATCGTATCGGACCTTGTCGGGTCCTGTAATCGTGTTAGGGTCGGAGTTCAGGTTGTGTACGCCTTTCTCCACGGCGGCACAACCTATGTCGACCTCCTCATGTCTCTCCTATATATACACAATAATCGTCATAGTTTAGGCTTGGGGTTTAGCTTAGATTATTCTGTTTTAGACAGTATCGCCGTTTATCAGTTTGTTACACCTCAACTCGAGTACTTTATTGCTAATTAGCAATACTCAGATTGTATCTACCCGTTCTTGCTTGTGTTCTCAATTCGCTTGCAGGAAAAGCCTTCTTGGCGAGGTCAACGGCGTCTTGGCACGGTTGATAACCACGGAGTAGTTGTGTAGTGGTTGCGAGGGTTTTTGATCTGTTCTGTTCGGAGCTTTTGGATCATCAACGTCGAAACTCCACCAATCGACTTATCATATTACCTTTCGAAAGATCGGGCAAACGCGCATCATTGTCCCCATTGTTCTTGACCTCTCCAATTCCAGTTATTCCCAACAGAGCACATTCTTTGACACCGTTTGTGGCAAATTCACTCTTGGAGCTCACATCAACACTCCACCATCGCAAGCTCCTGCTGACCCTAAATGGGTGATGGTGGACTTTACTGTTGTTAATTTGCTCTACACTACAATCTCTAAAGAGGTTCTTGACCTTGTGATGAAGCCTGGTCCATTACCTATGACGTGTGCCATCGAGAGCCCCTTCTGTGACAATAGGCTCACTTGTGTTGTTTACATCGAAGACGAGTTCCGAAGCTTGTGTCAAGGTGATTTTTCCATTAGGCAATACTGTTCTTGTCTAAAAACTATGGCAGATGCTCTTTGTGACATTAGATAACTGGTTTGCGAAGACAATCAAGTCATCAATCTCCTTCGGGGCCTCAATCCCAAATTTTGCCATGCTTATTCCTATGATCACTTCCAAAGATCCCTTTGCCATATTGCTGTCTGTTTGATCCTATCTTCTCCTTGAGGAACTTTAGGCTCCTGAATTTGAAAAATAGGTTGTTGTGCAAGCTATGTTCACTGGTCGCTCTGTGGCTCCCGGCGATGGCACCTCTGGCAACACTGCCTCCCGATCCAACAACAAGAAGAAACAACCTCCCTGGTTGTGGGGAATCGTCAAAATTGTATTCTAATTAATCAGTAGGGCGATCATTTACATGATTATGACCACAATGATTAACCAGAATCCAACCCCGATAGTCATGGCAAGTGTTTTATACCCAAGATCGAAACACAAGCCTTTACAACATGATTTATCACATCAAGGTATAATAAAGAGCGAGTAATGAAATTATATTACAAGTCTTTAAGTTATTACATATTTTCATCCATTTACCGAAACGTATGCCAGGAGGACAAAGCACAACTTAACCTCCTAGCTGCTTAGAGATGCAGCGGAATATAAAGTCTAGTACCACAAAAGATAGGTGGAGCTTTTTGCCAAGCGGAACTACCTCAAAACAACATCGCCCAAGTAGATAGCACTACTCTCGCCCGTCGCCAACATCGGCGGACGTGATGTAACCGAAAACTATCTCTTACTTACCTGCAAAACTCATCAAAGCAATGTGAGTACGAAGGTACTCAGAAGACTTAATCCATAATAGATACATATAATAACTCGACTCTAAGAATAATGTATCTTGATGAATTAGCAAGGAATCGGCCATAAGGGTAAGTGAATTTGTATGCAAAAGCAAAATTCGACCCAAGTGTGTGAGCAGATACACCTAACCACTTATACCCTTACCCTTCTATCATGATATCAACAACATAAACATATATATAACTTGAAACATCTCAACTCATCATCAACCATCACAACTACTTCCCAACGAAGCATAACATCATTCCATATAGGGACTCTACGATTGATGCAAATGGACAAAAGCATACTCATAAATAGGAGCGCAGCAATTCGAATTGTTCTTACACTCTGCAAGGGATACATTATTACCCACATGACTCGAGTCCATCATTATCTTTATGAACATCAATAAGCTTAAGCTCATGAACGATGGTCGAACCACCGCTCGGTTTCTATTGAAGACGTATGCATCACTAAGTATTTTGGATAGCATTTAAGTTAGACAACAACAATGTTATACCAAGGCTGCAAGGATATGAATCATCAACAATTCAAGGTAGAAGTAATACATCAATACAGGTTCTACCTGCATACCCGATACAGACTCGCTAACATGCACAACATACATAAGCGATAATTTATCAATTTACACTCTACATGATCCAAAATATAAGGTAGAATATACTTAGATGCTTGCCTTGGTGCTGAACTTCACAATCGACAACAACAAACTTCGGATCACCCTCGATCACACCCGCGTCATGCTCTGGTCCTTCGTTCTCTAAAGAAGAGTGCATGCAATGCGATGAGCATGAATGAGGTACAATGAGGTATGATACAAGATGCATAAAGAGTGATGATGTAGTACAACAAGCTAAGAGCAGAAAGATAGAAAGAACAACGAAGTCTCCGATCCAAGTAACATCGGATTTCTGACTGGAGGTTGGAACTTCCATTCCATCGGACCTTCCAAAAATTCAAAATTCTCAAATGAAACCGCAACTCAGTTCAAAGCACATCCCATAATCATTTGTGGACAGCAAAAGATCCATCATATAGAAGGGATTCAATGATGAACACTGTTCACCAAAAGTTCTAGATTAACTTCGGATGACCCTTCTCTGTTCTGAACATCGTGACAACCCAGAAGTTCCGTATTAACTTCTGGATGACCCTTCTCTGTTTTGAACATCATGACAACCCGAAAGTTTTGGATGAACTTCCATATGACCCTCCTCTGTCTTGGTTATCGTGACAACCTAGAAGTTCTAGATTAACTTTCAGATGATCCTTCTCTGTTCTAGACACTGTGATAATCCGAAAGTTCCAGATGAACTTCCAAATGACCCTCCTCTGACTTGGTCATCCTAACAACCCAGAAGTTTTGGATCAACTTCCGGATGACCCTTCCCTGTTCTAGACATCGTGACAACCCAGAAGTTCCAGATGAACTTCCGGATGACCCTCCTCTCTCTTGGTCATCGTGACAACCCAGAAGTTCCGGATTAGGTCGGAAGTTTTGGACACCGGAAGTTCTAATGTTTGCCAGGGACCTCTCCAGCAACGATTTTAGCAGCTTTTGGGGTGGGGATTTTGGACCTAGAGCATCACCTTGACCTCCTCTACCGCGTGGGATAACATGCATAAGTTGAAACCCGCCCTAGCTATGTCTCCTCCAAGCAATGGTGGTGGCGGCCATGGTTGAGCTCTTTTGAGCTCAATGTCAGTAGTTCCGGCCATGAGAATGAAATGGGAGGGGGTTGGGGTGATCACTATGTCCTAGCAAGCTTGTGGCCTAGTTGTAGAGGTTGGGGAAAGGTTGGAGCTTGAGATGATGTTGGGGAGGTGGTGGCTGGCTTGAGGAGGAAGAAGATGCAGCCAAGGGGCTTGAGCTCGATGAGGGAGACCACCTCCATTGGGCTATGGTGGGGGAGCTCGCCTAGGGTCTCCTCCTTGGGCCTTGCTCCTCCTCTCTTCTCCTTCTCCTCCTCCTTTCTCCTTTCTCTCTTGGCTTGGTTGGGAAACAAGTGAGACAGGGAGGGGATCAATACATTAGATGGAGGGTACAGGGAGAGAGGTGAGGGAATGATGGGTGAGTCTGTAAGGAGTTTTCTTTTTCTGCTAAATATTTTCTCCCTGCTTGTTAACAAACATAAATCTAAACGGGCTCTAAAAATTACGCCGATTTTTGCAGTGATTCTATGAGTCACAAAGAACCCATTTTAACTATTTCCACTTACATGCCGAAGGTATAATTAAATATATAAATCTTCAAAAGAGCTACTTTTTAAAATTTGCATGAATTATTAGAGCTTCAAGATGACTTTCAAAAATTATATAAAAATCACCTAAATTCATCTTATCTAGTATACTTGACGTAGGGATTTGTTTCAGCCTTAAGTTGCATGGCAAGAATTAAAGTTTCTTAACAAAACATCACTTCCACTTAACTTCAACACTTCAGAAATAATTACATAAGCATGTTGCAAATGCATAACCATGATAACATGATGCTTATAATGCATGATTATGCTTAATGACATGTATACAAGATTTGGGATGTGACACCTATCTTTTAGCTCCTCCAACAGTGGCTACACCAGCAGTGGGTCCACTGTCCCCAGGGAGGTAGCTTGGTCATCCTCCACCAGTGCTTCGCCATGGACGGCCGACCTCAATCCGTGGACAGGCATGTTGCATGTCTAGTCTATGCCATGGCGTCCACCCAACACAGGCGTCCTTGGTCAACGCCTGGGCTTGCCTCCTACCCATCATGTTCTCATAGAGTCTCAGACTCCCCCATCGGTGCTATCGCCATGGGATCAGTCGGCACTACTCCGCGTACTCAATAGCGCTAGTGTCTCCTTTGCTCCTTCTAGTGGTTCCTCGGAATGGTTCTTAGACACTGATGCTTCCTCGCATCTCGCTACCAATCCCGGTATTCTTCCTTCTCCCGCCCCTCCTCTAATTCTCATCAAATCATTGTTGGTAATGGTGTTGTTCTTCCTATCACACACACTGGAGCCACACACATCCCTACTTCATTTGGTTCTTTAACACTTCACAATGTTCTTGTTTCACTGCATTTAATCAAAAGTCTTTTGTCCATTCTAGCTCTTACTCGTGACAACAATGTTTCCGCCAAATTTGATTCTCTTGGTTTCTCTATCAAGGACAATCGCACGCGGACAATGATCCTCTGATGTAACAATACCGTTGATCTCTATCCAGTCTGATCAGCATCTCCAGTCAGTCTCTCCGCTATCACCACCTTGAGCGACATTTGGCATCAACGGCTCAGTCATCCCAGCTAGGAGACGACTTTGGAGTCCTTTGTTTTCTCTCCTGTAATAAATCTACAAAGCACATTTGTCATGCTTGTCAGTTAGGTCCTTTTAACCTTCAATTAGCACTAGTTCCTTTCCTTTCTAGCTCATTCACACTGATGCAGTCACTAGCTATTCCGGATTTCAATACTATTTGGTTTTGGTCAATGATTACTCTCACTTCGTTTGGACTTTCCCATTGCAATTCAAATCCAAAGTTCTTCATGTGTTTCTCTCCTTTCACAACTATGTTCATATAGAATTTCAGTTTCCATTCTTGCTCTTCAAACCGACAACGGTCGTGAATTTGACAATCACGTGATGCATCAGTTCACAAGATAAACCTAAAATTTATTGGTCCCAAAAACTTCACAAGATAAACCTATATCAATTTCTATCTAAATATGCTCTAGATTTACCTAGTGTGTCTACTCGACCACTCAAAAGGGTTTGCAACCTATAGCCAATCCTAGCAAACTACTCTAGGAAGGTAAACATACAAATGTAACTTGCAAGTATGTAAACGCAGAAATGTAAATAAGGTGGAGAGAGCAAATTCGACACAAAGGATCTTTTTCCAGTGGTATCGATGGCATAAACGTTATCCCTAGTCCACGTTGGAGCAGCCACCTAGGCTATTGCTCCCGGTCGGCATCCGATCATGACTCTTGAGCCACCTAGGCCTTAAGTAGGTTGAGCCACCAAGCCACAAATGCAAGGCTCACCACAAGCCTCTTTTTCGATCACTTGTTGCCGTCTTCACTTCGAAGCTTGCGCCTCCAAGGCAAGGGTCTCCGTGTCCCCGTACAAGCTTCTTGCGACCGCTCATCACAAAGCTGGAGGGTTGACAAGCTTGAGCTACCAAGGCTCACGGTGCTGGTGAGTCACCAAGACTCCAAGGCACCAGTGTACCACTTGGTATAAGGTAGGATCACTACTTGATCCCCTCTCTAGGTAGCAATACCTAACAATAACTCTCTAGGTAGCAATACCTAACAATAACTCTCTCTAGGAATAACAACACTAATCACTCCCTAATATTGTGCTAATTGCCTTGGATAAATGTTGTTACCACTTTGGTGGCTTGGGTGTCTCCTCAAGTGTATGTGAGCTTCTCTGAACTTTAGCACCTTCAAATGACCGAGTGGAGGAGTATTTATAGCCTAAATCCTGTACACTAGTCATTGCTCCAACGGCTCAAAAAGATTGTGAACACCAGATGTTCCGGCATTAATAGTAGTACAAGCACCGGAACACCTGGCATGTACAGAAGCAACAACTAGCCATTGAACCCCCACTCAATCTCATTGTGAACATCGGATGTTCTTATATTACCTTGAACTCCATCACCAGACTATCCGGTGTATAGACTTAGGCCAACCGAGCCACTTCTCTTTATTTTGCATTTGTCTCGCGTGTAGATTTTTAATGTGCTGGAACATTTGGCGTGTACAACCATGCCAAAATTAACTGTTGCAATTACTCTAGTGTAAGTATCCAGTGTGAGAACCAGAACATACGGTGTATTGATCTTCAATCTTCAATAGTTGCAACCTCTTCTGAAAAATGCTCTGGCATAGCTAATCTTCATCACCGGACCATCTGGCGTGTACAAAACAGCCAGGAAGAATGCTCCGACTTGTACAAACACCTCCATCGCCAGATCATCCAGCGTGTATATTTTTCTTGGGACTTGTCCAATTCAATCCAATCTTTGTCTCAGCTTTGCTGACTTCTTCATATGTTGCATCCATGAGATCTACTAAAGCATATACTTGACAAACATGTTAGTCCCATTGACTATGTTATCATTAATCATCAAAATTACATATGCCCTAAAATGGCCATGCTTGCTACAATCTCCCCATTTTTGGTGATTGATGACAACACAACCAAAGCAAGTGACAAATAATAAATGATACAAATTGTAAAGAGCACAAAGCCTTACCTAGGGGTGGCAGCGGGTTAGGTCGGGTCGAGGCCCTGCGGGTTTCAGACCCAGCGGGGGCGAATTTGGGTGTAGAAACCGCCCTGTGGGGCCATCGGGTCGGAGCCCTGATCTGAGTCGGGTTTGGGTCCGGGTCTGATTTTGCACCCGTAGGTGCCATGTTGGCAAAAAAACCTGAGGACCACAAATTTACTCCACCATATCCTCCGACAGATCCAGACCTCCACTCCAGTCTGTCACACCCCACAACCAGATCTAGATCCTCCGCGTCGCTAAAGCCATGGGGGCTAAATCAAGCCGTGCGTGCGTCTCACCCTCCCCCCATGGTGTCTCGCGCTCCTCGCGTCGAGTAGCCTCGGGCGCTTGGCATCAAACGGCGCTCGGCATCAGACAATGCGGCCCCTCGTGACCGATGAGGACGGGATCGATGCAAGCCGAGAGCTGACAAGCAGCCCAAGAGAGACGAAGAGCTGCTAGTCGCACTGCTTGCTGATCGTAGGGATGAGAGAGAAGATTAGTTGTTGCGCTAGTTGCTGGTGGCAGAGATTTTTGGGAACCTAAAGGTTTGTTGCAGCTCAGAGAAGGGAGTTGTGTGTGTGAGTAGTGAAGAGAAAGGTACCCGTGCCTACTAGCTTGTTGGTTTTATGTGTTGCTGCGTTTGTGGTGATTATCAAGGAAGAAAAGTAAGGGAAAAGAAAAGAATTGTGGTCTGGTGTTGTTGATTGTGGCTCCAGACTGTTTGCAATCGAGAAACTAAATTATTTAATCAT
Source organism: Phragmites australis (assembly GCF_958298935.1). Lineage (NCBI taxonomy): Eukaryota > Viridiplantae > Streptophyta > Magnoliopsida > Poales > Poaceae > Phragmites > Phragmites australis. The sequence goes on from NC_084922.1 coordinate 23,414,155, forward strand.
GGGATCGATGCGAGCCGACGAGGATGGGATTGATGTGAGCCAACGAGGACGGGCATGGAGGATGTCGCCGTTGGCGACTTGGATCTCATGGAGGAGCTATTACTGGTGCCGGGGGTTCGATTTCTCCATGTTCTGGCACCTCGATGCTAGTGCGTGCAATGGCCCTCTCTCGTCGCTATTCGACATCTGCAGCATGACCCCCACGGTGGCTCCCCCGCGTCAGCCGGTGAGGATGACAGGGACGAGATTGACGCGAGCCCACCATGGTGCGCGGTCTCGGGTCCCCGCTGGGGCCAGGGGCTGTTTTGCACCTGGTATCCATTTCAGCGCCGGAGCAGGTTTAAAGAATTGGGTTTCTAGTTGGGTCTGTTCTAGCAAGTCCCGACAGGGGGAAAACCCGTTGCCACCCCTAGCCTTACCACTTTCCTTGAATGCATAGTAAGAACAACCAATGATACAAAATTGTAAGAAAAATATCTCATCTTTATCATACATTGTTCTTACCTTTACTTTATTCTCTTTTTTTTGTGACTGCAATAGAGACAATTCTCTCCCTTTCTCCATTGCCACTATCTTCCTTGATTGACCAATGCAAGTGCTTCTTGCTTTGCACGCTTCTTGCCTTGATATCTGTCGAAGATTAATTCCTGATAATATGTCTGTAAATTGACTGGATACCTCGAGTACTGGGATTAATCACGAGACGAGACACATGATGTATATAGGTTCGGACCTCGAATTGGAGTAATACCCTACGTCCTGTGGGGATGTTTCTGCTGTATATTGATGATCTCGAGTAACCATTCGTTGGTTATTAGAAGCATCCCAAAAGCGCTTCTTCCGGTCTGCTCCGTTGCCAAGCTTCCATTCTCGGACACCTACATTCCTAACCTTTTTCTATCGAATTAGTTTATGTTTGTTCTAATTACAAAAAAGAACAAATCTTTTATTTTTGCAGGCCAATCGCAAGCAATGTGACTAAGTCTATTACAAGGAGTAGATCGAATCTAACCTAATCTAGGACTAAAGTTACCGAGTAGCTCCTCTGTTGGGGTCTTGATGCTTGCCTCTCTCTTGTTTTTTCTCCTCCCTCCTAGCCTTTCCGCCTTATATAGGGGTGAGGTACCGATTCCTGTCCAGCCGTAATCGATAGAGAGTTGTCTTCCTTGACATCCAAGTAGATAGATATGTTTTGGATACTGATCGTTCCGAGTTGGGTAACCCATCTAAACCTTCCTAGTATGTAGTCCCTTGATTACGGGTGTATCAGGTACCACTGATTCGGTTCCGTAATATCTAGAAGTGCCTAATACGTGTTGTACATACCCTGTCTGTGTATGATATACTCATTATACGCATATACCCCATAGTTAGATATTTGACAGTAGCCCCCTAACTCTACCCGGGAGGAGGAGTTTCCATAAGCATCCACTCAAGTGACACCAAGTTTAAGCTTGGTCGAGGAAAGTGGATCAGGCTCATAGTCGAAATAATTGAGTATCGATAGAACCTTCCTCGACTATCGAGTGGAAGCTCAATCGGGTCGAGTGCCCTGCGGCTAGCCACACTCGAGACTTGAATAAAAAGATTAAAGAACTCAATAGATCGACACCTGACTCCGAGTAGAGTTAAAAAACCTTTTAAAATTTGAAACGATGGGTATAGGCGCATTTAATGTGGGCAGAAGGGCGTGCAGAGATTTGCACATCGTCATCATTCCTTTTTTCGCGCTGGTAGAAGTATTGTAAAGATGGGAGTGGTCGAAGAGACGGTAATTTTTTATTATTTACCCGTATGACCCGGACTTGTAGCGGCCATTCCTCATCATTGCCACCAGTCTTCCTGCAAAAGTCCATCGGCTTTCTCCGCCCCAGCACACACCACTGCCAAAAGAAGTTTAGATCCATGGATCCCAGTTCTTCTTCGAAGATCCTAACTTCCTCTTTGTCGAAGAAGCAGTCAGACACAGGAGTCGCCGATACCTCACCCGATCAGTACGACGAAGTGCGGTTCATGATTGAGGCCTGAACACCCTTGGCAATGCAAGAGTCTCGGCTGGTGGAACTTGAAGTGGAAGGAGTGGTGCCGCTTCGTAGCCTGGTTGAATAGAGGACGTCATCTGGTGAGAGATTCCCTTCCTGCACGATCGAGCACAAGTTTACATTTTTCGAATCTTTCTTCCATTGCGGATTCAACATCCCTCCTTCCAAATTTCTTCTCAATGTGCTCGATCGATATCAAATTGAGCTTCACCACCTGAACCCCAACTCTGTCACCATGCTGAGCGTTTTTGTCCATCTGTGTAAGGCTTTCCTTGGCATCGAGCCAAGTTTAAATCTTTTTCAGTACTTTTATAAATTGAAGAGGATTACAGAGAATAAATATGTCGGGGGGGGGTGTGGTTTTCAATTGAGGAATGGAATGAAAGATTCCTATATCTTGGTTACCCTAACCTCCTCCTAGTCGAAGGATTAGAAAAAACTTTGGTTTTACATCTCCAATCCCGACCCAATTGGTTTTCCTTTAGTGTATAGAAGCTTTTTCCTTGTCCAAAATCTATCTTGGACACAAGAGCACCGAGAGTCTGACCACACCACCTGCTACGCAAACAGAATTGGCATACTGAGGCAATTTGGCCTAATTGGGTGGCATGTGGCCAGAGATTTTATTAGCAAGAGATTGAGCCCCTTGAAGGCGCGGATGCGCCAAGGTTGGGAATACAATGGGGATTAGGATGCCTCTAGGGACGTGACTGGATGTAAGGCTTAGTTAGCACTTTGCCCTTTTTCTTTTTGCTATGACCTTCGAGCTTTGTCGAGTAACCTTTCTTTTCTTTTTCATCCCTACTTGCACAAGATGTCACTGCCTGGTTGAACAAGATCTTCTCTTCCGAAGCACCGGAATGTGGCATTCTGCCTTATTCCTTCATGAATCATCGACCAGATGTAAGGATTTTCTTAATGGAAAAGTAGGATCGATTATTGTCTATTTGATCTGACCTATCTATATGACTACAGGCTCTAGTCTTCTGCCAAGAGCACATCCTTTTGAGCGAGGTCTTTGATCTTAACAGCACTTCTTCTGCTGATGCTGTCGACAAGGGGAATGGATCAGCCAATGAGGAGGCCGATGGGTCTCTTCGATCAAAGAGATCGTCCTAGTCTTCTCTCCAGCTGCCTGATCTGAGTCCTCTCAAGCGCAAGCGAAGGAGTCCACACATGTATTGAAATCGATATTCTGATTATCTTCTTATTTTCTTTCAAATTATCAGGTGGATACTTGAATGCGTTCGGTTTGAATGTGTGGCCTTTTGTTAGGGTACGATGAGCACACCTGCCCAATCACCTCCTCGAGAAACCACCACACTTGATGACTCGGCCGAAAAGGTAACTCTTCTCGAGTTATTGATTTTATCTCGATCATTTTACAAATGACGAATTTGCGTGGGTAGCTTTTTCAGGGGACGTCTGGCGAGTCTTCACAAACGCCAACCCGAGGGACTGTCATGCCTGATGACTCAATCAAAGAGGTAATTTCAGTTGAATTATCGCTCTTTAGTTGGTCATACTTCCACTAGATAAGAAATTTTTATCATCTGGTTCTTTGCAGGCTACAGATGCCTTGGCTTTGCCTTGCCCATGTGTATCTCCTCCACCGGCTCCGCCTACTGGTCCAAGTGTGAAGAAGGTGACCAACAAAAGGCCAAAATCAAGCATCATTTCACACTTCCCAATTTTGAAGAGGTTTGACCTGGATCCTAATCTCGACTGGTAGTTTTTTCTTTTCCTCTTCCCTTATTCTATTGATTGCAGACTATCGACAGAGGCAAAAACCCAGGCTACCAGCGTCTTGACCAGTCATATGGGACTGACTTCCTTGGTTGACTCAGCCTCAGCTCCAATTCCTGAAACTAGAGATCTTGCCTCGATCGAGCCCGTAGAAGACCCATAACTCAAGGAAAACGAAACTTCAATATCGATCCCAACCAATTACCCGTGAGCAGCGATAAAGGTTCTTCTCCAAGTTACATGCGCTCAGGTAGCTGCTGCTGAGGCCAACCACCACAAGAAGCTCAACGCCAAGATGGAGAAAAACGAACGTAAGTCTGTCCCCGATCACAAGTGCGCGATTCAGTTATTGGGTGACTAACAAAAATTACTTTCCATTTTACCTTCTTCAGGCCTTGAGTCCTCCTGTAACAACAAGGAAAAACATCTTTGACGTAATGAAGAAAATTGATGATGATGCCAAGTACTGGGAAAACTTAGGAATCAAGTGAACATTGCGCGAGCTAGAAAGTAGGCCATGATGACTGAACGGAATGCTGCCATCGCTCAATAGGATGCTGCTGTCCTTTCTCTTCAAGAGCTGAAGGAGCAGACATTCGACCTCATGTCCCAATTAGCCTCTGCAAGCGCTGCCACATTGCTAGGTATCCTCAAGAGTTACAATCCCATGCTCGATACCTCATTGGTGATAGTTGGTTTCAATTGTACTAGCGAGGAGGCCGCAAAACTTGTTGAAAGTGTTCAGCCGGTGGTTCCAGCCTTTGTCAAGTCGTTAAGGCTTAGCCTACCTAGTGATGATAGTGAGGGGAGTCCCTCGCACTGATGATCCATTCGGCTCTGACACTTTTATAATGTATTTTATGATCCGAGAATGCTCACAATAATACTACATTTTGCCAGTCTATTATGCTTTTGTTTGCTATTCCCTTTTCGATGAAATATGATCAGCATGAGTAGATGCAATAACTAATAGGTACATGTTGACCATACGATTACGTATTTGTCAACACATGAAATCTTAACTAGATAAGCCATTAGATGCGCGGCCCTCGAATACTCGAGAAGACCATGATAATAAGGAAAAGACTAATACAGAGCTAGAAAAAGATAGTGCATATAAAATTTTCTGCGAAATTTTATCAATTTGCGCATTCGATCAGCATACAAACATAGAGAGCACACGCAAGGTAGACTAGGAATTCAGAACCCTTTTGGCTGTTAGGCATGAGATGTTTGACAATCTCTGTGTTGTTATACCGCACGAGGTATAGTTGTGCATCAACGATCCAAAACATGCCTCCGTTGGTTCTATTTAACACGATCGACACAGAGCCAGATAAATTTTTTGAAAAAAACATATAAAAGGAATATGGTATTGCGATGTAGCCCCCGACTCTATGGTCGAGGAACAAATTACTTGATCGGAGAGTAGAAAAGGACATACCTGTACCATTGATCGGAAAGCAATGTTATAGCTCTCGACTATGTACTCGATGACAGAGTTAGACAAGGAGTAAAGCTCGTTCTCGACTATGTACTTGATGACTGAGTTGGACAAAGAGCAAAGCTCGTTCTCCACTGTATACTTGAGAGTGCAAGCCCCCGAGCGTTATGGTTTTAACTGCAATGTGGTTATCGAGTAAACTCGAACCGCCGAGTGGGTGGGCATTAAAAGACTCCACTCCCATCTGTGTTTTTTTTCATCGTAACCTTGATTTGATACATCATAATAGCCGCCCATCCCTCTTTGCAGAGACAAGACAAGCCATAACGCCATCATGACGTTCTTGACTTCCGCCAAACATGCTACGCACCCGAGGCCACACCATCGTTTGTAACACCCTGATTTTCAGATTTCTCAAATTTCAAAAATTTTCCAAGATTATTGAATAGCTTCAACATTAGTATAGGTTTAAAACTTATTTTCTTAATCAATCAATCAATATATGTTGATATTTTGTGTGCATTGCATGCCAAGTTTTGTTAGGAGCCAGGTAAATGCATTAGAGTTCTTTTTCTTTTCTTTCTCTTTCGTGTTTTGAGTGAAAAAAGATTTTAAAAAGGTTTTTACAAAACTCAGTAGTGAATAAGTTAAGGATCTTAATGGTTGGAATTCAAAATCTTTGAATTCATCATCTATTCAATCCTTGATCATACCTGATCCTTCTCTCGGTCAACTCAAATCTTATTCAAATCATTGTTTAAAGCCAATCACTCCTCTTTCTCAAAATTCTACCCAAGTCCAAATTCAAATTTCTTATCTACTCCTATTCTTGTTCAACCTCAATTTTTCGTTTATCTTAAATTCACTCCGAACTTGATTCAAATTTAAACCCTATTCAAATTTCTCTACAAAAAGTTTCTTTTTTAAATCCTAGATATATCTAATGTGTCTTTGAGCTCAATCTTGCTCAAGTCAAAACTCTTAGCCAAGCCTTGCCTTCTAGATTGCCCAACAAAGGATCCACGAAATCTGTAAATTTTCGCGGAGTCCTGGACAACCTCATCTTCTTATAACGTTTCGGAGTTCAAAAAGGCCTCAAATGCAAATCTTGACAATACCAAAGTTGTAGAGCTTCGATAAGGAAGTCCTTTTTTGGATAATGGAGCTAGGTTTTATGGCCCCTGAAATCAGTGCTACGCAGATAATTTTGAGTTCAAACAGTTTAACTTGTGGTGCATTTTTGGAAATCAAGATGACATTTTCAGAAGTTCCAATGACTATCAAAGTTGTAAATATTTTCGAGTACTACAATTTAGAGTTAAGAAATGTCCAATTTGGAGTCTGGACGATGGAGATATCATCCTCGGAATACAGAGCTGTGAAAAAGGAAACCGTAACCGACTCGAACTCGAATCCGATTCGTGTTCGGCTTGGACTCCACCTCAACAGCCGCTCCTAGCCCTATAAATATGAGTTGCATGCCCTCTACTACCCCTATTCCACGCCCCAAAGCCCTAGAAGTCACTGCTGCCATGCCCGTGCGTCGCTGGAGTGCCGCCGTTCGCCGGAGCCGCCGCCGCCGCCGCCCGTGATGCGTTACGTCGTCTTCTCCGCGAATCCTCATTCTTCGACCATCAAAGCAAGGTGAGGAACCCTTATTCTCCTCTTTTACTACTGCTTTAGCATCATACTAAGTCCCAAGCCAAGCCCTAGCCCCGACCAAAGCCCAATCTACACCGCCACGGTCGTCGCTGTTGCGGATAGCTGCGCTATCGCCGATTGGCATCGACATTCCCGACTGACCAAAAGTCAAATCACCAAGCTCTTTCACCAGTGCATGTCCCATGATATTCCCCACACCCTCATCAACAAGGTCGGCCAGTAGAGCAGCCAAATCACCGCAATCAAGGTCGACATACCTGCTGTCTGGTTTCTAGACGCATTCTGCGCGCGCACCGGATTTGCATTCACGTTCCCTGTCAATCCAAAAGCCGTATGGATGCACCAATCACGTCACGGTGTGTCCCATTGAGTCTTCTACGTGACCCTAGGAGCCCATCCTAGTTTGTGCAGCGACATGACCAGGACGCCATTGCCAACCACAGCATGATGCAGCCATCACCCGTCTCATCTCCGTTGATCGTTCTTCCTCTCAGTGGATGATCTACGCAAAATTATGCCATAGCATTGTGTTCCTGGGATATATGAACATCTCTGTTTAAACAGTTCCTCAAATTTCATAGCCAATCTCCTGGAACGCGAGCGTCTTCGTTCCTGCATCTGTTCGCGATCACCACCAAACCTAGCAGCAGTTATCGCTGTTTTGCCGCTAGCTCGGATGACTTCTTCCAAAACCAACAACACCGCTGAGTTAGTATTTCCGCGTTCTACGCCATGCTTCCCTCTTTTCACTGAAACACCACTAAAGCCAACATCGATGTTTTTGGCCACATGTTCGATCGCCATCTCCGACGAAACCCGAACCACCACCGCTACATAGAGTGACTAGTAGTATCCTTAACCTAGAAGCGCAACCTTTGGCCTTTTTGATCCATCATAGGTGGTCGATACTAGATCTCATTGTATCCCTTCTTTAATCTAAGATGTTACCTGCGTAGCATGCCAAGTCAGCACTCCATCATTCTCCTTAGCCTAGTCAGTGAAGTCTGATCTACCCTACACTTCTTGAATCTTGCGTAAGGATGCTGTCAAGCCTGATACAATGATTGTGCAATAATGCCTTTCCCATAGGAAGATAGTTCCAGAAAATCAGCATTTCCTTTTCAGTCCAATCCATCTCTCGAAAGCCGTTCTCTTTTCATCTTAACTCCGATTTAGACGATTCTTGGGTCTAAATGTTTGTAAAATCATCCCTATCCATCCATAGTATTTTTAAAAGTGTTTTAATGATGTTTGGTATGTTGTTCTTAGTGTTCTCCTTTGTGTTATTTGTCGGTAGTTCTCGCGATTAGTCGATAACGTTTCGTAGCAGTTCGAGGGACATCAAGACCAAGATTTTGACAACACTGAGCAGCATTGGGTAAAAGGCAAGTGTCCTTGATCATCTTGAACCTATGTTTTTAAATGTTTTGTTTTACAAAATTGCATGCAGTGTCAATATGATGGGTAGTCACCTATGTTAGGGTTTTCCCTAGATTTTCCCTTATCATCCCTTGGAACCTAGATGGTTTATGGTTAGGTATTTTTGTTGCGTAGATTGCTTAGACATGCTTTTGGTATATTGGGAAGTGTCATAATCTTGACTAATGAACATATGCAACAATGGTGGTTTAGTGTTAATGGTCTAGCAATATGGAACCTTAGGCCTTGAGCAAAGTGGTTTTGATGGTTATCATGGTTATGGTATTGGTTTAGTGTTTGCTCAAGTAACATAAGTAAGGACCGGTTCGTAGAGCGACAACCCAAGAAGTAACGTTCCAACCACGAGACTGATATGGGTAAAACGTGACATACTAATTAGAGTCCATCCAGTGTGTGTTGTGTCAGCATAAAAGGGGGCTTGTGGGTAGGAGTTTAGCTTGCGTAAAGCCTGACGGTGAAACCTAGTGGGCAGACACATACTGGATTAGTCTCTGGTTAGTGGAAAATATCATTCAATCATTCTTGGCGACACACCACTGACGTATGTTAAGTGTTTCGTGAACACGACAATATGGAATTTACTGACTCGTGAAGAAAGTTGGACAACCTCTGCAGAGTGTAAAAACTGTTATAACAGCTATGCTCATGGTTATGAGAGACTTGGATCCTCACATGATTAGTGGGTTGTGGTTATGGTTCTGGTACAGGAAGTACTAGATGGTTGTGGTTATGGTTCTGGTACAGGGAGTACTAGATGGTGGTGGTTATGGTTCTGGTACAGGGAGTACTAGATGGTTGTGGTTATGGTTCTGGTACAGGGAGTACTAGATGGTTGTGGTTATGGTTCTGGTACAGGGAGTACTAGATGGTTGTGATTTTGGTTCTGGTATAGGGAGTACTAGACAGTTATTGTATGCAAGGTGGGGAGCCTTGTATGCTGCGTGTTGGACTGTATGCGTTACATTTACTTAATAATTGCTTAATACTTTTGAGTCCAAATATGTTTTCATTACTCGCATTTACGCAAATATACCATGTATTAGCCTATTTTTGATATAAGCCTGCATATCATTATTTTTCCCACACTTGCTATTTTCCCTATACCATGCGACATGTGTGCTGCTGCTCAATGAGTGAAGATATTAAAGACTATCAAGACGAGGTTGTGATGTTCTAAGCGTGTGTCTCCCGGTCGGTTGCCTGCGGTGTTGTTGGACACCAGTGCTTCTGTTCCACTGCAAATATCTTTATAGAAGACAATATATGTCAATGCTATAAGAGTTTAACGTTTATTCTATAAAAGTATTGCTTTTGTTACTTCACCTGTGACATCCTTATGTGTGTTGAACATCCTGTGCACACATAAGCCGTATCTGGTTTTGGCCGTTAAAACCATGTGTGACATCATTTTAGATCTTGACAGCTACGTTTATATAGTATGAACCATTTCCTCCGCTATAAATAGAGGGGACTCGAAGCTGTTTGTCAGTCGTCTCCTTTGTTTCCTTTGCCCATTGCCTTCTAGGACTCGTAGAGCTTGAAGCCAGGGCCTCCACTCCATCTCCGCCTCTTGAGCCAATCCCAGAAGTCCTCTCCCCTAGGCCTCTCACCATGGTACTTCCTGAGGTCATCATCATCACTTCCTCCGATGACGAGGACTCGAGTGGCGGGCCTAAGAAGGCAAGGGAAGAAATGCCCACCGTTGATCGTCGCCGTCCCCTCACTCAGCGCGTTCGCCGTTACATCAAGACCTATGCTTCGGGCCAGACGATGCAATTGAATATATGAGATGTCGCCTAGAGGAGGGTGAATAGGTGTTTCCTGAAATTTAAAAACTTCGCAGCAGATTAAAACATCCAAATACTCTAGGTAAATCTGGAGACTTCGGGTTATACAGACCCGGATACTCAGAGTGAACCTAGATACTCCGGCCTGACCAGGAAATCAAAAAACTAAGAAATTTTAAGCAAACCTAATTTACTCTATGAGTTACCACATGTTCTAATAGATGTCTAAAGACCTATTGATCAACAACCTGCAACAAAACACTCACAAGCATGGGGCAAATCGCCCAAAATCAACTAGAACAATAAAGGTGTTAAAAGTAAAGGAGACAAGAATTTGTATCCCAAAGTTCGGCTACTCCACAAAGAAGTGCCCATGTCTCCGTTGAGGAGCTCACAAGAGCCGGGTCTCTTTCAACCCTTTCCTCACCCAAGCGACCACCAAGATCAAGTTATGGTTGCTTACTTAAATTGTTGGGGTAATACAAACTTTCTGGGGCACTTCACAAGCTTGGGTGCTCTCCAGGCGATGCCTAACCGTCTAGGAGCTCAAGGCTCCAAGAGTAAAGAACGCAAATCGACAGCTTGGCGATGAACTCAATTGCTCAATATTGGATTTAAGCTCACTAGCTCTTTAATCTCACTCTCCCAACCCTACTCTCTAAATGTTCAAAGATTTAAGGCTTTAGAGGAGTTAGGAGGGCTATTGAATGGCTATAAATGAGTTTGACCATGAGTAGTTCGGCAGTAAATGAAGGAGGGGGTGAGGGGGTATTTATACCCTCCCCCTCAAAAACTAGTTGTTACTGTGCTTTTGAACTAACCTAGAGTATTCAGGTCAATCCGGAGACTCTGGGTTGGCATACAATGCACAGTCACAAGCCTGTCTGGAACCCTACCTAGAGGGTCCAGATGAACACAGAACCTGGGGTATCCGGGTCAACCTGGAGACTCCGGGTTAAACATTTAGGTCCAAACCAAGACTCTCTGTCGGAGAAAAGTCTGGAGACTCTGGTCACCCGGAGTATCCGTGCCAACCCAGAAACTCCGGGTTAAAAATAATATACCTATCTCGAGAGCTCAGCTCGGAGCTCTACCCGGAGACTCCGAGCTGCTGTCCAGAATCCGGAGTATCCGGTCCAACCAAGAGACTCCAGGTTCAGACAAGACAAAATTTTCCCAATGTCCGTGGATTATTGTGTCTCTCAATATTTGGTTCTAGAAGGATATCATGAGCACTGAGACATCATCAAAACTATCAATATGCATCCCTCTTGATAGAATGATATTCCAAAACTCAAATTTGAATATAAAGAAAATTAAAATGTATTGAGTAACTACATGCCGCTTCTCTTTTCTTTTGAGGGACATCATCGTCGTTTAACTTCTCCATCGGGACTAAAACCTGTACATAACCTCAATAAACACGTTAGTCCCTTAATCTTTTGTAATCAATTAGCCAAAACCCATATAGGGGCCTAGATGCATTTTCAGCAGCGCTCCGCACTGAGGAGGAATGAGGATGGTAGTGATCTCAACCAGATCATTGATCAAGCCGCCATCGAGGTCTTCGACAGTGGAGCCCTCGAGTCATTGCTGGCTAAGGAGGTGTGATTGCTTTCTTTGTTGACAACTGCTAGATCGCCTTCGGGCCAACAGAAGACCACACGGCATCACCGGCGTTGATCAATAGCTCTAGGGGTCTCCGCCTTGGCCACTTTTCCTGGTCCTTATGCTGGTCAACAGCCGGTTCCTGGAGTGATCAGCTGCTGCCCGAAGGAGGAGTATAAAAGGTTCCTCGACTCGTCCAAGGGCGAATGAGGGTCCATACGCCGCCAAACTATTGGAGGTTGTGGATCTTCATTATTTTCAAGAGCTAGGCGGATCCTTTCTACTAATTTTGCACTAGACACACGAATTAGAGGGAAAAAGAAAAGATTATGTAATCGAGTAGCTAACCAAATCGAATGTAATCATCGACTTACCTGTAACCTAAATTTTCTATGAATAAAACTTTCAGAGTTGGTCGATGTTCCATGAGTTCTCGAGTATCTCGCTTTTTGGAGTAGATAGCCGTACTGATCCAGGTCGAGTGACTTCAACTACTATGTAAGGTTCTTCCCACTTAGGCGATAACTTGTGGCACTGGGCCTGTTTTTGCACCTTTCATAGAACGAGGTCCCCAACAGTGAGTTTCTTGGGATGAATTCTCTAGCTTTGATATTTATGCAATGCCTGCTGATACTTAGCTGCTCGAATAGATGGTCAATCTCGGTACTCCTCGAGTAAATTTATGCCGTCCACTCGTAATTGCTCCCGCCTTCCTTCGGAGTAACTTTCCACTCGAGATGATCCGAATTGCAACTCAGTTGGGAGCATCGCTTCCGCTCCATAAACCAACAAGAACGGAGTTTCATCAGTGGCTCTATTGGTTGAAGTACGAACGACCCATAGTACCGAGGGAAGTTCTTTTACCCAGCGTTTCAAGTAGGCTTTCAGCCTATCGAAGACCTGAGTTTTGATGCCTTGTAAGACTATACCATTAGCACGTTCAACTTGACCGTTACTCTGTGGGTGAGCTACTGAGGCAACACAAGTTTTAATATCGAATTCTTCGCAAAACACAATAAAGGTCCCACTTCTGAACTGGCTACGTTATCCGTAATTATCCGATGTGAAATGCCGAATAGAGTAATTATGCTCCTCATGAACTTCCTAGTTGCTTTCACTTGGTGAACGTGTCGATAGCCACAAATAGGAACTTGTAACCACCTTAGGCCCTTGGGAACGGTCCCAGGATATCCAATCCCCAGACGAAGAAACGCCAAGAAAGAGGAATTGTTTGCAGAGCTTTGGCGGTCGAGTGGTCTACCTTCCGTTGGCAGCTCTCACACTTTTTGACCTGCTTGGAAGCATCCTGGAGGGCAGTCGGCCAATAGAATCTCTAGAGGAAAACTTTTCTGACCAAGGTATGAGAAGACGCATGATTACCACACATGCCTCCATGGATATCGAGCAATATTTTACTGCCCTCTTCCCGAGTGATGCACTTCATCAAGATTCTGTTACTCCCCTTTCGGTAGAGCTTGCCGTTTACCAAAATGTAGAGCTTGGTTTTACGAGCAATTTTCTCTGCAGACGCATCATCATTAGGGATGTCTCGACCCTCGAGATAGGCTTGGTACAGAGTCATCCAAGTCGGGTTGCACTCGAGTAGTGCAACATTCGTGTTTGCGGGTTCTGCCTCGCTTACCTGGCCAGACTGCTGGTTGGGTTGGGTAGCATTCGAGTAGTGCAACATTAGTATGAACGAATGAATTAACAAAAATATTAATTGACGAATAAGTATTGCACACCTCCGGGGACTTGTAGATTACTCCATGAGACTACAAAGGATACCACTTGAAACACATGTTAGTCTCAAAATCACAACAAATAGAATATGCACTTATCGAATACTTGAGAGAGAGATGCACTTGTCATTGATAACAACAAGAAAGGTACCCTATAGGTTGGATTCATAACACATAAAGGCTACCGGTTGTAGAAATATGTCATGAAAAGAACATACAACTAATAAACCATGTAGGTTGCTCATGGGTTAGAGAGAAACACAAGCAACCTACCATATTAAAAACCTACACTTGGCATTGCAAGAAAAATGTACTAGATGCAAAATAAAAAGCATGAACAAAAATCTAGCTACCATTACCTCTTTTACCTTTGGATAGGGGATTGGGGTATATGACGATCAATATCTTCATCAATGCACCCAATCTTGTATTTTTGACTTCTTTGCTTGAACCTTCACTTTATTTCGTGCGTCAAGTCTCCAAATCCCTCAAGCCAACCCGTGGATTTCAAGTCTTCTTTGGAACCCAAACCGATTGAGACCTTTATGTTGGTGATGACTTCCTTAGGCACCCAAATGGGTTGGTTCCACCTCCGGTCCTTTCGCCCAACCATATGTGCAACCACTTTGCCATTTTCATTCTTCTTGAGCTTATAGTGGTTGCTCTTAGTCTTGATGTTGTAGTTGGGCTTGGTGCAGATGTTGAAGGTCTTGTTTGAGAAGTTCATTGTCTTCCTCTCCTCCTTGGTCTCCTTCTTGACTTACTTGCATCGGAAGGACTTGTTGCCTTCTTGATGACACTTGAAGCATTCCATGGTGGACCCCTTCGCAAGCTTGTTCACCATGTTGTCACGGTTATCTTAAGGAGGTTGGACATGATTCTTGCCTTTCAATCTTGCTAAGTCCTTCTTGAGCTTCTCCACTTCTTACTGGATCTCATCATTCTCTTGTGCAATGAGATCATTACATGATTCTACAATAATATTCTCAACATATGTCTCATTGCAAAGGAGTTACCTAGATAGAGTAATCAAATTATCACAAGAAGTAGAAGCATCTACCTTAGGATTGAAATTAAAGAAAGATGTAGATTGCTTCATGCTCCTTGTTTAGCAATTCAAATGTTCTCAATAATTGTTTATAATTAGAAACAAAGATACCATGAATGTCATTAAGGGCATTGGATTTCTTAAGTTCTTTGGCTTGTTTCTTTAAGTCCTTTTGTTGCTCATTGACCAATTCAAGAAGTTCTTCTTGAGAGGGTGAATCCTCATCGGATTCATCATCAACTACATCACTTTCCATACCTTTGGTCATAAGGCACTTGTGTGATGATGACTTGCATGATAACGACCTTGAGGAGTAGCTTCTCTTCGAGGAGTGGATGGTTAAGCTCTCATCACCTGAGCTTGAATCTTCATCTTCACACACTCATCTTCCTATACTTGCAAATGATTTGGCTCTTTCCCTTGTCTCCCTCTTGTTCTTGGTCTTCTTCTTCTTCTCCTTCTCGATATGATCAAATATGTTGACTATGTCTTTAATGGAGATTGGATGAACAATCTTGGTATTTATCC
The DNA here is from genome assembly GCF_958298935.1 of Phragmites australis. NCBI lineage: Eukaryota > Viridiplantae > Streptophyta > Magnoliopsida > Poales > Poaceae > Phragmites > Phragmites australis. The sequence goes on from NC_084922.1 coordinate 23,429,202, forward strand.
TCTTGATGTCCTTCTCCAATCTTGAGATGATTTTGGTGATCTTGGGGGTCCATTTCTTCGTTACTTGAGGTGCTTTGCTCATCTTCTTCATTGCTCCCTTCATCTTCATCACCATCATCTTCAATTAAGCTTGACTCTTTCTCTTGCCTCCTCATCTTCTCTTTCATGTGTGGACAAGGAGCTTGCTTGCTTGTGAGGGCAATGTCTTGGCGTCGGATGAAGGAGAAGCTTTAACCCTCATGTTTATGGTCATCTCGTGGGTGGTGATCTTGCTGAGTACTTAGCCTTGAGTCATCTTTCTAATGTCATTGTTGTCGTAGTTGATGGAGACAATTAACTTGTACTTTGGAAGGAGAGCTTGAAGTATTCTTCTCACCACTTGATCGTCTGCAATTGGCATCAAACTTAGCCCATTGATCTCATTGACAAGAGTATTCAAATGTGAGTACATGTCATTAGCACTTTCATATGCAAGTTGTTTAATGCTATTGAGCTTAGAGACTAACACATGATATTTCTCATTACGCATATCTTGTGTGCCTTCATGTATTTCAATGTGATTAGTTTAAATATCATGTGCATTGGTGAGAGAATATACTCGATTGAATCCATCGATGGATACAGAGGATAAAAGGATACTTTTCGCTAAGGTATTGAATTGCCTTTCCTTGTTTGTGATACGTTCCTTCATCCCCTTCTCAATGACTCTCCAAACATCTAAACCTTTGGCTTGAAGAAAACAAGTCATTAGAATTTTCACTAGGGGAAGTGAGTTTCATCAAAATATAGAGCAGTACCAAAATACATCCCTACCCCGGACATCACAACTCACTAGGCGGTGAAGCCTAACCAATCAAAAAGAGACCACTGATCAAATGCCACTTGGATTGGCGTATTCTTATGAAAGGTGTGAGCCTTGGCTTTGATACCAACTGAAAGGGATCAACGATTTCTTGGGGGGGGGGGGTGAATTAGGACATCTAAAACTTATCAGCTCCAAAAAGTTCGCAAGATAAACCTATATCAATTTCTTTCTAAATATGCTATAGGTTTATCTAGTGTGTCTACTCTACCGCTAAAAAGGGTTTGCAACCTATAGCCAATCCTAGCAAACTACTCTAGAAGGTAAACATGCAAAGGTAACTTGCAAGTATGTAAATGCGGAAACGTAAATAAGGTAGAGAGAGCAAACTCGGTACAAAGGATTTTTATCCCGTGGTATCGATAGCATAAATGGCACTCGTAGTTCACATTGGAGCAACCACCTAAGCTATTGCTCACGGTCGGCATCAGGTCACGACCCTTGAGCCACCTAGTCCTTAAGTAGGTTGAGCCACCAAGCCATAAAGGCAAGGCTTACCACAAGCCTCTCTTTCAGTCACTTGCCACCGTCTTCACTTCGGAGCTTGAGCTTCCAAGGCAAGGGTCTCCACATCCTCGTACAAGCTTCTTGCTACCGCTCCATACGAAGCCGAAGGTTTGACAAGCTTGAGACACCAAGCATCATGGTGCTAGCGGGTCACCAAGACTCCAAGGTGCTAGCGTACCACTTGGTACAAGGTAGGATCACTTCTTGATCCCCTCTCTAGGCAGCAATACCTAGCAACAACTCTCTCTAGGCCTAGTAGCACTAATCACTCCCTAATATTATGCTAATTACCTTGGATGATTACTTTTAGCACTTTGGTGGCTTGGATGTCTCCTCAAGTGTATGTGAGCTTCACTAGACTCCAGCACCTTCAAATGGCTGAGTGGAGGGGTATTTATAGCCTCAACCCTGCGAACTAGCCATTGGTCAAATGTCTTAAAAAGACTGTGAACACCGGATGTTCTAGCGTTAACAATAGCATAGGCACTAGAACATCCGGTGTGTACAGAAGCAGCAACTAGCCATTGGACCCCCACTCAATCTCATTGAAAACACCGGATATTCCGGTGTTACCTTAAACTCCATCACTAGATTATCCAGTGTATAGACTTGAGCCAACCGAGCCACTGGTCTTTACTGTGCATTTGTCTGATGTGTAGATCTTGAATGTGCCAGAACATCTAGCGTGTACAACCACATCGAAGCTAACCATTGCAATACTTGAGTATAAGTATCTAGTGTGAGAACCGGAACATCCGGTGTATTGATCTTCAATCTTCAACAGTTGCAACCTCTTTTGGAAAATGCTCCAGCATAGCCAACTCTTCACCGCTGGACCATCTGACATGTACAAAGTAGCCTGGAAGAATGCTCTGGCATGTACCTATGCCTCTATCATTGGATCGTCCGTCGTGTATATTCTTCTTGAGACTTGTCCAATTCAATTCAATCTTTGTCCCGGCTTCAGTGGCTTCATCATATGTTGCATCCATTTGACCTACTAAAGCATATAATTGACAAACATGTTAGTCCCATTGACTATGTTATCAGTAATCACTAAAATCACATACATGCCCAAAAAGGGCCATGTTCGCTACACTATCCTACTCTCATTTGTGTGTCGTTGGATGCCTATGTTATCCTAATGTCACGTCCACAGCTCCTCACAAACTATCACCTGCAATCTGTTGCCTGTGCGTTCCTCGGCTACCTGGTGAACCACTGTGGCTATTGTTGCTACAATCCTACTAGCAGGCATGTGATTGTATCATGCCATGTTCGGTTCATTTAGTCCACCTTCCCGTTCAAGCATGGATATCCATTCGACCATCCTTCGTCTTCCTCTCTAGCACCAGCGCTTTGCGAGGATGCTCCACCACTGGACGCCCATCTTTTGGCATCCCTGGTCGTGCCTCCATTGCCATGAAATCAAGTGTTCTATTGTGCCTCGCCACCAACGCGCTTTGTCTCTGCAACTCCTCGGGCTCGTGCTTTATCACCACCCTCGACACTGCTGACACAGTCCTGTTTGCCACCTTCGGTGTGGTCAACACTGACACTAGCTTAGACACGTGATTCTGGCTCACTCGCTACTACACTTGATGCTCAGTCATCTCTGCCCTTGTCCATGGCATATGTTCAACCTTCAACGCCTCTTGTTGGCACTTCCTGCATACCTCTTCATCCGATGATTAACCGAGGATGTACCAGCATCATAAACCTAACCCTCGGTATGCCAACCTTGCAAGTGCCTCTGCCATGATCTCACTTATTCCAACAATAGTTTGATCTGCACTTTGTGATCCAAATTGGTGTGATACAATGCAAGTTGAATTCGATGCGCTACTATCCAATCGTACCTAGTGGCTGGTGCCTCGATTGTGCAACACCAACATTGTCTCCAGGAAGTGGGTGTTTTGGCATAAACTTTGTCCCAACTGAATGCTAGAATGGTACAAGGTGCACAGGGTCATCCGGGCCTTGTTATAGCATCTAGGGATCGACTTCAGCGACACCTTTAGTCCCGTGGTCAAGCCAGCGACCATCCACAAAGTCCTGTCCATCATCGCTTCGGAGCTGGTTTGTGCATCAATTGGACATGTCCACTGCTTTCCTCCAAGGCAACCTCGACGAAGAGGTATTCTATTAGTAGCTGACGTGGTTCATCAATGCTCAGCAGCCTCACGATGCATGCTTATTGTTGAAATCACTGTATTGACTTAAGCAGGCACCTAGAGCTTGGTACATGAGGTTCAAGACACACATCTCGTCGCTTGGTTTCACGCCAACATGATCAGATTCCTCCCTGTTCGTTTTGTGGCATGGCAATGACACGTCATATCTTCTTCTGTATGTCGATGACACGATTCTTACGGCACCTCCTTCAGCGCCTCATCCAACAACTGCAATTTGAATTCAAGGTGAGGGACATGGGAGCTCTGCATTATTTCCTTGGGGTTCAGGTTCAATGAACTCCTTTTGGTGTTTCCTTTCCCAAAGCAAATATGTTAAAGATCTCCTAGCTTGTGCTGGCATATCCAATTGCAAGCCAATTACCACTCCAATTGATACTAAGCCTAAGCTGTCAAGCTCTAGTGGATCTTCACTTTTTGATGCTTCACACTATCGCAGCTTACCCGACGCACTACAATATCTCACCATGACGTGGCCTGACCTTACCTATGCTGTCCAACAGACTTGCCTCCATATGCATGACCAAAAAGATATTCACATGTCCCTTGTCAAACATATCTTGAGACACATCAAGGGCATGCTTGCTCTCCGACTCACTATATTTGCCTCCATGCCCATGTCCATCATCGTGTACTCGGATGCGGACTAGACAGGCTGTCCAGATACATGATGCTTGACTTTGGGTTATTACATCTTCCTCAGCAAATATTTGGTTTCCTGGTTGTCTAAGCGACAAGCCACCGTTTCTCGATTGAGTGCCAAGACTGAGCACTACACTGACGCAAAATGCATCTAGCTTCATTAGCTTCTCGAGGAATTGTAATGTCCAGTAGAGAAGGCTATTGTTGTCTATTGCGGCAATGTGTCCTCTATCTACATGACAGCCAATCCGGTTCATCATCGTTGAATGAAGCATATTGAGCTCGATATTCATTTCGTCTATGAAAGTCCACATTCTACACGTTCCCACAAGCCAACAGCTAGCAGATGTCATGATGAAAGGGATTCTTATCTCCAAAACCCCTCCTCCAACTCCTCCGGTGCCATGGGCCGAAAGAAGATTGAGAATGAGAGCTCCAATGCCGACGAGATGATGAGCGTAATCCCACTTGGAAAGAATCCAATATCACGGAGGAGGCTCTAGAGAAGGTGGAGCTCGACGAGGTGGTTCCTCCCTGGGCCCTAATCTCCTATGCGCTATTAATGGGGCAGACAATCCCGAGCTCGGACACAGCCTGGACGGTGATTTTCCTCGATTTTTAATGTTGTTGTTTCCACTTCTCCCCTTCTAGTTTTCTTCCCTCGTAGAGGATTCCAAAAATAAAAAGGAGCTTTGTACTATTATTGGTCTTCTACGGGAGCGGAAGGAGGTGTATCGCGAACGTCTCAAAAGGGAGGAACTGGAGGAAATTCAGTGTGAGTTGTTGGGGAGTGATCTGTGCAGGATATGGTGATATGGAACGGAGGGAATCCCTCTGGGAATCCCGACCTCAATAGAGGGAATCCCACATTTGAGGGAATCCCGACCTTAGGGATTAGGGACCCCAACTACGGATATATAAGAACCGAAACTGCAAAATAAATAGAATAATGATGAATGGAAAAAAGAGAAAATCCTTTAGCTGGATAAGGGCCTGAGAGCTACCCGCGCAACTAAAAGAGTTAACTTCTAGAATAACCTTTCCTGGCCTGGATTTATCGTTGATTCTTCTTTTCTTCTTTTCCGAAAAGTAAAGTAAAGTCAAGAAGACTCGTAGATGGAACACCAATTTCTTATTCATCCCTCCTTTTATTCAAGAAATTGCTGTGGAAATCGCTTCAAGATCGTTACCCTGTGTTTCTCTGGGTTATTCTCCTCACGGGAGACAAGTGTCTGCCCGGATGTACATCAGTCGACATGTGGTGTTCAATGAACAAGTTTTTCTCGAGAAATATCATGTTCGAAGATTTCACTCCCAATATGAACCACTTCCAATTGAAAAACAAATTGGGTCATTGAGGAATACTTAGGCTTAGAGGGTGGTCCCCCTTTCTCACGTAAAAGCGATCATCATTCGAACACGCTTCATTTTACAGCATATAGAGGTGTACCAATCCCACCATGATCGCCAGAGCAAGATTCATTCTTTAATCGCTACCAGGTCAAACAGCTTCTTTCGCAATCGAACTGTCATGAACATCTGGATGGGAGCGGTCAACAGGATCTGCATTTAGCCCGACGGCAAGGCAAAAGGAATACAACTGAGCAAGATAACTGGATTGAACAAATCGGGGTACGACAAAGGTTCCCGTAGAGTGCTTCGAAAGGTGCTCAGAGATATAGGGACCACCATGCTCGTCCACTTTCGGTTTTTCTGGGAAACGAAATAGACACACATGTAAAATTGCAATATTTCTTAGGACCAGACTACATGCCAAGACCCTTTATCCCAACATTTTCTCACTGACAGCTCCTTCGACGGAGAAATGCACGTGTATGTATGCGCATGTACACGCACATGCGCATGTAGACTATCTATACGCGTGGCCTGTAGGCTCGGTACCTTCCCAAGCAACTGGTCGAAAGGAGTGAATGGACGGGTGAAGATGGTCCTCCCAAATGCGGATAGAATGTCCCTGGATCTTAGGAGGAAGGATTGAAGAGCTCTAGAGAAGGTCTGGAAAGGATGGTCGGCCACTACCAGAGGCAGATGTTCAATTGGAACTTTGGTCCGCTACCAAGCCAAAATGCGTATCCCGATGTCGACTTGCGTTCATCTGGATCGCCTCCCCATTTTGAGTTCCATATGGCTTTTTTTTCTCTTCACTCCCTGATCTTGTCGATTGCCTAGCTTAAAGACAGCTACTGAAAAAGGCTACCTCTTCAAACTGCTGAATGGGGGTCTAGCACCGCCTCTTCCCCAATCACCTCTCGGCAAAATTCAGGTAGAGACCATCAAGGTGCTTAATTTCTATGGCCTGAAACTCATCCATCTCATCCCCTATTCCATCGTCATGTTGAGCATCTTTGCACATTTGTGTGAGGCCTCCCTGGACTTTTGCCCGTCCTTCGAGCTCTTTAGTTATTTTTACCTGTTGAAGGGGTTCCAAGGTAGGGTCACCATCGTCACTGGATTTTAGCACTGGGAGGGCAAGTCGACAGAGTACATTGATTTTGCCACTAAGTGCTCCTGGTTGGAATGACACAATAAATGGTTCTACTGCTACCCCGACCCACTAGGGCTTCCCCCGCTATTACTGAGGTCTTTCCCCGCTGTTAAGGTCCGACTGGATAGAAGAGTTGATGATGACCACCCTTCACCGGAGTCTTATCAGAGAGATCCAGCATCTGAAGGAGAAAAAGTTGATTGCGTATGATGTTGCCAGGGATTTCATCAGGTCTTCCTGAGTCCTCTAAAGTCGAGGATCACCAGTGCTTGACAATTCCCTTCCGAGATGGACCCAGCCGTAGAAGGTGAGATAGGTACTTACTGGTCCTGAATAGCCATTTTAAAGGAGATGCAAGGTTAGTCCTTATGCTGTTTGTCACCTGCCCCAGTGCTTTCACCGAAGCTGGCCGATAAGAGGACTAGGCTCCTGTTCGATGCAATCCTCACCATTGGCCATTCGGACATCCCGATCCCCATCGTGGAGATGGAGGCTGACACTCAGGAGAGGATCTTATTGGTAAATCTCATGAACCTTCTCATTCTTTACTTTTCTCTTCTTTCCGAGTAGTGGTAACCATAATGATGGCCGTCGAGGACTTGTGCAACTCCCCAGGCATGGGTAGCTTGACCTGGATGGTGAGAACACGGGAGCTCTAACTGCGAGTTAGATGAGGTTATCATCATAGAGAGCACGGGTCTGAGCGGGAGCAGTGGCGGCGACACCACATCATAGGCCGCATCCCTTGCCGGTGGCACGATGCTAGAGGGGGACGACTTCTTTGAGGAGGTTGACTCACCGGCTGGTGATTCCAAGCCAACTATGCCAACTGCTCCAGCCCCCTTAGTTCCCACCGACCCAGAGCTAGCCTCGCCAGCTAGAGATTCGACCTCGGTGATGGCCTCCAGGGGTCTGATTACGATGCGAGCACTCAGAGCAGTGGCCCCAACTCTAGTAAGTTAAGCATTTCTCTAGAGCCTTTGTAGCTGTATTGTTTTTGACTTCTAGTGTGTTTAGCCCTCAGCTTAAGATAGTGGGAAGGAAATCATTATTGTGGGTTCATCGAGCATTGCTCCCCTAGCCCCGCTAGGATCAGGGATTGAAGAGGTAACCTCGAGAAGACACTCAAGAGGTCGGCGCCCCTTATGATCCCAGTGAAGCCTTCCCTGGTCAAGAAGCAGCCTAGGTATGCATAAGTGTCACAAATTTCTTTCCTATATTGATAGGAGCACATCATTCGAATCTTTCTTTTTGCAGGCTGCAAGAAGTGCCACCTGCAGCCCCCAAGCCCCAGTTTCCTCAGGCTCTAGTCGTGACAGCCTCCGAGGGATATGGGAACAGGCTCAGCGAGCCTAAGGCACCGGTGGCTGACAACTGGAGAGAGGAACTTTCGGTTCGCAAGCTCTTTTCTCGAACTTGGTTCACAGGCACCCTCGAATTAACTTGGAGAGATATCATTGAAGGTCCCTCCAGTTGCAGTCCAAATAACATCTTTTTATCCTTCTACACAGTAAGAGCTTTCTCACAAAACAACCACTAAGTTGATGAAATGACACGTACTGACTTGAGATCTTGCAAGTGTACATGATGTGGCTTCAGATAGTCCACATGAAGGTCCAGCGAGCTACCGTCCGAGGAGCCACACTCAAGGGGGAGGCCATTAAGTTGCGCCAAAAACTCTCCCAAGTGACTGCCAAGAAGGAGAAGGTAGATGCCAAGCAGGAGGGTCGGGCGAAGGGTAAGTTTCTTGTAACTCCAATGTGTTGTCTCTTCACCTTGTCATTTTAACAACATGCTCTACAGAACTCTCCACGTCCCAAGAATCCATGGCCTACGCTCGCCAACAACTCATTGTGGCCCTCAATGTCTTCCACGTGGCGCTTGCCGGTGTCAGGATCTAGGCAGAGGTTGTCAGCGATGATGATTCCACTCGGCTAGCCACTCGAGCGACCAAACTCGTTGAAGTGTACAGGGGACTCCAAGGGAAGGTGGCTAAGAACCTCTTCAACCAAGTGAGGCAGTGTGCAGAGTAAGCGGTCACCTTCACGCTGGCCATCTTGAAGGACCACTACCCAAATATCGACCCCAATGTGCTCTAGGATGGCTTCGGGGAGGAGTCGGAAGAGTCATTGACGTAGAAGGTGGCGGAGGTGGCAGAGCTAGTCAAGGCCTTTGTGGACGCCATGGACTTCGGACTTGGGCCCTTGGCATAGTTTTTTCTTTTCCCTTCAGTCTGTAATAAACACTTGGTAGCTTTTATTAGACTTGTAGGAATTTAAATGCTTTTCACATTTGACGGGAGTACTTCGTTCTAGATGCTTTCGATAGCATATCATGATCTTCTTACTGACTTTTTCCTTCAATTAGTTCAGGACACATTAATCACTAGTCCGATTGTTTATTATGACCAGCCTTTGTTCTGCTTGAGTGGGAGGTGTTTTAACCCCCGGTCACTCATGGAACGCGATAGTGAACCTATTCACAAACCTGAGTTCGCAACGTAATGATCCTTCCATTCTCGTTGGATTTTGCATTTAGAGGGTACATAATTTGTTGTTTTTGGTTTCCATCACCTCGTACTTGTCAAGCCCCGACTGTCTGCCCGAAAAAGTTTGTCGGTAGACATCCTAAATAGAAAATGTAAAAAAGTGAAGAGAGCTCATAGTGCCTTTGGGTTGAGAAAAGCTTTTCACCACCCCGATTGCACGTTTGGGATGAAAGACCTGAGAAGCGGCTTAACCTGTGTTGTTGGGCATGAGGATGCACAAAAAGAAAAGTATGGTAGAGAAAGAATTCAAGTGACTTCATAGGCAATATGATCTTTATTATTACACAGGTACTCTAAGTACTTACACTTGGGACTTACAGAATTTATTGATGGCCCATGAGCTACTGTAGACATACTACCTTAAACCTACATGACACAGACTAGATTAAGTCGATAAGCAGTGACCCTTATTACTTCGAGGGTGGCATAGGCACTATTACATGGGTTTCGGACTATTCATGGAACCAATCCCTCGGGTTTCTAGGTTTGTGTCTCGAGGTGTTGTGATCATGATCATGATTGAGGATTCTTGTTCACCTTAATCCTTGAGCTATTGGGTTTCTTGCTTGGTTGGTGTTGAGCTGCATGTCGAACTCTGCTTGTCACAATAGAGACTTGCCTTGGGGCAACTCGGGTGGTGATGACCCCTTCTAGTCCCAGTATCTTCACACGTTGATAAGCATAATATGTGGCAGCCATGAGCTTGGTCAAGGTTGGTCATCCCAAGATGGCGTTGTATGCCATCTCGAAATCAATCATGTCGAACATAATTTTTCCATCCAGAAGTTGTCATGCTTTCAGAAGGTGATGGTGATCGATATGTGGCCGATGGGAGTGGCCGAAGATCCGGGTACTATACCGTGAAAGGCTTGTGTTGGCTTGATGGCAGATCGAGAGATCTACATCCCTTCGAGTGCGCATGCGAAGAGCATGTTCAGGGAACTCACTCTGTCGATAAGCACTCGAGTGACCCTGCAGCTGCTGATTGTAGGCTCGACCACTATTAAGAAGCAGCCTGATCATACGAAGTTCTCAGGGAAGTCATCTTGGTTGAAGGAGATCTCAACATTCGATCACTTGTTGGCCTAGAAACCCTTGGGGATGACAGCTAAGACTTCTTGGGCCACTGTCTTATACTGTCGCTTGGACTCATATGAGATGGAACCATCGAGCATCTGGCTAAAACAGGTCTGTGTCGTTATCACTATTGCTGGAGCTTGAGTCCCTACTCTGGACCGCAACCTGGGTGTTTTTTCCTTTGGCCCCTTTCTCAACCTCCGCTTTGACAATGGTTCTTCCAGAGGCAACATTCATGGAGGATGTGGTTGTCGGTCTGGTGGAGATCGCATCAAGGCTTACCATCATGTTCATTGAGGCTTGGTGTGAAGCTTTTGCACTAGGAAGAACTGGTGCACTTACCAAGGCAGATGTCAGGCAGATATGTAAAAACTTCATTAGATTTAGCTTTCTTGCCCTTACCTCCCTTGGTGTTCTTCCTGCCTTTGCTCTTGACCTTGTCGTCATCAAGCCCGAGTTATGAATGCTTGATGCCCTACGTCTTCTCTGTGACAAGGAGGAGCACATCTTTAGCCTTGGCGGATAGATCGATGATCCTCATGAGTTCTTTTACTATCTTGAGCTCTTTTTTAGTGACGTCTTCAATGCATCTCCGACTCTTAACCCCCTGAGTGAATGCTTGGATGATATTATAGTCACAGATCTTAGGGATGATGTTCTGGGTGTTGCTGAAGTGGTGTACGAACTCACACAAGGTTTTGTTCTCCATCTACTTAAGGTTTTGTTCTCCATCTACTGGCAATGGTAGAAATCATTTTTTGTGCCGAGGCGGATGTATGTACCATGGAAGTTAGCTCGAAACATGTGACAAAGCTACTCCCATAAGTAGATTGTCCCCGATGATAGATTGGTCAACCATGTCCTGGCTGCCCCTTCAAGGGATGTGGGGAGGTAATTTGATATTACCTTCTCATCCCCACTAGCTGCTTGAATGACCATGGTATAGATCTGGAGGAACTCAACGAGATTCGTGCTCCCATTGTACTTCTCGATCGACCAGGGGTGGAACCTAGCTGGCCAGCTTACGTTTTGTAGATCTACAGAAAAGGCCAGGCATCCATTGATGGCACCCTACTTGGTTCCTCCTGCCTTAGGTGTTTACCCATGGGGTCGGGGATCGGCTTTCAGACTCATCCAAATTACACTTGGCTTAATTGACAATTAAGTTGATCAAAATAGAGGTAATTTTGGCAATCCTGATATATGCTTAACAAAGCCCAAGATCACAGCATATACCATTTACAACATAGTTTCGTCACAAGATATGAACATAGTGCAAAAGTTTTAACTTTTATTATAAACCTTGTTCCAAGTTTCAATTTCTACTTAGATCAGAGTTTTCATATGCAGTGGAAAGATATTAATAAAACAAACGGCTAGTGGCACCATTGCCCATAAGGTGCCACCAAGACTAGCACATACACTCAATCTCTACACCTGACCATCTCCAGCATCGGTGGGATAAAAGTACACATATATGAGTTCGTTGTTACCTGCATCAACTTAAGGGAAGCACCCTGAGCACGAAAGTACTCGCAAGACTTACACAATATGGGTATATCTATCCTGACTCCAAGGATAATGCATTGAGTTGAATAGCAAGGAATGGCCACATAGTTAAGTTGACTCAGCAGAAAGTACTTTAACCAATGTAAAGACATGAACTGCTAGCATTGACTGACAATAAACATAAATTTCAATAAAGTAAACTTGCTCAACTTAAATAAGTACAGCACATGCTTCTCCTAGAAGCCCACATACTTTCCATTCCTTCTCCTAGAAGCATGCTCAAAACCGAGAGCACGGCAATTTGAATTGTTCTTATACCCTACAGGGGGCACATCTTTACCCACACGACTCAGGTCCATCCTCTTGGCTCCCAAGACATCTTTCTCATACCCGGAACTGCCCACTTGTATATACCCTTATGGCACCGGGGTTACCGCGAACGCGTGTCAGACACCTCTGGCTCCCCGCCACCTTGCTTCTCCTCATTCTTTTTCTCTTATACATCATAGGGTCGCAAGTCAAGTGTTAGCACGTCATATGATAATAGGCTTATCTTACCAATAGATCGACATGTACAAAGTACGAGAAGTACTTAAACCAAATGACACCACTGACGATGCTTAAACGATGCAAGCGGTCCATGTCACTTGGGTCTTCTCTCCCGATCTACCCCTAACACCCGCTCACATCTCATCTTATTTTTTTTCCAACTCATCATCCTAGCTTATCATTCCTTTGTAACAGTAGTTGAAAGACCTGTAGCTCACGAACGACAGTGACATCCATCACTCGACTTCTACCGATGATCTATGCAAAGGCTAAGCAATTCTCGTATCACTTTTAAGTTGTACCATGATACGTTATACCCATGCTACAAGGATCAGGATTAACAACTAGGTCAACGTAGGTACTATGCAACGAATAGGATCTACATGATTCCCGACATCGACTCGCTAAAACATGCATATATGACATATAGCAAGACCTAGTAAATTGACCAACAATTCACAAAAATATACGACATCAACTCGCTACAAGGATTAGGATTAACAACTTGGTCAAGGTACGTACTATGCAACGAATAGGATCTACCCGATTCCCGACATCGACTCGCTAAAATATGCATATACGACATATAGAAAGACCTAGTAAATTGACCAACGATTCACAAAAAACATGGGAGAGATATAATAGATGCTTGCCTGGTGCCTGCCTGACGCTTCCTGCGCAACACTCACAAAACTCTACTTGTTTGCTTGTGGTTTCAACCACGCGACACTACAAATCGTTGGTTCTTAAATAAAGATGACAGTGCATCGCAATGATTATGATGATATGCAATGAAATATGCTCCACAGTGTATGACCAAAGTGGAGATGTAATGTATCATGACATGAGCTTTAAGCATTAAGAATTTCCTTAATTTAACAATTTATGGATTTAATTAAGCTTAAAACAAGATCAATTCAAATTAGAAAGTTAACTATGTTTAACATGAGTATGAGTATTTTTAATAAATAGGGCATGATATAATAAGATTAACAAAATTGATTTAATCCATTTTGGAGATACCAATAATTAATTATTAATTGATGAAGTGTAAAAGCATTTTATAAATCAAAGAATTCTCCACACATATTTCATGGCTCCTAATATTTTTAACATGTAGATCATGAATATACAAAATTAAGAAAATTTGTTTTACAATTTTTGGAGCTATATTCAATTTTTTATGCATTTTACAAATTTCAGCTGATTTAATAGTTGAACCAATATTCTACTTCACATTTTCTGATTTCACCGAATATTTAAATGCCTAAATTTCTTTTTCACTTGGGGGGCGCTGGCCACAGAAGCTGACTGCAGGCCCGGCTGGTTGACCTAGGTCAAAGTCGACTGGAGGCGTGTAGCATAGTGCCGGGCAGCACGGGCTAGCTCGCCGGGGGGAAACGACTGCGTGGCTCTGCTGGCAAGCGGCACCAACGACACATGGCTGACAGTGAGGTTCGGGGAGCGGCCAGCGATGGCAAGCAGCGGCAGTTGCACGGCGGTGGCTCGGTCCAACGTGCCGGTGGCTAAATGGCAGCGCAATCGACCCAGCCGAGTACCCCTACAGCATCTACACGGATGTGTGGATGCAATGGCACGGCTAGTTGCCGATGGGCCCAGCTGCGGTTCAGATGGCGGCAAGCGCACACGGGTAGCGGCAGCTCGACCACTGTGGACTATAGTGACAGTGACGGGCTGAAGAGAAAAGGACACGTCTGTAAGGAAGAGGTGAACAAGATGAAGCTCATCGTGCAGTTGGCTGGGCCAAAGAGATGGTGTGGTGGCGGCTCAACGGAGGAGGGGTGATGCAAGGCACTGGCAACGAAGAAGACGACAGCACGAGCTTCAATTTGGCGGGGAAACGTAACAATATGATTGGGGAGGGCACTAGCGACCTTCCTCCTTGCTTCAAGGTGCTCGGGTCCTATCAAATCGAGCTCGAGCTCGATGGAGTTCACAATGGCACGATGGTGGGCTATGCTCTGCTCAGTGCTGCTCGGCTGGTTGAGAGAGAGAGAGAGCATAGGAAGAGCAAGTGAGGGAGGGAGAGAGATAGAGACGCAAGGGGAGGGGATAAGGGCGGCCGAAGGCACTGGATGCCTCGGTGGCTGGCGACATGGCCGGTCAGCTGCAAATGTCAACAAAAGTGGAGGCTACCCTATCGAAGCTGCCAATTGAGACAGAGGAGGGAGAGGATGACAGTAGGGCTGCGATGAACATTGACCAGCAGAACAATACTTTGGTTTCTCCTTCTCTGATCCAAATAAACACATTTCCAAGCCTTAAAATTTCTAAGACAAAATTTTTTTGGACTATATAATTCTTGTGCAATCCATTTTAACTTGTTTGACCTAAAAAGACTGAGCTAATTTTGAATTAAAATTCTCCAAAAATGCAACTATTTCTAAATTGGACCAATTTTTAAGGCTTTAAAATAATTCCCAAAATTTTGGAAAAATCATTAATATTCTTCACATTTCATGGACTAATTTATAAAATTATCACCAACCCTATGTTTCATAGCAATTTTGTGAGTTGCTTCACAAGGCATCAATTATTATTAAACTTAATCTTTGATTGCATTAATTACTTGCTTAAACTTCAATTTGATGCTCATAAATGCTTAATGACACGTTTAAGGACTTTGGGCTGTAACAAAACTCCCCCCTCTTCAAAGAATCTCATCCCGAGATTTGGGTGAAGTTTTGGAAAGAGAGTAAGGAAATTAGGGGTTCTAGGAATGGAACGGTAAAGGCATAAAAAAGACGACACGACCATGTGTTTCTTAGTTCCATATTCACCTAGATAAGTTAACCGTTCAACAAGGATTCTACAAGAAAACAAATGGGTGTGGGGTGAGCGATAATGGTGATTGAGTACATATCTAAGAAAAGTAGGAATACAAGATTCCTACAAAAGCAAGGGTGGTGTGGGTGGGATGATAGAACTTTCATTTCTCAAAAGTGAACTCATCTCAACAATAAGAAAGGAGTTTTATGACATATACATTACTATAGCATCATTTATATATTAGAGAAAAGCTCTGGAAAATCAGTGAGAAGCTGATCTTCATGTTCCCACGTTGCTTCAGCCCCGTTTGGATAGGTTATGGCTTTTGTAGAAGCAACTGCTGGCTGGTTGGCCAGGGAAGTGGTTGTGGCTGTTGGGCTTCTGAGCTGGGAAGAAAGCCATTTGGAAAGCTGGCTTTTGCATAGGCTGGCTGTCTGCTGTAGTTGTGGCTGAATGAGGAAATATCTGAAATACCCTTGGTTTAGCTGATTAGTTGTAAATATATTGTTAAAGCATAATTGACCTGTTTGAACCCTGATAAAGCTGCAATGACATATGTACGAACAATGACATCAAACAATACATGCATTTCTAATAGAGAAGATTCAACAAATAGTAGGATATACCGAAGACTTATTCGGCAAATAGTAGTAGTAGCATGTAATGGAAATATTCAACAATTAGTAGGATATGTCTCGTTACCATACCAAAGTCTTATTTGGCATATACTAGTAGTAGCATGTAATGAAAATATTCCTAAATTTTCCTTGCCATCAAAGAGGTAGCAATACTGTCACGAAACTAGTTCATGTCTTGCTCATCGTGCTCTATAACGGTGTCACCATCACCTCCCACTTGAGCAACTTTCAGAACGTAGTCCTCATCAGTGTCACATTTTTCAAAGTCCTCATCATGTAAGGCACTGTCACGTATGAAATTATGAAAAGCCATACATGCAAGAATTATTTGATTTTACTTCACCATTGGGTACGCCGATATGCCCAATAAGATCCTCCATCTCATCTTTAAAACACCAAATGACCTCTCAATTACATTTCGAAGAGAGGAATGAGCATGATTAAACACTTCATACTTCCCACTTGGTTGTCGTCCTTAACGAAATTCCTGAAGATGATACTTCTTTCCCTTGTAAGGTGCAAGGTATCCGTGTTTGTTTGGATATCCGGAATCAACTAGATAGTACATACCTACATGCAAGGTACAGGTGGGTGAGGTAAACTTGTCGCATATTTCCTTAATGAGTCGTTGAATATACGCGTATCATGCATTGACCCCAGCCATTCGACCACCACAAAGGTAAATCTCATACCAAAGTCACAAACAGCCATCACATTTTGCGTTGGATAGTCATGTCGACTGGTGTGATTGACAATCTCATCGTTAGGTACAATGACACGTATATGTGTACCATCTATTGCACTGATGCATCTATTAAAATGAGAAAAAACCTACCATCTTGCAGTCTAGAATGCATGATGTTAAAGTTTGGATCCCTAGGTCTAATGTTTTGTGCAGTGAAGGCATTGACAGAACGCAAGACATGTAGAAATTTTCTACAAATTGATTCTTCAAACCTCTTGAACTTATTATTTGCTTGCCTAACTGATTCTCCTGCTCCTACCATCCATAGAAATATAGCCAAACTTTCAACTGAGGTACATAACCTTCTTGATTTAAGGTTATAGTTTGCAACTAAAGTGTCATGCAATGCATAGAATACTTCCGGAGCCATCATGAACATTGAGTAACAATCCCATCATTGGCTATTTGTTCCATTGTCCACTCATAACCAGTTTGTTGTGGTGTCCTAGATGATCTTTTGTTCTCATATGTTTCGTAGTAAGAGTTACCTACAAAACCAGCCCTTATAACATATGGAAGATGCTACCTCATTGGAACCGCAACCTCTTCCACATTCTCCTCTTCAACTTCAAAATCCTCCCAAGATAATTTGAACATAGTTTGAGAGTCATCCACATGAACATGGAAATCAGGCCATAATACTTCATGCGAATAATCTATCTACACATGACAACACAGTAATTCAGCATCCATTTGAACAACAGATAAGTTTACCATAAATTTTAAACCACAAGTACACATCTCAATTATTACAACAAAGTCCAAGTGAATTAGCAAGACACATATTAGTTTGACAAAAACAGTAATTGTTCAAACAGTGGTACAATAGATGGTTTGAAGCATCACTTCTTGCTCAACTCATTTTGCATCCTCTGAAGCCAGTCAAGTCTCCCTCCATCTATCTCGAAAGAAGTAAACAACTCTCTGTAGTCCGCCTTCATAAGAATCTTTGTAGCTATGAAATGTAGTTCAGTTCCTTCATTCACACCACATCTAACAACCAATCTTAAAGAATCTTTGATGGTGGGAGGAGTTGCAATTGGTGACATGTTGGTTGACCTTTCAGATGTGGCACTGCTCAAAAGGGTGACCATCTTCGTAAACTCCCTGACCATAGGACTATTGTCCTTGCGCTTCTTCGCATTACTAGGACCACTAGAGGATGCATGCCTTTTCCTTTCTTTGGGTTCTTCACCACATCCTTATCGGTGGAGGACTCCTCGTCACCAACTGCACCAATCCCATGGTCCTCTACATGCTGCCCAGGTATGGTCGAGGATATACCTGTGACATGGACCTTGTTGAACATGACCTTCATGTCGTCCAGATGGTCAGGAGGCCCAAACCTAAACTTTGCTGCTTTTAGATGGGCATGCCATGGAAACAAAATTGTGTAAGCACCACGTAATAGTACTGCAATATTGTAAGAAAACAATATCAACTACACATAAGCATTCACCTATACTTTCTAAGACTTTTTCAAATCCCAATACACCTTACATTTTGAGACGGAGAGAGTATTGCTCTTACTATTACTTATTGGGATAAGTAATGCTTTTTGCTCAGCTCTAAAGCTATATATGTATACATCACTGAGGTGCATATAATACGAGGGTTCCTCTACTTTGTGTAGGATATCATGAATGGATTAATCATTATACTCTATCCGTCTCAAAATAGATGATATTTTATTGTTGAGCATGAGTATTAAGGTGAATGATAAAATGATCATTTTACCCTCTTTTAATACCATTTATTATATGGGAAATGAAAGTTTCATTGGGAAGGAAGTTATTTAATGGAGGGGGTAGGATTGGAAAATTTGGGCTGAAGTTACCTCAAAATCGTAGAACATCATGTATTTTGAACATTGTAGAAGGGGCAAAATGTCATCTATTTTGAGATAGAGGGAGTAGCTTCAATGGTTCTATTGGATGGATATGGTAAGATCATTGCACTTTTAAGTCACCACTACAAAAACAATCTTTCTTGTCCCCTTATCACCTTCAGTTCTTATCAAGAACCAGCAATAATATTCCATCTAGAAAGAATTGGTAGTGAAAATCAATTATCACTACTGGTTCGTGTCAAGAACTAGCACTAATACTATCATTGCCGATTCTTGATATGAACTGGTAGTGATATGGATATTTATTGCTAATTCTTGGTATGAACCGGAAGCAATAATGAATGACAACCCATATTCAAAAATCCTTAACTCTTTCATACAAAATTGAATGGAGACAAACTTTATTTGAAAATTGTAGCTCTCGGCAAGATCTAAAACTTTGTAGTTGACAGCCTTTTCATTTGATTTTATTTATAGGCCCAAATAGTTATCTAAAATTTCGGCCAAGAAAGGTCAAAATAATAAATTATCACATAGCCATCAGCTACAACTATGATGTGGAGTGATAAGGAAGCTATGTTTGAGGGGTGAGGTCATGCATTCGACTCACAGAAACATCACACATGCGTATTTTGTGTGATTTATGACTTGCGACATGTGGCGGTGGTGTGGCTTGGGTGAATTTTTTGGCCCGAAAATTGTACGAATTTGGGACCAACTATCACTGTTGGTTCCTGCATAGAATCAGATAAAGTAGACGGTGTGTCATAGATGATTTCTTAGAACCTGTCACTAACAAAATACCCTCAGATGGTTGCTAAGCCAGACATGTCTATAACAAGACCGCCATCTGGGTATGCCTGAACTCATAGATGGTTTTAACAAATCCGTATGTTTCTATCATACAGACACAAACGGCGTTTAGAAAAATCCATCTCAGATATTTTCACAGACGGTTTTTGTAAGATCTTTCTATTGTCTCTATGATAGATACAGACTAATTTTATGAAAACCTGTCTATATTTAATGACCTGTGAATTATTTCAAATTTGATTGCTCGCCTTCTCTAGCTCTGTTAGCTTCCCACACACACAATCCACTCGTCTCCCCTTTGTCTTTGGCTTCCCACACACACAATCCGCTCGTCTCCCCTCAATATAAAGCACTTGGTTGTGTTTATATTCCTTGCTCGCTATCCTAGTGTTCATATCTTGCACACACATAGCTACTACAGATTTTTCAACGTTGGAGAAACGAGATCTGGGGCTCGAATCACTTTCATTGCACTGAGGTGAGTATCATAGAGTTCTCATCATGGTTTAGTTAGGGTTTGTTAGGTCTTTCTTTGATCTATGTAACTAAGGGTAATGCCTTGTTTTCATCACAGATCTACAATGGCTCAGTTTACGGTAATCAAGCAGCGGCAGGATGTGGTTGTCCTATGGCTACCTCCACGGTGTGGATGCTTGGCGTCGACTTCGAACGGGTGGAGTTTGTGTTCTTTGCTACCGTGAAGGGCACCTCCGTGGATCCTGTGTTTGATGTGAATTGCATGCTCCATTCTATTCTTACAGATGGAAATTTCAAAATTGTTGTTCATCACAATGGAGATATTTTTGTGAACTACAAGATTGGGTTGAACATGCATTTCTTGCTCAACCATGGCTAGTGGTTTGGTAGCAACATAGTCTAGTTCTGGTTCATGCATGAGATAGTCAAGATGGAGCTTGATCTAAATGATTGCAAGCTGCTCATTGAAGATTATGCTTGGGTTAATGTTGTGTTGAAACGTAGGAGGTTGAGATGATGTCAATAATTTCGCCTTTTTGGAAGACGGTGTCAATCGACCAATGATGTCGATCATTTCGTCCTTCTGGAGGACGGCGTTGCCATGATGTCTATCATCTCGTCCTTTTGGAAGACAGCATCACCAATGATGTATTGCTAAGGATTGTGTTAAGCTAGCTTGGTTTATGTGTTCTGAACAATATGTAAAATGCATCTGTATGATGTTCTTAACCTCTGTGATATGTAAATGTATGTGTTTTGTGTTCTGAATAATGTGTGATCGATGTTATGAACAATGTATGCTGATGTTTTCATCAATATGTGTTAATGTGTTGTTTAATTTGTGAATCATGAAATCTGTATGCCATATCATGAGGGCAGCTATGAAGCAAAATTGCTTGTAGGGGGGAAAGGGTCACATAGACAATTTTAAAAAAACTCTGTTAGTGAGAATTAACATAGACAGGTTTAAACAAAAACCATATGTGACTCTAACTACTCACAGTCTCATAGATGGGTCCCGTCTGTGATCCTTACTACGCACAGATGGTTTTCTAGAAAATTCGTTTGTGTATAATTCTATTACAAATGGAGCTAAAACCGTCTGTAACAAGGTCGATATCAGAAACACGTTTTCAAAGATGGAACCTATAACAGTCTTTGATAGAGTTTAAAATCCACCTATAATAATCCGTTCTGAGGTAGTGCTAGTATCACTGCCATATAATCATTGTCGGTTTGTCAATTGTAAACCGGCAGTGATCATGTTTTATGAGGTGGTGTGTATGTTGTATTGCTTACCAATGTATTGTTGTCATCACTTTATTTGATGTAGACAATCTCATGTCAACTACACACTAGGTTTCATTAATCAAGTGAGATTCGATCGTGTATCCGAAGCTAGACATGTTGTACTACCTAGTGTCTTGCTTATTTTTTGAGATGCACACTACAACAAAACTAGTCATCCATGCCGGGTCATCAGTGCCGGCTAGGTCAGAACCGACACTGATGAAGTATCAGTGCTGGTTCATTTTACAAGTCGGCTCTAATAAATGTACAATATATAAGATGCGCTTTCTTCTCCTCCAAGCTCGAATAAAACAGAATAGACCAATATTCAGAAATCGATTTCTCCCAACATACTCATCCAAAATCAGAGAAAAATATGGTTTTGCACCTCACCTAGGGTTCCCCACAAAATCCTTGCAGTAGCAGCTCTCGTCCTCCTCCCTTTACCTTCTCTTCTCCTCCATCCTGCAGCCCTTCTCCTCATCCACTTCCACCTCCTTCCCCTTCCTCTTGGGTGCCCAGATCAGCAACAGCAGGGGGGAAGAGAGAGGTGCGCCAGCAGCCACAACCAGTGGGGAGGGGTGCCTAGGGTTTGGGTGTGGAGAATAGGGCAGGAGGGAAAAGAGTCGGATTTGGCCAGGGGAAGTAACCTAGGTTCTGCTATTTTTTCTTTTTATCTCAAACTTCGTCAAAAACCCAACTCCACGATCCGAACTCCAAATAGGACGTATGAGTAGTAAAACAGATTCATTTTGACGAGCTCTACGCATGATGGTCTCTGATCGTCTATCCAAGTGATGGATCAAAAAGTCAACTTTTTGATCCCTTTGTATCTTCGTAGTCAACCTTTTCTTCTTTTATGTATTCCTAAGTAGAAAGCATTTTTTTCTCCTTGTACTCTTCCTGCAACTTGAAAACCAAAAGCGATAGAACCAAAAAGCAATGTTTTAACTTCTCGTGCGTCATAGTGCTATCGATCCAACAACGGCCGCCAAGTTTCTTTCGAATTTAGCCAAATCTGTCGACCCAACACTAAAATATAATGACGCATGCATCATGGGTAAAAAATAATTGAGGAAGGTGTCATATGAGAAGGTAAAAAAAACAAAGAACGCTATAGCAATAGGAACAATTAAAAGGAAACTTTCTTCATGAGGCCAGAATCACAAAAGAAGCACTTGATAACGAGTCCAAGGTTGAAAAAAAAAAGTTAGACAACAATTTAAGCTTGGCGAACCACTGATCGAGTCCCTGTCGGAGCTAACAACCAAAATACGAAGATTCATACGTGGTACATGAAACAGTCGAAGGCCGGTTGAGAAATGTTCGCATTCAAAGACAATCATAGTGATTTCCTCCATGTGGACGGCGAAGTCTGGATTTTTTCGATGAAATGTATCAACTATACAAGTAAGACACCCTCGGCAACTCAAAAGGGCATAACTGAAGTAGGATTCCTCGACCTAATAAAAATAAACCAGACGATGGTCGCCACCAAGCCACAAGTAGTCGAGGACTATGTACTTGATTTTATTCTTATATACCAATTAAAGAGCTACATACTTTTACCTTATAATTTCGAGTATGTGTTTCCCTCCATGTTTGTTCTACTCTGTTTTAGCATCACGACGTTAGGACCTAGAACTAATTACCTACGGTGACATATTTGCAGTTTTTATTGGGCCCTCTTTGTTATTCAGACTGACCCTAGTAATATCGTTATCCTCGACGCGAGAAGAAATCTAATAGATGAATACCCATCCGTCATAGACTTGCTACAAAGGTAAACTAATTATTTTGTTGATACTTTAGTAAATTTCAAATTGATTGAATCTAGGTCTAGTTACGGTCAATAATCACACACGTACAGGGTGTACGTGCGCTACATCAAGAGGAATGGATATCACTTTCCGTATCGGAAAGAATGGAAAGTCATAACAAACTTCTCTTGTAGGGTTCAGACTCAGAGCAACAATTTATGTGGCTACTATGTATGTTACTTCATGCATGGATTCACCGAAAATAATTATAGTAGTATTACCAATGCTGAGGTAAGTGATATACATATTGATGATTAATTTTTAGTTCCTACTCATGTTCAAATAGATTGATTTTTTCAATTCTGGTAATTGCAAGAATTCAAGTTGGAAATAGGTATATTCATGCCGCAGAGACAACTCTGCGGGTTCATCAATGACGAAGTTATTCCACAGTCCGGCTAGTACCATATTTTCAAATGATGTTGTTCGGACGCCGTCCCTTCACCTAGCCCATTGAGTTTGTTACCTAATTCTTCTTAAGGCAAAAAGTGTAGTTCAATATCTTTGGTTAACAGGAAAACTTGAATGATATCGTTTCTTACCCTTTTGTTGTATACTTTTGTTAATTATGAACTTTAGTTGTAAACTTGTCTTAGTAGTGAATAACATATGAAAGAATATGGTTATGTATGCATGAATGAGATGACATGTGAATGAATTGTGTATGTATGTGAGATTATATGTGCTGAGATGATTATATGTGCATGTAAAACTTAAATACATATTTATCTTGATGTTGTGCTGTTGTCGAAAACGGCTATATTCTGTACAAAGAGGAGGGGCCATCAGTGTCGGCTCATGATAAAAAGTCGGTACTTATAGTCCTCGTATTAGTGTCAGCTTGTCCTATAAACCGATACTAATAGTCTCAATATCAGTGCCTTCCTTGTTATGTACTAGCACGAATGAACCGGTAGTGATAGTCTACGAGTATCAGTGCCGAGTAATCAGTGACGATTCAAAAACCATCACTAATAGTATTTTTATGCTAACACTGATGACTCTTTCTGTAGTAGTGACCTTTTATGCTGACCTTAATATTACTTAGCTTTGTCAGTTTACCTATACTTTGGCATGTTTGCGGGCTTTAAACTATTTTTTAATTTCTAAATATATTTATTCTTAACGGGTCGTGTTTTTGCCAAAGTTTACTTTTATACTTGTGTATGGTATCTACGTTTCTAGTTGGAGTGTTTGAACTGGATGGATCTCATCTAACTATCGATCTGTGACTACTAATCACTAGTTTATATGCTCCAGCTGAAATCGTAGATACCATGCACAGGCGAAATGTAAACTATGGCAAAAACACACAGCCATCACGTTTAAGAATATATCCAGACAACTCTCACTTCAATAAATAGTTTGCAGAACGCAAAAACACCAAAATATAGGAAACACCTAAATATAGCCAATTGATGAAGGTAAAGAACATTAAGGATGACCTCAAAAATGTCCAAAAACATCATTTCCATTGTCTCTTGAGTAGTGAAACCAAGTGTAGAAAAATGACATGAGATTGACTACATCAAAATAAAAGTGGCGACACGAACAGATTGGCTACCAGTACAGCATAGTAACATCAAAATGCAATGATCTTACCATATCCATCCTGTAGAACCATTGTAGCTACAACAATTAACCCATTTTTGGTAGCCAACTCAAAGTGGAGGAGCTCACGTGCCAGATGTGCTTCAGTGACACGTATATATCTAGGGTGAAATCCATTCAGATAGTTTACTCTCAATCCGAGTTGGAATCGAAAACGGATATATTTTTCAGAATTGGTATTGGATATTTTCGGCTCGGAATCGGCATCGGATATTTTTTTTGGAATTGGCATTGGAATCAGTGTAGCGGTTTCCATGGAATCAGCATCAGCATCGGACATCCGGAATACCCGAGTTCGGATATTATCTGAAGTCCAGTTCCAATACTCTCAAAATTCAAAACATTATTGAAATAATCATAAAATTTGTCTTTTTTTTTCTTATTGTACATATCATATTTTTATCTAAATTTTTTGTGAGAGTTAGACCATAGTATCCTCTACATCAAAAAAATTTAGAATTTTTCATGATAATTTTGATAGTGTTTTGAATTTTGAGACCAAGAGAACAGAGTATTTTTTAAAAAATTTTAAATGTATCTCCCATTACCTCTCAATCGTTAGTTGCCGTACATGCCGCAATCAAGGGTAAGGATGTGGTCATCTGCCGGTTCCTGTCCACGCTCGCAGCCGCATGCAGCATGGGGCTATGTGTTCTTGCTATCTTCTCCCCCTACAATGTCTTCTCTTTTCTATTTGTGTATATATTATCTTTAATATTTTACTAGCTTTATAAATTTATAATGAACTAAGTTTAAATATATGTACCGAGTCTAAGTATTATGTGAACCTGTAGTAATCCTAACGCGTGAGCTTGTGAAGTTACGATGAACTAAGTTATGTGTTTATTATTCAAATGACCAAATGTATAGACTATATTATCTTAGCTATTACATATTATCTTTCTAGTCTAAATATATTCTTTGTTTTGTCTTACATATAATTTGAGTGGTCTTTCATATTCCGATAAATATTCGCCGGTCATATTCGTTTTTGATCCATATTCATTTCGTATTCGTCTCTGACATTATCAGATCATATTCGTATCCGAACTACCCGTATTCGAATCCATTTTCAGCAAAAATAAAATGGTTTCAAATACAGTGAAGGCATGTTCTGACCGATTCCAAGCCATTTTCATCCCTCTATATATATCTCTATTGATGCGCAACACAAGCAATAGTTATCCCTAAAAAGTGATAAAAGAGAAACTGTTAACAGCCAGGTGTTTATTATTACTTGGTCGCAATTTGATACACGTCACTGGTGGGACATTAATCTCATGTATGTAGTCAACTATTAAAATTTGGAATTGAAGTGTGATACTCATGAGATTTGTAGAGTACATGAACTGAACACGTAATTTAAGAACAAAGTAAATAAATGGCATTCAACCTACTTGTATTTCTGTCAACATTCCAAAATTTCTGTTGATTGGGTGCATTGAGATATAGTTTTTATGATAACATGGAAAATAATGCACTTGTTGTCTTCGTGATCACAGTTATCCTTGAATTCATCGTGTTACGTTTCCCTTCGTAAGACGTTCATGCATTTATCATAGTACGAGCTGGGTTTGTGCTAGAGAATAATATGCCTCCATCATCTGAACCTACATTGTTTGTGCAAAAAAAATAGTATGTAATTGTTTATCTAGCCATCATAAAACTTCCTTAAAAAATGAATATGCACAAGAAAAAATGTGTTCATATTTATTGTTTCTGCTTTAAGAATAACCCTAAGTTGTTGACATAGTCGTTTACGTAGCTCAAAATCTAAAAAACAACGAATATGCAAAAGTAAAAATATGTGTTTCTATTTATCTCAAAATCTAAAAAAAATGAATATGCACAATCTCAAAATCTACTCTTGACTATTGACTTAAAAATGCACATGAGATCTGCAAAATCAAGAGAAAAATAAATTATGTGTATGTATGTACTAATTCAGCTTATTCAGTTATACAGGTTTGAAGTAAAAAATTGAACTAGACAAAATAGTCCAGATGACCAAGTTTATCGTGTACTTCATTTTGGTTAGTTATCTATTTCACCCATTAATTACAATGATACCATTTTCCTTCAAGTATGTTTGGTAGAGTTTTTTTTATCTAAATTCTCTAGAAAAATGATTATGTAGATGAAAGTAATTCTCTAAGATAAATTTTACGGAGGAAGTAATTCTATAGGGAAAGTGAATCAGAGAAAGCTGAGTTTTTTCTTTCTTAATACCTATTCATTTTAGAGAATTACCCCTACAGAATCACTATATGAGCTAAAAATTACAAGAACAGAGCTCACACTGATTGATCTGTTAGCTCCGACTAAGAGGCAATTCATCTAATAATTGTGCAGCTTAATAGAATAATAAAATTTCTGGTATTTGTCTATGTAATCTAAAATATATATTTGATTTTAATCATACATATGATTTCAATGATTCTTTTACCAGAAGGAGAATGTGTAATTAAAAATTTTAAAGTCGTTTTTAGTTGTTTACGCTCAGCAGTTTTTAAAAACCCTCACCGATGACGTTAACTAAGCTGATTACGCGATCACTTAACGGGCTATTGAGAAGTTGTTCGGGCCAAGCCCATCTTATCGATTTTGGTCCAGCCGATCCGTCCCAGTAACTTGCGCATTCCACAGCCACTTGACCCAAGGGCATGCAAATGCAATGCAACACAACGCATCACCAGAGCGAACCAAGTTACACTCTTAACCCTGGTTATCCTGGCACCCAACCCAACCCGGATTTCATGGGTTCTCATATCACCTACTCGAGATTTCGAACACCTCTAGATTAATTTTTTAGTCGTTCCAAAATATTATCCTATCATTACTAAGTACAAGAGAAATAGGACTCGTCGCTGGCAAAGCATTAAAGTTGAATCATGGCAGCAGAAAGTTTACATGGTGGTGAAAAAGATTCTCTGTCATGAATGCGAAGGGATCGTCATTCCATCCTTTTGACTACTCCCATGCACTGGAAAACCCAGTGGGTAAATGACTACACCGAAGTCCGCCTCTTTGTTCGCGTCGGTCAGCTAAAAAGATGTAGCCTTTATGACCGAGCGTCGCTTGGGCGTCTGTGACTCAGAATGCAAGCATGCTCGAAATTAATGCTCAGGAGGTAAGACGTCTTTCCTCCTGACCCGCACCAAACATGAATTCAATTATGGATCCTCCTCCTCCTGAGTAGATGCCTTCTTCTCCCGACTACTCACCATTTTTCCCTGAGTACACACCCTCACCCCGCCATCGTCAAGTTTTCTACTCCTAGTATACATGAAGCCTCCAACTGGCTATTGAGGAAGGATTCCCAAATATGCAGTCCAAAAAACCGAATGTGTGTATGGATATAAGTTACCAAATTACGGTTTATCTCAGTTTTTTTAAGGTATCTGTTCAAGGATAGGCGAAAAGATATATATTAATAATATGATAACGAATATTACAAAATATATTCTAGGTACTTACACATAAAACTTACGAAGTTGGTCGATATTCCAAGAATTTTTAAGGATTTAACCATGCTCTATGGCTACATATACGACCCTGCTCAGTTACATTCGACCACCCTATAAGAACCTTCCCACTTTGGAGATAGCTTGTTACTGTTCTTCTAGCTCTGTACGAGTCACCAAACCATATCTCCGGATTCGAAGGATCTTTTACATATGTTTTGGTCATAGTAGCGTCAGAGAATTTGCTGAGACCACGCTGATCTCTTGTGTCCTTTTTTCCTCGAGAACATTAAGGTTATCATATCTTCTTGGGAATTCATCCTTGTTAGCATATAGTTTGACTTGGGGAGATTTGATTTTAAGTTCACAGGGTAGCATTGCTTCGACCCCGTAGACTAGGAAGAAAGGTGTTTCATCCGTCGTCCTACTGAACGTAGTTCGAAGTGCCCAGAGTACATTAGGCAACTTAGAAGCCCAAGCTTTAGCGTAGGCAGATAAATAGTTGAAAATGCGGGTTTTGATTCCTTGAAGTATTAGGTCATTCGCCCGCTTGACCTGTCCATTGCTTTATAGATGTGTCACAGACGCAAAGCAGACTATAATGCCGAGTTCTTTGCACTATTTGATGAACGCTGCACTGGAAAACTGAGTATCGTTGTTGGTGATGATTCTACTTGTATGTCGAATCTTGTCATGACGCTTTTCATAATGAACTTCTTGGCGACCGTCGATGTAATTTTTTTGACTGAATCAGCTTCAATCCACTTGGTGAGGGTATCAATTGCAATGAGTAGGAACTTAAAGCCCTTGAACGCTACTGGAAATGGCCCCAAAATGTCCAGCCCCCATGTTGTGAATGGCCACGACAGAGGTATCGTCTTTAGGCTTGACCGAATTGGTGTATTCTTCTGCTATGAAATCTAATAGATGAATACCAATCCGTCATAGACTTGCTAGAAAGGTAAACTAATCATTTCATTAATACTTTAGTAAACTTCAAATTGATTGAATCTAGGTCTAGTTACAGTCAATAATCACACACGCACAGGGTGTACGTGTACTACATCAAGAGGAATGGATGTCACTTTCCGTACCGGAAAGAATGGAAAGTCATAACCAACTTCTCTTGTAGGATTCAGACCCAGGGCAACAATTTATGTTGCTACTATATATGTTACTTTATGCATGGATTCATTGAAAATAATTATAGTAGTATTATCAATGCTGAAGTAAGTAGTATATATATTGATGATTAATTTTTAGTTCTTACTCACGTTCAAATAGATTGATTTTTTCAATTCTAGTAATTTCAAGAATTCGAGTTGGAAATAGGTATTCTCATGCCGCAGAGAATTATCACACTTCAGAAACAACTCAGTGGGTTCATCAATGATGAAGTTATTCCACAGTTCGGCCAGTATCATATTTTCAAATGATGTTGTTCAGACGCCGTCCCTTCACCTAACCCATAGAGTTCGTTACATGATTCTTCTCAAGACAAAAAGCGTAGTTCAGTATCTTTGGTTAACAAGAAAACTTGAATGACATCGCTTCTTACCCTTTTATTGTATACTTTTGTTAGTTATGAACTTTTGTTGTAAACTTGTCTTAGTTATGAAAAGAACATGGTTATGTATGTATGAATAAGATGATATGTGAATGAATTATGTATGTATGTGAGATTATATGTGCTGAGATGATTATATGTGCATGTGAAACTTAAATACATATTTATCTTGATGTTGTTTGTTGTCAAAAACGGCTATATTCTGTACAGAGAGGAGGGGCCATCAGTGTCGGCTCATGATAAAAAATCGGTACTTATAGTCTTCATATCAGTATTGACTTGTTCCATAAACCGGTACTAATAGTCTCAGCATCAGTGCCGGTTCATTGTTATGTACCGGCACGGATAAACCGGCATTGAAATTTTGTGACTATTAGTGTCGAGTAATCAGTGACGGTTCAAAAACCGTCTCTAATAGTATTTTTGTGCTAACACTGATGACCCTTTCTGTAGTAGTGACCTTTTATGCTGACCTTAATATTACTTAGCTTTGTCAGTTTACCTATACTTTGGCATGCCTGTGAGCTTTAAACTATTTTTTATTTTATAAATATACTTATAGTCTTAACGGGTCGTTTTGCCAAAGTTTACTTTGACACTTGTGTATGGTATCTACGTTTCTAGTTGGAGTGTTTAAACTGGATGGATCTCGTCTAACTATCGATCTGTGACTACTAATCACTAGTTTATATGCTCCAGCTGAAATCGTAGGTACCATGCACAGGCGAAATGTAAACTATGGCAAAAACACACAACCATCACGTCTAAGAATATATCCAGACAACTCTCACTTCAGTAAATAGTTTGCAGCACGCAAAAACACCAAAATATAGGAAACACCTAAATATAGCCAATTGATGAAGGCAAAGAACATAAAGGATGACCTCAAAAATGTCCAAAAACATCATGTCCATTGTCGCTTGAGTAGTGAAACCAAGTGTAGAAAAATGACATGAGATTGACTACATCAAAATAAAAGTGGCGACACGAACAGATTGGCTACCAGTACAACATAGTAACTCATGAGATTTGTAGAGTACATGTACTGAACACGTAATTTAAGAACAAAGTAAATAAATGGCATTCAACCTACTTGTATTTCTGTCAACATTCCAAAATTTCTGTTGATTGGGTGCATTGAGATATAGTTTTTCTGATAAAATGGAAAATAATGCACTTGTTGTCTTCGTGATCACAGCCACATATGTAGTGTCCAGCAGTAGTCATCCTTGAATTCAACGTGTTACGTTTCCCTTCGTAAGACGTTCATGCATTTTTCATAGTACGACTGGGCTTGTGCTAGAGAATAATATGCCTCCATCATCTGAACCTACATATTGTATGTGCAAAAAAAAGTATGTAATTGTCTATCTAGCCATCATAAAAGTTCCTATTAAAATGAATATGCACAAGTAAAAAATGTGTTTATATTTATTCTTTCTGCTTTAAGTATAACCCTAAGTTGTTAACATAGTCGTTTATGTAGCTCAAAATCTAGAAAACAACAAATATGCAAAAGTAAACTTATGTGTTTCTATTTATCTCAAAATCTAAAACAAATGAATATGCACAATCTCAAAATCTACTCTTGACTATTGACTTATAAATGCACATGAGATCTGCAAAATCAAGAGAAAAATATAGATTATGTGTATGTATGTACTAATTCAGCTTATTCAGTTATACAGGTTTGAAGTAAAAAATTGAACTAGACAAAATAGTCCAGATGACCAAGTTTATGGTGTACTTCATCTTGGTTAGGTATCTATTTCACCCTTTAATTACAATGACACCATTTCCCTTCAAGCATGTTTGGTAGAGCTCTTCCTGATATAAATTTTCTAAGAAAATGATTTTGTGCATAAAAGTGATTCTCTAGGATATACTATACAGAGAGAGTGATTCTGTATAGGAAGTAAATCAGAGAAAATTGAGTTTTTCAGTTCTTAATACCTAGTTCATTTTAAAAAATCACTCTATAAGCTGAAAATTGCAAGGTGTCATTTAACAGAGCTCACACTGATTGATATGTTGCTCCGCCTAACAGGCCATTCGTCTAATAATTGTGCAGCTTAATGGAATAATAAAATTTCTGGTATTTGTCTATGTATTCTAAAATATATATTTGATTTTAATCATACATATGATTTCAATGATTCTTTTACCAGAAGGAGAATGTGTAATTAAAAATTTTAAAGATGTTTTTAGTTGTTTACGCTCAGCAGTTTTTAAAAACCCTCACCGATGACGTTAACTAAGCTGATTACGCGATCACTTAACGGGCTATTGAGAAGTTGTTCGGGCCAGCCCATCTTATCGATTTTGGTCCAGCCGATCCGTCCCAGTAACTTGCGCATTCCACAATTTCATATTGTGACCTGACTTGACCACTTGACCCAAGGGCATGCAAATGCAATGCAACACAACGAAATCACCAGAGCGAACCAAGTTGCACTCTTAACCCTGGTTATCCTGGCACCCAACCCAACCCAACCCAACCCAGTGGAATCCCAAGCAGAGAGCAGACACGGAGACACCTAACCAGAGATTCCAACGCACTTTGCCTCCCGGGCGGCCGTCGCTTTCGCTGGCCCTGCTTTTCTCTCTCTGCTTTGCTTTCCCGTAGTCGCTTTCGCCTCCATCACCACCGCACAATTTTCTCCTAGTTTTTCCGCACCCCACCGCACTTAGCGCCTAAGCAAACCAAGCTCCCCAAGGCTCCTCCCCGGCTATAAATTGAGCACCCCTTCCAAGCCCCAATTCCCTTTTCCCCCTCGCCCTACGCCCCAATTCCCATTTCCCCGGTTGCTCTGCTGCTGCTGCTGCTGCTGCTGCAGACTGCAGTGCAGTTGACCTCTCCCCTTAGCTACCTACCCAGCCTGCATCTTCGAACACCTCCAAAACTTTTAGTTCCCTGTGCCTTGGAGATTCTGTCTGACAGTTTCTCATCGTACAGGCTCTAGCAAGTGTTTGTGCATGCAAGATTCTGCCGGAATTTCGGTCCGAAAACCTTGCTGATCAGGGCAAGACCCTGCCCATTTTTTTGCAAGAAACCTTGCTGTGCAGGCTGTCACTCTGCCAGAATTTTTTACAAGAAACCTTGCTGTTTAGGGCGTCACTCTGCCAAAATTTTGACCTTGGATTCTTGATTGGTCAGGGGGAGACTCTGTCCGAATTCCCACTACTACACCCTGTTTGTTTGAAGGGAAACTCTGCCGAAATTTTGTTTTGCTCTCCGGTTGCTTCTGTGACTTCTCTCCATGCTTCTGCTGCGAACCTTTTGATGCTGCTGCTATTATACATCCATCCCCCGTGTTTATGATAACTTTCACCGTCCTTGTCCAGTCCTTCTCCGTCGTCTTCCTCTACTGGTTCTATGTCTTCTCATAATTAACCAGCTGCACGTGATTTGTTCTTCAAGATTTACGTGCTGATTTCTGTTAGTTAAGAACTATTGTTAGTTAAATCTAGAACGAAAGTGATTAACCAAGTAAGGCAATTAAGAGGTGATACATCGAAACAACATGGCCTCTCCCGGCGTGGTGTCGTCTACTGTGACCACGTCGTCGCCGTCGACCGGGTCCGAGGGTGCCTGTGAGCCCCAGCTGGCGGCTGTGGCAGCAGCAGCTGTGACGGCAGAGAGGAAGCGGAAGCGGAAGGAGTCGAACCGGCTGTCCGCGCAGCGGTCCCGCGCGCGCAAGCAGCGGCAGGTTGACGACCTCACGGCGCAGGTGACCGCGCTGCGCGCCCGGAACGGGGCCGTGGCCGCGGCCGCGCACGACGCCGCGCGCCGGTGCGCCGCTGTGCAAGCTGAGAACGCGCTCCTGCGCGCGAGGACGCTCGAGCTCGGCGAGCGCCTGCAGTCCCTCACCGACCTCATCCAGTGCATGGACGCCGCCGCCTACAACTTCAACCCGTCCCCCTTCGCCGGCGTCGTGCACCAACAGCCGCCGCTCCTCGACGCGAACATGTACAACTACTACTAGCAGTCTACTAGATCGTGTCAACAAGAGGTCATTGCCAAGATAACTGTACCTAATAGCTCAAGTTGTGTGTATGCTGCCATGCAGCTAGCTATGTGTTTGTGTTGTTTCTGTTTACTCGACTCCCTGTCATGTTGTTATTGGGTGGGCATTGGGCAAGGGCAAAGATGGGTATAATTTTGTGGTGTGTGACTTTATAGTGTGATATGGACGTCAAGGACAATGTATGTGATTATTCGGATGCCCTTGTTGACACGATGTCATATCATTCACACACTTGCAAATATTTTTCTCTGTGATGGTGAGAAAAGAACTAATTCTGCGAGAAAGATGGACGGCCACAAATTGATTGATTGATCATCGTGTCCAAAGGATTTGTTACAAGATTCTTAAGTATAGTTTATGGTCCTGATAGGTGGCTTCTAGAATTTCATATCTTTGTGACCTCGTTGGACCACCTAACGTCCATTTATAAAAGAAAACTTCGATATATAAATTTTGTTGCACTTACTGTGAACTCTTTGATGATCAGGTTTATCTAGAGTTTTCTTCTCTATTAAATGCGATCGAAAATGCAAAAGATACTAGCCTATAAGAATCATATCATTGTAATTGTAGCTGACAAGTGGACCCTTGAAAGCTGAACGACCTATGTACAAGGTGTTGGACACATCGTCCAGCAACTGATGGTGAACAATCTTACAAGAAGTTCATTCATCTGTACTTCTATAAAGATGGACGAGTCAGGGTAGATCTCAACGATCTCCGCTTTACATCCACAGACAAAGTTAGCCCCAGTCTCCTTCCTCCTCAATTGTTTGAAAACTTTAAATCAAATTGGAAACCTGTAATTAATAGATGTTATCAGAATTAAAAATATTAAAACACATCATTATTTCCTTCTATTTACAAAGGTGCATCATCAACTTTTTTGTTTTTTAATTATTTTCTGATGAAATTTTTTACTTTTGTCATAATATTGTTGATTTTATGTGTGTGATTGCTAGTTATGTGTCATCTGCTTTAGACATGACACTTCGTTCAAATTCATCTTTCTATAATGACTTGATGAGTGTCACCAAAGGCGCAAAAGTTCGGCCACAGCTATTACACTAGCATGTGACACCAGAGAAAATAGCGTGGCCCACATGTCATGTCTGATATTATTTATGGACTGACTGATGCCACGAACGAATCTAAGACCAGAAGAAACTTTGCAATTGCAAGGGAAGTGGACTGCACGAGTGAAGGAACCAGCTTTAAAGCTGTGGCTGTGTTTGTGTGAGAGATTCTTTTCTAACCTTGGAGGGGCAGCAATGAGATCTTTGGAAAGCGGCAAATCATTTGCAAAGGGGTGAGAGGAGTTAGGGATGGACAGGGTCGATGACGTTTTAGTTGAAGGGACCCCACAACAAAAGCCTTCCTGCCGTCCTTCCATACTTAGCTTTTCACAATTACACAAAAGGTGAATAGAATGGTCATAGCTGGTGACCGGTTTGTTGCTTTATTTCTTCTCTACTAATCTTAATGCCATGAGCGTCTAACTTGTAAAAAATGACATCCCTATGTACTTCGGACTTACATGTCAGTGAAATATCTAGAGACATCGAAGGATACGTAAAGAGTTCTGATCTTATATAATCAAGGAAAGGAATCACCCTTATTTCAAAAAAAAATTATCACAAATCTGGTAGCTTCTAAAAACTCTGTACTTGCTTCTGTGACATTTCATCCATGCTTCATCCCCGAGCTTTTTATGCTTCTCGTCGTAAGAGAGATCTCTCTCCTGTTGTTCTACCAGGAATGGGACTTTCGTTTAACAATTTCCTAATCTCAAATCAGGTATCTGGTGGAACCAGCATGCCTCACACGTACCCAGATGAATGTCCTGAGCAGATTTTTTTTTTTTTTTTTTTTTTATAAGATCTGAGCAGATCTGTTGGATTCGCATTGAAAAACTGAAAGGCCCCTGAAAGATTCCCAGCATATCCTGAGAACAATACTAATCAATTCAACATAGTGCTGCCAACATGGACCTATCACACAGCACATGAAAACAACAGCCACCACTCTGTTTTTAATACCATTCATTTTGCTAGCAACCAGTTTGATCTGGTTGTTTACATCGCTGTGGATTCTGCAGGTGCAGCTCACACATTTGAGGCCGCCATAAAATTTTTCTAAGCATGCAATGTTTGACCTGATTTCAGAAACAAAGCACTGGGAATTCTCTTGATGTGTCACACTAATTATCTGGTCATTTACATGGAAAACCATGTGTGGCAATGCATAGTAGAAAGAGTGAATTCAGACGTATCTTAATATTGAAACTGCCAAAGAAACTGCCAAAGGATTTTCTATTTATTTTGTATTAATCTGAGTCTGTTACAAGAGGTGTAACTAACCTAGATAGATCTAAATTTAGTCGGTGACTTTCTCTTGGTTTCTGTTGGCTTCTAATAAATTTCTATTGCTTGTCTTGACTTGTTTGGACATGTCCTCCGTAGGGTCTTTTGGCTCCGTATATATAGAGTTGTCGTATGTCTTCTAAACTCATCATTCCTATTCTTGAAGATAAAACTTCTCCGCTATGGGATGCCTTCGATATCTATGGGTGATTTTCTTTCTTTCAAGGATCTCTTTCTCAGAGATAAAGATATACCTTGAGAATTACAGGAAACTCTGAGGTACCCGAATATAGTAACTATCAATTATTCATCGTTAAGTCCCCATCAGGACGTGAAACGGTTCAAATACATAGCTAGTAAAGATAAGCTTTTCATCTGACCATGTCATAGAGTAGACTCAGATTTCCAATTAGGATGAAACATCTAACCGGATTTTCTGGGTTCTCAGATCACCTACTCGAGATTCCAAACACCTCCGGGTAGGTTTTTTAGTCGTTCCGAAAAAATTATCCTATCATTGCTAAGTACAAGAGAAATAGGACTCGTCGTTGGCTAGGCTTAAAAGTTGAACCGTAGCATCATAAAGTTTACATGGTGGTGAAAAGGATTCTCTGTCATGAATGCGAAGGAGTCGTCATTCCATCCTTTTGATTGCTCCTATGCACTGGAAAACCAGTGGGTAAACGACTGCACCGAAGTCTGCCTCTTTGTTCGCGTCGGTCAGCTAAAAGGATGTAGCCTTTATGACCGAGCGTCGCTTGGGCGTCTGTGACTCAAAATGCAAGTGTGCTCGAAATTAATGCTCAGGAGGTAAGACGTCTTGCCTCCTGACCCGTTGGTCTATATAAATCTTCGGGTGCTGGATCTCAGCCACACCAAACTTGAGTTCAATTATGGATCATCCTCCTTCTCCTGAGTAGACGTCTTCTTCTCCTGACTACTCACCTTCTTCCCCTGAGTACATACCCCTCACCCCACCATCGTCAAGTTTTGTACTCCTAGCATACATGAAGCCCCCAACTGGTATTGGGGAAGGATTCCCGGATGAGCAGTCCAAAAAACCGAACGTACGCGTGGGTATAAGTTACCAAATTGTGGCTTATCTCAGTTTTTTTAAGGTATTTGTTCGAGGATAGGCGAAAAGATATATATTAATAATATGATAACAAATATTACAAAATATATTTTAAGTACTTACACATAGAACTTACGAAGTTGGTTGATATTCCAAGAATTTTTAAGCATTTAACCATGCTCCGTAGCTAACCTATACGACCTTGCTCGGTTACATTCGACCACCCTATAAGGACCTTCCCCACTTCGGAGATAGCTTGTTACTGTTCTTCTCGCTCTTTACGAGTCACAGAACCATATCTCCAGATTAGAAGGATCTTTTACAGATGTTCTGGTCATAGTAGGGTCGGAGAGTTTGTTGGGACCACGCTGATCTTATCAATACTTGTGTCTTTTTTTCCTCGAGAACATTAAGGTTATCCTATCTTCTTTGGAATTCATCCTTATCGGCATATAGTTTGACTCGTGGAGATTTGATTTTTAGTTCGCAGGGTAGCATTGTTTCGACCCCGTAGACTAGGAAGAAAGGTGTTTCATCCGGTGCCCTGCTGAACGTAGTTCGAAGTACCCAGAGTACGTTAGGCAACTTAGAAACCCAAGCTTCAACGTAGGTGGATAAATGGTTGAAAATGTGGGTTTTGATTCCTTGAAGTATTAGGTCGTTCGCCCGCTTGACCTGTCCATTGCTTTATACATGTGCCACGGACGCAAAGTAGATTGTAGTGCCGAGTTCTTTGCAAAAATCGATGAATGCCGTGCTAGAAAACTGGGTGTCGTTGTTGGTGATGATTCTACTCAGACATCGAATCTTGTCATGACGCTTTTCATGATGAACTTCTTGGCAGTCGTCGATGTAATTTTTTCGACTGATTCAGCTTCAATCCAATTGGTGAAGGTATCAATTGCAACAAGTAGGAACTTGAAGCCCTCGAACGCCACTGGGAAGGGCCCTAGAATATCCA
Organism: Phragmites australis; assembly: GCF_958298935.1. Lineage (NCBI taxonomy): Eukaryota > Viridiplantae > Streptophyta > Magnoliopsida > Poales > Poaceae > Phragmites > Phragmites australis. The sequence continues at coordinate 23,467,085 of NC_084922.1, forward strand.
GCCCCCAAGTTGTGAATGGCCACGACAAGGGTATCGTATTTAGGCTTGAGCAGATTGGTGTATTCTTCTGCTATGAAATTGGCAGCTCATACACTTTTTTGCTAACTCGCTCGCATTATGGAGAGCCGTAGGCCAATAGAAATCTTGTCTAAATGCCTTTCCGACCAGGGTTCAGAAGAAAGCGTGAGCTTTGCACAACCCCTCCATGGATTTCTTTGAGTATTTCTCTACCCTGCTTCTGAGAAATGCATATAATGAGTACTTTGTGAGCTCCTTTTCAATAAAGAACGTCATCCATCAAGGTATACATCTTGGATCGATGGGAAATTTGCACAGTTAGTGCATCATTCTCCGGCACAACTCGATCTTGAAGGTACTTGTGGATTGCGTTCATCCATTAAACTTTTCTTTTGAGCTGAGCCACGAGTTCCCCCATGACTCCCTTTGGGGCATCAATTCCTAGTGAGCCCTCAAGCTGGTTATAGGTTCCATAGACCATCATTCCTTCGATTGCGTCCTCTGCTAATTTCACAGACGGCTTCGATAGTTTCTCTATGAAAATCCTAGGTTGTCTTGGAGACCGTGAAGATGCCATGCGAGCAAGACTATCAGTGATGCAATTGTCCTTCCTTGCGATATACTTGACCTTGAGTCCAATGAATTTCTTTTCCAGCTTCCTCACCTCTGCGAAGTAGTCCACCATGGTCTTATAGAGGTTTGATACTCCTTACTAACTTGCTTCACCACCAAATGTGAATCCCCTTTCACAAGCAAGCGGTGGATGCCAAGAGCAAAAGCTACTTAGAGTCTAGCGAGCATACCCTCATATTCAGCTACATTATTCATGATCGGAAAATTGATCTGTAGAGCATATTGCAGGCTTTCTTCTATTAGAGAGATTGGTATAATCCTAACCTCTATGCCTTGAACCGTGAGTGATCTGTCAAAGAATAAAGTCCATACATCCAATAAGTTGATGTGGTCATCCTGGGGTTGACCTGGTTCTGTCCATTCAACCACGAAGTTAACAAATGCTTGCGACTGAATTGTTGTTCGAGGCACGAAACGGGCATCGAATTGTCACACCTTGATTTTCAATTTTCACAAATTTCTAAAACTTTCCAGGATTTGTTAATTGCTTAAATAATTAGAGTAGGAAAAGGATCTAGTTTTTATATTCAAATTCAAATTTGAATTAGGTTATAATTGTTTATCTGTATTCATGCTGAATAATATGCATGTAGGTTATATTTTGACCCTTGGCTTTTATCTAGATTTACCTGGATTTTATTCAAGCTCATTTGGGCTTTATTTGAATTCATTTGTGTTATATTTAATTTCCAAAATATCAACATGCTTTCATGAATTCAAATTATTTTTATTAACTTATAAAAGATTTCAAAAGCTTGCTAGAATTTTCCGGAAATTATTTGAGGTCATTTGCTATTTTAATTGGATTTTATTTCCTTTCTTGTTTTTCTTATTTCCATATAAAGAAAAACCCTAAAGCCTTATGGGCCTTAGTCCCTACAGCAACCCGGCCCGTTCCTTTTTTCCACCCCACCTTCGGCCTAGGCCAAGCACAAGGTGGCCTCCTCTTCCCTCTCTCTCTCTCTTCGCCCGGGCCGTGCTTTGGCCCAGCATGTGTCACAGCCGAGTCACGCTCTGGCTCGCTCCCGCACATGCACGCCTGCTTGTCCGAGTCCCGACCCAACTCGCCATCATCATCTCTAAGCTGGACTCCATCACCATTGCCACCGCCATCCCTGAGGCGAATCCGTCACCGCCTTCGAGTCCTGATCCACTACGAGACCATTTCTCCCCACCTATATAATCAAGCTGCCATCGTCTATTTTTCCTCTCGCCCCAATCTTGAGTCGCCCGCACCGAAAACCCTAGTTGTCGTGTAGCTGCCTCGGTCGATCTCACTACCGCACCAAACCCGCCACGCATTGCCCCACCAAGCCACCTTAAAGCTTCACCGCCACCCTCCGGAGCATTTTCCATCATCGCCTTCGCTCCCTAGCCATCGAAGTAGCCTCCCCGCCGTGTTCTTGTGCATCGCCACCGCCTCCACTATCGTCAACCCCCTTCATGTGATGTGCCGCTCGAGGTAAGCCGCTTAACGGATTCCTCTTTCTCTCTTCTTCATGTTTCGCCGCTTGCCGTCACAATCCAAGCACCGGAGCACCGTTCTAGCCAACTCCGGTGGGTCCACCATCGTGCCCAACCTCAGCTCCATCGTGGTTCCGTCCCCTCCAAGCACCACATCGTCCCTGGCCATCTGATCTGAAATAAAAGGTCAAGATTAGATCCAAACCATACCCCTTCGCTAGCAAATTAGAAACCGCCACGTATCCACCATAATCCCAATCAGCTTAGCCTACCACGTCAACAAAATTGATGATGTGTCTGCTACATCAGCATAGGCAAGCCTAGTCATCATGTGCAGTCAATAATTCTTATTTTCTAGTACAAAAATAATTCCAAGGATTCTAGGAAATTAGGAAATTTTGCAGAAAAGCCCATGCAACTTTAAAACCTCATATCCTTTTCTTTTTAGCTCCGATTTGAATGGTTCTTACGCTTAAATTTTTCTAGAAACAAGATCTATCCAACCATGCTAGTTTTAGATAGCAATCCTTGTATCTATATGATAGTTATTCCTAATTAGCATCTAAGATCCCTACAACATGGAGATGTTATTTTGATTAGTAAATTTATGGATGTCACAATGACATATAGGTCATGAACTATATGTCATTGCATCACAAATATGAGTTTATGATATTAAAATAATATATTAATTTATAGGACATATATGCTAATACTTCAAACAATCTTTTCTATCATTTCATTTGAAACCTTAACCCTAGTTCCTATCTCTTTATCTTTCTTCGAATGAAGGCCAGTCAATTCCTTTTTTCTTGTCCCGCCCAATCCAAGATTCCAGTCCATCGTTGTATTTCTCTTATTTTTACAATTTGGAGTTTATTTGGTGTTTATTCGATGTTACTTTTGTTTGTTGATAGAATCCGCGATTAGTCAATAACGTTTTGGATTAGTTCGAGGGACTTCAAGACCATGGTTTCGACAACATTGAGCAGCATCTGGGTAAAAGGCAAGTGTAGTTGATCATTTTGAACATATATTTTTAAATATTTTATTTTACAACTTGCATGCAATGTCTGTTAATCTGATGGGTAGTCACATATGTTAGGGTTTACCTAGTCATTCCTTGAAGCCTCAGTGTGGTTGACATGAGTCTTTTGAGTAGAATTGCTTAGCCATATTGTCGGGATGTTGGGAAGTGTCATTTACAGTATTAGTGGACATATGCAATGATGATGATGAACTTGATATAGTAACATGGAACCCTAGGACTTGGGCAAAGAGTTGGTAGGTTGATGATGGTAAGTGTGGTGGGGTTGTGGATATGTTCCAAGCAAAATTATAGGTTCTGGATGTCCTTTAACATTTGTTATGGTTCTGAATGTCCGTTAACATTTACCTAGGTTCTGAATGTCCTTTAACATTTGCTATGGTTCTGGAGGTCCATTAATATTTGCCTAGGTTTTGGATGTCCTTTAACATTTGTCAAGTCTCTCGTTGGTTATTACCCGGTTGGATAGTCTTTGCCTAAGTGAAACAAGTGTAACATGAATTAATGACCAATTCATGGAGCGAAAGCCTAAGAAATATTGTACCAACAAGATCTAATTAATAGACCATGCTTCGTAGTGATCTCCTGGCGGCACACCATAGGCGTGTGTTAAGTGTCTAGCTAACATGGAAACATGTAAATCATAACTCGTGGGAAAAGTTGGACAACCTATGCAGAGTGTAAAACATTTATAACAATCGTGTCCGCAGTTATTGGAGACTTGGATCCTCACATGATTAGATGGTTTGGTCATGGAATGATTATGGATAAGGTCTGGTGGTATGAGATGGTTATGGTTTGTGAGGTGGGTAGCCTTGAGTGATACTTAATGGGTCTTTTGGGTTATATTCACTTAACAACTATTTAATGCTTTCAAGTTACATAATTGTTTATTTATTCATATTTATGTAAATAAACCCTTGTGTCAGCTTATCCTTGATATAAGCCTTCTGTAGCATCTAGGTCCATAGGTAAATAGTAAGTGTTTTGGTGATTAATGACAACCGTATCATTGTGACTAATACATATGTTTTGAAGGGAATCAAAATTCTTTAGTTCACAATAATTGAATGGGTTTTCTTGGTCCCTCATGGAATTCTACTGGTCGATCAAAGGACATTTGCGTTAAGATTAATGATCTTCTAGTTCTAAGTGCTATAAGGTGATGAAGGACACTTAGAGTAGACATATATTTTATTTTTGTCTTTTGACCGTACTATAAAGTAGGGCTAAGTGTTGTAGCTTGACCTAGTTGAGTCTAGATATAGTTGGATGCACACTTACAAAAATATAGCACTAGGTAGCTCAAAGAAGCCCATGTGTGAGAAGTTAAAAAGTTAGAACCCTAAGTCGATTGAATTGGATGAGTTCCAGAAAGTTTGTTCTCACCAAATTGTCCAGTGTGAGAAGGATTATACTCACCAAACTATTTTTCTTCTCTGTGAAGATTTCAAATGAACTCACCAGATTGTCCAGTGATAGAAGGAATTTTGCACCAGAGCATTTAAAGAAGAGTCATTTTTCAGAGAAATTTGAAGTTGAACTGATCGGATTGTCCGGTGATCTAAAGGACTCATACACCGGACTATTTAACAGAATTATTTTTTTTCTGGAGAAAATCAGAGTTGAACTGACCGGATTGTCCGGTGACTTAAAGGTGTTGTCACCGGACTATCTAACAGAAGCTTGGCATTTTCGGAGAAAATGGATTATAACTCACCGGACTATCTGGTGATGCTATGTGGAAGAACACCGGAGCATTTTGCAACGGCTACTGACAACTGTCAAATTAGTGTGTGGAAAAAGTAAACTCACCGGATTGTCCGGTGTTAACAGAGACGTGTGCACCAGACCATCCGGGTGTTTACATAAAAAGTGAGTCTTCTCCTTCTTAGCTTTTAGATAGCCCTGATTCTATCTTGGATTTGAATACACTTAGCCATGTACGTATCTTGGCAAAACTCGAACCTATAGTTGATCCATCCATACTAGATAAAGAATCAAAAAGGTACTTGAAGATGACTTTGAATGGGAGGAGGATTGGGCAACGGCTAGATTTAGACCTCTAGCCTATAAATACCCCATCACTTGGTTTCATTCGTCTCTCTTGCAACTCAGAAGCATTCATACACAGTGTGTATCATCTAGAGGCAAGGGAGAGCACTTGAGGTGATTTTCAAGTTCTTAATTGAAGATTAAGGATTCCATTAGTGCTTCAAGAGTAGTGAGTGTGCATCTAGTTGTTGTTTAGGCTTGGTAGGATCAAGTGAACCAGTTAGCTTGTTACTCTTGGTGGTTGGTAACACCTAGCCGGTCGTAGAGATTGGAGGTGTTCTCGTGAGCTCTTGGAGGTCTTGTGGGAGCCCCGGGAAGCTCATGTACTTGGTTTGATGCCCGCGAATCCAGAGATGGAAAAGTGGCAATCACTAGTGAGCACTTGAGTTTTGGTGACTCAAGGGGGAGCGACATCCTTGTGTGGATGCTCCAACGAGAATTAGTGGAGAGTGCCAACTCTTCGATACCTCGGGAAAAACTCAGTGTCATCTTTCCCTACTCTTGTTACATTCCACATTTTGCTTCTAGCATTTCCTTCATGCAAGTTTCAATTCCGCACTTTACTTATGTTCTATATGCTTGCATGTTTGTGCTTATCATTTTAGCTTGCTAGGTCGTCTAGTTGCTTTTATTCATTCTAGGCTAAGGTTGCTCTTTGTTCTAGAATTCGGTAGTTGGTTTAGTTTTTGATTAGCGCCCTATTCACCCCCTTCTAGGGCCATTAGATTCTTTCAATTGGTATCAGAGCCTCATGCTCTTGATAGGCCTTACATCCTAGAGCAATGACACCAGGGAATGGAAGTAGCGTGCCAAGGTTCGATGGAAAGAACCTCGCCTATTGGAAAGTTCGCATGGTGAGCTATCTTGAGGCTATTTTCCTCGAAGTTTGGCTAGCCGCTTCCATTGGGTTTGATCACCCTTTTACTGACCAACAAATTAGATGGAATGCTAAGGCTAAGAATGCTATATTTGAGAGAATTAGTGAAGAGGTTTTCTCTAGAATTCATAGCCAAGATAATCATTCAAGGAAGAAGCTCTTCAATAAGAAGGGTGGAATACGCAAGGCCTACATTGTTGGTGAGTGGGTCTCTGGCGAAAGCTCAAGTGATGACTCAAGCGATGATGAAGACAATAACCTCATGAGCCTTGCTATCACCAATAATGATGATGCACCCCTACCTCCGCCACCTATGTGCCTCATGGCAAAAGGTAACAATAAGATTAGTAGTGATGAAGATGATAGTAGTGATGATGATGGCCTTTCTCCTAGTGATCTATCTAAGCTCATAAATGACTATGCTACTATCATCAAGAAAATACTAATGCTATGCTTATTTCTAATCATAATGAGTTTCTTGCTAAATACAATGATGTGCTTAAGAAAAATGATGAAGTAGTTGCATCTAGCAAGTATCTTGAAGCTAGTACCAAAAAGCTAAAACTTGAGCATGTTGATTTGAAATACAAATATCAAAAACTTGAGCTTGCATATGATTTTTCTAAATGAATTGTCTACTATTAAAATAGTTAAGATCAATGCATCTACATCTTGTGATGATCTTCTTGAAATACCTTGCTCATCTTCATGTGATGATGTATCAACTCTAAAGACTAACCATGCAAGGGAAAAAGAGCTTTGGGATGAGATTGCAAGCTTAAATTCATATGTGGCCCGGTTGACTAAAGAGGAGTACAAACATAAAGAAATCCTCATGAAGAATGCTATGAACTACAACAAGAGAGGCATTTGTTGCTTCCCCAACCCGGTGGAAAAGGTCATTAAGTCATTGGAGATAAACAAGTGCTTCATAAAAGAAATTGGCTCCTATTAACATTGTGAAGTCACCAGTCACCACACAAGGGAGTGTCCCATTCCTTCCAAACCCCTTCCCACTTTGCAACGTAGTTTGGATACTTGAAGAAAAGCCTCAAGACAAGAACGTCATTGGTACAAAATAGGTGTTCCGCAACAAACAAGACGAAAATGGTGTGGTAGTTTGAAACAAGGCAAGGTTAGTCGCTCAAGGTTTCGCACAAGTGGAAGGCTTGGATTTCGGCGAAACGTTTGCTCCCGTGGCAAGACTAGAAGCTATAAGTATCCTTCTTGCATTTGCTTCACATCATAACACTAAGCTTTATCAAATGGATGTGAAGAGTGCATTCTTAAATGGCTTCATTAATAAACTTGTATATGTTGAACAACCACCCGGTTTTGAGGACCATAGATATCCTAATCATGTCTACAAGTTGTACAAGGCACTCTACAGACTCAAGCAAGCCAGAGCTTGGTATGAGTGCCTTCGCAACTTCCTAATCAATCAAGGATTCAAGATCGGGAGGGTGGACACCATATTGTTCACAAAAATCATCGACAATGAGCTTTTCCTTTGTCAAATTTATGTTGATGATATAATCTTTGGTTCAACTAATAAGGAATTTTGCAAGGAATTCAGGGACTTGATTTCAAAAGAGTTCGAGATGTCAATGATTGGCGAGCTCAACTATTTCTTTGGGTTTCAAATCAAGCAATTGAAGGAAGGGATTTTCATCCATCAAGAGAAGTATGCGAAGGATATTCTCAAGAAATTCAAGATGGATGATTGCAAGCCAATCGAGACTCCAATGCCTATCAATGGACATCTCGACTTGGATGAATCGGGTAAATCAATTGACCAAAAGCTTTACCTTTCTATAATTGGGTCTCTCCTTTACCTTACCGCATCTAGGCTCCATATTATGTTTAGTGTATGCACGTGCGCTCGCTTTCAAGCTAATCCTAAAGAATCTCATCTTAGCGCCGTAAAAAGAATCTTGAGATATCTTAAGCATACGCCTAGCATAGGCTTGTGGTATCCCAAAGATGTTAGTTTCTTACTCTTGGGTTACTCGGATTTGGACTTTGCCGGATGCCATATGGATCGTAAGAGTACTTCGGGTGGGTGCCACTTGCTAGGGCGGTCCGTTGTTTCTTGGTCTTCTAAGAAGAAAAATTTTGTAGCTTTGTCTACCATGGAAACCGAATATATAGCCACTGGAGCATGTTGTGCTCAAATCCTTTATATGAAGTAAACCTTGTTAGACTTTGGTGTTAATTTAGAAAAGGTTCCACTACTTTGTGACAACGAGAGTGCCGTAAAAATTGCAAAAAATCACATTCAACACTCTCGCACAAAGCACATTGATATTCGTCATCACTTCTTTAGAGACCATGTGGCTAAAAATGATATATCTCTTTGTGGTGTAAGGTCGGAAGATATATTGGTGGTGGATATCTTCACAAAACCTCTAGATGAAGCCACATTTAGTAGGTTGTGAAGTGAGCTAAACGTTATAGATGCTTCAAATGTCATGTAATGCTTTTGTCATATAGATGCATTCATGATAGGTGCCTGTCTAAGCTTCTCAAGATAGTAGTGAATATGGGTTTTGCTTTAGACGGTGGTTCCCTAGTTTCTCTCAAGGCATGTTGTTGGGTTCACCACGAAGAAGCTTGAGAATGGAAGTAATATGACAAGATAGTTAAATTTATCCTATGCATTCATATGCCATACAATTTGCACTCATGTTTAAATTCATGAACTTGTTATGCATTGCATCTGCATTGGCAGTAGAGATCACAAAGGAGAATATCAATCTTTGAGAATGTTGTTCGCTTTCTATGTGAACATACACCTCTGTAAGTGTGATTAGAAAGATATAAGTGCTTAAGGCCTATTGAGTCATGCCCTAGCGAATTTAAAGCCTTAATCTTTGAATTCATAGGCAATATGGATCAAACATTTCCTTGGAGTTTTTCTCCTCTTTCTTTGGTTTTAATGCCTATTTTGAAATTATTATAAGATAACCTTTTGGCAAATATTTGAAAATGAGTGTTCGAGAGGGTGAGATTTCACTCAAACTAGTCCAAATATGTGTTTTCGTTGTGTGGTTGTTTGAAGTTTGGACTCAGCGCGAGATTTTAGTTCAGTAGAAATCTTTTCTTCTCACCGAATGATCCGGTGCTCTCTTGGTTAATCTCAACGGATCATCCGATACTTGGTTGTCGACGTTTGCTAAGATCTCTGGAAATCTGTCCGGTGCTCTTCAAGTTGGCTTCACTGGACCTTCCAGTGTTCATTTCAGAGGAAGAAAAATCTTAGAGGAAAGAAATAGTTCGGCAAATTCAAAATTTACTTCACCAGACCATTCGGTGTGCTTATTGGAATTTTTCAGAAAAAATGGTCCGGTGAGCAGATGGTTAGACGTCGGACTATCCGATGTTCAAATTTCAGCGAAGATGCAAAATTTCAGAGGTTTTGTTAAATGGTGCGGTGTTTTGTCCGATGCTCATTCCTATCATCACTGGACTATCTGATGTTCATAATATTAGCGGGACCCACCTGTCATATATCTCTTGCTTGTTCGGCCATTCCTTTTCGACTCGTCGCCCGAGCGCTATCGCCTTCGCTGCCAACTCATCGCCGCAAACGCCGCCCGAGCTCTGCGCCTCCTGTTCCGCCACCAGAACTCGCTGCCAGCCATCTCCACTTAGCCGCCGCACGCTATCTCTCAGAGCCACCACCGCTTAGCCGCCGATTCCTACTGCTCCACCGCAATCCACAGTGCCGCTGCCACAAAATCCTCACCTCCGCCACCGCTAGCTCGCCGCCGGCCAACAGAAGCTCACCTCAAGACTCCATGGCAACATCTCCTCGTGGTGAGTGCAAATTCCTTCGAGTTTTCCAAATTCCCTAAACTCTAGCTCAAATTTCCTCAAATTCACTCAAATTCGTGCAAAATTCAAGCAAAATTGAGTCAAATTGCTTCAATTAAGGTCATATCCCATGCAATTGGACTTCAATTAATGTCCCAATCATGAATCCCTAGCATGTTTATCTAAATTCTCCTAAAATTAGGGCTTAGGATTCAATTTTGGGAAAATTTTATTCAAATTTCAAACACCCGAAGCTCTCGCTCATCCATATTGCATCTTTTGATCTTCTAGATGGGTCGTGTGCACTGCGACAAGGGCAAGACCATCGAGCAGCCTAAGAAGAAGAAAACAAAAGAGCAGAAGGAGTGGGATCGGACGATTGCAACCGCTGATGCTCAAGTTTCTCAACGAGGGTTGCATATCAGAGGCACAGGTATGACTCCGCCGTGTTGGTCCACCCGCACTCGTTAAGCAATCGGGTTGGGATCGATTCTGTCGGGCCAGGAGAGCCGAAAGAGGTCTCATCAAGAACCTCAAGGAGAGTCTGAGTCAGAGCAGACAAAGGAGCCACATCCTCAGGGGGAGATTAGATTATTGGACTTGACCTCTTACAAGTCACCCAGGATAAAGAAGCTCATATTTTTGTCGATAGATGACTGGTTTACCCCATAGAGGGATGAGGGGGTCAACCCGAGGTTCTGGACTATCCTCCAGGTGAGCTTTCACGCTTCTTATCTTAGGAGGAGACTCAGTCTGAGCATGCACAAGAAGATTAACTGTCATTATCTTGAGTTGGTAGCTGGTGGAGTTGATATGAGAGCTCACTTTGAGTCTATTCCTGGACTAGTTGAGTTGGTGTCTAGAGTTAGCCAGTATGTTGAGATTTGGGTGCAAGTGTTCTTTCCCACGGTCTAGATAGCACCCGAGAGGAACTTCATACAGTTTATGTTCTAGGGTCAGAGCAACAGACTCTACCAGAACAATATTTTAGAGGCATTGGGTCTTCAGGAGAGCTCCCTGTGGTTACACGAGATTGTTCATCCTCACGCTCAGCCACCCCACCGTCCTCTCGTTGGTGGAGTCTTCCCGACAGACGACGAGATTCGACCGATCTTCAGGCCGCCTTTTGCTTCAGGATCACTGAGAGTGCCAGATATGCTGATTCCTGAGGCAAAGGCTTTACATATGGCATTGAGACGCAGCCTTCTCCTGAGGATAGGATATGGAGAGGCGATCACCAGTTTGCAGCAATGGCTGATACTTTCCATTCTCACTGACCAGAGATTTGATGTGTTTGATTTGATTCTTTGTGAGATTGAGGATGTGATTGCTGAGGGAATGACCATGGCTAGACAGAAGCCTTATGCACATTTCATATCCCACATGATTGCACATTCGGTCAAATTCCCCCAGTTCGTCCAAGCCTACAAGAAGGCGCCTACACACTATAATGTGTATGCTCCCACAACACCTTCAGACAAACAACGAGGCCAGTGTGCGATGTTTCATGCTCAGGAGCGGATGCCAGCTAATGTTAGAGAGAGAGTAGCAGTAGAGGATCAGGCCCTTGCAGCGACCGAGGTAGCGCTCCCGCACGCATTTTACTTGAGTGACAGCGACTCGGATTCTTTAGATCTTGAGTTCTTCCCACCAGTCGCAAGGTCACATGATGCTGAGGTTGGAGGGTCTTCTCAGGCTATTCTCACTTCTACAGTTCCTTTAGCACCTGAGACGGCGACCTTCGTGCCCCCTGCTGCACCACCGTCTGAGTTCATTCTTATTCTTCAGCAGATGCAGTAGCAGCAAGCAGCCCAGGCAGAGCAATAGGCCAAGCTACAGGTAGACATGCTTCGATAGAAGGAGCAGCAGCTCATGATGATGCAGTCACTCTAGCAGCAGGCTACCTTAGTAGCTCTTCAGGTCGATCGAGAGAACAATAATCGTATGTTCACATTTATTTCTGGATGTCTTGGGTCTCTCTTTCAAGCATCAAGCCTACATTTCCCAGTTGCTCCTCGGGCTCTAGCCCCAGCACCTAGTCCTCTCCCAGGCAATGTTAGTGGTGTCTTGGGAACACTAGTGTCAGCATTCCCTTTGTCACCTCTCTTCAGCACTGGTGTGTTTTCTCAACCTGCCGGGACTACGATGAGGCCAGTTCTACCTTCGTTGTATACTCCTATGACTGGCGCTCTTCGCTTTGAGGACTCTCCACAGCCGACAGTGCCTTCTCAGCAGCCATCCGTTCAGACTTTTCCAGTCATTCAGTCTGCCTTCGAGGAGCTCGATGCAACACTTCAGGAGATGGCTACTCAGGGTACTACTACTACTACCAGCTCAGCCCCAGCTACCGTCTCAAAGGCACCGTCAGAGTCTGCTAAGCCTCCTCAGCTAGCTGTTGGCCCCGCAACTGTTGAGCTATCAGATTCAGATACAGACTCAGGCTCACAGTTTGAGATGCGACCATCTCCAACAGCGTCGAGCTCCTCCTCTCCTCCGAATGTTTAGGAGTGTGCTCTTTTTGGTGCTTAGATGCCAAAGGGGGGGAGAGTCTAGGTGATATGGGGAGTCTTTTGGAGAGAGGTAGATGAGTGACTAGTGCGTTTTCTAGTTCATAGACTTAGGGGGAGCTTGGGTAGTATAGGGTCAGAGTGTTGGATCTTTATGGATTTTGATGTATTGACAAGCTATTTGATTCTTAATTGATGTGTTTTGCTTGTCATCGCATTGTGTTTCCTTTCGTGCTCAGTTTTAATTCTTATTCTAACAGCATGATAGGTTGTTCTAGTGCTAGGCTTTCTCTTGCTCAATTGTTATATGCCGCTCAAAGCCTAGTATGATAGGGTGTTCTTCATATTCATTTCTTTATTTCTATTTGTGTTGTCATCAATCACCAAAAAGGGAGAAATTGTATCATCTAGGCCCCTAGGTAAGTGGTAAGTATTTCGGTGATTAATGACAACCGTATCATTGTGACTAATACGTATGTTTTGAAGGGAATCAAAATTCTTTAGTTCACAATAATTGAATAGGTTTTCTTGGTCCCTTATGGAATTCTACTGGTCGATCAAAGGAGATTTGCGTCAAGATTAATGATCTTCTAGTTCTAAGTGTCACAAGGTGATGAAGGACACTTAGAGTAGACATAGGTCTCCTTTTTGTCTTTTGACCGTACTATAAAGGGGGGCTAAGTGTTATAGCTTGATCTAGTTGAGTCTAGGTATAGTTGGATGCACACTTGCGAAAATCTAGCACTAGGTAGCTCAAAGAAGCCCATGAGTGAGAAGTTGAGAAGTTACAACTCATAGTCGATCGAATTGGACAAGTTCCAAAAAGTTTGTTCTCACCAGATTGTCCGGTGTGAGAAGGATTATACTCACCAGACTATTTTTCTTCTCTGTGAAGATTTCAAATGAACTCACCGGATTGTCCGGTGATGGAAGGAATTTTGCACTCGAGCATTTAACAGAAGAGTTATTTTTCAGAGAAATTTGAAGTTACATGTACCGGATTGTCTGGTGATGTGAAGGACTCATACACCGGACTATTTAACAGAAGGATTATTTTTCTGGAGAAAATCAGAGTTGAACTAACTGGATTGTCCGGTGACTTAAAGGAGTTATCACCGGACTATCTAATGGAAGCTTGGTATTTTTGGAGAAAATGGATTATAACTCACCAGACTATCCGGTGATGCTATATGAAAGAACACAAGAGCATTTTGCAACAGCTACTAACAACTGTCAGATCAGTGTGTGGAAAAAGTAAACCCATCGGATTGTCCGGTATTAACAGAGGCGTGTGCATTGGGCCATTCGGTGTTCACAGAAAAAGTGAGTGGTTGAGCAACGGCTAGATTTGGACCTCTAGTCTATATATACTCCCTCACTTGGTTTCATTTGTCTCTCTTGCAACCCAGAAGCATTCATACATAGTGTGTATCATCTAGAGGCAAGGGAGAGCAGTTGAGGTGATTTGCATGTTCTTAATTGAAGATTAAGGACTCGATTAGTGCTTCAAGAGTAGTGAGTGTGCATCCAGTTGTTGTTTAGGCTTGATAGGGATCAAGTGAACCAGTTAGCTTGTTACTCTTGGTGGTTGGCAACACCTAGCCGGTCGTGCAGATTGGAGGTATTCTCGGTGAGCTCTTGGAGGTCTTGTGGGAGCTCCGGGAAGCTCGTGTACTTGGTTTGATGTCCGCCAATCCAGAGATGAAAAAGTGGAAATCACTTGTGATCACTTGAGTCTTGGTGACTCAAGGGAGAGCGACATCCTTGTGTGGATGCTCCAACTTGGATTAGTGGAGAGTGTCAACTCTTTGACACCTCGGGAAAAACTCGGTGTCCTCTTTCCCTACTCTTGTTACATTTTGCATTTTGCTTCTAGCATTTCCTTCATGCAAGTTTCAATTCCGCACTTTACTTATATTCTATATGCCTGCATGTTTGTATTTATCATTCTAGCTTGCTAGGTCATCTAGTTGTTTTTATTCATTCTAGGCTAAGGTTGCTCTTTGTTTAGAATTCGGTAGTTGGTTTGGTTTTTTATTAGTGCCCTATTCACCCCCTTCTAAGGCCATTAGATCATTTCACCTGCATATCATTATTTTTCCTATACGCTTGCTGAGCGCGTCATGTGCTCACACTTGCTATTTTCCCTATGTCATGCGACATGCATGATGCTGCTCAGTGAGTGAAGATATTGAAGACTATCAATGCGAGATTGTGATGTTCTAGGCACGTGTCTCCTAGTCGGTTGCTTGCGGTGTTGTTAGGTACCAGTGCTTCTATTCCGCTGTAGATATCTTCATAGAAGACAATATATGTCAATTGTTATAAGAGTTAAACATTTATTTCTTTAAAGTATTGCAACTGTTATTTCACCTATAATGTCCTTATATGTGTTAAACATCCTGGGCACACATAAGCCGCATCTGGTTTTGTCCGTTAGAACCAGGTGTGACACGAATTATCTGAGCTCAACTGACCACTTGGCAATTCGACCAATTGCATCTCTGCTGTGGAGGATCTTATCTATTGTGAATATTGATGGTATAGTGGGCTTGTGAGCCTTGAAGTAATGTCGTAACTTACGATAGGCCATCAGTACTGCATATAATAATTTCTGCACTTGCGGATAGCATTTTTTAGGACCGTGGAGTACTTCACATACACCAGTCACTAGTTTTTCTCTCATTTGTCTTGCGCTTCTCTTTTCACCACCAATACCCCACTTACATCACGTGGTCCGGTCGTGATGTATAAGAGAAAATCTTCATTAGAGTTGGGAGCGACTAGCACAAGGGGGGGGGGGAGAAAGATACATCTTCAAATTGTTGACCATTTAAACTTGTCATGTTGTTTTAACAACTTGAAGAAGGGAAGTCCTCGATCTTCGAGCTAGGAAATAAACTGACTAAGGACTACCATGCATCCGATTAGTCTATGAACTTCTCGTACTGACTTTGAGGGTTGCATCCCTTTAATAGCTTTGATTCTTTGGATTGACTTCTATTCCCCAGTAAGATACTAGATATCAGAGTAATTTTCCTGTATTAACTCCAAATGCGCACTTCTCCGGGTTCAACATGACTCGATTCTTGTGTAGGTTGCTGAACGTTTCATGTAGGATGGAAATGAGATCTTCCTTCTTTTTGGTTTTGATGATGAGATCATCAACATAGGCCTCTACATTCCGACCGATCTGATTATGGAGTATTATTTGCATTACTCGTTGGTATGTGGCACCGTCATTCTTCAATTCGAAGGACATTTTAACATAACAATAGACCCCAAATAGAGTAATAAATGATGTCTTCTCCTCATCCTCTAGATGCATGCTAATCTGGTGATAACAAGAACAAGCATCAAGAAGGCTTAGACGGTCGCAGCCAGATGTGGAGTCAACTATTTGATCTATTCGTGGTAGAGGAAAAATGTTCTTAGGGCAGGCTTCGTTGAGATCTGTGAAGTTGACACAATTCGCCATTTGTCGTTTGACTTTATGACCATAAGAGGGATTGCAAACCACTCGAGGTGATCCGCCTCTCAAATAAAACCTACGTAGCCATGTCTAAATTCTATTGTGTCACAGCGTAAGCCTGCTTCCATGCAGCCCTAGATGGTGATGACTCCCTCGGGCCTTGGGATCTCCATGCATTGATAAGCGTAATGCATGGCTGCGTGAATTTGGCAATAGTAGGTCTTCCTTAAGATGGCATTGTGTGTCATCTCGAAATCGACCATATCAAACAGAATTTTCTCTGTCCGAAAGTTCTTATGCTTTTTGAAGGTAACAGGTAGTGATATCTGGCTGATGGGAGTGGCCGAAGATCCAGGTACTATACCATGGAAGGCTTGAGTGGCTAGCTCATCCGAAAAATCGGTTTTCGGCGAAGCTTTGGGCGATGTTGACGACATCTCATGTGTAAATTCTTCAACGCCTTTCTTCATGATACCCACAGACAACGCCAGCTGTCGACGATTTGTGAACAGCCGATCTAACGAACTTGTTAAAGAATTAGGAGATATTTTGAGTAGATGAATCACAAAAGGAATACACAAGGGTTTTTAGACAGGTCCGGACCTTCCTGAGGA
This sequence comes from Phragmites australis, assembly GCF_958298935.1. NCBI lineage: Eukaryota > Viridiplantae > Streptophyta > Magnoliopsida > Poales > Poaceae > Phragmites > Phragmites australis. The sequence continues at coordinate 23,483,589 of NC_084922.1, forward strand.
TAATAACCCTACGTCATATTTATCTTGTATTGATCTGAACCTGTTACAAGAGGGTGTAGCTAGCCTAGATGGATCTAAACATAGTCGGCGACTTTTTCCTTAGCTTCTGTTGGCTTCTAACGACATTATGTTGCTTGTCTCGACTTTTCCTCCGCAAGGCCCCTTGGCTCCATGTATATATGGGGGTGTTGTACGTCCTCTAGACTTTCCATTCATATTCTTGGAGATAAATATTTCCTGTTTACAGGATGATTTAGGTATTTACGGGTGATTTTCTTTCATGTAGAGATCTCCTTCCTAGAAATAGAGATATGTTTTGAGAATTATGGGAAACCCTGAAGTACCCAGATATGATAACTATCCATTATTCATCATCAACTACTCTTTCAAATATATAGTTCAATTAGATATATTCAGCATATTAGCATATCCATTAGCTCTAGGTGCATGACCTAACATTTTGGACACTATATCTTGCAATGAAATAGTAACTAAGATGATATACTACTATAATTGGTTAACATAAAACAAAAATATAGAAATCACTACAGGTCACTTAAACCATAATATGTCATTTTACTGCACTTTTTCCACTCTTTCTTATAGTTTCTTGAAACAAGCCTATTATATTTGTCCAAATTAGCCACGAATTGCAATCTTAGTCTGACATGCATGATGCAACCACTACATTGACTCGGCTTGCAACATCCAATTACTTTGTACTTACCCTTGACTGCATATGTTAGATTCTTAATCGAATTTTAAGCATTGCTACGATTGATTGATTCAATTCATCCAATATTTGTCCAACATAAATCGGTTCCTATGAGAAATCATAGGATTAACTACTTGTGTTTACAAATAGTTTATTTTCGCTTATGTGGGTGTTAATAAACAAAAACGTGTGATGTGTGCAAAATGAAAAGGAACAGATGATTTACAGACTGTGTTAATTTTCCATTGATCATAAACATGTGTTTGATCAGCCTTGTTTCTCATATTTTATATCATGCAGTACCAGACAACAGTGAATACAACTTAAGTGGTCCCACCTTTCACCTTTAGGAATGGTTGATTGGGACATGGGGTAAAATTTAATTACTCAATGATGAATCCATGATGCAAACACGCATGGTAATTTACAAGATTTGGTTCCTAATTAGGTAAAATGTGGCAAACAGATAAAATGAAGACACCTTTTGTTATGTCGCTTGGTACAAATTTTGCTATGATTGGGCAACTTAGCGTGCACACCTTTTATTATGATTGTAAATAAAGTTCATATGCTGATGTCAAAGTCTCTTATATGAGTGCTACAACTATTATATGATGCTGATGTCAAGGTCTATTACATGAGTGCGACAACTATGTAGGTATGCTTTTGTTGATGGTTACCTCGGTTTTTGTTTGTTAAAAAAGAAGGAAAAATTGTTATGCTGACCAACAGAATAACTAAGAAGGATAATGATGATATACTATCTAGTATTTCCTGAAGTCCATGGTTCAAACATTTTTACCGCCAATGGGTAAGACACAAACGCTTTCTTGAAGGCCAAGGTTCAAAATCCGCAAATTTGGTGTACCGGTGTATATGTTGTTCATGGGAAGTGATTATAACACTATCAAACATTTGCATTCTGCATGAACCTCAAGGTAAAATTTCAAGCCAGATTAATTGACTGATATCCTGAAAACAGCGCTACGTTATTGTACACTTTAACGAAATGTTTACCAAAAGGAGGAATAATGGTGGGGGAACCAGTAGCACCTGATCCGAGACGGTTCAGTACAATGGTAATCGATGAAGTTCCTTTGGCATCAAGATAAAATTTTGTCCTAATCAAAGGGAATATGACGGGCTTCAGTGGTTACTGTCAGAATTCTTTTTAGGCAAGGCGCTGATGATGTACCCAACGATCTTTACCATGACAGAACAGCCAAGAAGTGCGCGGCTTTATTATTTGTGGATTATGATCTGTGTTACATGGCAGAATGTAATCGTACTCCAAGAAAATGGTGAGATCAGAGTCCATTACACCGACTACGCGGTCTTGGTTTCATTATGTGCCACTAGTGTTTAATCTTATAGCAGAGTAAAAGCATAGTGAAGGTGTTCCCATGTTCAAATAAGGAGGCTACGTTTTCGGTTTATCGGTTTTTCATAAATTTATTTGAACCACCTACACTAGAAAAAGCAACTGAAGTGCAATACGTTTCTGAAACGCCGGAGAGACATTCATGGTACATACTCCTGATTAGAGGAAATTGACCTCAAACTGTGGCTATTCTCCGTTTTTTTGTTGCGAATTAACTGTAGCTATTCTCAACGATGAATCAGATGAATCAAGCACCTAATGTCCTTCATCCAACTCTATGACTCAATCAAACGTGAAGTTTGCCTAAGGCCATCTCCAGCAGGATCCCTTTGTACTGCTACAGTGCCCACAAAACCCTGTATCATCAACATTTACCGAGGAGGCCGGTTTCACTCTCTAGCAGGAACTGTATCAGGCAATACAGTGAAGTGGATAAAGAAACACGTGCTCTAAATTTGCAGCCCCTCTCTCCTCTTTTCAATACTATTCACAGATGATGACTGTAGGTCTGAAAGAAAGATGAGAGTAATGGAATATAGGAAATAGAGTAGCTGCTGGAGATGAAAAAAATAAGATAAGCTGTAATAGTGTTAGGAGATGTTGTAATAGTGTTATAGGGGATGAATTTTTAAAATATTTGTTAGAGATAACCTTATTTTATTAAATAGAAAATGTCGAGGAGCTGTCCCAACCTGCATGCTATGGCTTTTCCTGGCACATGAAAGTAAATATGAGATGTAATAATAGCTATTTGATGTTATTCGTATCTGACTTCGGATTTTAAAAAAAAGATATGATATAGCATGATGGGTATCTATCGGAGGATGAACTCCTGTCGCAGGGATCCCGAGAGACCCCTTTTTAGAGATTCGGCCGGGGGATGATCCTGAATGAGTTCGTCGGAGAAATAAATGGAAGTAGAAATAAATGCAACGGCTGGTGGTGGGGGACGATCGACCTAGTGCAGGGAGAAATAAATGCACCAGGGTTTAGACAGGTTCGGGCCGCGCGGAGGCGTAATACCCTACTCCTGTGTGGATGCAATATCCTTCCCTGAAGGGGATCCCTCAGGGATATATCTGGTTACAAAAATGTATTGTCTAACTGAGAGCTTGAGGCTCCCTTGTTCTAGCTCTGCTCAAGCTTGTTTGCGGTGTTCTTTGGATGATGTCTTCGATCGTCTTGATCTGTCTTCGGCCGTTTTCTCGTGTGTTCGGGTTGTCTCGGTCTGTGTTCTTGATTTCTCTACTTTTTTCTGTATCTCCATCCTTTTATGCACTCGCCGGCCACGACATACCCCAAACGGGAAAGAAGGGGCACATGTTCCAAGATGTCACACTGGGAAATGCGTCATCATTTCCTCTGGGCGAAGTGACAAGGGCGGTGGAAAAACGCGGCGCGCGTCCGACCACCCGTCGCTGTGGACACCCTAGCGCCGGGCGCCGTCGAGAGAGCCCACCGGGCAGCCGCAGAGGCACCCGGCGCGCCCACCCTGTCTTGTTCCTCTGCCAGGGCAGGGTGGCAGGCGGAACGCTTTGATCCTGGCAAGGTTATCCCGAGATACACCGGATGATACGGGACGGGACCCGTGCAATTAATGGACCTATGCCCCTCTGCCAAAGCATGGCAGGGACTGACACTGCGGCGGGAGCAGCGGGGGATGTCAGGATGTCAGGACGCGCATGCCCATTAAATACGGCCTTGGACCTCTAACTGGTTGACACCTCATTGGCGGGCCCCTCGGGGGCCCTTCTGGGTCGTCGGGATCATCGGGTGCTCTCGTGCGAACCTTCGGGGAACCGAGTGCTCGGGGGCTGCCACGTGCAGCCCCGAGCACTCTCTCCCGAGCACTTCTGTAGATCCTTCGGGGAACCGAGCGCTCGGGGGCTACCACGTGCAGCCCCGAGCACTCTCTCCCGAGCACTTGTGTAGATCCTTCGGGGAACCGAGTGCTCGGGGGCCGCCACATGCAACCCCGAACACTCTCTCCCGAGCACTTGTAACCATCGGGGGACTAGGGTACTTAGGGGGCGAGCGGGCACCTCCCCGAGCACTTTCGTCCCGGTACTTGGACTCTGCGGGTTATCGGGGAACTGGGGTGCTCGGGGACCAGAGGCTGTGGCCCCGAGCATCTTCTCTCGGAACTTAGATTTTCCTCATCCTGCAAGAGGGACCTCGCGGGATGGTGACACGTGGCGGACGGCTGGCCTAGCCTCGGGACTCAGGGACCCCCGGTTCCTGATACACCGACAGTATCCGTCTGAATTATCTGAATATTATATGTTATGAGAAAATTTATTATAATTTTATTTAAAAATACGATAATATATAAGTAGATTGTCACACATCTATAGACAAATAATACTAAATATTTTTATTTTATATCTCAACGATCATTCTCTCTATGCTCACTTTAATTGCACACATATACTATTTAATATGTTGTGTGGAGATACAAATAAAGTGGAAATTTTTTGTTCTATCTGACTAATCGAAAACTTATGGTATTATCTGCTCTGACTCCGACTTCGAAAAAAAATAGAATATAATACAGAATAAAAAAATAATTATCCAATACTATCTGTATCTAACTCCAATTCTAAGAAAAAATATAAAATATAATACATAATAAACTATATATATCCGTATCTTATCTGATTATACCACTACTAATATATATTGTAAAAATGTATGCTAGTGCGGTGAAGGCAGGCAGCAACAGAAGGCGGCATCTAGAAGGCGGGCGGCATGTTAGAGAGAGAGGTCGTGGACAACGACTAAACGGCAACTCGGAAAAGGAAAATCTAATTTAAATTTCCTTTCGCACACGTACGTCACTCTTAGTTAATTAGACTCTGTTTGTTTTAATCGATGTGCTAGCTGTAGTGGAGATTAATTAGTAGAATAGAACTCATGTGACGATAGTGTCACAGGTGCAAAGCCACTGATCTGTTAAGCGTCTAAGCTACTGTTCGGATTAGAATTTTTAATTACAGGTTGCATCAGGAAAGGAAAATGTTACTCTCAACAGAGTGAGAGAGAGAGAAATGTTATCCAAATTTGTTCACCAGAGCAAACAACTCGAGGCCCATTTCCTAGCAGTCGTATCGGCCTGATGGAGGGAATACACAACGCTCCTGGATGGGAGTAGCCCATGATCAGGGCCTGTTTGTGTGCCCGGAATGAGTCGTTCAGTATCAGGTTCTACTTGTTATCAAACGTATCCATGAAATATATTGGCGGGCTTGTACTGAAACACGGATTTTTAGTAGTACTCCTTCCCCCTAAGTCCATATATATGAAAGGAGATTATCCTATTGTAATAGCAATCACATTATTGAATAAAAATAATGTCTCCATCAGTTAAAGACATGTATCGTACAATAAATGGCAAGACTTTATTCACTTTTTCTTTTTTTGAGATTATGACTTTATATACTTTGCTTTTTGCGTGTGAGAATTACAGTATCAAAGCATGCTTTTTCTTTGTTTTAGCGGAATATAATTCATGCTTTTCAAAGCCGGCCGTTTGGCAAAAGAACAACATTAATGTAGTAAAGCGTGGCATGTCAAGAGTTACCAAGCGATACACTTGCGTGAACAAATTTTTTGTTGTGGGTAACTCAAGCATCCATGTACGTAGTCCTCTTTTCCCTCCCTGTTCTTTATCGACGTACTGCAGGAACTCATCTGTTTGAAAAGAAGTAGAGACTTATTTATACGAGCTCGTTTGATTTCCATGGCCTCTATGTCACGAGCTGGCACATGCAAACCTTCAGTTAGGCTACTGCTATGGGCTTGCCACTGCTACATAAAAGGTCTCTCAGTGCTCCTTTTGCTGTCGGTTCAGTAATAACAGGTAATTATAATATATCATCGTCGGTTCGTAAACTCCGGTGCACTTAAAAAACCGAGTTAGTAAGAGTAGACGGTGATATATTAAATTATCACTGTCGGTTCTTAAAAAGATATTTATTTAATAACCACCTGTGATAATATTTAGCTCAACTATTTTTTATTCCAAACCCACAATGATAATATTTAACATAGCTAGTTCATAATCTTAACCGTGGAGCAATAATTGATAAATACGAACCGATCGTGTTAATTATTATCACTGTCGGTTTGTATTCCAGTCTGGCAATCATAATTCTTCAATAAATAGAGCCCATCTCCCTCAACCGCTCCCATCTCATTTCACTTCCAATCTCTCGAAGCCGCTCCTGAGAGGTTGTGACAATCGAAGTGGAGTGGTAGTCACCATCTTCACTACGGCTGTCTCTACCTCTTGTGCCCGCCTTCAATGCATCCTTTGAGCCATAGCCACCTTACATCCGCCGAGCTCGCCGTCCACCGAGCCTGTTGTGTGCTCCTAGTATCAAGAAGTCGTTTTCGAGAGGTAGTGACGGTTGAAGTGGAGTGGTGATCATCGTCTTTATTGCGGCTGCCTCTACCCTTTGAGCTCGGCCTCTCCAGAACCAACACGTGGCCTCGTGTCCTCCCTGTCTCGTCATTTTCTCTCCCCGTCTCCACTGCTCGCGCAAATATTGTGTGAGGATGATTGTGATAATAATTAGATCTAGCTGAATGGTAAAAAAGCACAAATGGCTTAGATATTGCCACAAATGATTGTGCTTTTATCATTCATTTAGGCTTACTATTATCACTGTAAATATAGATTTAGATATTACAATTCCTTCAAGCTAAATTGTGACAATAGACATATCTAAATGAGTGATATAAAATACATTTTCTTTAAAATAATTATATTTTCGTCATTTATTTAGATATACTATTATCATTCAGATACCACAAGATATAAATCGGACATTTCGCCATATAAAATACTCTACCTCGAACATTTCGGCATGAAATCTCTATCTAAAACTTAGAAAATTACTCTCAACTAGCTTATCAGATTTTAATTTATTTTATCAAAAACTAGTTTTTAGCTTTTCAAAAATCAACAATAAACTAACATATTTATTTTAATTTATAGCTTCTAAAAGGTAACAACAACAAACTGTCCCAGACAAAACATATGTATCTTCTTTCTGCCAAAGAGTGATGCAAGTGATTCAAAGCTATGTGAGCTAGGCACCCACGAAACGACTGATTGGTACGATCTGCATAGCGTCCTAACTGCACAACCGTTCAATCTTGGCTGCATAAAGAACCCATGCAGGTATCCACCAACCACATTGCTACTGGACATTTAAAAATCTACACATGTAGGAAAACGAAGAAGCTCATGCACGAATCATTGCACATACCTGTGAGACAAATTCTTACAGTGCCCACGAATTACTGTTAACCGTCAAGTGTTTTTAACCTAGCAGGTCAGAGTAGTTTGGATGATTCAACTCTACACAACATAGTACAATTATTCTAAGGAACACTTCAGCATTCTCTTGATACTACAAGAACAGATAATTAGTAAAGCATTACCCTCGTAACATGGAAATTTCAGCAGGTAGCCACACCATCGGCGACTCCCGGTGCACGAGCTTCCGCCAGCGCCTGTACAACCAGACGGGCAACGACCTCCCGGATCACACATTCACACGCTGCCCGCGCTCGGGGGGTGACCAGAACCTCTTCTTCCTCGACCCCATCACGCCCTTCAAGTTCGACAGCCAGTATTACAAGAACCTGCTAGCCTACTGCGGCCTGCTCAGTTCCGACAAGGTGCTACTCATCGACAGCCCCGTCACCGCCGAGCTGGTCAAGCTCTACGCTGCCAACCAGGACATCTTCTTCCAGCACTTCGCGCAGTCCATGGTTAAGATGGGCAACATCTCGCCGCTCACCGGGGCCAACGGCGAGATCAGGAAGAACTGCAGGAGGGTCAACCACAACCGATCGGTTCAACGACAGTTGAGGACCCATCCTGCTTGATGGAGCACATAGGAATTGTTTGGTCAAGTGCCTCGGTTTGATTATTTTTCTGCTGTTTGGTTGGTTGATTTGTTCATGCAGGGATCTCAGGTTGATGAGTTTTCTTAATCCTCTTGAACTGTATGAATTTTCCTTGTTGATGTGTTGTTTTCCTTGAATTGTTCTTCTTACTGTCAGAGGAATCCATTTTGCTTGTAGTTGTAGGTACATTGTTGGTTATTATCAGTTTCCAGCCAAGAAAATTGAAAAGACTAATACAAGCATGCGCAACTTGGGAAGTCGTGGTGCGCTCCTCCATGTCTGAGTCGGTCGTAGATGGCGGCCGGTGAGGGAGGTTCGGGGTTAGGGTTTGGGTCCTGGCGGGCCTAGAGGGAGGTCCGCGGCGGCGGCCAGTGAGGCGAAGTAGGTAGCGGGAGGGGGGGCTAAGGTCGACGGCTCGTCGTCGATCAGGCAGTGGAGGATTGCTGGTGGGCGGATCCGGTGGCGGGAAACCACCGGAAATGATGGAAGAAGGCAGGGTGGGGATGAGCACGCCTAAGGAGGAGGAGTCAACATGTCGCCTTGGCTCCTCCCCCCATGCATGGGCCGCAACCTGTGCGCTTGACCCATTTCGAGTGCACGCCAACTAGCCCAGCTGCTCGCTCTCTCCCACCAACGCACAGACCCAACCTTCTAGCTCCTTCCCTCTCCTCCAACTTGGCTCGGCCAAGGCCGTCTTCCCTAGTAGGTCGCCCTAGTGTTCTTAGGCCAAGTCAAGCGCCAACCTGTTCTCTTGAGTGGGTTGCTGTGACAACTAGGCCGGACCGTTGTCCAATGCGCTGGGCACTGTGCGACCTAGCCTAGGCACAAGCCCAAACCCATATCCAGCCTAATTCGAGTACTACAAAATGAGCCCCATCAGTGCACTATATAGTGGACCCAGTACTGTACAGTGGGTCTCACATGTGGGCCACACATATGAATAGTGACATTTTGTAATTTCTTAATTTAATGTTTGATTAAATCTTCTGGTAATCCTAACGTCTTCATTCTGACCCCGATTCTGGCGATTATTTCAGATAAATTTATCTAAACTCAAGGTCTATCTTTCTATCTCAGTGTGATATCCTTCCTTTAAGTATCATTTGGTATTTCCATTTGGTTTTATTTGTTTCATCTCTAGTATACGCGTTCCCAACCCAAACGTCTATTAGGTGATCTATGTGGGTGTCAGTGTATCAGGAACCGGGGGTCCCTGAGTCCCGAGGCCAGGCAGGCCATCCGCCACGTGTCGCCATCCCGCAAGGTCCCTCCTGCGGGGTGAGGAAAGTTCAAGTCCCGGGAGAAGGTGCTCGGGGCCACCGTCACTGGTTCCCGAGCACCCCGGTTCCCCGATGATTCGTAAAGTCTAAGTTCCAGGAAGAAAGTGCTCGGGAAAGTGCCCGGTCACCCCTGAGCACCCTAGTCCCCCGGCGATCAGAAGAGCTAAGTTCTGGGAGAGAGTGCTCGGGGGCTGCGTGCGGCAGCCCCCGAGCGCTCGGTTCCCCGAGGGTCAGTGTGAAAGTGCTCGGGAGAGAGTGCTCGGGGCTGCACGTGGTAGCCCCCGAGCTCTCGGTTCCCCGAAAGATCTGTGCAAAAGTGCTCGGGAGAGAGTGCTCGGGATTGCACGTGGCAGCTCCCGAGCACTCGGTTCCCCGAAGGTTCGTGCAAGAGTGCTCGGGAGAGAGTGCTCAGGGAGGTAAACAGTGCCCCCGAGCACCCGGTACCCCGAGGGCAAGGATAGACATTCTCGGTAGAGAGTGCTCGGGGAGGTGAACAGTACCCCCGAGCACTCGGTGCCCCGACGACCCAGAAAGGCCCCCGAGGGGCCCGCCGATGAGGTGTCAATCAGTCAGAGGTCCGAGGCCGTATTTAATGAGCGTGCGTGGCCTGACAACCCCAACTGCTCCCGCCGCAGTGTCAGTTCCTGCCATGCTTTGGCAGAGAGGCGTGGGGCCATTAATTGCACGGGTCCCGTCCCATATCATCCGGTGTGTCTCGGGATAACGTCGCCAGGATCAAGGCATTCCGTCCGCCACCCTGCTATGGCACAGGAACAAGACAGGGCGGGCACGCCGGGTTGCTCTGTGGCTGCCCGGTGGGCCCTCCCTACGGCGCCCGTTGCCAGGGCGTTTATGGTGACAGGTGACCGGGCGTGCGCCGCGTTTTCCACCCCCCGGTCACTTCACCCAGAAGAAATGATGACGCCTTTCCCAGTAGTGACATCTTGGAACTTGTGCCCCCTCCTTCCCATTCGGGACATGTCGCAGCCGGCGAGTGCATAAAAGAGTCGGCACGCACAAGAAGGAGCCTCAAGCTCTGATAGAGAGAAAAAACAACCCAACAAGCGAACAAGCAATCGAGCAAGAGACCGCAAGAATCGAACCATAGACCAACTCAAGGCATAGTCCCTGCCCAAGAACAAGGAGCCTCAAGTTCTTAGTTAGACACAATATTCTTGTAACCGGCAACATCCTTGAGGGACTTCCTCAGGTCAGTTATTATATCCATACAGGAGTAGGGTATTACGCCCCCGTGCGGCCCGAACCTGTCTAAATTCCGTTGCATTTACTTCTCTTTGCACTAGATCATCACCCCCACCACCGGCCGTTGCATTTACTCTTATTCATTTCTCTGACGAACTTATTCAGGATCATCCCCCCAGCCGAATCTCTAAAAAGGGGTCTCTCGGGATCCCTGCGACAGGAGTTAATCCTCCGACAGCTGGCGTGCCAGGTAGGGGGGAATATCCCTGAATCTGTTTGTCTGTTTTCTTCCACAGGAAAGAATGGCCGGTGGACACCGCCTCCAGCATTCCGGCTCCAGTTCCAGTGAGGAAATGCAGCCCCTCGCACAGGAGGTCCTAGCGGCTGCTGCGTCCCAGCAGCAGCCGCAATCTGCACGTGCGGCTTTCACCTCCCAAGGGGACCAAGGCACTGGTCCCAGCAGGGCCGCCGTCGGTGCACCTTCTGACCCCCATCAGGTGGTCGAAACTCCGGCCGCCAGGTCCGCCTCTGGACAGCGCCGAGTGCCACTCCGGCATAGACTCGCTTTCAGCGAGGCTGGCCCCGGGAGCGCGCTGCTTGCGGCGCACGCTCTCTTCAGGCATCCGCCTGTCCAGGCTTCTCCGAAAACCACGGAAGGCCGCTGGATCCAAGAAGTCGCTGCCCTGGTCGGCACTGCTCGCCGCCAGGTACTGGCCAGGAATTCTCGTGCCACCACCCAGCGTGGTGCCACCCGAATCGGCCCATCAACGAGCAACGTTCGCACAGGCCGAGGGGCCTCCAGGCGGAGCGCCACCCCCTGGCCGCGTCCGAAGCCCAGGACCTCTGCTTGCGTCTCAACGAGCGGAGGGGCCACGAAGATGCGCGGGTCACTCTCGAGCGCCAGTGGGAAACCCGGCAGGAGGCCGAGGCTGAGGACCAAGCTTCCTCTTTTCCGGCCCACGACCGCCAGGATTCCCCGGCTCACCGGCGTTCTCTGCCAAGGAGCGCCGCCCATGCCACGGGGTACGGCACCGGCTGCCGCGCTTTCTCTAGTGAGCTCCGACGGGTCAAATGGCCCTCCAAGTTCCGCCCTAAGCTGCCGGAGAAGTACGACGGGTCCATCGACCCCGTCGAGTTCCTCCAAATATACACTACGGCCGTCCAGGCGGCCGGAGGCAGTGAAAAGGTGATGGCAAATTATTTCCATGTTACCTTGAGGGGCTCTATCCGTTCTTGGCTCATGAACTTACCCCCAGGATCTATTAGTTCCTGGGATGACCTCTGCCACCAGTTTGTGGCTAATTTTCAAGGCACATTCACGCGCCCCGGCTTGGAGTGCGACCTCCATGCCGTCAAGCAGCAGGAGGGGAGACGCTGCGGCGCTTCATTCAGCGCTTCAGCCAGGTCTGCAACACCATCCCGCGGATAGCCCCCCACGCTGTCATCGTCGCCTTCCGGTAGGGCGTCCGCGACGAGCGGATGCTTGAAAATCTAGGTACGCACGAAATCGAAACCACTGCGGAGCTCTTCGCACTGGCCGATAAGTGCGCCAAGGCGGCGGAGGCCCGGGCGTGGCATGCTCCGCGCCCCGCCGCCGACCAGCCAAGTTCTTCCCGTTCCGACAGGCGGGAAAAGAAGAAGAGAAGAAAGCGCGAAGCCGCTCCTGTCGAACCGGCCAGGGCCCCGCCCATAGGCCGGCCCAAGAGCCCGACCGCCGGCAAGAACGCCGGGCGGCAGCCGACAGACAGGCCCGCGCCCGCGAGGGCCCCGGCACCTGCAAGGGCACCAGCTCACGCAAGAGACCCAGCTCCCGCCCGGGCTCCTGCTCCAGCGAGGGCCCCCGCTCCCGCAGGGCCCGAGCTAGGCAAATGGTGCCCCATCCACCAAACCAGATGGCACGATCTCACGGAGTGTCGTACGGTCAAAGGCCTCCTCGAGCAGCGCCAGCGGGAGCGCGAAGAGTCCCGCGGGGGAGGCGACGCTGAGGCCGCCCCCGGCAACGCCGAGCTCGGCTTCCAGGAGCCCGAGCATACCGTCGCCTTCATCGACGGAGGCGCTTACACGCCTTCCTCGTGGTGTGGCATCAAGACCATGCGGCGCGAGGTGTGCTCGGCAACCCCGAGCGAAGAGGGCGCCAGGCCCCTGAAGTGGTCAGACGCTCTGATCACATTCAGCATAGCCGATCATCCCGCCAGTACTGCAGCCGTGGGGCGACTACCCCTGGTGGTGTCCCCCACCTTCTGCAATGTCAAGGTCGGTAGAGTGCTGATCGATGGGGGTGCAGGCCTCAACCTCCTCTCCAAGGAGGCCTTCGAAAAGCTGCAGGTGTTCTCCAGGCGCCTAAAGCCGTCGCTTCCATTCTGTGGAGTGACGCCCGGGCACTCCCTGCCCCTCGGGCAGGTCGAGCTACCCGTAACCTTCGGGAGTCGGGACAACTTCCGCATGGAAAACGTCCTCTTCGACGTCGCGGAGCTCCCCCTCCCCTACAACGCCATTCTCGGGCGTGCGGCGCTCGCCAAATTCATGATGGCCGCGCATTATGCATATCTCACGGTTAAGATGCCGGGCCCAGCAGGCCCCATCTCCGTGACCGCCGACTCCGGAGGCGCCGTCTCCTGCGCCGAGCAGTCGTACATGGCTTTGGTCTCAGCCCAGGCCGAGGTCGAAGGCTGCACAGGAGGCCCAGGACCCTCTTCATCCAAACCCCGACTCGCCGCCGACGCCTCTGTTCCTACGAAGGAGGTCGTGGTGGGCGAAGGCGCTTCCCAGGTCGTCCGAATCGGCGGTGACCTGGGCAGCAAATAGGAAAGCGCGCTCGTCACCTTCCTCCGGGCTAACGCCGACGTGTTTGCCTGGCAACCATCCGACATGCCCGGGATCCCTAGGGAGGTGATTGAGCACCACTTGGCTGTGCGCCCGGACGCGCGCCCGGTGAAGCAGAAAGTCCGGCGGTAGGCGCCCGAGCGCCAGGAATTCATCCGGGAGCAGGTCAGCAAGCTCCTTGACGCCGGATTTATCCGAGAGGTCCTCCACCCCGACTGGCTGGCAAATCCAGTTATCGTCCCGAAGGCCAACGGCAAGCTCCGCATGTGTGTGGATGCAACTGCGGGATGTGATCTTTTATGTTTTTTAGATGCAAACTCTGGGTATCACTAGATTCGCATGGCCGTAGAGGACGAAGAAAAAACTGCTTTTACCACCCCGGTGGGGACTTATTGTTATATGTCTATGCCTTTTGGTTTGCGCAATGCTGGGTCTTCTTTCCAGCGCACCATTTGCATTACCCTTGATTCGCAGGTTGGTCGCAACATCGAGGCCTACATCGACGATCTCGTGGTCAAGTCCCGAGATCGCGCCACCCTGCTTGACGACCTTGCCGAGACTTTCAACAGTCTCCGCACTACCAGCCTAAAGCTCAACCCCAAGAAGTGTGTCTTCGGGGTACCCGCGGGCAAGCTCCTCGATTTCTTGGTCTCCAGCCGAGGAATCGAGGCCAATCCAGAGAAGATCCGGGCCATCGAGCAGATGCGACCCCCGGCTCGACTCAAGGAGGTCCAGTGCCTCGCCGGCTGCATGACGGCCCTCGGGCGCTTCATCTCCAAACTTGGAGAGCGGGAGCTCCCCCTCTTCAAGCTCCTGAAGAAGACCGGTCGTTTCGACTGGACGCCGGAGGCCGAGCAGGCCTTCCGCGATTTGAAGAAGTACCTCACCTCACCACCCGTGCTGGTGGCTCCCGCCGAAGGCGAGCCCCTGCTACTCTACGTATCGGCCACTCCTCTGGTCGTAAGCATGGTGTTGGTGGTGGAGCGCGACGAGTGCGCGGCCCAGCACCCGGCCGCCCCCGGGCACTCCCCAGTCCTCGCGGCTCCCCCCAACCAGGGGGTCGAGCCCGATCACTCGGTTCCTCCCGACCAGGGAGTCGAGCCCGAGAACCCGGTCAGCCCCGACCACACCGCCGAGCCTGGGGGCTGCGGTCCGGGCCCGCCGGGTACAGCGACCGGTGTACTTCGTCAGTGAAGTCCTCCGGGAGGCCAAAACAAGGTTCCCCCAGGCTCAGAAGCTGCTCTACGCCGTCCTCATCGCTTCCCGGAAGCTGCGTCACTACTTTCAAGAGTACAAGGTCTCGGTGGTTACCACGTATCCATTGGGACCCATCCTCCGGAACCGAGAAGGCACCGAGCGTGTTGTCAAGTGGGCGGTGGAGCTGGCGGAATTCGACCTGCACTTTGTCAGTTGCCAGGCGATCAAAAGCCAGGTGCTCTCTGACTTCGTGGCAGAGTGGACACCCGTCCCCGAGGTCGTCTCAGAAGAGATTTCTGCGTATCCCGGGCACGACGCGCCCGGGTACTGGGTCATGCACTTCAACGGTTCCCTCTCGCTGAAAGGCGTGAGGGCCGGAGTGGTTCTCACCTCCCCAACGGGTGAAGAACTCCGGTACGTCGTGCAGATGCAGTTCCGCGCATCCAACAACATGGCGGAATATGAAGGTCTCATCGCCGGCCTCCGAGCCGCGGTGGGCCTCGGGATTCGTCGCCTACTGGTCAAAGCGGACTCCCAGCTGGTGATCAACCAGGTATCCAAAGAGTACCAGTGCACGGATCCTTAAATGGCGGCGTACGTGGCAGCAGTCAGGAAGCTGGAGAGGCGCTTCGATGGCCTGGAGTTGCGGTACATCCCTCGCCGCGACAACACTCTGGCCGACGAGCTCTCCCGCCTGGCCTCCTCCCGTGCGCGCGTCCCTGCCGGAGTCTTTGAAGAAAGACTCACGCGGCCTTCCATCCTGCCTGCCGAACAGGACAAAGGGGAAACCTCGAAATTAATTTAGGGGACCCCCGCGGCGCCCTCAGTGGGAAGCCCCGTCAGGGTGCTACCGTCCGGCGAGTGCGCTGCACTTGCTGAATATTCTCAAGATGCCTCATGGATGGACGACATCCGAGGGTACTTGAAGGAAAAGTTCCTTCCCGGGGATGAGGCATCTGCCGAAAGAGTTGCTCGGCAGTCCAAACGCTATGCCATAGTAGATGGGGATCTCTACCGGCGTAGCGCAGGAGGCATCCTCCTGAAATGCATCTCCCGGGCAGAAGGCGGCGAGCTCCTCGCTGAGATCCACAAGGGCGAGTGCGGTGGCCATTCATCGTTCCGCACGCTGGTCGGGAAGGCCTTCCGGCAAGGTTTTTACTGGCCTACTGCCCTCCAGGATGCTTCCGAGCTGGTTCGGCGCTGCAGGGCGTGCCAGTTCCACGCAAAGCAGATTCACCAGCCAGCTCAGGCTCTCCACACCATCCCCCTGTCATGGCCTTTCGCGGTCTGGGGGTTGGACATTCTGGGTCCATTCCCCCGAGCAATCGGGGGCTATGAGTACCTCTACGTCGCCATCGACAAGTTCACCAAGTGGCCGAAGGCGGTCCCAGTCATTAAGGTGACCAAGAACATAGCGCTCCAGTTTATCTGTGGCAACACCAGTCGCTTTGGTGTCCCGAACCGGATCATCATCGACAACGGCACCCAGTTCACGAGTACCCTGTTCGGGGACTACTGCGAAGACCTCGGCACCAAGCTCTGCTTCGCCTCCGTCGCTCATCCTCGGAGTAATGGGCAAGTTGAGCGCGCCAACGCGGAGATACTGAGGGGCCTCAAAACCAGAACCTATGACGTGCTCACAAAGCACGGGAAGGGATGGGTGGACGAGCTGCCCGCCACGCTATGGGCTAATCGGACCACGCCAAGCGCGCGCCACCGGGGAGACTCCATTCTTCCTCGTGTACGGCGCTAAGGCGGTCCTCCCCTCCGAGCTCACCCTAGGCTCCCCTCGGGTGCATGCCTATTCTGAAGGCGAACAGGAACAACAGAGGCGCGACGACGTCGACTACTTGAAGGAGCGCCGGTGGTGCGCCGTCGTTCGAGCAGCCCGTTACCAGCAAAGCCTGTGGCGCTATCACCAGCGCCACGTCCGGGCACGGTCCTTTGAGGTGGGGGATCTAGTTCTCCAACGCGTCCAGCCACGCGAAGGAAAGAATAAGCTATCCCCTATGTAGGAGGGTCCCTTCACCGTGATCGGGGTCCCACGAGAAGGTTCTTTCAGGTTGGCGGCAGAAGACGGGCAACCGCTCCCCAACCCGTGGAACATCGAGCACCTGCGCAGGTTCTACCCATAGATGGCCATGCTCGCAGCTTAGGTCAACCAGGCTGGGGGCTTCCCCCCGCCCAAGTTGACTGGGGGCTACCACTAGCTGGGTAAGTCACCCAACCTTGTAAAAATTGTCAATTTAGTATAAATGTTAATGTGCAATCATGTGTAAAATTTTGTTTTTCTGGATTCCATATGTTTAATCTGTCTGGTAAGGTGCTCGATTGTGCGAGAAAAGTTCGCTCTCTCTTTTTACCCGCTGATAAAAGAATCCCGATCGGTATGCGCGCGAGCAGCTGCTGCTGACTTACGTCCGGTGTGGTAGGCTGTGGTGTTCAGTGTCGTGGTGGATCTCCGGGCACTACCGAGTCCTTGGGTGCTTTGGGTAATCCTATCGCTCGAGCCGCTCGAGTAGTCCGGAGCCCAGGCCCAGGGGCGGGCTATCGGTGCTCAGTCTGGTCTATCATACCCGGGCGCCACCGAACCATAGGACCTCTGGGTTATGCCTCTGCCCGCTCTTGTCCGCTGGTCTAGGTATTCGAGAGGTCTCGGGTCGAAAACGAGAGCAGTCTATAACAAGTACCGCACTAACAGAGCGTACCAAACAAGGATTTTCTCCTCTCTCTCTTAAGTCACAGATCGACAATCGAAGCAAAGGCAGCTCGACCGCGAGGGCCTCGATGCCTAAGTTGCTGCTCGGCCCCAAGGGTCCTCGGGTGGTCCTACCGCTTAAGCATGAGTGGTCGAGATCACCCGACCCCGGGCCCCCTTGATGCTCGGGCGCCCCGGCTGCGGGAACCAAGTCCCCGGGCACCCCGAGCTCGGAGCGCACGCCCCTCTTGGATCGGTTGGCCGAAAGGCCGACAGCTGTCTGGTGAGTGGTTAAATTCAGGCGGATTTACATTCAATAATATTTTATTCCTGAGTCATCCTCGGGGCCCTCGCATTCTAATCTGCCCGGTGAGATGGTCTCCTCACGCACAAAACCCTACCGCGTGTCCACTTTTTCCTAGAACGACAGAACGGTCCGCAGAAAGGTGCACCGTGCGTGCGGTAATGTCTGATCGAAGTCTTTCATGGTGGTCGTGGTGTTCGGTCCGCTTTTAAGGGCCCCGAGCACTACCGAGTCCCAGGGCGCCCTGGGTAATCCTATCGCTCGAGCCACTCGAGTAGTCCGGAGGCTAGGCCTCAGGGGCGGGCTGTCGGTGCTCGGTTCGGTCCGTCTTAAGCCCGGGCACCACCGAATCATGGGGACTCTTGGTCGCATTTCCGCCCGCGCGTGTCTCTGGTCCGCTGACTGAGTGGTCGCAAGGTGAAAAAGTGTTCACCGGTCATGGCGTGCTCCGCGCTGGATTGACCTATCTCCCAAGCAAGGAAGTTCGTGTCTTTGTCTTTTGACTTAGCCGATGCGGACTCGCGAGGGCTCGGGGGCTGAGAAGGATGATCGGGACGACTTCGTTCTCGGGGACGGAAAGGTCGGGGTCGGACCGACTAAGTACTTCCCGGGACATCAAGGCAAAACATCAGAAAAAGCACTAAGTACTCGAGAATATCGGAGTTGCGAGCCCGAAGAAAAGCTTCCATTATATTTACAAAGGGAATAGATGCATTTCTGAGGGATCACTCCCGTATTTACATCAAGACAAAAATAAAAGAAGAGGAAACTACTATAAAAGCCTAATCGGAGGCAGAGTCAGTGTCGGAGTCGTCTTGGCCATCCTCGGGGGCTGGCGGCGGCGACGCTTCCCGCCTGAAGCCGGCCGCCACCTCGGCAATGGTGCTCCGAACCGCTTCCCGGGCGGCCTCTCCCTCGGCTTCGACTACTCCTTCCCGCGCTGGCTCCAGCAGGAAGTTCAAGTCTCTGCTCCGGTAGCAGGCCAGAACGTGCTCGGGCACCGCTTGGGCCAAGCCGCGTCCTTCCCGGGCGGCAAGCTCCTGGACAGCCCAGGGCAGTGCCTCGAGGCACTCGCAGACTTGCTGAAGTCCCAGGACGTGTCGTCCGGGGGCATCGCCCTTCTCGTCCACGACGAGTCGCCCAAGGTCGGCCCTCGCCACGGACCGCCGCATCCGTCAGAGTACGTCCTCCAACATCTGCTGCAAGTTGACCCACGCGGCAAAGGCAGCCTCGAACTTCTCCTTCGCGGCCCGTAGCTGCTCCTCGAGACCCTGGCCCCCGATCGCGCCAGAAGAGCCAGCATCGGGTGCAGGGCCGGCGGCTTGCTTCGCCTGCGCCACCAGTTCGGACAGAGCCCGCTCGCGGGCGGTCAGCTCTGCCTCGTGCATAGCGTTCTGCTCTTCCCTGGTAGTGACGGCCGCCGCTGCCTCGGCAGCCTCACCCTCCTAGCGGGACAGCAAGTCCTCCCGGGCGCCCAGGTCCACCGCCGTGATTTCGGTGTCGAACTCCCGGATGGTGACGTCCTCCTCCCAGCGTCGGAGGTCCCCTTCGATGTTCTGGAGCTCCGCTGCCCAACGCTGGAAGTCGGCATGAGCCCGGTCGGCCCCGCCCTCCCGATAGGTCAGGTCAGCCTCGAGGGCCTCCGCCGCCATCTCGCGGCTCGCGACCGCCTCCTCCCTCTCCTGCGCCTGCCTCTCCCTGGCAAGGGCCTCGGCAGCCTGCTGCCGCGATGCCTCAGCCAGGCGGGCGGCGTCTTCTCGCTCCCGCGCAGCCTCTGCGCGGGCGCTCCCCAAAACCTCCTGCTCCTGCACGATCTCCGCGCGGGTATCTTCCAAAAGCTTCTGCTCCCGCGCGGCCGCCGCACGGGCCTCTTCCACAGCATTTTGTTCCTCCTCGTTGGCAGCGCGCTGCGCGGCGAGGCGGGATTCGAAGGCGCGCCAGGCGACCGTAAGCTGTGCCCTCTCCGAGTCTAGCCTGGCGCGCTCCGCTTCAAGCTGCTCCTCCTTCACGTCCACCGCCGCGCCCAGCCGCTCGACCGTCACCTGGACGCTCTCGATCGCGACCAGGAAGGGGTCGGCAGGCTGGCCGGGCGCCGGTTGGGCGCTGGGTTCCCCGCGAGCCTCCTCCGGGGGGTTAGGGGACCCCAAAGGCTGCAACGCCATCATCCGCCCTGGGCTCAGCATGCCAGGGGTAGGTTCGACCGGCGCCGGGCGCTCGGGCGACGGCTGCGTCCCCGCCTCGGTCGCCGCGTCCACTGGCCCTGACCCGACAATGCCGGCCCGGAGGCCTCCCTTCTTCTCTTCCACCGGGGGCTCGGCGGGGCCGCCGCGCGTTCTTCGGGTGCCGGATCGGGCCCCATCCGAACGAGGTGCGGCTCCAGCACCGGGAATGCCGCCACCGCCGTTGGCGACGGTGGGGACTCCGGCACTGGAATGTAGAGCCGGGGGCGCTTCCCCAGGTCCTCCGGTGCCACCGCCGCTCTGTCGTCGGTGGTGCCTCCTCCTTTGGCGCGACGGCTGCTGCCCGTAGTGGCCCCACCGCTGGCCTAAGGCTCGCCGCTGGCGGCGCCCATGCCACCGGTCCGCACCGGGCTGCTCGCGGTCCCCTCGCTGGCCACCTCATCCAGCCCAGGGAGCTCGGGGGCCTCGGGGCTCCGGCTCCTCGGCCGGTCGATGAGCCCCTGGGCGTCGAACTCCGGCAGCTTCGCCAGGATTGTCGTGTGCTCGGGGTTGGCGCAGAGCACCATTTCCGGCCACGGGAGCTCCGCCTGGCTCGTGTCCTCCACGCTGGTCACCACCCGGATCATGCCCCTCAGCTCCGCTGGGCCTAAGTCCCAGCTTGCGCCGATTTGGGTCCTGGTGATGTCTTCGGGCCCGGTGTAGAGCCAGCACAGCCGGGCCCGCTCCCGCAGGGGCGCCAGGCGGCGGCGCAGGAAGTCCGCCACCACCATCACCGAGGTCAGCCCGACGTCGCGCAGGAATCTGATGCGCTCGAACACCGGCTCCAACCTCACGCCCTCCGACGGCGGCGCCTCCCATGTCGACTTCTGGGGCTCCTCCGCCACTTCTGGTAGGGCAAGACGGTCATGGGGGTCGACGTCGATGAAGAACCAGTCCTGCCGCCACTCCTCCCACTTGCTTCGCAGCACCTGGGGGATGTACCGCTCCCCCATGCCGTCTCGTAGCCGAAGATTGCAGCACCCCGTGACGTCCGCCGTGGAGTACCTCCTCTTCTTCCCGGCCGGTCGCAGGACGAAGAAATGTCGAAGAAGCGTCACCGAAGGCGCCACTCCCATGAACATCTCGCACAGATGCGTGAACACCGTAAGCTCGACGACGGAGTTGGGGCTCAAATGCACCAACCGCACGCCGTAGGTGTCGAGGACTTGGAGGAAGAATGTCGAGAATGGCGGCGCCAGTCCCGTCGCCACGAAGGACGTGAATAAGACGATGCACCCGGGGATGGTCGTCGCCGGCGGGAAGTTCACCGGCGTCACCACCGAGGCCCCCTGCTGGCCCTCGGAGACCAGCAGCTTCTTGACTTTCTCTGCCGCCTCCTCATTCTTCAAGCGAGACTCCGGCAGCACGCTGTCCGGAGTCCTTTCACGGCGGCTTCCTCCGGCTCTCGGCATCTCGTCGGAGGGGGAGGTTGTCTGGGTGGTGGAGAGGAAGAAAGAGAAGCGCTCCGATCGCTTAAGGGATTCTAGGGGCTCAGGAGCGCGAAGGAAACGAGAGCAAGATCGCAAGATGGCGTAAAGAGGGGGGCGGATCGATCCCCTCCCCCTCCTATATCTCAGAGAATTCAAACGTCCCCTGCCAACGGTGCACTCGGCCGGACGGTTTCCTCGGTCGACGCAACTGCCAGGCGAATCTCCCGCTGGTCGTGCGGTGTCAGCGGCTGCCAGGCGTATTTTCCTCGATCTGCGCGGCAGCCGCGCGTGCCGCCCGTCCCGTTGTCATGCCCTTCGGGAGTTGTGTGGACGCGCGTTCACTCGTCTCCCCGTTGGGCCGTACCAGAGGCCCGGATCTAAAGGGCCACCTCTTGAAAGCTTGCCATGTGGCGTCCACGCCAGCCTCGGCCTTGTTCGCGACGAAGGGCCCATCCGCAGTCTCCGTACCATCGCCTGCCAATGGGCCCAGGGGCTACTGTCAGTGTATCAGGAACTAGGAGTCCCTGAGTCCCGAGGCCAGACCGGCTATCCGCCACGTGTCACCATCCCGCAAGGTCCCTCCTGCGGGGTGAGGAAAGTTCAAGTCCCGGGAGAAGGTGCTCGGGGCCACCGTCACTGGTTCCCGAGCACCCCGGTTCCCCGATGATTCGTAAAGTCTAAGTCCCGGGAAGAAAGTGCTCGGGGAAGTGCCCGGTCACCCCCGAGCACCCTAGTCCCCCAGCGATCAGAAGAGCTAAGTTCCGGGAGAGAGTGCTCGGGGGCTGCTGCACGCAGCCCCCGAGTGCTCGGTTCCCCGAGGGTCAGTGTGAAAGTGCTCGGGAGAGAGGGCTCGGGGCTGCACGTGGCAGCCCCCGAGCTCTCAGTTCCCCGAAAGATCTGTGCAAAAGTGCTCGGGAAAGAGTGCTCGGGGTTGCACGTGGCAGCCCCTGAGCACTCGGTTCCCCGAAGGTTCGTGCAAGAGTGCTCGGGAGAGAGTGCTCGGGGAGGTAAACAGTGCCCCCGAGCACCCGGTACCTCGAGGGCAAGGATGGGCATTCTCGGGAGAGAATGCTCGGGGAGGTGAACAGTACCCCCGAGCACTCGGTGCCCCGACGACCCAGAAAGGCCCCCGAGGGGCCCGCCGATGAGGTGTCAATCAGTCAGAGGTCTGAGACCGTATTTAATGAGCGTGCGTGGCCTGATAACCCCAACTGCTCTCGCTGCAGTGTCAGTTCCTGCCATGCTTTGGCAGAGAGGCGTGGGGCCATTAATTGCACGGGTCCCGTCCCGTATCATCCGGTGTGTCTCGGGATAACGTCACCAGGATCAAGGCGTTCTGTCCGCCACCCTGCTGTGGCAGAGGAACAAGACAGGGCGGGCACGCCGGGTTGCTCTGTGGCTGCCCGGTGGGCCCTTTCTACGGCGCCCGTTGCCAGGGCGTTTATGGTGACAGGTGACCGGGCGTGCGCCGCGTTTTTCACCCCCCGATCACTTCACCCAGAAGAAATGATGACGCCTTTCCCAATCGTGACATCTTGGAACTTGTACCCCCTCCTTCCCGTTCGGGGCATGTCGTAGCCGGCGAGTGCATAAAAGAGTCGGCACGCACAAGAAGGAGCCTCAAGCTATGACAGAGAGAAAAAACAACCCAACAAGCCAACAAGCAATCGAGCAAGAGACCGCAAGAATCGAACCATAGATCAACTCAAGGCATAGTCCCTGCCCAAGAACAAGGAGCCTCAAGTTCTTAGTTAGACACAATATTCTTGTAACCGGAAACATCCTTGAGGGACTTCCTCAGGACAGTTATTACATCCATACAGGAGTAGGGTATTACGCCCCCGTGCGGCCCGAACCTGTCTAAATTCCGTTGCATTTACTTCTCTTTGCACTAGATCATCACCCCCACCACCGGCCGTTGCATTTACTCTTATTCATTTCTCCGATGAACTTATTCAGGATCATCCCCCCGGCCGAATCTCTAAAAAGGGGTCTCTCGGGATCCCTGCGACAGGAGTTAATCCTCCGACAGTGGGTGTTTTCGACCCAGCCATGCTACAATGATTAGTGGGGGAGTGAACTCTATACAATACTTGGAACAGTTGGGATATCTCAAAGTAGTGTTCGGTAAAGGAAGGTGATTGAAGCATCTTGGTATGATTTGCTCCTCCGCTTGCAATGATTGGATGCTGAGCATATCGTGTGGGTACAGTGTACAAGCTCTGCAAAGTGTAAATCTATTCGAATAGGCATGTCCATAGTCATAGACATACAAAGCAATGACCTCATTAGTTAGACTTAGGGTGTGTGTATCTTTGATGAGTGAGTGTGTGGACTTAATGTCATAATGATAAAGTTTCTGACTCGATCTGCCAGAAGCTGTGTGGTACTGGAGGTACACCAAATATAATGATAGGGACTACAGAGTGATATGTAGCCTCTCTCAGAACCGAAAATCCCCTAGATATACCTTATTACCCTATTTACTCCATTTAAAAGTTAAAGTAGAGAATATAATTGGATACCTGTATAAACTGCTTTATACTTAAAACTGAACCGTAAAGCCTTATCATTGAGCCATCCTTTATACATCTATTAAACCCTTGCAATAATATAAGACTTGCTAAGTATCTTCCATACTCATTCTTGCTATCATTCAGATGAGGAAGTAGATTCCGACTTCGATGGAGATGACAGCACGGATGAGGAGTAGATTAGTGGTCGTGTTCACACCCTAGCTGCTTGTGATTTTAGGTTGTTCCGCTGTGCTTTTTGTTGGCTTGTTGGCCAGGCTCGTAATATACTCTATGGTTTAAGACCATTGTATTGTTGTAACCTTAATACTTTTATATTCGATGTATTTCTATGATGCAATGATGGTTATACTATGCTGTCGGTGTATCAGGAACCGGGGGTCCCTGAGTCCCGAGGCCAGGCCAGCCGTCCGCCACGTGTCACCATCCCGCGAGCTCCCTCCTGCGGGATGAGGAAAATCTAAGTTCCGGGAGAAGGTGCTCGGGGCCACAGCCTCTGGTCCCCGAGCACCCCAGTTCCCCGATGACCCGCAGAGTCCAAGTACCGGGAAGAAAGTGCTCGGGGAGGTGCCCGGTCGCCCCCGAGCACCCTAGTCCCCCGACGATCAGAAGAGCTAAGTTCCGGAAGAGAGTGCTCAGGGGGCTGCGTGCGGCAGACCCCGAGCGCCCGGTTCCCCGAGGGTCAGTGCAAAAGTGCTCGGGAGAGAGTACTCGGGGTTGCACGTGGCAGCCCCTGAGCACTCGGTTCCCCGAAGGTTCGTGCGAGAGCACTCGGTGCCCCGACGTCCCAGAAGGGCCCCCGAGGGGCCCGCCGATGAGGTGTCAACCAGTCAGAGGTCCGAGGCCGCATTTAATGGGCATGCGCGGCCTGACATCCCCAACTGCTCCCGCCGCAGTGTCAGTCCCTGCCATGCTTTGGCAGAGAGGTGTGGGGCCATTAATTGCACGGGTCCCGTCCCGTATCATCCGGTGTATCTCGGAATAACGTTGCCAGAATCAAGACGTTCCGCCTGCCGCCCTGCCGTGGCAGAGGAACAAGACAGGGCGGGCACGCCGGGTGCCTTTGTGGCTGCCCGGTGGGCCCTCTCAATGGCGCCCGTCGCCAGGGCGTCCACAGCGACGAGTGACCGGACGAGGGCCGCGTTTTTCCACCGCCCCTGTCACTTCGCCCAGAGGAAATGATGACGCCTTTCTCAGTCGTGGCGTCTTGGAACTTGTGCCCCTTCCTTCCCGTTCGGGGTATGTCGCGGCCGGCGAGTGCATAAAAGGATCGGCATACAGAGAGAAGGGGAGGAGAATGAGAGAACAATTGGATTGAACACAAGCCCAAGTAATCGACCGTGCCACACTCAGACGAAGAAGACGAACTCCACAACAAACCAAGCCAACAGACAAAAACATTGCAAGCAAGCCTGAGCAGAACTCCTGCTGAAGAACAAGGAGCCTCAAGCTCTTAGTTAGACACTATATTTTTGTAACCAGATATATCCCTGAGGGATCCCCATCGGGATAAGTTATTGCATCCATACAGGAGTAGGGTATTACGCCCCCGTGCAGTCCGAACCTGTCTAAACTCCGGTGTATTTACTTCCCTTTGCACTAGGTCGATCATGCCCCACCCCCCCACCACCGGCCGTTGCATTTACTTCCACTTCCATTTACTTCTCCAACGAACTTATTTAGGATCATCCCCCCGGCCGAATCTCTAAAAAGGGGTCTCTCGGGATCCCTGCGACATGAGTTAATCCTCCGACATATGCGTATCAGCTACTTGATCCAAGGATAGACATAGGAGATGTAGGAGGCCCCGGGATAGAGGTCTCATAGTTTCCAAGTGAAAATGTGAAACTAAAAGTAGTTAAGGCCTTTTCTAATCATTTTTTACCATTTTAATCCCTATTAATGGCCATTGACCGGTGCTGTTATGATTCATTAAATTGCGATCGTCAACCGAGATCCAATGTCCGAGATCACACCTCACCGAACCAGTACGCTAGATTGGATGGCTACGACTGTACCTCGCAGATCTCCAGCACGAAGACAACGATGAGCAGTAGCTCTACGGTGGTGCGTCATTAGAAAAATGGCAAGATCACGTCGTCGTGCTCTGAACTCACTGTCAAGTGGCAAAAAAGGACCACGTGCTCACAACAAACATGTTCGGGCTACCAGTTGGTGTAGGCAGGCTTCTGGTGAAGCTAGTGACTGTGAGCAGCGGATTTGAGCTTCGGAGCTTGTCAGAAACGGGGCTGCAGTGGCGCTTTTTCCTCGGTTAGATGGGTGAAAGTTTGTGATGCCTTGAGGAGGCTCTATGGCCCGCTTTATATACATGGGAGGCAGAGGGAAGGCATAATCAAGTCGAACTTGATTTGATGATGGAGGATCGGGTTCGATCTCTATCTCACGATTCAAATGAGCTTGGTTGGTGTTTATCTGGGCAAAATGTCACGTGAAGCTCATGGACTCTTCCTATTTTGATATCGTGGCCGAGTACTTTCCAATTCACATGAATTTGTTGAGTCCCGTGTGGTTGGCAGACTCCTTGAGGCAATCTCATGTTTTTCTTAGGTTCGTGCAGAATTGGCACGTGCCATAGCTTCTAGAGACTATCAAGAATCCATTTTGGCGGTCACCAGATGATCTTCAGCTCGGACACATCGATTTCCATTGCATCTTCCTCCGTTGTCGGTGGTGTGCCGGAATGACCGAATGAGCAGAGAGGGAGGGCGAGAGGAGGAAGGAGAGGAGTGGCTCTGCTGGGCTGGCACACGCGCAAGCGGGCCATGCAGCATCGGCCCAGTGCAAAGAGAGAAAGAGAGAGGGTAGAGTGGTGGGTCGGGCTGCTTGGGCCGAGGGGAAAAAGAGGAGGGAAAGAGAGGATTGGCTGGAAGAGTGAAGTCAGCCCGGTTAGCTCCTTTTCCTTTCCTATGTATTCCCTCATGTATTTCACACATGTACATGTATATATATAACATGTATTCTTATATATACGCATATAAAAGCACACATATCAATCAAGAAATTTCAAGCACATTTATTTATAGATATATATACTTATATATATATTCTCATAAAAAGAAAAATATATCCCTTTTCATATATATATGCTTATACATATATATACATACCCATATATGTATGTATATAAGCGTGTATACACATAAATACTTAGGATTTATTTAATTTTACAAAAAATATTATTTCCTTTATAAATAGTTTTTATTTATTTTAATTCAGAAATTGGGTTGTTACAATGGTTGCGATAGGGCCCAATGTTAGTTGGCACTAGACACATTTCTTGACCACCTCGCTCATATCATGGGGGGATGTTTGCCAGTACAACCTTTGCCTAAAAACTTTTTCGACTAGAGTTCGGAAAGAAGCATGAGCGCCACATATTCCTCCATGGATCTCATTGAGTAAATTTTTACCCTACTGCTAAGTAATTCTCTTCATTAAGACTCCACTAGCACCCCATTGATATAGGGTGCCTTTCACTAGGATGAACATTCTAGCTTTATGGTCAAAAGTTGGCAACATCCTCAGGAATAACTCTATCCTGAATATAAGCCCGAATGGAATCAATTCATGAATCATTGTATTCGAGTGATGTTGTCGCTTTCAAGGAGTCAAGCAATTCCTCGTGCAGCTTCCTGTTATCTGGTTCAGTGGCTTCTTCATCTTTTGTGGTATTTTGGGCTACATATGGCTTTGAGTCTTTTCCAAGAAAATCCCATTAGGCAGAGGTGATCGAGATGAATCACTCCAACTTTCTTACCTCTGAAAGGTATGCGTCCATGGTCACGTCCGAGCACTTTTACTCCTTTTTTATTTGATTCGTGACAAGCTGCAATTCACCTCTTACGAGTAGTCATCGAATCTTGAGTGAAGTTGCTATTCAAAGACCAGCAAGCAGTCATTTGTACTCTGCTACATTGTTCGTTGTAGCAAAATTTATCTGAAGGGCATGCCGCAAAGTTTTCTTTGTCATCAAAATTAATATAATTCCATCCTTCGATCCCTAAAGTGTAAGCAAACTATCAAAATACATGGTCCAAAATTCTTGGACCTCTAACTCTTACTTACTTTGAGGCACCTAGCTATTCATTCGACTAGGAAGTCAACTAGAGCTTGTGATTTAATGGCCGTTTAGGGAACAAAGCGGATTTCAAACAACTAATGGGAAAGTAGAAGGATTACGTAAAACACCTGCCAATGGGAAAGTAGAAGGAACAATAATCTGATGTGCTTAAAAATAATGATGGAGTTTGAGATAAGTCATAACAACGGTAAAAAGTAAGTTTAGTACCTGCGGGTAGTGCACCTTTGCCCCATGTAGTATTTCCCTCGTGTAATATACCGGCCTTTGTTCCTTCTCGCGCTTTTCCTCCTTCTCTCTCCACCATGAGTACTGCGCTGACAACTTGTGGCATGGCCATGACATATAAGATCTGCTTTTCTCCTGTTTTTGGCACAATTAAAATAGGAGTCATGGGAAAGGTACCTCTTTAGACTTTGAAATGTTGATTCTACTTGCTCTGTCCACTCAAAACCCTTTTGCTTTTTTGAGAAATTAAATAAGGACAATCCTTTTTTTGACTAGCCAAAAAATAAATCAGCTTAGAGCTGCCATGCATCTAGTAAGCATTTGGACCTCTTTTAAAGAGCTCAGATATTGCATGCCCTCGATGGCTTTTATCTTCTCAGGGTTTACCATAATACCACTATTGGAAACTAAGAACCCAAGTAGCTTACCCAAAGCCACTATGTATACACACTTCTCAGGGTTAAGCATCATGTGATTCCCCCTGAGTTTACCGAAGGTTTCTCGTAGATTGTGGAGTAGATTTTCTTCTTACTCTTCACAACTAAATCATCAATGTAAGCCTCTAGGTTTTTGCCGATTTCGGAATTGAAAGTAACCTAAATTGTTTGTTGGAAGATAGCACCAGCACTCTTCAACCCAAAAGGCATTTTAACATAGTAATACACATTAGATGGAGTGAGGTAGGCAGTTTTTGTCTATCATCCTTACCCATACTAATCTGGTAATGTTTGGAGTATGAATCTAGGAAACAAAGCAACTCGCACCTCAAAGTGGAGTCAACTAATTGGTCAATTTGAGGTAGCAGAAAAAGGATCCTTGCGACAGGCTTTGTTTAGGTATGTGAAGTCTACACACATACTCCACTTCCTATTGGCTTTCTTGACCATCACAAGGTTTGCTGACCACTCGAGATGGAATGCCATATTATGCATGCCTTCAAGAGTTTGCTTATCTCATCCCGAATAGATTATTTACGATTTGCCATGAAGCGGTGTAATTTTTATTCAAGCTATAACCTCTAGCCTATGCTTGATCACCTCCCTGGGATGCCAAACATATCAGATGGTTGCCATGCGAACACATCTGAGTTGCATTGGAGGAAGGTGGAGCATGAGTTCCTATTTGTAATCTAGCATAGAGCTAATCCGAATGAACTTGGATGACTTGGCTGGGTTGAGTGGTATACTCTTTATGTCATTATTTGGAGTTGGTGCCACCTTCAGCCTTGAGTGCTTAGGTGAATTTTGGAGTAGTACGGTATTAACTTCACGCGATGGCATAATTTCTACCATGTCCAGACTCTTTTTATCGCACTTGATCGCCATTATCTTGTCTCCTTGAATAGTGATCACCCTGTCAGGCCTTGGAATCTTCAAGCATTGGTATGCATAGTTAGCAACTGTCATGAATTTGGCCAACACAGGACGACCTAGGATAGCATTTTTAAGTGGTCTCAAAGTTAGCAACATCAAATAGATTCTTCTCTATTACAAACATGGCTATCAAAGCTACTTGGCCAATATGAGTGGTCAAAGAACCTGTGATGATCCCGTGAAAGGACTTCTTCACAAGTTTGATCTCGGTCCTAGGAATCTGCATCCAAAGCACCAATGAACAAAATATTAAGAGAATTACCACCATCAACGAGGACATAATTTACCTTACAATTGTTGATGGTAGGCTCCACGTCTATCAGATTTCTTCTAATACTCGAGACCGAGTTTCAGCAATCATTCTGATCGATGGTGATCAAGAAGTTTGCCCACTTTGTGACCTTGGGCATCTCAGGAGCGTAGCACAGACTTCTTGCTCCACTTTCTTGTATTGTTGTTTGCAGTCGTATGCCAATGATCCCCCATATATGTAGTTCAATGTGTGTTCGCTTTCCAAAAAAGCGAGATCATCATCTTCCAAGTTTTCATCTTGTCGTTGAGACTTGGATCCAGTTGTCTTGTTGGCATTTAACTCTGTAGCCTTTTTCTTGACTTCCCTCAAAAAGACTTGGCAGGTAGATAATTCATGGGAATTAGTTTGATGGTAGGTGCAATATTTCTTGCCCCTCCCCTTGATTGAGAGTTTCCTTGTTTTTCGGGATACCATTGAGTACCGGCTTGGTCAACGGCCATAACTTCTGAACCTCCAAACTTCTTCTTGTTGGATTTCATGTTTTTCAGATTGAATTTCCACTTCTCAGTCATCTTGGATGACTCTAGGTCTGCTCTGGATTGACAGATTTTTCCTCCCTTATCGAAGTTTTATGCTATTCATGGGTTTCAGCAGCCAGGGCACAGCCATTGGCTAACTTGAATAGTTCTCGTATAGTCCGATGTTGATTCATTGATATGTCCTGTGTCATGCGACGATTGCGTACGACTTCTATGAAAGCCTCGATCATGGGAAAATCATCGATACCGGGAATCATATTATGTATGTTGCTAAACCTATTGATGAACTTAGCAGACTTTTGTCCTCTCCCTATTGGATTCATCTTAAATCATTAGGTTTTCCAAGTCATTCGAATGTCCCTTGGAATTTTAAGATGAAATTGCTACACTACCATTCCAAAGAGTCGATTGAGCCTACGGGATGCTCCTCAAAGAACCGTGGGAAGATAGTTGGCCCTGACTTTCTTTCCTCCCTTAGATGCCTAGATGGCGATAGGGTAGACTTGAAGGAACTCAGCTGGATCAGTACTACCCTCACACTTCTTGGATGCTTGGTCGAGGCCTAGATGGCCAGTGAACATCTTCGAGACTTGATGAAACATCCGACAACCGATAATGATAACAACACTTTTCCATCGTCGCTGGAAAGATCTCCTGCTATAGGAATAGGTGTTGTAATCCTCGGAATCAGAATTTGATGGAGATTGGAAAGTGCTCTATCTCTTTCGATGAATAAACCAACTCTCTACTTGGCATAATAGGTCATAATTATTTCCTTCATTGTGTTAACGATCACAAGGTGATTTGTTAGATCTTTGAATCTGAGTACGATCCTTGGTATCCTAGAGAGAGTATTAATGTCATCCAGCCACCACTCGATTTGTGGCATCATTACCAGGCCAGTAGGTGGTGTAGCTAGCAAAATCTTAGCCCCTTGTAACCGTTTAGGCATAAGTGACAGGAACTCAGGTATTGGCACGCAGGAAGCCCTTAAGTTACATAGTCTTCAAGACGATGTAGCAGCAACAACCTTTCCATTAGGTTTGGCATGGTTTTTGTTCTTCACAGTAGGTATAATGTCTGGAGGAGGACTACCAAAGATCGCACCACCACCAGCCTTGGATTGGGCGAGGTCAGCATCCTTGGCGGGTGCCTAGGCACCAGCTTGTTTTTGGGAAAGGGCCTCTGCCCTAGTCACTGCCTCATCATCATTATTTTCTACCACTTCTGGATCATCCTATGGTCTAGTTATATTGACCATGTTGACACTCTACGTCTCTGAGTCATCAGAGTAAGCTTCCTCTTCGGAGAAATTCATAGCATCAACGTGAGGCTCTCCTTCTAGAATTAGCTGATCTGGATAAGTAGTGTCTTGGTAGTGTGAACTACCATGGTGTGAAGTTGTAGATGAAGATCTACAAGCTACGGATTTGGGTGAAAGAAATTGGCTCACGAGTTGGGGAACTTGATTGCCGAAGATGAGATCCGATCTTGCGGATTCATGTTCAACAAGCTAGGTTGTACATAGATTTCAGGGTCGAAGTCATCATAGAGCCCCTTATCTAAAAAACTAGCTTTTGTAGATATGATCTATGTAGTCAATGAAAACGCTTTGTTAATCCTTATAGACAACGCCAGTTGTTGAGGTAGGGATCACCTGATCGGCACTATCGACTGTTAGATCATAAAGAGGGACACACGATGTACACAGATTTGAGCCTCTTAAAGGAAAATAGCCCTAAGTCATGTATGTTCCCTTGTAGTTACTGGATAAGAGGATTACACTGTAAGGTGTCTAGATCTAAATGCTAAGCTATTTGACAAGTCCTTCAAGCTTGTTGAGTTCTTCCCCTAGGCCTGAAGGCTAATACCTGGTTGAGTTGACTTTTATCTAGTTGAACTGCGTTGTCTTGATCGTACCCCCTGTCCTGGTTATATAGTCGGTGGAGAGGGGCCATGTCCTACTCAGAATCCTGAGTGCAATTGACTTGTTTTGTATCTCCCGGGGTATTTAGGGCACTTAATTTGGAGATTGTTTCCATATACAGATAGATCTTGCACTTGAAGCATGAGGTTGTGCCGCACGTACCATAGTGGATTCTAGAAACTCATTGTACAGAAACTGGGCACTTGTACGATGGAGGTTCCATCCTTAGAATATTTTATATTTCTATTAATATTATGAATTATTAATTAATTATATATTCCTCGTCAGCACCTATGTCATTGGACAGTCTGTGTAAATTGTGTTTAAATGATTTTATATTGCGTTCTCCAATGGCTATGTTCTCGCTCTTATGATCATCATATATCTGAAAACAACATTCAACCATACACGAATAAATATTGACATATTGGACTTTTTATCGTTGTTCAGATGGGCTAAGTGATGGATGCCTTTGCATATGGAACAGGTAAAACTGCAACTACTAAATAGGGGAGTAGAGAAGAGCATACTATCACTACTACAGAATAGATCATCACTATTGGTTAAGAAAAATGCATTACTACCTGTTTCTGAACTGACAATGATTAAGTAGTGGCGATAATCCATGATTATCACTACCCGTTACAGAACTAGCAGTAATTGTACATATCACTACTGGTTCATGTAATAAACTAGCAGTGATAATCCCCATCCCCCACCTAGATCTAGCTATTGTCGACAACAACATATTCATAAAATAGCACATATACATATTTCATTCACAAATCACATATATTCGTACATAATTAACATGTCATTCACAAATATTTCTTGGTTGGCTGGGACAAAGCTTAAACTTTCTAACTCACAATTTGTTTCAGAAATCTCAGAGTTCACTTGAAAAATTCTTGCAAGGAAAAAAAAAAGCGGTTCAACCTCTCTTGCTACATGAAGTTGTCGAACTCGACAAGTCTCGAGTGCTCGTTGAAGGAAACGCTTTATATGGTAGCTCATAAAACTTGCCTTTTGGACTTATCACTTCATCATTGATGAACCCGATAAGTTGTTCATGAATGGAATTAAAGTGATGTTGCAGGAGTTAACTTGTGTTCCACTTTATTAGACGTCGTTAGAAGAATTGAAGAAATCAATCCTATAGAACACATGTAGAAACTGAGAAGCTCACATCAATATGTATTTACATACCTTTGCATCATCTTGGAGCACCCTATCTCTGGTGACTGTGTGCATAAATTCACATACATAGAAGCCATATAAATTGTTGCCCTATTCTGCATGTTACACTGAAAAAAGATATGAAACATCAATAGCATGGAACTAGTCATTTAGTAGGAACTTAAGACATGAATATTATGTATGTGCCGGAAACTTGGTTTGGACAATGAAGGTCTTCGTGTATGGAAGGAATTGAACATTGTCCTTACAGTATCATGCGAATACCCTGTGCATGATTATGAATAATATTACTAGACTTAGATTCAATCAAATAGAGGATTACTAGAGTGAATAAAAAAATAATCGACTTAAACTATTTAGAAAATCTATTACTGGTTGAAATTGTATTTGTGGTTTCCTTTATGACTCAAATATAATGGTCTTGCTCATATATATATCCAG
This sequence comes from Phragmites australis, assembly GCF_958298935.1. Classification (NCBI taxonomy): domain Eukaryota; kingdom Viridiplantae; phylum Streptophyta; class Magnoliopsida; order Poales; family Poaceae; genus Phragmites; species Phragmites australis. The sequence continues at coordinate 23,517,349 of NC_084922.1, forward strand.
CTAGCCCAACTCCTAGCTGCGCGCCCTATGCCCGCCACGTGTCGTGTACCCAGCGCACCCTGCTCCCCTTGCCCCAGAGCCACCATGTGTCATCGGCCATCGCATCGCTTGCGCCCCACCCCCCACGCCATCGTCCATCGTGCTGCCTACACCCCTGCCCCCATGCCTACCTCCGCCACCCCACCCCTCATCCCTTAGCGCCTCCACCATCAACTCCGCTGCGCACTTCCCTTGCTTCCCTCGGTCCTCGATGCCTCCACCGCCCGGCCGTTGCAGCGCCCTTGACCCCACCCCCTCCGCCCTCCTCCTGCCTTCGTGCGTCACATCCTCCACCATGCTCTCGGCCACTGGTGACTCCGCCGCGCTGCCCCCAACCCTGTGCCCCTCAGCCTCATTTTCCCCTACTGAATATTACTAACAACTATTGACATGACTAAATACTTACTGAATAAATAATGCTGACACTACTGAACATAAATTATTGTTACTTAGAACTACTAAAAAATGTAACTACTAATAACTACTGACACTATTGAATAACTGCTGAACAAAAACTACTGACACTACTAAACAATAATTAATGACACTACTGAATAACTAATGAACGACTGGACAACTATTGAATAACTACTAACACCTACTGGACAACTACTGAGCGGCACGAAGGCATGAGCGGGAGCTTGGCTGGGGCCTTGCCAGAGGCAGGCGTAGCTGGCACACCACATGGTGCCCACTGGCTTGTTGGCTAGCTGGGACACAAGCTCGCGAGTTCTGGCTGGCCGACGCTGTTGCGCGTGAGCGGGCACGGGCGAACATGTGGCAGGGTAGGCGTAGAATAGCGTTACCATGTGTGTGTATTAGTCCTAACATCAAGTTGCACATAAAAGAGTATAATAAAGTTGTATGGTAAAAGTATGCATGTCTTGTCATATATTGTAGCTTGACCATAGCCTTCCATGCATAGATCTCTTTGTCTTCTGGCTTTTCTCTGATAAGCGTCTCATTGATAAGCGTTGGGTTGAAGAATCCTACTTTGTAAATACACTCTTTTCTGCATTTTTGTACCTCTATTATGTAGAACAAATAAGTTAGAGATCCAACTAAATGGTAGAAAAATGTAAATATAAGACACTTACATTGTCCAACAACTCATGATAGACACATCGAGGGAGTCTTATTGGTACACGTTGTAAAGTTTCTTGAATTTCAGCAACAATATGTTGGGGTCGTTATGAAAATCTTCATCTTTTTAGCTGGTGTCGATCATTTTTCTATCCTTGTTTGACTCTGTCATGTACCACTGATCGAATTTCTGCATTTGATAAGACAAGCTGCCCATCACATCTGGTTTAACCAGCGGTGTGCCCAACTTAAACGACCATCTAAGCTCTGCATTGCCAACCGGGGCATCCTGTTGAATTTGGTCTGTTGTAAGACCAATTTTGGCAAGAAACTATTGGATCACGACGTCCTTCCGGTAAGGCTTCTCCTTGATGCACTCGTAGTTCGATTTAGGCTTTGAATCTGGCACCCCTGTATGTTTTTGTTTCGCCATAGATATGAAAAACTTCTAAGCTAACACATCAACTAGATCCTTCATCTTAGGCTGAGCTGGCTTAAAGTGTGTAGTTATACTAGCGTTCACTATCTGCCTCAATTCCTTAGGATTTTGTTCTGACTGCTGAGGTGGTACTGACATCTTAGGTGACGCCTGCTTCTTAGACGGAATTGTTTTCTTAGATAAAAATTATTTATGAGATGAAATCATTTTCTGAGATGAATCAACTTCTTAGACATTGTAGGTACTAGCGGCAGAGGACTTGAACCTCTTGTTGGAGCAGGTGCTGGCGGCAAAGGAGATGGAGATATTCTGCGTAGAGGTGACTTAGGGGTAGTAGATCTTCTGGGTGAAGGGAGGTGTCTATGTGAGTCCATCTCCTCTTCTTCATCATCTGTGTCTTTGCCAAATATTATGTAGCTCTTGTGCCATAGGATGAAATTACCAATGTTTGCTCCCAGTTTCTACTGTCCTGTCTCTTTGGGGATATCTATGCCCATTTTGTGGTACCCGAGTAGTACGCTATCCACTTGATCCCTGGTGTATTCTGGTGGTATCGGGCGATTATTGAACATAGCCCCAGCTTCCACAGGCCAAGCCAAGCCCAATGCCACCTTGATGGTAACGTTCGTAGTGGGCATGACAAACTTGCACTGTGTGGTTTCTTTGATATCGTTAATGGGATAATGACATAATTAATCTTCGGGAATTCCCATGGATGCGTAGCTACTCCGCCGAGCACCAAGGCTGTGGAGAACAACAACATTGTCTTGTACTTGCTGCTGGCCGATGACATCTTGTACGGCTTGCCATATTTTGGTGTATGTCATCTATCTCTCTTGTTGAGTTCTTCTCCTACAAGAGCCAAGACATCTTGCATTTCTTGTTTACTTCTCTTTTGATTCCTATAACTCTCAGAGCCTTTTTGCAAGGAGTCTTTCCAAGGCCTCAAACCTTGTCCTTGCATGCGGCTAGTGTGCTCCTTGTTTCCAAGTACCAATGTTAGCTCGTCCTTCTCCCTATCTACCTTAAAAGAGTCTTGTGAACTCTAGGCGTGGACATCCGTGATACTTTGCGGCACCTCTTGATCTTTTTTGTTTCTGATGTATAGTTGGCCTTCATTCGAAAGAGTCACACCCTCACGTACAAATAGTGTCTAGCTCGTGGAATGCACTGATCCAACACCGCTTCGGGTTAGTTCTTGTTCCTTCTTCTCCCAGTCAGGTAATTTCTGCGCGTAACCGCACGTGCTTAGTCTGTGATGGTAATGTCCTTTACGGAGTTGACCTATTGCCTCACTTTTCTTAATTGCTTCTTTTGACTGCTTGTACTGTACAAATTCATTCCAGTAATCTTTCAACTTAGGGTAAACGTTAAAGTTCGGTGTTCGATCGTTCCTCACATAATCTCTGTACAATATACCTTCAAAATTCTTAAACAAGTTGGCCATTACATTTAATGCATGGACCTTTGCTCGCTCAATGTTGCACCCTTCTGGGAACTCGAACATATCTGTCAACTTCTCCCACAAAAGGTTCTTGATATGATTGGGAATGACCCACTGGTCATCTGGGTGGCCTCCACAACTTCTATAGCCAATTGGGACATGGTCCCTAACAAGAACCCCGCATGATCTCTTGTACGGCCCCAATACATGCAAAAGCTTCAAAGTCTCCCCGTCTCTGTCAATCTCCGTGATGACGAAGCGTTTCATAGGCTACTTGTTGGGACCTCGACCATGCCTTGTTTGTACTTGGGATGTTTGACCATCTGTAGCATCAGTCGAGGTTTGAACCTTAGTCTGAGTCTCTAGATCATCAGGGTGAACCAAGTTGAGGTACTCACTTGGGCTTCCACCGCTTCACGGGCTATCGTTTCTCGCTTGTTCCATGTTCGTGTGCCCATCTCCATTCGAGGCTACACCCTGGTCTGAGGATGGGCAATTTGCTTTTAGAGGTGTCATTCCTACATACAAATTAATTTCCATCTGATGGAATTCATGATAGCAAAAAAAAAATACATTTATGAAAACTAAGATGAAGGATTGACACCACAATCTCCACAGTGAGTTTCACTTGATATATGCATGCATTGTGTTAAAATGTGAACATAAATTACAAATATGAAACTAACACCAAGGATTGACATCATAATATACTTTACTTTGCAACTTGTACAAACTAAGCATCAAATTGGGAGATAATTTCAGATCTCCAATTTGGTTCTCCAAATTTTATGGTGCAAACTAAGCATCACATCTTCTCGTGCGAAGGCAGGACAGCTTGGCCGAAGCCTACAAAGAGAAGAGGCCTCACTAGAATCCTGAAGGCGAAGGAGAGGCAATTGGAGCGGTGGTGGGGAACCAGGGCCGCGGATGAGCATCGACGTGGCGGGGAGTCAGGGCAGTGGATGGGCATCAGGGCACCAGTGCGGCGGGGCACCAAAGTGATGGGCATAGGGGCACCGAGGCGGCAGGCGTCGTCAGGGTGACATGAGTTGGAAATTTTGGGTGTTGTGACTAAGGGTTGGGGCCGCCGAATTTATACTCCAAAATACCACTGCCAGTTGTAGTATAGAAACAACATTGATACCATAACATCACTGCCAGTTGTATACTATAACCGACGGTGATACTTATCATTGTTGGTTAAATATTACAACCGATAGTGATGTTAGGCATATCACTACCGGTTATATACAACAACCTGCCAGTTCTATACAACAACTAGTAGTGATACTTCTTTACCATTGCCGGTTCGTGACACCAACCAGTAATGATTCATCACCGCCGGTTCTTGGAACCAACCGGTAGTGATAACACAAGTATATCACATATTGCTAGTTCATTACACTAACCTGCAGTGTTGTAATCACTGCCAGTTTGTAATAAAACCCATCAGAGATAATATGTATCACTGTCGATTTTCAACTGCTCAATGATTGATTGGCCATTGGATCTTGTGAACCGGCAGCGATAAGGTATCACTGTCAGTTATTTTTAAACCGGTAGTAAAGACAAGACGTGGATGATCCTTTCTGTAGTAGTGCATATCTTCATTTTGTTTGGTTGAAGTGCATCACGAAGAGCAAGTTTGAACGCTGACACTCCAAAGCACGCAGAAAATGCATAAAACTACACTGAAGGACCTATCACCTCGTAGATGCTTAGGGGTAACTAATTAATTATGTGTTTCTGTTACTTATGTATATGATCGAGTAGCATTGCGGCCTATATGCTGCTTCCACTACAATATGTCAATTGTCAACTGTACTTTTATATTATAGTGGAAGTAAGACCAAGGCATTGCTCAGAATTATTGGTTTGATTGTTCACAACATGCGGTTTTGTTACTTATTGTGGATAAGAAAGCTGATCAAGCCTGATAAATGTAATATACTAGTATTGTAAGGCTTCTCGTATAGTAATTGGGCATAGTGTATCAGTATAACGTGGCTGCTCAAATATCAATACTGACCAGCTGCTGCTACTAGCCTTGTTGTTGGTTCTTGTAATGACGTACAGACATATCAATGCAGATCAGACATTGAACTAGCGTAGACACTGCTTTACCAGTTTATTGGTCCAACTGCCAGTTCATTTGTACATCACTTTTACTGTGAAAAATACCGAAATTAGGAGTCGAATACAGAAATTAAAAATGGCCAGTAATGGGACAATTGTCATCAACAATACAAAATTAAATCTTTACAAAATGGATCAATGAAGGGCTTCATAGTGAAACACACTAGTGGATCCATGGGTACAAGAAAAATAAAGCAATAAAACAAACAAAGTCTGGTGTCATTTAAAAAGCTGAGCAAATTTTACTTTGCACTATGTATTAGTACACTTGATGTACTTTGGAACATCTTTAACAAGAATCACTCTGAACCATATAATTTGCACAAATCTTCCAATTTGCACCATGTTGAAGAAATGAGCTGGACATGTTAACGTCGCTAGCATATTCATCCACCTTAGCACCACGTTCAATTGGATGTTGTCCTGTATGTACTCTGACTCTCCCATATTGGTTCAACTTTTATGTCCACTGGAGGCACATAGCATTGCAGAGATACGCGGTGGTGAGGCAGACATGCTGGAGAGAGCAGTGGTGCAGGTGGCGGTGGTAGAGGCATGGTAGACATGGCTAGAGAGGAGCAATGGTGTTTGACGACATGCAACGATGGTGTAGGATACAAGGCATACCGGGAGCAGGCTGTGGCGCCTAGACCCTCCGAGCACCCTAATTTTGGTCAATTGGTGATGGTAAATTGAGTTCAGCCAGAGAGGCAGTAACTAGGAATAATGGCCAGACATGATGAAGGCTTTAGCAAGAAATAGCAGTCCGTGCCCAGCCCGACCACTTTAGGGATTTTAATTTTTCTAGAGTTTGGGTTACAAGGGGTTGATGATTGGGCTAGCTTTGATCTATAGGTGATCTCCCAACCCACATTGTGATCTAGTCTGTCACTGCCTTCTGTTTCTGTCTTAATCCATCGTAACGGCAACGAGCGAACGCGTGATGAGGGACACGAATATGTATGTATCAATATGCGGTGCTGAGGTTGTTGGATTTGTTGGCAACGTGGGCATGGTCAAAGGCTCATTGATTAGACATGGTGCAAATTGAATGATTAGTACAAATTATATGGTTCAAAATGATAGTTGTCATTAAAGGTAGTTCAAAGTGTACCAAGTGCATTGATACATGGTTCAAAGTAAAATTTGCTCTAAAAAACTCAAAACAAAGCTGATGAGCATCTAAGAAAAACGTTGTTGGTATCGATTTGTTTAATTGTGGCTAGTAGCTAATTTGCTTCCTTGATGCATAACTGTCGACCGCACCCGCACTCGTACCAGCACACCTGCTACACAGAGACTTCAATTCTAGCAGTTTCCACATGAAGGCCGAGCAATCTCGGGCTTGTGCATAGGGCAAAGCCACCATGCCACTGCCAGCATCCGGGGTGAAATCTAGCCGACACAGTAGGATTTGGAATTTGAGTTCAGATCCTTAAGATTTAGCCGAAATGCCAATTCTCGAACCAATGCTCTTCGCCGTCATCAATAAATCCTTTCGACAATTGGTAGGTTCAATGGAGTTTTTCCAGTCAAATCTTGTGGGCAATTCTAGGAGTATGAAGAGCTGCAAGGCTGCAAGGTAACTTTTTTCTGGTTTAACTGGTAAGAGCTGCTTTTAATAACACCACATATTGTGGCACAACTTTCTGGTGCAAATAATTTTAGTGGTGAGAACAACGTACGGCTTAACTTGATGCTCAAATGCTTGATGCATCCTATTCCTAGATGGTTTTGTCTTGCAATGGAACCAGCAACAAATTGCACTTCTCAACTTGATCCTGTGGTTCTCTATCCTCGCAAAGCTTCCTCTTGTAACCCTATTGAGGTGACACGAGGTGAGGTAATTCATCACTTGGTTCATGACTTCATGGGGTCCGTGAAGTCCATATATGTATTTAGAGGATACACCAAGCCAGTTATTTATCTATGGGTTTCAGATGCATATCTAAAGTAAGTCTTGCACTCTCGCTCCACTTCATCTAGCAACCCGCTTGCGATCAGTATGGCTGTAAGAGATTAAATGTTCACTACCAGAAACCGGAAAATTCGTGACGGGCATTGTCATGAAAGGTAGTAAAACCGACATAAATTGCATTTCCTATTTACATTAGTTCAAAGGTTTTGAATTAAGTCTGAAGCAAAGAAATAACAACCACCTTAGGAAATCAGTGCTACTTATATGCCATTTTTTAATTTCTTACCCTATTTGGGTAAATTCGAAATAAAAGCAAGGTAGGGGACATGGTTCATATTGCCACTCTCTTTTGCTATCAAAAGTTCTGTCTTTCAGCATCAACTACAAAACGTTCTTTGAGATTGTTTTGGCCAATCAAGTAAAAACGTATGGTGCATTATTTTCCTTTCCTATCTGAATTCATTGAAGAGAAGAAATTCATAAGACAGTTCATCGGTTATAGCCGTGAGGTTTCAAGGTGAAGAAAGGTGTGTTTTCCTCGGTCGGTAAGTGATAAAACGCGCTCGGTGGTGATCACAAATTTCATTGCAGCCCAAAATATTCATTAAACTCACTATGTGCTATAAATAGTTTTTGGCTGTATCTACTGAATGTAGAAAGGCTGACTGAAAATATAACAACGGTATGCAAAGGCATGCACGTGGTTATACTTGAGATCGCCAGTGTCTTCAAAATATGCAAGGATACACAACTGGAGTTCCAAAATCTCTAGTTGTGCTTATCAGTTGTCACAAGGCACTCGCAAATATTCATTCAGGCGATACTTGCCGAAAAAATAGTGCTTTTAGATTTAATTTAATATCTAAATATAACATGAACAAAAACAAATCGACTATCGCTGCAAGAATTTATCCTAAACATATATCTCTCTAATATATTCCATGATGAAAGTAGCATGAAAACAAACATGCTAAGCATGATGGATCACAGTGAACATACCCGTCAGTAGTGCGAGATGCAAAGGCCCATGTGATGGCGATGCAGCTGACGACGACGAAGGATGTAGACGAAGCAGACCGTGATGTTATAGAGGCTAATTGATGACAATCAAGCAGCAGATCATGTGAACAGTTGACAACGACGACGAAGCAAATCACGAGCAATCGCGCCGAGCGCTTTCCAAAAATATTATTTTCCCTCTCTTAGTGCAGGATCCCAAAACGATAGGTTCCAGAGACATGCCCTCCTGTTCGTCAGTGCATGCTGGTGCAGCGGGATGGAGTAGACTACGTGCTGCAGTGCAGCAAAGAGAAATAGGCAAAACCCTAGTTGCGTGTATTCTTTGTGGCGGCGACTGACCATGCAGTAAAAAGAATAAAATTGCAAAATGAGGCTGCACCTGTGGAAGCTACTATACCTGATTTCGGTGAACTATTCACGCAGGTGTCATGCGCCCGTGCCCTTCATCCCCGCCCTGGCCATGGTCTGGCCCTGTTTGGTGAGTGAGTGTGCGTGTGTTCTCCTAGTCATCTCATCCACACATTATAAGTGGGTGGAGGAGAGAATTCCTTTTAAGTTAGTTTCCCTCCACCTCCACTAGCAAGGTGAGACTAAAAGACGCACACTCATCTCCACTTAGTTGGGCCTTTAAGATTTATTTAGAATTTCCTTCAATATGTGGGGCTAAGCCCATATATCTAACAATCCCTCACCAGATCTCAAAGTCCCACGGAGATTTGTTTTTTCTCAATACTGTTTGATATATCAGTGTTTTGATGAAGACTTATTAGGGTTGAATATCCACCTAGAACATTAAGCTACACTCATTCATAACTTGGACAACAGACTTTACCTTGAATTGCATGTTTTGTGCAAATAAGTTCCACTTAAGATCATAACTGATACTTGGCTGTCAGTAGGCTACCCCTCGGGTGGAGCATATAAGTTTTACTTCATGGTATCCTCATGAGTTTATTAGATATCACCTAAGTCTGATAGACTACGACCAATAGTCAGTCTCATATAGGTGTGTTCTTTTAAGAATGCCCTGTAGGATAGCATCTTTGCTAATTAAAACCAATAGAACATATTAAGGCGATAGTAAACCTACCTTACAAATTCTGAGAGTATTACATCTTCACTCAGGTGGGTTGTGTGGTACAATCCTTCAGTTAACCAATAGTTTGTTCTTCTCATGTCCAAATTCATAGGATCTCTGATCACATAGGTTGGATTACCACTATGGTATAACTCACATGGGTCTCATTCCCACCTCCTTCGATGCATTATCTATCATATTCCGTGATAGTCTCTTTGTAAATTGATCTGCCAGGTTTTAGCCATTTAGATATAATCCAATGCTATCACTTTGGAGTTTCTTAGTTTTCTGATAGATTTCAATCGTCTCTTTACATGTCTTGAGGATTTCATATTGTCCTTAGAACTATTTGCTCTGACAATAACCATTTGATTTTTATAGTTTATAGCTGGTATCATTTTTTAAACCATTGACAAATCCATCAAGAGCTCACGCAGCCATTCTGCCTCAACAATTGTTGTGTTTAACGTTGTGAGTTCTGCTTTCGTGGTTGACCTCATCAATATGGTTTGTTTGTAAGAGCTCTATGAAACAACAACATAGCCAAGAGTGAATATAGATCCACTTATGGCATTGATCTCATCAATATTAGATATCCAGTTTGATTCACTATAACCCTCCAATGCTGACAGGTACCCAGTATAGTGAAGTTTATAATTCATAATACCTAGTAGGTAGCACATGACTCATTCAAGTGCACGCCAATACTCATCACTCGGGTTACAAGTAAATTAGCTCAATTTGTTCACAACAAATGAGATATAATGCCTTGTAGCACTAGCTAGATACATGAGTGATCGATTATGACCTAACATCATTAATCACATAAAGATTTGTGCCAAAAATTACTATGTCATCAACATACATGCACATAATAACTTACCCTCATCGTGGCTATAATACACACACCTATCTGCTTCATTAACTGCAAAGCCCGCAGATGTAGTTCTATCGAACTTCTTATGCTATTTCTTAGGAGCTTTTTTGAGGCCATACAAATATTTCAATAACTTACATACCTTGTCCTTTTGACTTTCTACTACAAACCCATCATACTGATCCATAGAAATTTCCTCATCCAATTCTCCATTGAGGAAAACTGTCTTAGCGTCCATCTGATGAACAAGAAGACCATGTGAGGCAGCCAAGGTAAGTATAACTATTATCATGGTCAGTCTAGCGACAGATGAACAAGTATCAAAAAAATTTCTGCCTTCTTTCTAGATATAACCCTTGGCCATAAGCCAAGCCTTACATTTCAATAATACCATCAGGCCTACACTTCTCTTTGAACACCCACTTGCAACCCACAAGTTTACAACCATAAGGTCGATATGTGACTTCCCAAGTCCCATTGGCGATAATGGAATCCATCTCACCACGAACTGCCTCATTCCAGTAGTCTGCATTTGGAGATGCACATGCTTCTAAAATAGACTTGGGAGTGTCATACACATGGTACACAATAAAATCATCACCAAAGGATTTTATTGTCCTTTGTCTCTTACTGATTCTTAGAGCCTCACTATCATCCTGCTTAGGAACTAGCTCATGTGTTTGTTCAAAATACTCAAATGGTGTGATAGGCTTAGGAATTTTCTCAGATGTTTGACTAGAAGTGTTATGTATATCTTTATGAGAAAAATATTCTAAAAGAAAGTGGCATTTCTGACTCTATAATTGTATTGATAAGCATGTTAGGTACCTCAGATTTAACTACTAAAAATTCATAGGCAATGCTTCGATGAGCATATCCCAGAAAGACACGATCCACCATTTTAGGTTCCAACTTGCATTTTTTAGTTATTGGTATATTAACTTTTGCCAAGCAACCCCAAGTGCACAAATAAGAAAGTGATAGTTTTCTCGTTTCCCATTCTTCATATAGGGTTTTCTCCTTATTCTTGGTATGAACTCTATTAGAACATGACATGAAGTCAATAAGGCCTCCCCACCATGCCTTAGATAATCTCGCAGTATCCAACATGGTATTAACCAAGTTAGTCAGTGTGCAATTCTTCCTTTTGGCTATCCCATTTGATTGGAGTGAATAGGGAGGCATTTTCTCATGAATAATTCCATATTCCTTACAGAATAAGTCGAAATCACTTGAGAAATACTCTCTATTATGATCCGACCTAAGTCTTTTGATTTTTCTTTCCAATTGATTTTCAATTTTTGCCTTATAGATTTTAAAGTAGTCTAGAGCCTCATCTTTAGATTTCAACAAATACACATAACAGAATCTAGACGCATCATCCATTTATGTCTTGAAATTTCTCAAAGATCTAAATATATGAGTTCTAGTTGTGCCAAATTCATCTCATCGACAACCTTATTAGGCTTATGAGGTTGCTTAGATTGCACACAATTTTGACACTTAAAACCTTTAACAATGGAAAATTTGGAATTAAATTCAAGCGGGAAAGCCGAGACATACAACCAAAATTTATGTGACATAACCATTAGTGCCAAACACTAGCCTCACCTCCATTAATATTGCCAAAAATATAGTTCGTAGATTTATTGCAGAAATCGGAAAGGAAAAAACGAAACAAGCCCCCACACTCATAAACTTTACCAATAAAAAGTCCATGTTTCGACACAACTACTTCATTAGACTCAAATTCCACCTTAAACCCACCTCTACATAGAAGGGAATTACTAACTAGATTTTGTTTATTGAAGGGACATGCCGCACGTTCCTTAGCTATATGATCTTTTCCGAAGTAAACTTCAGATCTATCGTGCCAATACCATGAACAGAAGCATAAACCCCACTCCCCATTAAGTCCAAAGGATCCCGAGCAACCTGGTAAGAAGAGAACATTAAAATGTTAGCATGCACGTGTACATTAGCCCTAGTATCAATTCACCAACTAGTAGACTGATTCACTGAAAGAACAATAGATAAATTACCATAACCAGTAGCTCCATCTCCAGTGTTATCAATGGTCATGTTGACAGACTTGGTGTTCTTTCCTTGATTAACCTTTTTCCCTTTGCGGTGTTGGCAATCTTTAGCTCAATGGCCAACCTCGCCGCACACGAAACAAGGTTTATCATCTTTGTTCATCTTCTTTTTCTTAAAGTTGGTTGTTTGTTTGGCCTTGTCATTTTTCCATTTGAACTTGCCATTAGAGAATTGTTGCGCCACATTTGTGCTAGACTATCCATCATCTCTTTTGTTATGCATGTCCTTAGCCTGAGCATTTTCCTCAACATTAAGAGATGCGATCAAACTCTAAACAAAGGTTTCTTATCTCTTGTTGTCGATGATTGGTGAACCGTCAATCTTACGAATTTGTAGAATAGATAGGGGATGCTTCGAGTAAATGAATCATAGGAAAACAAAGAGGAGTTTTTATACAGGTTTAGGCCTCTCTGAGGATAATAACTCTACATCATGTTGTATTGAATAGAGCCTGCTATAAAGGGGGTGTGGCTAGCCAAGATGGATCTAAACCTAGTCGGCGACTCCCTTGATTGGCTTGCAATGGCTTGTATTTGCTTGTACTAGATCTCAATGGCTTATATATATATGTGCTTGCGTGCGCGCGTGTGTGTATACGTCCTATGGCATCTTCCTTCCATTCTTAGAGATAAATTTCCCTGTTTATGAGATACCCTAGGCTCCTATGGGCAGTTTCTTTTCATCCATAGACCCTCTTCCCGGAGATAGACATATACTTTGAGAATTATGGGAAACCCTAGGGTACCCGGATATGGTAATTACCCAATAGTCATCGTCAAGCCCCCCATTAGCACATTAAATGAGGCTTCGATGGATCAAATTACATGGCTAGCAAAGATAAGCATTTTATCTAACTGTGTCTTCGAGTAAAATTCGTCCTTCCGATTAGGATGGTATGTCTAATCAGGTTCTATTGGGTTCTCAGATCATCAACTCGGGGTTCCAAAAGCCTTCGAGTTCTCAGGTAACTCCTCAAGAAGGTGTTCTATCTGAGTAGGTTTTTCTGACTAGTTCCAAAATATCGTCCCGTCCTTGCCAAAGGACAGGGGTGATAAGACTCATCCTTGACCAGGCTTGAAAGATGAACTATCACACCGGAAGTTTCACATGGTGGTGAAGAGATTCTCTATCTAGAAAAAGAGCTGCATGAGTACGGCAAAGGGCTCATTTCATCGTCTCAATTGTCCAGCGCATTGAAAAACACAACTGGTAAAAGGCCGCTCCGGCTAACAGCCTCTTTGTCCTTGCAGCGTAGCCAAAAAGATGCGACCCTAACAATGGAGTGATGCTTGGGCACCCGTGACCCATTATTTGGCCGCTTCTGGAGTGAATGCTTGGGAGGAGAAGAGATTATCCCCTACCTCATTAGACTATAAAAAGTCATTGGTCACCAAGGCTTAGCCGCACCAAACTTGAGTTCCATCATGGAACCTCCTCCTTTGCTAGACTACTCTCCTTTTACCTCAAGTACTCTCCCCTCACACCACCATCATCTCCTTCTGGATCTGGCTCGGTAATGGAGGTTGTCAACATATCCTCCGATGAGGAGGTTGCAGATAGAGTGGCAAGAACATTGCATCCAATAACTCATCCCCAGGCCACGAGGAAGTGGATTGGGCCCTCTTGGAGGCAAAAATTATGGAAGAAGAGGCGGCAATCGAGGTGGAGGAAGAGGAGGCATCCGGAAGCATCTCCATCAAAGATGGCATTATGTCGGCTGCTTCATCCACTCCATCCTTGTGCCAGAGCAGTGACACTGACGATGTTGGTGGAGATCCAATGCCTCTCCTAAAGGTGTCATCGTCGGAGATGTCAATGATTCAGTAGCAACACCAGTGAGTTCAGCAGGGACCTGGAGTGTCAGTGACCTCATCCTCTCCGTGGGCATTGACAACTGGGAGAGGGTGAGGGAAATCTCTCCTTCCTCTTTCTGCATAGTGTTGAAAAGATCTTTTGGACTTCTTGTAATCCTTTTTTCCTTAGCTTATCTGTAAAAGAACTCAAAATCTTGTTAAATGAAAAAAAACATATTTCTATTATAATGTTTGTGTATGACTGTAAATCCTCTTTTGAATACAAGAAACATTCAAACAAATGTCTAACCTTTGTTTCATCTGAGTAAATTAGGGAGTTTTGGGATCTCTTATCAGGACATTTATCGTGGATACCTTAGGTTAGACTTAGAGCGGAAATCATCTTAGCTTTCAGTCACTCGAGGATGTGATAAGGTTTTTTACGGTCACTAAAGGATTTTCTTCCCTTCTCGTCAGAAATATGGTGTGCACGACAAGTTTTGAAGTTCAAGTATAACTGAAGCCCCTAAATAGTTATCGGGAAAGGATTCCTGGATAGGCAGTCTAGAATCCGAGTGCGCGTATAGGCGTTTAGTGCCCAGATAGTGGCTTATCTCATTTCTTGAAGCCATTGGATTGAAATAACTAAATGACACATATTGATAATATGACAACTACTATTACAAAATATATTCTTACACATAGAACTTGTGAAGCTGGTCATTATTCCAAGAATTTTTAAGGATATGATCATCTTCCATATATAACTTATATGACCCTGGTCCGTTAGAGTCGACCACCCTATAAGGACCTTCCCACTTTGGAGATAGTTTGTTGCTGTTTTTCTGGCTTTGTACAAGTCATATAATCAGATCTCTAGGTTCAGAAGATATCTTATGAATGTTTTGGTCGTGGTAGCATCAGAGAGCCTTTTTGTACCATGCTGGTATCATCAACACTTGCGTCCTTTTTTCTTCAAGAGCATTGAAGTCGTCTTGTCTTTTTGGGATTTCATCCTTATCGACGTAAAGCTAGACTTTGGGGGGATTTTATCTTTAGCTCACAGCGTAGCATTGCTTTGGCCCGTAGACTAGTAACAAAGGAGTTTCACCCATTGCCTAGCTAGATATCGTCCGAAGTACCCAAAGCACATTAGGAAACTCTAAACTCCAGGCTTTAACATAGGCGGATAAGCGGTTGAAGACACGGGTTTTGATTCCTTGGGATACCAAACCATTTGTCTACTCAACCTGCCATTACTTTATGGATGAGCTATGGATGCAAAGAAAACTGTAGTGCCCAGCCCCTCGTAGTAATTAATGAATGCCGCACTGGAGAACTAAGTGCCATTATCGGTGATGATCCTACTCGGGATGTTGAACCTTGTCATGTTTCTCTTCATGATGAACTTCTTGGCATTTGCTGTAGTGATTTTACCAATAGACTCAGCTTCAATTCACTAGGTGAAGGTGCCAATTGCAACAAATATGAACTTGAATCCCTCGGGTGCTACCAAGAAGGGCCCCAGAATATCCAGCTCCCAAGTCGCGAATGACCACAGCAAAGGGATCAACTACAGGGCTTAAGTGGGTTAATGTACACATCTTCTGTGAAATTGATAGCTTATACATTTTTTTACCAACTCACTCGCATCATGAAGAAGCGTAGGCCACTAAAAACCTTGTCTAAATGCCTTTTCAACCAAGGTTCAAAAGGAAGCATAAGCTTTGCACACCCCTCCATGGATTTCGTCGAGTAGTTCTCTACCCTGCTTCTGAGAGATGCATTTTATGAGCACTCTGTGAGTGCCTCTTCGATAGAGAATGCCTTCCACCAAGGTATACCTCTTCCATCGATTGGAAATTTGCTCAGTTAGTGCATCGTTCTCAGGCACAACTTGATATTGAAGGTACTTGCAGATTGGGTCCATCCACAAAACTTCTCTTTCGAGCTAAGCCATGAATTCCCCCGTGACTCCTTTTGGGGCGTCGATTCCTAGCGAGCCCCCGACCTGGTTATAGGTCTCGTAAACTAGCACTCCTTCGGTTGTGTCCTTTGATGATTCACATATGGCTTTTATATTTTCTCTATGAAAATCTTAGGTTGTCCTAGAGACCATGAGGATGCTAGGCGGGCAAGACAATCGGCAAGGTAGTTATCCATCCTTGGGATATACTTAACATCGAGTCCGATGAATTTCTTTTCCAACTTTCTTACCTCCATGAGGTAGTTTGTCATGGTCTTATCCGAAGTTTGATACTCCATACTAATTTACTTCACCACCAACTATGAATCCCCTTTCACAAGTAGACGGTGGGTGCTAAGAGCAGAAGCTACTCGGAGTACAGTGAGCAGACCGTCCTATTCGGCTATGTTATTCATGGCATGGAAATCAATCTGTAAAGAATATTGTAGGCTTTCTCCTGCAAGAGAGATTAGTATTATCCCAACCCTTGCGCCTTGAAGTGTTAGTGACCCATCAAACAATAAAGTCCATGCATTTGATAATTTTTCGTGGTTATCTTGGGGTTGATCAAGTTCTATCCATTTGGCCACGAAGTCAGTGAGTACTTGCGACTTGATTGTTGTTTGAAGCATGAAGTAGGCATCGAATTCCTCAAGTTCAACGTACCACTTAGTAGTTCGGAC
Organism: Phragmites australis; assembly: GCF_958298935.1. NCBI lineage: Eukaryota > Viridiplantae > Streptophyta > Magnoliopsida > Poales > Poaceae > Phragmites > Phragmites australis. The sequence goes on from NC_084922.1 coordinate 23,533,922, forward strand.
GATTGTATCTCTGTTGTGTAGGATCTCACCAAGTCGGAATATTAATGGTACGTTGATCTTGTGAGCCTAGAAGTAGTGTTGCAGCTTGCGAGAGGCCATTAGTACAGCATACAGTAGCTTATATACTTACGGGTAGCATTTTTTAGAATCATGGAGCACTTCACTGATATAGTACACTGGCCACTGGCTTTTCTCTCATTTGTCTTGTACCTCTCTTTCCACCACCACTACCCCACTTACAGCACGTGGTTCGGCTGCGATGTATAAGAGTAGATCTTCATTAGGGTTGAGAGAGATTAGCACAAGGGGGAACAAAGATACCTTTTCAAATTTTTGAATGCCTCATCTGCCTCTTTGGACCACTCAGTGACCACTCAAACTTATCATGTTGTTATAGTAGCTTAAAGAAGGGAAGTCCTTAATCTCTAAGTTGGGAAATAAAATAGCTAAGTCCTGCCGTGAACCTGGTTAATCTTTGAACTTCTCACACTGACCTGGGAGGTTGCATCTCTTCAGTAGCTTTGATCTTCTAGGGATTGACTTCGATCCCCTGGTAGGACACCAGGTAACCGAGTAGTTTCCCTCATCGACTCCAAATACGCACTTCTCAGGGTTTAGTATGACTCGATTATTGCGCAAGTTGTTGAATGTCTCTTGTAGGTCAAAGATGAGGTCTTGCTTCTTTTTTGTTTTGATGACAAGATCATTGATGTAGGCTTTAGCATTCTGGCCGATCTCATCATGCAGTGTTATCTGCCTTCCCCGATGGTATGTGGTGCCGGTATTCTTCAATTCGAAGGGCATCTTAACATATCAATAGACTCCAAACGGAGTGATGAAGGACGTTTTCTCCTCATCTTTTGGCTGCATGCTAATCTAGTGATAACTGGAGTAGGCATTGAGAAGGCCTGGATAATCGCAACTAGAGGAAGAATCATCTATATGATCTATTCTTTAGAGTAGTGGCAAAACTCCTTCACGAGGGAGGCAATTTGGCAATGATGCCCAATACACACTTTAGGAGTTCAAGTTCCTACTCAACTACCAATTGCTTATTGGCCATCTTGTAGTCATGATACTATTCCATGACATACAGTTCATTGCCTACATCTGACCACCAAATTTTGCATTCAGTGTGTTCCACAACTCCTTTGTGTTCTTTATGTGCATATACACATCACAGAGATGATCGGCAAGAGCACTAAGAACACATCCTATAAAGAGTGTGTTGGCTTCCTCAAACTTCTCGTCATCAGAGGAAAGAGTAATGTGCTAAATAAATCAGCTCATCTCATGTAGCATTGTAATTAGAGTTCATTTAATTCATGATGTTGTTAGTCGGGTAATTAGTGTGTGTTTTTGTTCTTCCTCATTTTGCTTCCGTGTTGCATTGAGATAGACGTGTCGGATGATATTTAGGAAAGGCCATCTGATTCAAAAATTGGTTGAGGCTCCTATTCACCCTCTCTATTTGTCTTTCTTGGTCCTTTAGCATTGTTGTAGCGTGTACCAGGATGCATTGTAAACAAAGCTCAGTTAAACCAACGACTTCAAGACAAGAGATACGGTGAGGCATGTGGTAAGTCAATCAAGCACACCGGGCACAACACAAAGATTCATTGAAACTCTTCTTCTGTTTTTATGTTGCCCAAGTTAGATGAAACATGAAATGATACAAAACTATAGGATAAATAAAGGATGAACTCTAATTCTAATAATCACATCGTGAAATGGTATATATAAAGCTTAAGTTGGTTCATGATAAATTGTGAAAAATATGTGTCAGTTTGCATGTTTGTGGTGAGATATTTGGAAATAATGAACATGCTCACGTCGCGTAGGAAGATAAGGAACAACCAAACAAAAGGTGCCATGCCATACAAATTCACTAGCTACTTTCTTCACACCATCTGCTGGTTTACCTGTTAGTAAGCCGCTACGCCCTCTCATAACTAGAAACTCAACTAAATAAGTGTCTATGGTGAAAGCCACTTTTGTGTAAACAGGTATAAAATATTCATACGGAGTTAGATGAAAAAGTATATATGAACATTGTAACTCATAATGTGAGAACTTTGTAGTTGACAACCTTTTCCTTTGAAGCCATCTAAATGCCCAAAACATGGTCCAAAGATTTAGGCAACAAGAGTTAAAACAAGAAATTACCCCATAGCGATCGGCTGCTACTGTGAGGTGCAATAGTAAGTAAGCTACGTGCAAGGGTGAGGTCACGGGACAAATGACACCTATGTGTATTTCACGCAAAAAAATGTGTGATTTGTGAGAGGTGACCTAGGTGCAAAAAAAAATTCCAATTTTTTTGACCCCAAAAATATCGAATTTTGGGGAGTATCCTTGATGGTTCGTAGTGATAAGCGTGTTTTTGTCAGTTGCTGGTTTGTAGTGATAAGTGTATCTTTACCCGATCCCGAACCGATAGTATCACTGCCGACTAATCACTGTTGGTTTTGGAAGCAGCATTAATACTAGTTTGAAACCGGCAATAATCAGTAGTTCAGTAATAGTTCTGTAGTAGGAAGAACAAGTCTTTGAAGGAGGATCCAACAATGCCATAGCGATGTATGAGGCTGAGTCTACCCTCGTCAAAATTGCTACAAATGTGCCTATTGTGACCTCATCAGCAGGCAGAGTGAAGCATCTAATTGTCTTGAGAAGGAACAAACTTTCCTTTCGAGATGAGCATCGACAACAAATCTATGGGATCAATCACGCCCTGAGTTGCTATCGGTTTTTCTTTTCAATAACTTTTTATACCTGATTTGAACATCATAGCAAGAGTGTGAGAGAAATGGGTGTGTATGACATCATTTTGTAGTATTTTTATGGATCTCGATGTTTTGTTTTAAGGAAACCAGCAGGAGAGAAGCCCATGGTATTAATAAGAAGAATGCCCGATGAGCCAACGAAAGGTCTAAAGAACCTCGGTACAAAGGAAGATTTGGGGAATATGGGTGGTTCCCAAAACCCTAAAGATAGAGCATATTCTCGCACTAAAAGGTGCCCAAGATGGCGTGCGCGCACAAAAGCCCAGAGAGTGACTTCACCCTTGATAAAACAAATGATCTGGTTCGAGTCCTACTCTTGATGGTAAAAAAAAATGAGCTGATTTTGTTCCTTTCAAATCTCCCAAGAAACTAGCATAAGAATTGATCTGAGCCCTTCTCAGGGAGTTCGACGCATGTATGCCATTGTCGACCACCATTCATGCATAGAATCTGAGGGCAACCATTGGTTGGGGTCTATTGCTAGCTGAGCAAGCCAAGATGCAACTTGGCCCCAAATACAGTGGGTGTATCGACAACCCACAAGAAGATGATAAGAGGTCTCCAAGTTCATCGGCATAGGATGCATGCTATGTTGGAAGACCATCCTCTCTTGGCCAAATGATCCATAGTCTAGAGCCTCTTCTAAAGAGACAGCCAAGCAAAAAAAAAACTTGCATTTTGGTGGCGCCCATGCTTTCCAGAAAATGGCAATGAAGTTGGTGTCGGTGCAGCCCCAAAATTTTATATTGTAAGCTGAGGATATGCAATATTCCCTATTAGTGTTCATCCTCCAAACGATGTCATCCGGAGCATTGGGTTGTAAGGAAACCTCACGCATAGCTTGCCACAGGAGGACAACCTGGCTAACGTGTTGGTGACATGTCATCTGGGTTTAGTCAATGTCACCAACCCAAGAGTTTTAATGCAAGTCTTCGCACATGCTATTGTGCTTGGCCCTGCATGCATTGAAGAGGAGATGGCAAAGTCCATGATCCTTTGCCCGCCAGCCCAAGACAATTTCCAAAAGGAGATGGATGTATCATCAACAATCACAATCTCAGTGGTGGCCACGAAGAGAAGCTTGTTAGTCTTGTCGCAAGGAATCATTGAACCAATCCACAGCTTCTGCAGGGTCTTCCATTCGTGCAAAAGCCATCGTTGCCATAGTGTGTGGCCTAAAGCTTACAACTGGAGAATGCCAAGTTCAAACTTGCCTTTTGGATAGAAAACTCAGTCCCAAACCTTGCAACTCCCTATGGTGATCTGCGGCAACCCGACCAGAGGAAACATCACTGAGTCACATCGATTTACTTGAGTGTTGTGGGAGGGGCCTTGATAGCTGTAAGGAAGGCCATTTGCTGTGAGGAGAGAATCGATTTGACCAAGGTAAGATGACCACTGTGATTGATGAACTTTCCCTACCAAGAGTCCATTTTACTATTAGTTCTGTCCAACAGCGGCTGAAGATTGGCACTTTTGAGTTGCTTCGTGGAGATTGGGAGACCAACGTATGTTATCGGAAAGTCAACACAGAGATCTGGAAGATCAGCTAGCACCTCGTCCATGTTTATCCCAATTCATCATATCTTGGTGACCGATGTTTTGGCAATGTTTGTTTTGAGACTAGTCACTTCCCCAAAGGAGTTGAGGATGGAAGTGAGGGCGGAGACATCCCTCACAGTTGAGGACATGAAGACAACCACATCATCGGTGTGCATAGAAATCCACAGGTCTGGGTGTTGTCCTCACGTGGCACCAAGTAGCCCTGCTCCACAGCCTACAACAGGATATGCTACAGTGGGTCGATGACTAGGGCAAATAGAAGTGGAGAGAGAGGATCACCTTGCCTAAGCCCATGTCCATGCTTGATCAGTGGATTAGGCACACCATTGAGAAAGACCCTAGATGATGAAGTGATTAGGCACACCACCATATAGTTTTCATGGATGGACCTCTCTTTTATGAAGGCACTCTAGGACCCGGACACAATGGAGTGCATGTGGGGAACCAGACGAAACGCTAAGATTTTGGAGATGATCTTTCTTTGAAATCTGTGACCTTTTCCGCCCCACCTTTCCTCAAAAGTAGCACAATGTTTGGCGAATTGAGAGGTGATATCCGTTGCTATAACCATCAGTGAGGAAAGCACAAATCAACTAGATCACATCTCTTTTGACGATATGCCAGTATTTACGAAAGAAGAGCCCGGTGAAGAGCCATTCGGGCCTAAGGCCTTGCCCGGTGGAATGCGGCAAACCGCTTTAAAGATTTCATCATCCGAAATAGGGCTGGCCAAGGAGCTCTAGTCGTCTCTCACAATTCCCAGGGAGGTGAGGTTCATTTCCCGGAACCTTGGTAGTGGCCTCGCCATGACATTCCGAAAATGTGCTTGGATGATCGCTACTTTATCCTCATGATTGACCACCCATCCCAACGTATTTTATAACCTCAAAATTATATTCTTCCTCCTTCTGCCATTCATCTTCAGGTGAAAGAACCTTGTGATTGAATCACCCTCTTTGAGGTTGATAACTTTGGAGGCTTGCCATTTCCTGGATCTTTTGACTACGGCAAGGCCCAAGATGCACTTCTTCAAGTTGCCTCGCAACTTAAGCTCACGTTCTGAAAGCGCTCTACTCTCTTGGGCAATATCCAACCAGAGGATGATGTCTAGGGCCATAATAAGTTGCCATTTGAAGTTCGAGAAGAGGGTATGACTCCATGCCTTGAGAGCCAAAGCCAAGCTGTGCAGCTTGGAATCTAGGATGCATAGGGGTTATGCTGATTTAGGATGCGCTACCAGGCTGACACGACCACCTCCTTGAAGCCAGGCGTCCTAACCCAGAAATTTTCAAATTTGAAGGATCTCGGAGGCCGCAGATCATTTTGTGAGGCAAGGCCCAGGGGCAATGGTCAGAGTGAGATGAGGAAAGGGCATAAAGGGAATGGCCCCCGATTATGGAGTCCCAATCAATGTTGTAGAACACGTGGTCCAGTCTAACCATGATCGGATTGCGCCTGCCATTACTGCATGTATACTTTATGTTTTGAAGGTGGATCTCCCTTATCTCCCAAGTGTTTATCATATGTTTTGGAAATGATGCATGAGTCTATGGTTAATGTTGGAATTGTTCGAGTTCGATGCTTTGTAGACTAGATTGAAGTCACCAACAAGCAGCCATGGAAGGCCAGACGTAGGCTTGAGGGACTCAATTTCGTGAAGGAAGGCTCGTTTATCCCGTCCAAGCATCAAGCCATATACTGTCGTCAGCTGGAAGCTGGAGAGGCAGTCACGAAGAGTTATCCTTGCCGAAATGTGGAAGTCACCCACAACAGTAACTTCAACCTCAACAAGGTCTTCACTACAAAGTAGGATGATGCCACCTTTTGGACGGTGTCCCAAGGAGTCTGGTTTGGAAGCAAGGCCGGCCATTCGTGCGCCCCCAATTGAGAAAGTGATGCCCAGATTAACATCCGAGAGTTTAGTTTCCTAAAGGCAAGGCTAGATGGGAAGGGGTTCTTGAATAGAATTCATGGACCATGGATTACCTGGCCACAAAACCGAGGCCACATACATTCCATGAGAGAAGGGAGAAACAAGAGCGCGTCATAGGGAATGTTGGGAAACTCTCATAAATCGGTGGCTAGGGCTGGCCAGCGAGCTAGCTCGGCTCGGCTCGGCTCGGTCCAGCTAGTTAGCGAAACAAGCTGGCTCGGCTTGATTCGCTAGCAAAACAAGCAAAAACTCCAGCTGGGCTCAGCTCATTAAAACAAGCTGGCTCAGCTTGATTCGCTAGCTCATTTGGCTCGCGAGCTAGATGCATCAATTTTTGTTGATCTATTTGAACATAACATCACATTATGGGGAATGCAACTTGGCAAGTGGCAAGCGGCATCACAGCAGTAGCAGTTCAGAAAAAAGGAGCCTGTGAACACAAAAATTAACTATCAAACAGTAGCAGCAGTTCAGTTCAATGTGATAACATGATTTCAGCTTTAAATTCTAAATAAGAGACACATAGATAATTAAGGACCTCCCCTATATCTACTTATTGCTCCATCTCAAAAGGTCATCAAGCCCAACTTGCACCTTCAGGATAGAAAGAAGTATTTTAGGGTAAGTACAGATTACAATATATGGTTTGAAACTTGCAAGTTTGAAATAGAGAGAAGACATATATATTTACTAGTTGCTTGTGACCACACATGTTGGAAACTGCACGGACTCAACATCATCATCATCATCTTGTTCCTAGAAAGACAACGCAAAATTAGTTGCTAATAGATAATATATATTGATACCCCCAACTACATGCTATCAACACTTCGTTGTACCAGTATATAATGATAAAGTCTCCTATTTGCTATACAAGGGTATTAACTGAAAAGCCATTCAAGTGAATATGCACTACATATTTAAAACAAACAACATGACTATTGACTAATAAACAGCAGGCATGAATACCTGGATACCCCAGACAAACAAAGAACTGCCAATTTACCATGAAACAAAATTTCCCCAGTAACTATATGTAACATATTCTTTTCATACTTAACTAGCAATCAACATAGGTAAACTAAATGTATCAGGAAGTGCTAATAGAGGAAATTAGCTACACATAAGCAATCTTAACAAAAAAAAAAATGAAAACAAGGTAGATGTTAATAGAGGAAATCATACCACAAACCTTGGAGGAGTCGTGTCATTATGAGAACCTCGTATCCAACCATGGAAGGGCTCAAAGAACTCCCATAGTTATCAAGAACTCTACCTCCAGTACTGAAAATTGACATCGATGATACGCTGCTAGCTAGAACAGCCAAGAATTTCTTTGCCGTCATGGACACAATAGGAAACCTGTGAGCGTTCACCTTCCAATAATTAAGTAAGTGAAAACCCTTCTCATCAATGGACACATTTGCTTCATCTAGATAGATGAGTAACTCAGACTTTGAACCTTGTGTAGCACTGCAAAAAGGACTGAAATCCACTAGGGACCACTGAGGCCAACGAGCTACTTGTGTCCCTTGAAGATGATGATGATTGAGACATGCCCCTGCTATTGGCACTAATCTTGTCATGATAAGCCATATCAAACACTTTGTACAACCCTTCGAACTCAACAGTTATGTCATTAATCTCACTGGAAGACCTTGAGGAGTCATACATCTGTGCAAAGCTCCACTCACTGTATCTCATTTTGAACCTAGGGTCAAGTATGGTGGCAATAACCATAACATTGTTTCTTTCCTCCCAATATTTATCGAATTTGTCCAACATTGCAGCAGCCATGCTCATCAATTCCGCATCACCGGATTCTTGTGCCTCTTTCAATGCAATCTTAGCATTCACAATGTATCGATAGAAAACATTGGTAGTGGAATATGTTGAACCTGAAAATGCAGTGGGTGCTCCAGCCATTGCTCTTAATATTGGCTGCATTTTGGCATACATGTTCCATTTAGATACAGATGGTTCCTACTCATACTTAGTGTCCACATCAGCATAATAAGTGAATGCTTCCCTATACTCATCAAGAAGCCAACATCTGGTACGTAGAGCTCCACCTTGTTTCAACATCCAGGCATAACCCTTTTTTTAACTTTGATAGAATAATTATTACAAACTTCCACAAATATGTACATACAGGATGGAGACTTCTTGAAGTATTTCACAGTTTTCCTAAGTTTTTCCATCAAACATTCTACTGGTAGCAGTCCATCATTAACAACCAAATTCACTATGTGGGAAGAACAACGAACATGAAAGTACACATGATCAAATTGTGTGTTCTTTCTAGCAATAAACTTGGCCTTCAAACTTTTCATAGCAATGTCATTAACTTTAGCATTATCAAGGGTGGTTGACATGATTTTATCTTCAATTTTCCATTTAATCAAACAATCAAACATCGCATGAGCTATCACATTACCATTATGTGGAGGATCCAACTCAGCAAAATTCAGCACACGACATTGCATAACCCAATCAGCATCTATGTAATGCGCGACCAAACACATGTACTAAATGTTCTGATTCGAGGTCCACAAATCAATAGTTAAAATTATTGGCTCAGCCTCTCTAAGACTCTTCTTCAATATTTCTTTTTTAGACTCATAAACAGTCATGCATTCTTTCCTTATACTATTTCTACCCATCCATTCATAGTTAGAATTCATCTGTTTCATCAATATGTTAAACCATTTTTTGCTCTACCATCCTAAATGGATACTCATGGACAACAATCATCTTAGCAATCAATTTTCCAGTGTGCTCGTGATCATATTCAGTAGGATTGAAAACAAGTGATCCTACCTCATCTGGATCAAAGTTGAGCATACCTTGAGCTTTAGCCTTTGCCACTTTGTTCAAATATTGTGAACACTTCTTGAGGTGACGGTTAAGCTGTGAAGCTGCTCCCCCTGGGTTATAAACATAACTTTTATGACAGAACTTGCACTTTGCCTTGGTCACCATAACCCCTCTCTCCTTCTTAGATGGAACATTGATCACCTTGAAGTACTTCCAGCAAGTAGCTCGCTTTGGTCTGGACACTGAAACACTAGCCTTTAGTCTTTTTGCCTCCTCTCTTTGCCTTTGGAGATCCACTCACCTCATCTCCATCATTATCCTGACTTCCATCATCAGCTGATAAAGGTGATGATATGCTTCCGGATAGCTCATCGTCCATGTCAAAGCTGGCCTCCTCCCCCCCCCCCCCCCTCCTCCACATTATCCAAGGTCTACAAAAATAATACAGTAGCTTTGTTAACAACCATCAAGAAAAATGTGCAGTACATGGTTCTTAGAAGATACAAATACAATCAATATCACTGAGAGTAAAGCTTAACATGTACCGAATATTATCATGTTTTGCTCCAATAGAAGTATTCATCTATACTACCATGAACTGAATACCATTATAAACATAAGGCTGACAAAACATAGAAGTGCAGAGCTAAAGTCTAAAATTTTCAAACAAAAAGAGAACTTATGATGTGTGGAAAAGAATTGTAATGGTGAAGAACTCGAGAGAAGCAATGCAAAAAAGTAGTTGCATGATAAAAAAAAAGCAGCTGCAAGGGGGTCACGCAGTGCCTCGGTGACATTGTGGTGGGTGACAGTACCGCATGCCTAGCACAGGCGGTGGCGCAGTTCAGGGGTACGTGCGGCACAGCATTGCAGGGGGTCACGTAGTGCCTCGGCAACATCACGGCAGGCAACTACACCATGTGCCTGGCGAAGGCAGTGGCGTAGCTCGGAGGCACATGTGGCGCGACGCTCGCCGCCGACGTGTACTTGACGCAGTGCTGCATGAGGTACTGGGCGAATGGAAACTAATTCCGCTCTTCACAAGGTACGTGTATGCAAATGCTAACTAGCTAGCTCACTCATCATGCCTACATATGCGACAGAAGAAGGAGCTGGTGATGGATTAACGGCAGCTGGACCATGATTGTGACTAACCTTGGTTTGCACCGTCAGTGCCGAGGTAGATGGCACCATGGCCTGGCTCTTCCTCTCACGTCTAATCCTCGATACAGCAGTCCGTTCCTGATCCATGACGGATTGGCAAGGAAGGGTGGGCCTATGCGAACCCTAGCTACCGCTGCGTAGCTTGGGGTTGGGGACGAACATGAGAGAGATGAGCTGGGAGATGATAGGGGATTAGCGAATTAGGGGGCTTCTCCACTTGGGGTTGCTCTTCCTGAAGTCTTAGGCCATTAGGCCGGATTGGTTGTGGGCTTATGACTGTGCAGCTAGGCTTGAGCCAACGTGTTGGCTCGCGAGCAGCTCATTTGGCTTGCCAGCTGGATCGAGCCAGCTCGTTAATTTAAATGAGCAAAAACTCTGGCTCGGCTCGTTAGATTTTGAAACGAGCTAAGCCGAACTAAACACAAGCTGAGCTAACTCATGAGATTCGAGCTTTTCATCTAGCCCTATCGGTGGCCAACTGAGATACAGCCAGGAAGGAGGGGAAGCTGGGACGGAGCACAATGCATTTCGGTGTTGTCCGTTGGGCGTTAAACAATACTGTTTTCTCATCCTTCAATCAGCACCTTGCATCCGCGGGAAAAGATGAATAACCAGATGTCTTGTGTAAATGTGTGCCTGATGTCCGAATTAGCAGTAGTATTTACATCATCAAAAACTGTGCCAGGAGACAGAGTTTGTTCTGTCGGTATTGTTAAACGGAGCAGGATCAGATTTTTCTAGATAATGGGAAGTCAATCCCGAGCTCTATATCATTATGATGCGTGCAGCCCGAGCAGGATCAGATGGCATAGCTGTATTTTAGAGCAAAACGGGGAAGAATGGGCGCTGGCTGGTTGACCCTTAACCTCTCGATTTTTCTCAACAAAAAGCGGCCAGGGGCTCACCTGATGAGATGGTCGGACAAACAAATTACTGGAACGTAAGACTACTTTGAAGGACCAGTGAGACGCTCAAGGAAGTAGTGAATTCATGTTGCACCTTTGTTACTTGGTCTCTGATGGAGTATCATGGCAGACAAATAATGCTACTCTCCATAGTCTGAATCTCTATCGATCTATTTTTATGGCAGTAAAAGAAATCGACCTTGAATTCATGGTTTTATAGTCCACGGCTCTAAGTATCGCTACGTATTTGTTGGTTAAGAAAGCCAATGAAGAACACTTATTGTCACATTCTATGACTGCCGAAGTACTAATGACACCTGGCGCATCAATGTAATGAGGTTGTACTCATCATCGATTCGAGAAAACCATGATCTGTATTTGAATGTACACCAAAGTCACTCGATCATATTCGAACTTGACAATAAGAATGATCCCCTCCGTGGAATTTGGATTGTAGGACGCTTTTCAACATACATAAATTTTATTCGCTGGTAGAAGACTGGTTATACTGGAAGTTGATGCAAACATGAATGAAGATACCACTGGAATATAGTGAACATAAATACAAAAGTATTCATACAGAAGCTTGATACACTACCACCGAAACACCCTTTATCGCCCCTCTATCATTGTCGGTTCGGATAAAACCAACAGTGATAGTGTATTAATACCGGTTATTATCAAGAACTGGTATTAAAGTCCATCCAAAAAAGAACCAGCAATAAAAATAATTATCACTACCGATTTATGTCAAGAATCAATACTAATACTATTATTGTCTTTTTAATATAGTTCGTAACAAACAAGACATGGTAGTAAATGTTCATCAATCATTTCCACCAAATATTGCTTTCCGTTAGGACCTGTGGACCCAAATTGATAGCGTGTAATGAATTGCTCCCTCGCCTTACCAACATCAGTCTCACACACGAGCCTTACAAATTCCAGTGGAGTTTGAACAAATTTAGAAAATTCTCGGTTCAATCTCTATACCGGTCACTTATAAATAACAAAGAACTAAGAAGGAACAAGAAAATTTAGAAGATAAAAATTTCACTTAATATAAAGATCTTTCTTTGGTACCTCCATCAAGGGGTTCTTCTAACAAAAGATAACCTACCGAGGGGTTCTTCTAATAAAAGATAACCTAATCAAGAGACATTGACATGATAGTCAGAAGTATTGTTTTTGTTAAAATAAGATGATTAAGTACATCTTTTTTTTACTACCGCTTTGTGAGATCTACGTGATTTAGCATTTAAGTAGCTTCCGACCTTTATCCGCCTCGAAGTATTTGAAACATGTTTGATAACTAGCTTCGTGGGATTAGTAAACTATGAAAAGACAAAATAATGATAGCAACATAGCGTTTTGTTAGTCATTATGGCTATGAAAAATGATATGATTTTTAATAAAAAAATTAATGCTTCTTTGTAGGTTATCTATACATATATATATATATTTGCTCGGGTAATTTTAGTCTCACTGACCTGCTATATATATATATATGCTGTGAAGGGCTGATCTTGGCTCCTGGGCATAGATGGACTCCTCAGCCAGGTGGACAACTCCGCTGGGTGCTTTGCTTCCGGTAACAGCTGAGACCCCTCGATGGTGACCTGCAGGAGGGCGAGGCTACGGCGGTATCAAAGGGCAGTGATGCCAGCCGGCAAGAGGCACTACCATGCAGAGGCTTATTTGAAATACGGATTCTTTCATAGATTCTCGCGAGAATTTTTTTAATAATATTATTTTATTATAAAAATTATAAAAGTAATAGTCGAATTCATAAAATTACAAGAATAAGTACATGTCGGCACTTCGCATGCCGATTTCCTATATGGTAGTGGGTCCAAGGACCTGTCGTTACTTGGAGTGCTGACTGGTCATGGGTCCGGTGAAATGGAGGTGCCACGGGGGCTTTTGGTGGACTGAGGAGACTTGTCGGCACGCGGCGTGCTAACAAGTGGTACGTCATGGCATGTCGGCACTCTATGTGCAGACAGGTGCTAGCTAAGGCCTGTCAGCACTGACTCAGAGGACTGGAGAGTGTGACGCCACCTGAAAACGTACCTGTTGTGGCTGTTCGGGTGAGTCCTCTTCACTAGCACCCACACAGACACCGTCGACAAGCAGCGTCTTCTTCACGCTGCAGATTGTGGACGACCCCCTAGACTAGGTCCCTCAGTATAGTTGGGGCTCCATGGTCCTAGCGCAAACGTACCGGGCGTTGTGCAAGGCGTGTTGCAGGAGCAATGTCCCCCGTCGATCACAGGTTGTCTGTTGCTCCTGAACCTGTGGTTGTACGAGTGCTTCGACATAAGGCGTCCGTAGCTGAGCTCATACGATGAGTACGACGGTTCTTTCTATTTCCTAACAAGTTCGGCCTGCAGGACGCAGTGGATGAGGTTGTGATGGGTTCGCTCTAGTGCAAGAGCGACGTAAGTAATATAAGTTAACGCATTCCTTTAAGTATTGTTCTTTCATTACGCTAATAATGCTGACACTTTTCATTTTCATATAGCCGAGGTGGGCAACGGCGATGACTCGCGCTTCGTACCCTTAGTTCGTTGCCGTATTTGACCAGCTGCAGACGGACAGGGTGCATTGGACACCTTACAACCACGAGTCGGTCACGACACATGCACCTCTTAGCCTCTCCAAGTTGTGCCACATGGACCAGGCCATCTGGCTTATGAGGTGGCGTCTTGTCTTCAACATCACGGTCGAGCCCGACTACTAGGACAGAGACTACATGCAGTTCGGTGCCCACCAGCACTAACCCCTGCAGCGGCGCCTGATGAACAGCACTCACTTGTAAGTATTTGTTGTTACAGGTTCTTTAATAATCATGATTTCAATTCCGTAATCATAACTTTGTCTTGCAGGATGACAGAAGGGTCAGGGTGTCACGTACGATGCAACATGGATGGCTAAGATGCAGCCGTGGGTACAGTAGTGGGCAGGCACGACTGCAGATGTCCACACGTATTTGTGCTGGTTCCACGCGGCGACGTAGGTAAGGTGCATCCCAGTGCCTCCAAAGGCACCATACCATGACCCAGAGATCACCGACAGTTTCACTATGGAGCCGCCAATGGTGTACCACACCATGGTACGTGAGGCTAGTTATATTCTACTAACTTGCATTTTTATATTAAATATGTTGTCTCATGCATTGTATTCAGACACGTGCAGGGACATCGGTGGATCTACTAGACTTCATGGACTGCTCAGAGTCGGTCCCACCTCAGGTTGACCCGAGATAGCTGATGGACAGTCTGTGTTAGCTGGCACGACATTGCCTCGATGGGTTTCATCATGCTTTGTTCTAGAGGTTACCGGACGTTGTCGAGCCTAGCACACGTGCGAGGCCTTCGGCATGCGCTCAGTCTCCAGCGCCACACTTCTACATGGATTCAGCGTCATCTTAGCCACCAGCGGTGCGCTACATATCGACTCCTGGTTTTCGCTTGGGTGATATAGTGCCAGGTCTGTCACTCTCAACTTCATAACTTCATTTTGACAGGTTAATATTTAATTATTATGTGATGCAAGACATTTGACATGTTGGTATCACGAAACATTTTTAGGATCCTTCTACGCTATGTCGGGCTCGACGCACTCCCTACTGGATGACAGGTTTGCCGTTACGCCCAATGAGGAGGAGCCATTGTAGACAGTGAGGGCACCTCTACCGACGCAGTCATCCTAGCCCGACCCTAGCACTCCTGTAGATGTTGCGTAGCCTCGCCACCCTCTGCGCCAGCCCCTAATGTACTCCTTCGACCAAGTGCATCACAGAGTAGCTAGCCGGTGTAAGCACCCGGGCGTAGCCAACAAGCGTGCTCGTAGCCATGGCGACACCCCTTGACTGCGCAAGTAGACAGTACTTGGACATGTTTATGTTATTTATATTATGTAGTTGTCATATCATGTAGGATGTTTATGTCTCTTCTATGCTATCAGCCATGTTTTTATTACATGTGTTCTCATTCCATCCCAAAGCATAACATCGTGCAATCGTATCAGCCTTCAAACTGTATCAGTGTGCCCTCCTATCTGGCAATAAATCATTCACTTGCTACTTTCCAAATAAAAATCCTTCGCATTACAAACCATACTACTATTACGCGTGCAACCATAATACAATGTTACATGACAGAGTACAATTTATTCAATTACAAATAACATGGAACAAGGAAATATAATATAATGCTAAGGCAACACATCAAGATACATTGGTTCTAGTCATATTGACTTAGAATAAACTGCGAAGACTCTCCTGACTCCCAACATCCCCCATCACCATAGTGAGTCAGTGGTGGTGGTGGTGGTGATGGAGGAGGAGGGGGAGGGGGAAGAGAAAACTTTTGGTGACACGAGCATTAGCACCACGGATTGAGGTATACAGTAGGATCGTCGATGTGGATGACCAGCTCATCCTCCTCTAAAGTGATTGGAATAGCAACAACCTCACGCTGCAGGTCAAAGATCCGATCTTGCAGGTGATGGATTTACTCTTGGATGTTCTATTGAACAGGAGGATCGACCCATCTCATGTAGTGGCAGCTCTCGTCATTGTCTGACTCCTGCAAGTACATGAAATTGTAGACTCGAATGTCCTACAATATGATACAAAATTTGTTGGCAATCTCACCCTTCCAAGAGGACATCGAAAGAATTGACATCCTCCATTAATGCTACCATCATACATATGCACAATGTAGTCATATCCATGGGAGCACTTCGGCTGCTCCTCTTTTGGGTGGTCGAAAGCCCTTAGATGATGGGGTGGTTAAAACTCACTCTTCCCTACAAACGGAAGTTCTCGAGTGGCTCCTCATACGCACTAGGACTAAAGGAACCCAGTCATATCACCGGTGCCCTCCTCATGCCAGTAGGCCCTCTAGTTCTTTCTCTCCCACCTCTAGTAGTCATCGTTTCGTTGTACCTACGGTTCGAACTATGCGAACTTTTTTATAGATGCACTATTGTAAATTAATTATGTTAACATTATCGTTAAGCTTTACGTACTATGTTATCGTAATATTTAATCATAATCCAACGATTAAAGATATAGCATTTTCATATGTACCATTTCAGAACTACATGTATTTACAGAACTATCCTTTTCAGAAGTAGTCTTTTCAGATGTAGTCTTCTCAGAAGTAGCTTTTTTCCAGGCGTAGCCTTTTCAAACATAGCTTTTTCAGACGTAGGCTTTTCAGATGTAGCTTTTTCAAAAGTAGCATTTTCATACTTAGGTTTTTAAGTGAAATCTCTATAGATTCAGTCCATGAACCAGCACAAATTTTATGTATAAATAGCAGCCCAGGAGGCAACTTCTCCAAACAAACCAAAGCCTTCTCCTCTTACCAAAATGGTCTCTGATCCTCACCCCAAGAAGTCAATGCTTGATCTTTTGACTACTGGGGTCGAACTTCCGATGTGGTGCTGTGGAGACTTGTGTAGGGTTAGGAAGTCAAACAACTTCTTGGACACCTACGACAGGAAGTTCTTCATGTGCTCCATCTACAAGTACGACCCACCAAAGGGCGGCATCCGTGGTGGCTACCGCAGCCAGGTACTCACATCTTGCACAACTAAAACACAACTATACGTCGTTTAACACTTACAAATTTTTCCTTCTTTGCTAGTCTCCGCCACCACTATGTAACTTCATACAGTGGATTGATACTGAGTAGAGTGAAGCAGATGTGTTCCTCCTACAAACCGAACACTGCGGCATGGAGACGATTCCATGAAATGGAAGCCAACGAGAGGAGAGAGGCGACCTGCAAACACATACAGGAGGAAGAGCAGAAAAGGAGAGAGGAGCGGAACTACCTCAAAGCGGAGGCGCATGAGGCAGATAGGGACGGAAGCGCGAGAGAGCACGTCGGGCTTGTGAAGCTGGACCTGAGGCAGTGAGGAAGGGAAAATACCCACGTAGCACTGAGTAGAGTGTTAGTAGTAATCGGCTAGTTTTAATTCCCTAATGCATGTTAGGTTTACAATCGGTATATGTCTAAATTACTTTTAGAATTCTACCGTCTATGACAATGTCGTCGTTACCTTCTATACGTATGTTCTTTAAATTCCCTAAGACATGTTAGATTTGTCATCAGTACATGCCTATGATGGAATGAAAAAATGTATCGAACATGCCACTATCGCACTTTAACATTTCAATGTTACAAGTGACCATATAGATGTACATTGAATTTTGCTCTGCATGTGCCTCATAAATGATTCTTCCAAAATTATAAAATAATATTACTTAAAAAATGAAATAATTACTAAAATACCACCTATCAGCAGACAGATTACCGGCAGGCTTGTCGATACTTGGAATATCGACAGGCCAGTCGGCTCTCGTCTCATCCGACAGCTATATCGGTGTCCACCCAGGGTCTATCGGCACGCAAAATGTTGACATACCTTTTTGGCCACACATGCGTGCCGACAGGTCCCTAGGCCCACTGTCACATAGAAAATCGGCATGTGAAGTGCCGATAGATCCTTAGTCGGCACTTTGCATACCAATATGTATCTATTCTTATAATTTTATGAATTTAGCCATTATTTTTGCAATTTTCTAATAAAATAATATTATTAAAAAATTCTTTAGGCTAGAGCTGAACCATTATAATAATCATTTTCGTCAAATTTGTAAAACAAAAGGTCTAATCAGAACGGAACAACTTTGGATTTGCTCAGTTGTGCATATATCGGATTTATTCATGTGAGTAGTAGTTCTCGTGGGCCTTCTTGCTGAGCTTGAGCACGTGCCTAACACACCTGGGCAGCCGTTCGCCAACATGCCGTATGTGGACATCCTGCTTCCAGGTATGCGTCTATTAGCACGGTGTTCCGGTCCCTTTGGAGGAAGTGTATCAATTCTCATCTGGATAAAAGTCTAATATTCCTATTCTCACAAATACATGTAGGGCACGTGGGTACTTCATGTCGTGCTCCTAGATGAGCATTGGAAGGAAACATTGGGGGCTTTGCAGTTGAATCTAACTGAACTCCGTCCTATCGTTTGGTATCCGAATTACCAGAAATTCTGTGACTTCTACTTCTGTTATTTTTTTGCCATGGAAACATTGAAATGCCATCTGTCCCTCTTTTCCCCAACAGCACATCATTAATGCCCAAAGCACTGCCAAAATCATGTATATGTCAAATATGTGTATATAAAGAGAGGAAGCATTTTATGTACTCCCGGATGTATATATTTCACCTCTAACGGGTGTTTAGAAAGTAGTATATAATCTTAAATATATATATATATATATATATATATATATATATATCAGAAAGGAGTACATATATCTTAGAAAGTAGTGTATACTTTAGTTCTAATTGAATCAACTATGGATCCAACAGGAGTATATACACACACGTATAATAATGTTGCATGCATGTGACTGCCAAAATCAGCAATCTTATTGGCTTATTCAGGTCCCACCATACCTGATCTATGCCATTAATCCTGATTTACAAAATCCAGGAGTGAGTAGCAAGAACGAAAGCTAATTCCATGCCCTGTCGCGATGCCCACTCCTTCCCCACGGTGGTAATGTGTTGTCGTTCAATGTTCTCCAGCTTGGTGATCATGTTTTTATGTTTTCAGTTTCCTCAAAGCTTATTGGCTTTCATACCTACAACATTCGTCGATTTGAATGTGAAAACTTCATACTTCTCTTCCATCATTGAGGTGATGGCACCCCTCAATGGCCCAAGCAATCGACCGCATGGGATCAAGAGAAAGCTGATGAATGGACTCTAGTCTCCTACAAGAAAAAGAGAAAGGCCTCTTATGATGATGTCGTTCGTGGCAGTACCAATTCTTATGTTTTTTCAGGTGCCAATTCGGTTCCAATTGCCAATGGAAATCATCAACATTCTTCCAAGGCTTCTGATCCAAAGAAATCTATGTTTCATCGGATTGAATTCCCCAAGGAATCGTCTTTGATCAATTGGAGTTTGGCAATACTGGTGGCAACTCAATTCCAGTTCAAAATTCAAAGGAGCCCGCGAAGTTCTCGGCGTCTGGGCCAGGCAATCAAGGAGTGCATGCCGCTCGCGGCGGTCCTCGCCAGCAATGGGTTCAAATTTCAAAAGAAGGTCGACTCCCTGGACCGGGGAATAAGGCCCGTATGTACCCTAAGCCTTTTGGGATTATTTATTTTTATATTTCCATAATCCAAATTTAACAAAAAAAGTCAGTTTAAAAAATTAGCAAATTTATGCTTCTGTCAACCATTGGAAGGGTGACCGGTGGTGTCCCCCATGTCAGAACAGATAAAAAATAAATGCAATTATGAGGAGGTCCACGGTGGCAGTCACATCCTCCTGTCGCCTGTGAAATTGATTGCTAAACCACTCAAACACTAGAAAGCCCATGAAATTCAAGAATCTACTTGAATGATAAAGAACTTGTTTGCCATAGCTCTATCTCCAGGATTCATACTGGATCTAGAGTTTATAAACTAAAATAAAATAATTTATATTCTTATTTTAATATAAAATGTAAACAAGATGTCTCGTTCAAACATCCCTAGCTTTAAGAATTTTTGAAATAAGGTACTAACTTCAAAAATTCTTAAAACTGAGTTCTGCCAAACAGGTTCAAAAACCTATTTGCTGGAGAGTCCTGGTTGCCAAGGTTTTGAAGTCCAATTCTTCCACTTAGTCTGAGCTGATATGGTCTGGCCTAGACAGCGCACGAAAACCTGGCCCAAGACTCGGCCCATCAGGCCCAAAAACAGGCCTGGTAAGCATTTCGGGCTGGGCTTGGGCAGCCCCTCTTGAGCCCAAAACAATGTTGTAATTGTGCTTCTAAAGATTTAATTATATGTATTTGTGACTGATCCTAGAGCAGGTACAACACGCACGTGATTTTAAAAGTTTTTTCTACTGCAGCGAAGCCTGGATTTTCGTCAAGGTTTGCATTCCTCAAATTCCAGTTGGCAATCTTTACAATTTGATGTCTACTGCAAGTACTAATTTCTTACTTTGCATTCCTCTCTGTGACTTTGCCCAAGATTTATCTATGTTCAATGTAGTGGACTCGAGTGCGACGAATGCGAGGATAGAAGCATGAAATTAGATAAAAATTAAAACATTGTTGTATCTGTGATGAAACCTCTCTGAAACTTAAGTTTAAACGAAACTTGCATGAAGCTACTACCTTGTTGCAGCGGATCCCGTTCTCTAGCCAGGTTCATTCTTTTTTATTTTTTATTTTTGCGAAGGATGGTCAGGTTCATTCTGGTTACGTATTGGTGATTATTATTTAAGAAGAAATTATATTTCTTCCAGAAAACAAGATATAAACCAAAACAATCACTTCACGGTGAATACCAGGATGCAATTCTAGGATGGATTATATATGATAATTGCACGTGCCTCTTTAAATTGGCTATAGAATATTGGCAAGTTGCACTAACAAATGCTGTAGCTATTATTAGCTGCTCCCTTACATGCAGGCTGCAGCATAGTACTCCAACTCATGTTGGAGGAAATCCCAAAGGCTCAGCAGATTAAACCACTAAATATACTGTTTTGAATTGTGCATATTTTTACCTACATCATTCGAATGTACTTTGTACAGTCACAGCTATTTCAAATAATTACGTTCATTTTTAAAGTTGTGCTATCTTGAAACATCATCTTAAACAAAAATGGCATGAAAAAGACCAACAGAAGGACATGCTCTCTGACGAACTGATGACACACTAAAAGCATGGTTTTAAATGGATATCCTCAGGAATAAAGATGGCAATGGGCCCTAATATCCGAGACATGATGGGTAATTACTGCATTAGGACTGGATATGGGACAATTTTTATACCCACGGGTCTATTAACAGGTGAAATGAGCACCCATAGAGTACAGCGGGTTCGGGTACGTTCTTGTAGTACCTGAACCTGTTTACCCATGGGTCCGGAATCCCCGCACCAGCCCACCAGCCGTCAAGCCCACTGCATCACTACGACACTGCCCAATCCTAAACCCTCAGTATGTAGACTCCCGTAGTCTCGTGACCCCATGATTCGGTGACTCCAATGACCTCTCACCGCATCGCCTGGTTATCCCAGCCACCAGCCCTCTGTCGCCCACCACCCACAGCACCCACGCCACCAGCACTCAGCCGGCCACTACCCACGTTGCCATCACCTAGCTGCCAGGCCCCTCGCACGATGCCCTAGCCACCGCACGGCCGCACTGCTCCCCTCCTGGCCAGCTGCTTCCCAACATCCACCACTCTGAACGACAACTCCATGGCTATGCTCTCTGGTACCACTGACGATGATAGGTGGTGATGATCCTTTGATTCCTTGTTCGATTCCTTATTCCTTGTTGCTCCTAGCCCTCTACTGACCCACATCCGACGGACCCATACACTGAAGGGATGCCACTAGCACTGATCGGGCTTTGGTGGATCCGAAGAACAAGGATGTTGGTAAAGAAGACCCACCGGATGCTCCTTCATCCCTTCGGCTGGCACCTCCTCCAGTTGAAGATAGCACCATCGTCGTCACCCTTGATCCAAAGCAATTTGCTTCTTCGATTCTTCCACCGCCGTCGCCACCCATCCAAGCTTCAAGTGTATCACATGCAAGAACCATCGGCCTCCCAAATCTCCCAATTCGGGCATTCCTGTTGGCTGAAACAATTGGCTCATGAGTCATTGGGGTAAGCAAAAAAAGCAATGGCGTTTTATGTATGAGTTAGCTATCCGTATAACTGTAAGTGAAAGTGATATTTCTGTATGAGTTAGCTACCCATATAACAGTCCGTGTATGATTTAGTGATCCATATAGCTGATATGTACTAATATACATGCAGGATGTGTTGTTTTCATTATGTTGATCGATATACAGATAGTGTAGAGGCAATATAGACTTTGGCATATGCTGGTTGTATCATTGTTAGGTAGTGTAGAGGCAGTATAGATTTGATTAGGTTGATCAAAAACCATTGGCGTATTGTTTAATGTCATATTAATTTATTGTTCCATTGCTACAGATACTGGCCAGAATTGCCTCATCTTAGCTGCTGTGAATCTGCACATACCAAAGCTATTAAGCTAACATGTCTTATGCTCATGGCCAGTAGTTTAGCTCTTGCACCAAAGCTGGTCTGTGTTTTGTTCAGTTAATGTTGTTTCCTATGATATAGCTAACATTTCTCTTGGCAAAGATAAAATAATGCATTAGCAAAGGATCCATTCTCTACATAGACCATAGTGGGGCAGCTATAAGATCAATCATAGATTAGTAAAACAATCAACTCAATCAACCTTTTGTGATTTTTACAAGGGAAGATCAGTTTCAGATTTGATCAATTAGCACATATTTGAGCTCTGTTAAGAACTTGCTGCATTTCTAACACTTTCTGAAACCACCTATTTGTTTATCAAGCAATAATTCAACTGATTAATACGAAATAAGATAAGAGGTTATATGCAAAGGTGATATCCAAAATTGAATGGGTTATTTCGAAAAAAATGTCTATATCTAGTGGGAGTGGGAGTAGCAGCTACCGTCAATCTCTATTGTCTCAAGTGTCATATCCAAAATTAGAGTCATGTCTAGAATCTGTGAATAGCTCAGAACCAATTCCCATAGATGGTGATGTAGAGGAGATTGAAGTAGAAGATGAACAAGATGGTGCTGATCCGGGGTCAAAGAGAAAACTTACTTCGGTTGTTTGCAAAGAGTTTAAGAGAGTAAAATACATGGGCACAACTAAAGATAAATGCATGTATTGTTTTAAGAAGCAATCTGTGAAAATAAAAAATGGAACTAAGCACCTTCATGATCATTTGAAGACATGCTCACTGGAAAAGATCAAGTTGATGGGAAACAAGACATTGGCTCAATCTTCTTTGAGGTTTGGTTCCGTAGATTCAGGGAAAATATCAATTAAGAATTACACATTTGATTAAGACATAGCTAGAAAAGAACTTTGTGCAATGATAATACTCCATGAGTACCCCTTGAGTATGGTTGATCATGCTGGCTTTAGGAGATTTGTAAGTGCACTTCAGCCGTTATTCAAGATTGGGACTAGGAACAGAATAAGGTATATGAGTATATGACTTGTAATATTTTTTATTATGCTTTGTCCAAGTGTTAAATGCATGTCTTAAGGTTTTTTATTTTGTTTCAGAAATGACATTATGGTGCAATATGAGTTGGAGAGGAAGAAAGCCATTCAGTACATGGCTGGAATTAATTCTAGGGTGGCTATCACTACGAACATGGGGACCTGTGACAATCAAAAGAGAGGTTATGGCCATACAGCCCGCTTCATTGATGAATCTTGGACTCTTAGAAATATCATCATGAGGTGATGTAGTAAAAATAGCCCTATTAGGCTATAATAATGATTTTGGTGATTAATGATAATATAGTCATTGTAATATGTTTGTCAAGAATAGATTTTAGTAGGTCTCAAGGATGCAATACATGAAGAAGTCACGGAAGTTGGAACAAAGTTTGGACTGAATTGGACAAATCCTTGAGAAATTGTTCTCACCGGATAGTCCGGTGCAGAGAAGTTTGCACTCACTAGAGCATTTTGTCAAGAGGCTGTTGAACTCACTGGATGGTCCGGTGATCAGAAAGCTATATACACCGGAGTGTTTTTACTCAGAAGAGGAAAATAAAGACCTCACTGGAAGGTTCGGTGTTCAAGGATTGTATACACCGGAGCATTTGTTGCAGAGAAGGTTGCAACTGTTAAAGACAGAAGATTAAGGCACCGGATGGTCTGGCGATGAAGCAAGTATGCACACCAGAGCATTTAACAGAAGCTGTGCAAATGAGGGGATGAAAGATTTCAACTCACCGGATGGTCCAGTAATGAAATAGTTAACACACCAAAGCGTTTTCTAGCAAGATGTCAAAGCCTCAGTAGAAGATAAAGATCAACACACCAGAAGATCCGATGATAGAGGTTCTACACACCGAACTAATTGCACAGAGAAGAAGTGACATGGCTTGGCGTAAGACAACACACCGGATAGTCCGGACAATTCAGTGTTCAAAATGTATTTGAGTGGGGTTCCAATGGTTAGCATTCACTGATGTATACACCGGATGGTCCGATGCTTGTACTACTATTATTACCAGATTATCCGATATTCACAGTAAAGTTGAGCCGTTGGAGCAACGGCTAGTTGCTGGGTTTGAGGCTATATATACCCACCCACTCGGTCATTTGAAGGTGCTGGAGTCTAGAGAAACCCATATACACTTGAGGAGACATTCTAGCCATCGAAGTGCTAAAAGTGTTGATCCAAGATGATTAAGCACAATATTAGAGAGTGATTAGTGTTTCTAGGGCTAGAGAGAAGTGTTGCTAGGTGCTGCAACCTGCAAAGTAGATCAATGAGTGATCCAACCATGTATCGAGAGATACGTCCCATTTCATATGATGGGAGTTGCCGGAGTATTAGGCGCGGCTCTGCTATGCGCTATTCATGGGGCTACCGTAGAAAACACTCTATTCGAAGATGGTGATGGTGCAAATACCTTCCACGCTTTTAACCCAACTCAAGCTGAAGAAACTTATTCAATGGTCACTGCTAACCGCTTTTGGTCCCAAAGATCTCATTTTTTCTACCGCTCTCCCTCTGATGAGTCTCTGTCAGCCATTGTTTAAAAAATTCAAATTCTGAAAAAAAGAATAACCTTTTCAAATCTCCAATCCACAAGGGGTAGATCTATCGGGCATACGCGAACACATACTTCACAAGCAATACATTTATCAAATTCAAAGTGTATTTGCTCTTTTATTTTAGATAGAAGAAACCATCTACTTTAGATATATCTTCTGAAACTTTTTTCAAATCCAAAAGTCCAGTATCTTCCTCCAAATTAGTGAATAAGGAGGGGTTCTTTTGTGCAGAAAAAGAAAGAGCAGTGCAATCTTTAAAACTTGCATTTGAAATGTGAAATATTTATACAAAGGGGGAGAGATCAAGACAATGCAGCAAGGTTGGTTATCTAATTGGCTAGTCAAACATGAGGTTTTTAGAGGAGTCTCTAAAGAATATTCATCATTATCTCTAAAGAGAAAGGTGAGTTCCAGCAGAATGTCTATTGAACAAGAGCACAGCGAACTTCGAAATATTGGATCTATCCGGCTGCACTTTAGAATATTTTTTATTTTTGGATAAAGATAAATAAGAAAAGGTGCACGATCTCGACGAATTACTTATAACATGGGTGTTTTGTATTGTATCGAACCTCCCCACATGGTAGCGATCCAACTAAAGATTTTTATTCCAGTGGGCACCGAATATGCTCGAAGATCTCAAAATGATCTTCCAGTTCCGGGGAGAATTCGCAAAACTCCACATCCCTTTAGTTTTGCTTCACAACCTAGAATCCGGTTTCTTTTTTAGTTTAGACATCATCTTGGAACCTTAGTGACTCGCCGGTAACTTGTTGACCCTCCGACTTGGTGTGGAGCGGCGGCAAGAAGATTATACGGGGACGCGGAGGCCTTTGCCTTTGTGACTAAAGCTCCAAAGTGATGACAATATACAAGTGATCGGAAGAGAGGTTAGTGGTGAGACCTCACTTTAATGGTTTGGTACCTCATCGTGCTTGAGGCCTTATCTTGGTGACTTGGTAGCTCAAGAGCCATGACCGGAAAATACTTAGTGACTGAGAGCATATCCTTTGTAGAGCTCCAACGTGGACTAAGGGTAGCTTGTGTGCCACCGATACCACAGAATAAATATTCCTTGTGCTGAGTTTGTCTATCTACATTATTTACATTTTCGTATTTACATACTTGCAATTTACCTTGCTAAAGTAGGTTGCAATCCTCTTGAACAGTATAGTAGACACGCTAGATAAACTTAGAGCATATTTAAGATAGAAATTGAGATAGGTTTATCTTGCGAAATTTTTGGAGCCATTAGTTTCTAAGTGTCCTAATTCATCCCCTCTTAGAACGTCACTGTTCCTCACAATTTGTATCAGAGTCTCGTGCTCTTGATAGGTTTAATCGCCTAGAGTTGTGACGTCTAAGATTGGGATGGATACCCATAGCGCTCCATATTTTGATGGCACTAATTTCCCCAGATGGAAAATTCTAAGAACTTGTTATTTCCAAGCTAAAGTTTAGATGTTTGGAGAGTCATCAGGAAGGGATGAAACAATGTCGCACAAATAAAAAAAGACAATTAGATGCTTTGATAAAGAGTATCCTTTATCATCTTTATACGTTGATGCATTTAATTATGTTCATTCTCTCACCAATACACATGATATTTGGACTAGTCTCACTGAAATATATGAAGGCACAAAAAATGTGCGCGATGAGAAATACCTTGTGCTATAACTAAGCTTAATGGTATCAAATAACTACCCCATTAAAATGCTAATGACATGTACTTATGTTTGAATATTCTTGTTAATGAGATCAATGGGCTAGGTTTGACACCAAGTGAATATGATCAAATGGTGAGAAGAATACTTTAAGCTATTCTTCAAAAATACAAGCTAATTGTCTCCATTATCTACGACAACCATGATATGAGCAAGATGACTCCAAGCAAATTTCTTGGCAAGATCACTGATGAGCAATGTTGGTCTGATCTTCCGATAGGTAGTGATAAGTCGGTGGGTGGAGAACTCGACGTTGATGATCCAAAGGCTTCGACCCGAACAGATCGTCTCCCTTGCAATCACTACACCACAGCTCCGATGGTTATCAACCGTGTCGCGCGGTTGATCTCGCCAAGAAGGCTCAATCCCTGCAAGCGTACCGAGAACACAAGCAACAACGTAGAAGATGCAATCTGAAATATTACGAATTGAATTCAAGTACTCGAAGTCGGGGTTCCACAAACACTTGCGGCGGCCTAGTCGGTCCGGAACAAGAGCGAAAATCTAACAACTGTGTGTAGATTAATGTCTAAGCAAAATCCAACCCTAATTAGGGCGGCGACTACTGTATATAAAAGACTAGGGTCGGCCAAGGACCCCTGGACGTGTCCCTAATGGACTCCAACATGTTACACGGCCCAACGGCCCAAAAGATGGTGGCGCAGCACCCTGATAGATTCTGGATGTCCACTTGTTTCGATAATTTCTGTTGACTCAGAACGAATTTGGACATGGGACCAGTACCGTTAGAAAGCTTATCTCCTTAGCTTTCCAACCATGTATAGAACGTCAAAAACGGAGTCCGTATGCGTCTTGGGCAACGATTTTAGTGCGGACTGGTCCTGGACTCCGAAATGGACTCGAACTGGATTGGGCCTCCACCTTGGCTTGGGCGCCCTTGCTATTCTTCTCCCGTGTTCATAAGTAATAATACATCACAATTATTCAGTAGCATCCCATCCTCATCAAAATATAAAGGAACACTAAGGAACGAGCTCACCTCATGATTTAGTTGACGTGCACGAGCTCGTGTCAATGGACCTACTGTTGGAGGAATACTCGGTGTGTGTGTATCCGAAAGAGTGATGTCCTCATCATCCTCCCTCTCTTGAATTGGAGTCATCCTCGACGCAATGTCATCTTCTTCTCCCAAGTAAGGCTTTAAATCTGAAATGTTAAATGTGGGACTAACCCCATAATCTACAGGCAACTCAAGCTTATTTGCATTATCATTGATCTTTTCCATAATTTTAAAAGGACCATCAGCTCGAGGCAGCAATTTAGACTTTCTTAAATCAGGAAACCTATCTTTGCGCAAATGTAACCACACAAGATCACCAATTTCAAAAGTAATATGTTTCCGACCTCGGCTACCATAAGTTCTATACTTCTCATTCATCTTTTCAATATTTTCCTTAGTCAACTCATGCATTTTCAGAATCAAATCAGCACATGTCTTAGAATCAAAATTCAATTTCTCGGATGTTGGTAAAGGAAGTAAATCAATAGGGGCACGGGGGTTAAAACCATACACTACCTGAAACGGACTTACCTTGGTGGTGGAGTGAACTGATCTGTTGTAAGCGAACTCAATATGGGGTAGACACTCTTCCCACATCCTCAAATTTTTCTTCAAAACAGCCCGCAACATGGTGGATAATGTGCGGTTCACAACCTCCGTTTGTCCGTCGGTTTGAGGGTGACATGTCGTCGAAAACAGCAGCTTTGTCCCAAGTTTATTCCAAAGTGTCCTTCAAAAGTGGCTCAAAAATTTTGCATCACGATCCGAAACAATGGTGTTAGGCACTCCATGCAAGCGAATGATTTCCCTGAAAAACAAATCAGCTATGTTTGTAGCATCATCGCTCTTGTGACAAGGTATAAAATGTGCCATTTTTGAAAAACGATCCACAACGACAAATATACTATCCCTCCCCCTCTTGGTCCTAGGCAATCCTAAAACAAAATCCATAGAAATATCCTCCCAAGACACACTAGGAACAGGAAGAGGCATATAAAGTCCATTTGGGTTCAAGCGAGACTTAGCTTTATTGCAAGTAGTGCAGCGTGCCACGTAGCGCTCGACATCGCGCCTCATCTTAGGCCAAAAGAAGTGAGTAGCCAGTACATCTACGGTCTTCTTCACACCAAAATGTCCCATCAAACCACCTCCATGCGCTTCCTGCAAGAACAATAGGCGAATAGAGCTAGCTGGGATGCATAGCCTGTTAGCACGGTATAGTAATCCATCATTCAGCACATATTTATTCCAAGTTCTTCCTTCTGTACAATGTTCGAAAGCATCTTTAAAGTCCAAATCAGTAGCATATAATCCTTTAATTGTTTCTAAACCAAAAATCTTATGATCGAGTTGGGACAACATGGTATAACGTCTAGATAACGCATCTGCAATGACATTGTCTTTACCTTTCTTGTGTTTAATGATATAAGGAAAAGACTCTATAAATTCAACCCATTTAGCATGACGTTTGTTCAGTTTGGCTTGGCTTCTAATATGTTTCAAAACTTCATGATCATAATGAATAATAAACTCCTTGGGCCAAAGATAATGTTGCCATGTTTCTAAAACTCGCACTAAAGCATACAACTCCTTATCATAAGTCGAATAATTAAGAGATGGCCCATTCAATTTCTCACTAAAATAGGCAACGGGTTTACCTCCTTGTAGTAGCACTCCTCCAATTCCAATGCCGCTAGCATCACATTCTAACTCAAAAGTCTTACCAAAGTCTGGAAGTTGGAGTAGAGGTGCATGCGTAAGCTTATCTTTCAGCGTATTAAAAGCTTATTCTTGTGCTGGCCCCCATTGGAACGGAATGCCCTTCTTTGTCAACTCATTGAGTGGGGCAGCAATGGTGCTGAAATCTCTCACAAAACGCCGATAGAACCCTGCAAGGCCATGAAAGCTTCTCACCTATGTGATAGTCCCAGGGGTCGGCTAGCTCTTGATGGCTTCAATTTTAGCTTCATCCACTTCAATTCCCTGTGGAGTAACAACATAGCCAAGAAAAGCAACTCTATTCGTGCAAAAGATGCACTTGTCAAGGTTAGCAAACAAACATGCCTCTCTCACAGCAGTAAAAACAGCACGTAGATGATCAATGTGTTCTTCATATGACTTGCTATAGATCAAAATATCATCAAAGTACACCACCACAAATCTTCCTATAAAAGCACGTAAAACCTCATTCATCAATCTCATGAAAGTGCTAGGTGCATTAGTTAAACCAAAAGGCATCACTAACCACTCATATAGACCGAACTTAGTTTTGAAAGCAGTTTTCCATTCATCTCCCAATTTCATTCGTATTTGGTGGTAACCACTACGCAAGTCAATTTTCGTGAAAATAATAGAACCACTCAACTCATCAAGCATGTCATCTAGCCTAGGAATAGGGTGACGATACCTTATTGTGATATTATTAATTGCTCTACAATCAACACACATGCGCCATGTACCATCTTTCTTAGGAACCAAAAGAACAGGAACAGCACAAGGACTAAGGCTCTCTCGAACGTACCCACGGTTCAAAAGGTCTTGGACTTGTCGCTGAATTTCCTTAGTCTCCTCCAGATTAGTCCTATATGCAGCGCGGTTTGGCAAAGTCGCTCCCGGAATCAAATCTATTTGGTGCTCTATCCCTCTCAATGGTGGTAGCCCCGGGGGTATCTCAACTGGAAAGACATCCTTATACTCCTGCAAAAGGTTAGTGACAGCAACAGACAAAGAGCTAGGTATATCATCAATTGAAAATAAAACCTCTTTGCATACGAAAGCATAGCACAAAGTATCATTATCTTGAATTTCAGCAAGGTCAGATTTAGTAGCAAGCATAACACCACCCTTTAACTTAATGCCTTCGGACCTAGGTGTGTTCTTCTCTTTCTTAGGTGGAAAAACAGATTGAGCTACTTGCTGATTTTCAGATTCCAAAACACGTTCTTTCTTTTCTTTGTCAGCTAAAGCTTTATCACATTGCACAATTTCAGCAGGTGTCAAAGGAATCAAAGAGATTTTCTTTCCCTTGTGCATGAGAGAGTATTTATTACTTCTACCATGGTGTGTAGCATCGGTATCAAATTCCCAAGGACGGCCTAACAAAAGTGAACATGCTTGCATAGGCACTACATCAAAATCAGCATAATCATGGTAGGAACTAATAGAAAAATGTACTCTCGCAGATTGTGTTACCTTAACCTTACCGTTGTTATTGAACCACTGAATGTAGTATGGATGAGGATGTGCACGTGTTGGCAAGGAAAGATTCTTCACAAGATCGGAGCTCAAGAGGTTGTTGCAACTCCCGCCATCAATTATGGTATGAACACGTGCATCTTTGACAATGAGGAATGTCTGGAATAGATTATGGCATTGTAGCTGCTCCGCTTGCCCCATTTGAGAACTCAAAACTCACTTCACAATGAAGGTGCGTGCTGCATAACTCTCCGTGGTAGCGGTACCACTAATCTCCTCCCCCTCACTATCCATGTTATGATCGGCTGCAAGATTAGCTTCAAATGCATATTCTTCCTCGACATCACTATGACTAACATATCCACCATCTGCTGTTGCGGAGTATGCTCGCTGGCTTGGGCAATCCTTCATGACGTGGCCAATACCTTGGCAGCGACGGCACACAATGCCCGTTGTACGACCCGTGGTAGCTTCACCTGAAGAAGAGCGTGGCATTGGATCCTGCGAAACAGTAGATTTACTCACCTCACGTGATAGTTGTGGTGCTCCTGCTGAACGCACCTGAGTGTTGGAGGAGGGGGCAGCAGATCGTGTAGATGCAGAAGGGAATGTTGTTGCTTGTCCCGGTGGTACTCGTGAAGTAGATGTACTCCCAAAATTGTTCCGCAATTTCTGCACCTGTTGTCGACCCTGCAGTTCTTTTTCTGCCAAGATAGCAAAATGGAACAACCTATTGGTAGTATTGTAATCTTTATAATCAACAAGGTCCTGAATTTCACGTCTCAACCCGGAGTAAAAACTAATCATGGTATCCTCATCATCCTCTTGTATACTACAACGAAGCATAGCAATTTGAAGCTCTTGATAGTAATAATGCACAGATTTAGAACCTTGATTTAAGCGCTGCAATTTCTTTTTCAATTCACGTGTATAATCAGGAGGAATAAATCTATTGCGCATGGCACGCTTTAGTCTAGGCCATGATTCAGGTTCTAAGCCACTAGAAACTAGACCATTCCACCAAATAATACCATAATTCGTGAACTCACAAGTGGCTAGTCTAACTCTATGCATTTCAGGAACCATATGAGAACTATACTTTTGATCAACCGTCATTTCCCAATTCAAATAAGCATCAGCATCATATGCACCATCAAAAGGAGGCATTGAAAACTTAATCTTAGAATAAGGATCATCGCGATCGATGCGATTAACATTATTACCTCCATTACCTTGACGACGTTGTTGTTGGCCATGACGTAATTCTTCAGCATGAGGACGTTGCTCAGCACGCGCATCTTGCCCAACAAAAACCTCACCATCTTCTTGGTCACCATCATTAGTATCATCATCATCATCATGTGAATGGTCATCATCCTGTGGTGGTTGTCGCAACTCAAGGTCGTTGACTCGCGTGACGAGGTTAGCAATGCTTGTTCTAATGTCTGTCAATAGCCTAGTATGCTCCTGCAAGGCTTTGTTGAGTTCTTCCTTGGACACACAATCCTTAAAATCCGATGGAGAGCCATCACCTGACATGGTTAGTAGAAAACAAAGGACAACAAATATTATCCCTATCAACTACTAGGTTGTGGAAGGTGGAATCACACACACTCAAGCGTCTTACCACGCTCTTACAAATGTTCTTACCAACGCAGCAAGGAGGAACAACCGTGGAAGCGTGGGATGATTGCAAGAGTGAACCTGTTCGGATCAAAGGAGGTGGAGCTTGGAAGGCACAATATGGTAGCAAGGATTAGCAATAATTGTAATCAGAAGAGCAAAGCTAAATAAGTGTCCAAAGTATGAATCACAGTTGCTGGTCTATCACGTGTCCCTAGTCCTAGCACAACAGCTGAAACAAAGGTAAAAAGGATGATCAGAGAAAGACACAGCAAACAGCACAATTATCTGGGTGTTCTCTATGTGCTCCTCTTTTTTGTCTTTTAGCACTAGTAGGAATCACGAATTTTTTTTCGTATTTTTCTGATATTTTTTTTCTGAACTAGGAGCACACAAGCAACAACCACAGAAATTTTCAGCTCAAACGGATGCAAGATGTGGCCTACAGAAAATCAAGCACATTCTCTGAAAGGCGTGCGGAAACTTCGCGGCTCGAATACTCAATCTTCCAAGCCGAATTTGGGAAAACATTTTCGACAGAACTTGACAAAGCGGGGAGCAACGAATGTAACTTTTTCTGTAGATGTCCGTGAAAATTTTTTTTGCCTGATTCAGAGTCCGTATGAGAAAGTTATGGCTGTTTTACTGAACCCCTGTCGAGTTAGGGTTTTTTTTCAAGCAACTCTTGCAGAAATTGACCTCTTTAAGGTATTGTAAGCAATATGATCGCGAGATGAACAAGGATGGCAGCGGTGGCAGGGCAATTGATACAAGGCGGCTTGGGACCTATCTAGAGTTGGCGTGGCGGAAAGTAACACAAGGCAGCTCGCGGTGGCAAATCGAGTAATGTGGTGGCTCGACTTGTTGGTGGGGATGGTGGCGATGGGATAGCGGCGTGATCAAAATAGCACGGAGCGTTGACTAAAAACCAAGAACACGACTCTAAAACCAGCAACAAGACTCGACCACGGACACAAACTCAACAACGCGCAACTGAAAACAAAAATAACAAAGGCACAAAGGGTTCTAGGGCAGCGGAAATTGACGGAATTTTTTTTTGGGCTTTTTCTGGACTCTAGGTAATGAAAAACAGACTAATCTAAAGGGAAAGACGAAATTACCTAACGGGCAACCTGAAAATCTGATACCAGTTGATGAGCAATGTTGGTCTGATCTTCCGATAGGTAGTGATAAGTCGGTGGGTGGAGAACTCGACGTTGATGATCCAAAGGCTTCGACCTGAACAGATCATCTCCCTTGCAATCACTACACCACAGCCCCGATGGTTATCAACCGTGTCGCGCGGTTGACCTCGCCAAGAAGGCTCAATCCCTGCAAGCGTACCGAGAACACAAGCAAGAACGTAGATGATGCAATCTGAAATATTGCGAATTGAATTCAAGCACTCGAAGTCGGGGTTCCACAAACACTTGCGGCGGCCTAGTCGGTCCGGAACAAGAGCAAAAATCTCACAACTGTGTGTAGATTAATGTCTAAGCAAAACCCAACCCTAATTAGGGCTGCCGCTACTGTATATAAAAGACTAGGGTCGGCCAAGGACCCCTAGACGTGTCCCTAATGGACTCCAACACGTTACATGGCCCAACGGCCCAAAAGATGGTGGCGCAGCACCCTGACAGATTCTGGATGTCCACTTGTTTCGACGATTCCTGTTGACTCAGAACGAATTTGGACATGGGACCAGTACCGTTGGAAATCTTATCTCCTTAGCTTTCCAACCATGTGTAGAACATCAAAAACGGAGTCCGTATGCGTACTGGGCGACGATTTTAGTACGGACTGGTCCTGGACTCCGCAACGGACTCGAACTGGATTGGGCCTCCACCTTGGCTTGGGCGCCCTTGCTATTCTTCTCCCGTGTTCCTAAGTAATAATACATCACAATTATTCAGTAGCATCCCATCCTCATCAAAATATAAAGGAACACTAAGGAACGAGCTCACCTCATGATTTAGTTGACGTGCACGAGCTCGTGTAAATGGACCTACTGTTGGAGGAATACTCGGTGTGTGTGTATCCGAAAGAGTGATATCCTCATCAATCATCGCTCATGAGATGACCTTGAACATGGGGATTGAAGCTTCTATCTCATCTGATATTAAAAATCTTGCTCTCACAAGCAAGTAAGCTCAATATCAACACATGAATGTAAGGATGAGGAGGCAAAAGCAAGAGTCAAGCTAAAGCGAAGATGATGGTGACCAAAAAAAGAGAGAGATGATCAAAGCACATCAAGTGATGAAGAAATTGACCCAAGATGGTCATGCTCTTCTCACAAGTGGAGAAGAAAATCAAGAGGATCAATGCCAAGATTGATCATCCAATCTCCTTGAAAGACTTGATCAAAACAATTTATCATATCAAGAAAGAGAAGAAGACCAAGAATAAGAGGGATACAAGAGGAAGAAACAAAGCATTCACAAGCATAGGAAAATGAGTGAGTGAAGATTAAGAGTCAAGCTCAAGTAATGAGAGCCTCAATATCCACTCCTCTAAGAGAAGCTTTTTCTCAAGGTCATCATTACACAAGTCATCACGCAAGCCATCATCTCACAAGTAGCTTATGAGCAAAGGTAAAAAAATGATGTAAGTGATAATAAATCCGATGAGGATTCTTCCTCTCATGAAGAACTTCTTGATTTGATCAATGAGCAAGAAAGGGCATTGAAAAAACAATCAAAAGAGATTAAGAAATTCAATGCACTTGATGATATTCATGTTACCTTTGTTTCTAATTATGAACAATTATTGAGAAAATTCAATTTGCTAAACAAGGAGCATGAAGAGCTTAAGGCTAAATTTGAGTGTATTGAATTTCAAACTAAGGTTTCTTTGAAGCAGTCTACCTCTCTATTTAATTTCAATCATAGATTGGATGCTTCCACTTCTTATGATAATTTGATTGATTTATCTAGCTCACCCCATTGCAATGAGATTTGTGTTGAGAATGTTATTGTAGAACCACCTAACAACCTCATTGCACAACAGAATGATGAGCTAAAAAAATAAGTGAAGAAACTCAAAAAGGACTTGGTAAGATTAATAGGCAAGAACCATACCCAACATCCTCAAGATAACCATGCTACTATAGTGAAGAAGCTTACGGAGGGATCCATCGTGACATGCTTCAAGTGCCATCAAGAAGGCCACAAGTCCTTCCAATGTAAGTAAGTCAAGAATGAGACAAAGGAGAAGAAGAAGATCATGAACCTTTCCAACAAGACCTCTAACATCTACATCAAGCCTAACTAAAAGATCAAAACTAAGAGCAACCACTACAAGCTCAAGAAGAAGAACAATGAAAAAGTGGTTGCACACATTGATGGGAGAAAGGAATGGAGATAGAACCAACCCATTTGGGTGTCTAACAAAGTAATTACTAACATGAAGGGGTCCCAACCGGTTTGGGTTCCAAACAAAACTTAAAGTCCACGCGGCTCAGGGATTTAGAGACTTGGCTCACAAGATAAAGTGAAGATTCAAGCAAAGAAACCAAGTATACAAGATTAGACGAATTTATGGAGATAATGATCATCATATAGTCAAATCTCCATCCAAAGGTGAAATGTACTAAATACAAAATCCTTTCAACTTGTATCTTTGCCTTATCTATGATTACATGCTCTCAATTCAATTTATTGCAATGCCTAGTGTTGGTTCTTTTCATATGGTAGGCTACTTGTATTTCTCTTTTCTTAAGAGAAACCTATATGGTTTATTAATTATAGGTTCTTTATATGGCACTAGTTCTTCAATTGGTATTCTTTATATGTCATGAACCAATCTATAGGGTATCTTCCCTATTATTATCAATAACAAGTGTATATCTCTCAGAAGTATTCAACACTTATATGCACATATTTAGGGGGAGTATATCCTATAGGTTGTGATTTTGAGACTAACGTGTGTTTCAAGTAATATCTTTTGTAGTCTCATAGAGTGATCAACAAGTCTCCAGAGATATGCAATGCTTAAAGGCTTAAATTGGTATCATTGTCAATATCATTTCTACATTTAAACTACCTCCATACATGATATGACTTAAACTTCCTACCTCTACTTATTGTCTAGTTGTGCATTTATTGCTAGATTCCTACAAGTTGTATTCACAAGTGGGTCTCATTATATGTATGCACACATATAGGGGGAGTTTAGACTATATATCATGTTTCATGAATTATGATCTGTATTTATCTGTTTCAATTGATATCAATGTCTCCTATTCTTATAATTACTATATCTTTTTAATTGGTATCAATTACTTATAATTCTTCATAAGTGGCATCATTCATATGAGTCATGTTTTATGAAGCTCACTCCTAAATGTTCTAATGTTTTCCCTTGAGTTCAACATGTGTTTGTAGTCTTTTTGAGGTTGTTGACAAAGTGGGAGAATTTTAAGACCAAAATAAGTTGCAAGAGAACCAAGCAAGATGCAAGAACTATCTCGGGTAGATTGTTGACAAAGGGGGATGCATCTCGGGTTGACAAAAGTGAAGAAACACTTGCATGGGTCGATCAAGAGAGAAAGTGGCAATAGATAAAAAAGAAGAATTATCTACATGGTAGCCACAACTAAAAGGGGCACATGATGTTGAGCGAGATATAATGCTGGTAAGAACATGATTGTCCTTACAATTGGTATCATAATTTGTTCTTACCAAGCATCCAAGGAAAGAGGTATGACCTTATGAACTTTTGAAATCATGCATTATCTTAATTGGTATCATTTGCCTCTTGCTTTGGTTGTGTTGTCATCAATCACCAAAAAAGGAGAGATTATAGCAAAAATGACCCTATTAGGCCATAATTGTGATTTTGGTGATTAATGACAACATAGTCACTAGGACTAACATGTTTATTGAGAATATATATTAGTAGGTGTCATGGGTGTAATACATGAAGAAGCCATCGATGTTGGGATAAAGTTTGGACTCTGAATTGGACAAGCCCCAGAGAAATTGTTCTCACCGGATAGTCCGGTGTAGAGGAGTTTGCACTCAGCAAAGCATTTTGTCTAAAGGCTATTGAACTCACTGGATGGTCCGGTTATTAGAATACTATACACACTGGAGTGTTTTTACTCAGAAGAGGAAAATAAAGACCTTATCGGATGGTCCTGGGTTCAAGGATTGTATACACCGAAGCATTTATTGCAGAGAAGGTTGCAACTGTTGAAGACAGAAAATTAAGGCATCAGATGGTTTGGCAATGAAGCAAGTATGCACACTAGAGATTTAACAGAAGCTGTGCAAATGAGGGAAGAAAATATTTCAACTCACTGGATGGTCCAGTGATGAAGAAGTTAACACACTAAAGTGTTTTCTAGAAAGATATCAAAGCCTTAGTAGAAGATGAAGATCAACACGCCAGAAGTTCCAGTGATCAGAGGGTCTACACATCGGACTAACTGCACAGACAAGAAGTGACTCAACTTGGCGCAAGACAATACACTGGATAGTCTGATGCTGGAAGTGAAGAATACACCAAATAATCTGGTGTTCAGAATGTATTTGAGTGGGGTTCTAATAGCTACTATCCACTGATGTACACATCAGATGGTTCGGTGCTTGTACTACTGTTGTCACCAGATTATCCGGTGTTCACAGTAAGGTTGAGCTGTTGGAGTAATGGCTAGTTGATGGGTTTGAGGCTATATATACCCACCCACTCAGTTATTTGAAGGTGCTGGAGTACAGAGAAGCCATATACACTTAAGAAGATATCCTAGCCATTAAAGTGCTAAAAGTGTTCATCCGGGATGATTAAGTACACTATTAGAGAATGATTAGTGTTTATAGACCTAGAGAGAAGCGTTGCTAGGTATTGCAACCTACAGAGTGGATTAATGAGTGATCCAACTGTGTACCAAGAGGTACGCTGATGCCTTGGAGTCTTGGTGACTCGCCGATAACTTGTTGACCCTTTGACTTAGTGTGGAGCAGCGGCAAGAAGATTGTGCGGTGATGCGGAAGCCCTTGTCTTTGTGATTAAAGCTCCGAAGTAAAGATGATGTACAAGTGAACGGAAGAGAGGTTAGTGGTGAGACTTTGCCTTGGTGGCTTGGTGACTCATCGTGCTTGAGGCCTTGTCTTGGTGACTTGGTAGCTCAAGAGTCGTGACCAGAAGAGACTTGGCGACCAGAAGCATATCCTTTACGGAGTTCTAATGTGCACTAGGGGTGGCTTGTGTGCCATCAATACCATGTGATAAAAATCTCTTGTGTCGAGTTTGTCTCTCTAACTTATTTATGTTTTCGCATTTACATACATGTAATTTACCTTGCTAGAGTAGGTTGCAATCCTCTTGAGCAGTAGAGTAGATACACTAGATAATCCTAGATCACATTTAGATAGAAATTGAGATAGGTTTATCTTGTGAAGTTTTTGAAGCCATTAGTTTCTAAGTGTCCTAATTCACCCTCCTCTTAGGACGTCAACGTTCCTCACGGGTAATTATTGTGACTTGTCAATATGATTGTATTTTATTGCAGATTTTTGTTATTAATCAGATTTCATATATAGGTTTATTTATGTTCCTGCTCGTCACACTGCTGAAGTCATTGGTGAAGAACTCTATGAATCCTTTGTCCAATGGAATATTGATGAGAAGATATCCATCGTGATGCTTGACAACTACACTACAAATGATGTGGTAGTTCCTATGCTTGTGAGGAAGATTGGAAAAAGTAAGTTTATGAATGATGGGGAAGTGTTACACATACGTTGTTGTGCTCATATCCTCACTTTGATTGTTAAGGATAGCTTAGAAGAGCTGAAAGATGCAATTGAGAGTATTCGTGAAAGTGTAGCTTATTGGATACCCACACTAAAAAAGGATAAAGAAGTCTGAGGAGATAGCTAAGTATGTCGAAGTTAGTGTCGACAAAAAGATAGGCCTTGATTGCAAGACTAGATAGAATTCAACTTTCGAAAAGCTTAGTATTGCATTACCTTACAAGGCTATTTTCAAGAGAGCAAGTCATGTAGATAGGCAATATACTTGTTTGCCAAGTGACGAAGAATGGCAATTTGATTTAGATATTGTAGAAAAGCTTAGATTGTTTAATGACATAACTGAAGTATTTTCTGGAACCGAGTATGTCACTGCCAATATTTACTTCACCAAAATTTGTGAGATTAGAACAAAAATCAGGCAATGGTCGACATGTGGCAATCCATTAGTAGAAGCCATGTCAGCTAATATGATAGAAAATTTTGATAGGTATTGGTTTGACATTCAAGGATTAATGGGGATCACAACTGTTCTTAATCCTCGATTCAAAACTTTAATGTTAATGATGTGTTTTGAGTGGTTACTTGGTACGACTGGTAAAGTTTGTGAGGATAAGGTTGCTCAAGTAAAAGACTTGTTAAGTGATTTTATGTGTGAGTACCATGTGGAAGAGAATGAAGATAACACCGAATCACCAACACCTATACTTGGCAATACGGACTTCTTATTTTCCTTCAGTGCACGTGTTGCAAATAAAAGGCCAGCAGACATGAGGTTTAAATCTGAGCTAGACTGCTACTTGGAGGATGATTTGGTTCCATTAACAACAAATGACTTTAACATTTTAGATTGGTGGAAGGTGGCTGGAACACGTTATCCCACTAGCTTTAAGGAGGATAGCAAGGGATATTTTTGCAATTCCTGTTACCATAGCAGCTTCAGAATTTCCTTTCAGCACTAGTGGGAGAGTTGTTAGTGAGCATCGTAGCAGGCTCACTTCTCAGTTTTTGGAGGCTCTAATATGCTCACAAAATTGGATTCAAAACAAGTACAAAGGTATATCTTTTGTGTAATTTTTAGTTTATCATGGATGCAAAGCTGCAAACTAATGCTTCATTTTTATTTTGTAGTTGATGACAAAGAAAAGCAACCTGCTAGCTTCTAGTCTGGTCTCCAAGATATTCAAGAGGGTCTTCATGTGAGTCATGTGACTGTTCATATTTACTAACATTTTTTTTAATTGCCTCATGTTGTCATGCATGAAGGAACTTGCACTTTGAGCATGCCTAGGCTATGGGAATGGACTGATGGCCGATGTAATATGGTATTACTACTATTTTATGATTACCTAGGAAACGTTTATGAGTGACATTTTAATTCAGCTGGTTGGATATATGTGGTGCAATGTGCTTATATGTGGGAGTGAAAATTCATGGTTGTGTTGATGTGTTTAGCAACCAACTGCAACTATTGTTCTTCACCGTGAAAAATAAAGCATGCACTTTACAATAGCTCTTGAGGTCAGGCACTTCACACCTGAAAAGGAGTACTTAGAACAGCCAAAGGCTACCACTCGAATGGGTTGGATACAAATCTCCTTTTAAACTATCTCCAACGAATTCCTTCTAAAGTTACCGATATACATGTTATTAATGTACATGTTATACAATATCTCACTTTCAACTTCTGGTATCAATATAGCAATTTTACATTTCTTCATCATTGTAATTCTATGAAATCAGTGCATACTCAATCCATTTTTCCTTTTAACATAGAACAACTAAAATACATCTATTTACAATGTTTCTGCATCAGTGCCTTAAATACATGTCTTGTGCAGGCCATTAACTGCTAATCTGAAACATGCACAAGGAAAGATGAAGGCATGAAGCTATCTTT
This sequence comes from Phragmites australis, assembly GCF_958298935.1. NCBI lineage: Eukaryota > Viridiplantae > Streptophyta > Magnoliopsida > Poales > Poaceae > Phragmites > Phragmites australis. Next base: position 23,575,009 of record NC_084922.1, read on the forward strand.
AGTGAAATCTAGTTCCAGCTGAAGAGCAATAATTTGGCAGTGGATGTGAAAGCAACTTTATAGTTATCATGTATTTTTCATATTCAGTTAAAGATATTTATGTTCAGTTGTCTCTATGTTCACCTGAAGACTTGTTCTATTACCATGTGTCCATGTCTTTCACTGAATTTACATTGTTGGAAACTATTGCCGCATCTGTTTTGCTGCTTGTATGAACTTGTCCTGCTGACTCTCACGAAATTGTGGTCTTTTATACTGTTATTATGTTGCTATTATGCTACTGTTATTGCGTTGCAGTGCTGCTGCATATCTGCAAGTTGCGGCCTTCTATTAGTCTACGCGCTCTTATTTTTTCTGTAGTTTAGTTATTATTGTGCTGCGGCTTCCTTGTGTAATCCTACTGATGCTGCCTTGTCCTATGCTGTTGATGCTTGTTGATGCGGGTGTGGGTAACCCGTCAGGTACCTATTACCCGCTCGGGTATGGGTATGGGTAAATAATGTACCCGTAGATGGGTATGAGTATTATAGTGGTTGTGTTTGATTGAGACTGGTATGAGTATAGGGTGGTAATATCCGACGGGTCTATACCTATTGCCATTGTTGGGGGAAAATAAACCAGTTTGAGGATAATGATTGAAGATTGCTATCCAGGTCCCTCCGGAGCCTTGATCTCCAGACCCTCAGCTAAAGGCCCGACCTCCGAAGGCATCGGGCTCTTTCGTGCCACCTCTTCATACCTGCGAAGCCTTCCCATGACTCAGAACCATGCATGGCCCCTCTGAAGCCTTCGGCCTCCGAACTCTCAATAGCAGGCCTGACCCCTAGAGGTCGTGGACCCCTTCAGGCCACCCCACTGGCGCCCGGGCGGTTTTCCGAAGCCTAAGATACAACAGGCCTCCGAAGATAATATCAGGGGGGAAAATGTATCCCCTGCCACCGACCCGATGTGAAATGACGGGCGATCAATGCCGGTACAAGTGGTGCTATCCCGACACCCCTGACAGTACGGCACCAGGCCGCAATTGGCGACCGGCTAGCCCCCTTCAGGGGGCAGGCACCACGATAGTTACTACGGTGGATATTTATCTCCCAGGTAGGGTAGAAAGTAGTTATCCAGGATAAGACCCAGTAATTCGGTCAGATCCTAAATATTTGTACATTATGATAACTTGTACACCAAGCTACGCACGGCCCTATAAATAGGAGCCATGGTCGCCTGGACTAAGGGAGGCTAGACAGCAGAAAGACACAGAGGTGATAAAACACCAAGTCATGCTGTGACGCTCCCCCCAGATCGATCCATTTTTTCTACCATCAATATATTCGTGGTGTTCCTTCCTCTTAAACTTCGTCTTTAAGCTTGAGTCTCCTCCTTAGAAGAAACTCTCACCGTACTTGCTGGGGCAAGATAAACTCTTGCTCCAACAGCGCGCCGTCCGTGGGGAATCAAACACAGAAGTGATATGGAATCCACTAGGAAAACCGCCAAAGTGCTAGCCAAAACCGCCATACCAACCGTTGCAAGCATGCAACCATATGCATGGCTGTCTCAGCCATGCACACCGTATGCATGCTGTAGCCCTGCTGCCGTGTGGGATGGCGTTTCTCTTTTAATTTTGCCAACCCAGAACCTTGGGTTGGTACAGGAACTCTAGACGGCGCGGAGGCCTTCCAGCCTCTGCACGACAAAGACATCGCCGCCTCAGGAGAGGATGCAGCCGAAGCCACAACCAAACAAGCTACCTTCCAATGGTTCTGGGCGGTTGAACCTAGGAGTGTTCCCGCCTAGGCTTGGTCCCAAAGTATCCCCTTCGACAACACCTGGGATACCCCGGGCGAACCAACATCTTCGGAAAGTCTGTCCACCTAGCATCCTCCTTAGGCCCCTCAGGCGAAAGAGGGTTCCAAGGAGACGTAGGGCTCCGGGTGCGCAGACCCCGTCAGCGCCTCCGATGCCGCCCTCACAACGCCAACCGAGCGCACGAAACCCCAAGCCCACCTTATCCGGGGAGGCATAGTCAGAGCCACTTCGGCTCCAAAAGCTGGTTAACTGGACGGCCTTGATGGTCTCCCAAAGGGGAAGGAGACCCTGGGGAAACCACAGGCTCTAGGACACACTGCCTTCAGCAGCGACCCCAATGACAACTCCAAGCTCTAGTGCCCTCGGAGGTACACAGGTGCATCCTGCACAGACCAGGGTGCGGTCACAACACCAACGACTGTCACACCCTCATGACCTTCCGGGAGGAATACCTCAGAAGGCAAGCAGGATACCTAACTGCAGAAGGAGCCGGCGAAGGACGACGTAAGGTTCGGAGGCCTGGGGCAATCTCCCTGGCAAATCCCCGGCCCCTCAACCCTGCACCGTCACTACCAACCCTACTACCAACGGTACTATATCCAGCAACAAGAACTGAGTTGGGGACATGCCGTTGCCAGGCTCTGGATGGATTACCTCCGAAGCCGGGCAATGGCTAAGGACCGAGGTGATCGAGGACCGTATCTCCCGACTAGCCTTCGACTATGCCTCCAACATGCCATCGCTAGGCTCCGAACGGATTACCTCCGGATCCAGGCAACGGCTAAGGGCTGAGGGGGTTAAGCACTACCTCTCCCAGCCTAGCCATAGGCTTCAAGGCCTCCAAGCCTCACAATAGAGGCCTAATTTCTACAAAGGTACGCCCACTGTTAACTATCAGTAGTTTACCTAGTGATCTATCTCTCATATAGCAAGGTTAGAGTTTGTTGGAGGACTCCAACCTTACTGCTAGAAGTCTTCTACAATAGATAGCCTCCAACCTTACTACTAGAAGTCTTTTGCAATAGATAGCCACTAGGTAGAAGCAGTAGAACTTAAGTTACATCCTAATTTAGCATGAATAGTTATATAACCTAGCTATGTTTTATACTACAATCAACTCCTTATTGCCAATAGTAGACTGCAAAACTTAGCTAGTATTTCCATGCAAAATTCCTACACTCCCTCAGGCGCATTGTGCCTAGGTTGCCTGAAGCGGGTTTGCCCAGGTTTCCTGGAAGGCATTGTGCGGCCTCGGAAGTGTAGTTGCCACGTATCAAGGGATTTCCTTGATAGACCGTGTTGCGGCGCCACCCGTAGGACATCTTCGAGTGGCGTGACAAGCCCACGTACCGCGGACATAGCATGCCTAGGTCACCTGGAAGGCAAGACTGTCTAGATTTCTTGGAAGGCATTGCGTAGTCTCGGTAGACAGTGAGGCCCACACACCGCGGGTGCCGCTTATGCCTAGGTCACCCGGAAGGCAGATTATGCTCAGGGTGCCCTGGAAGGCATTTCATAGCCTCGGGTGTCGAAGCCACGCCCCCGAGGGATGTCCTCGGTGATGGAGATGCGGTGCTCTGAGAAATGCTGTCGCAAGGAATCCTCATTGCACGACATGCCTACACACCACGGGCGTAGCATGCCTAGGTCACCTGGAAGGCAAGACTTCCTAGGTTTTCTGGAAGGTATTGTGTAGCCTCGATAGTGTGTAGATGTCAGGTTATCAAGGGACTTCCTTGGTAATGTAGTTGCGGCGCCCCCGAGGTATTTCTTCGGAGGCTTGATAGGGTCACGCACCAGCAAGCATTGCTTGTCTAAACCCAAGGTCACCTGAAAAGGTTTCCCGGAGGGTAGGCTTTGCCCTGGTTGCCAGTGGAGCCCACATACCGCAGGCGTAGCATGCCTAGGTCACCGGAAGGCAAGACTACCTAGGTTTACTAGAAGGTATTGTGTAGCCTCGATAGTGTGTGGATGCCGCATATCAGGGGATGGCCCTGATGTGAGGATGCGGTGCTCCGAGGAATGCTGTCGCAAGGAATCCTCGTTGCACGACATGCTTATATACCACGGGCGCAACATGCCTAGGTCACCGCTAAGGCATCAAGCCTAAGTTTCGTGGAAGCTATTGCATAGCTTTGGTCGTATAAATGCCACGCACTAGGGCACATCATTGGTGGATAGTGTTGCGGTGCACCCCGGGCGTTTCCTCGGGAGCATGACAAGCCTATACACCACGACCATAGTATGCCTAGGTCACCTGGAAGGCAAGACTACCTAGGTTTCCTGGAAGGTGTTGCGTAGCTCCGATAGTGCATAGGGCCTTCGGCATTAATACATGCCAAGGAGTCTTACAAAACCTCCAGCAAAAATGGAGAGTCTCACAAAACCTCCGGTAAAAACGGAGAGTCTTACAAAACCTCCGGCAAAAATGGAGAGCTTTACCAAACCTCCGCACAACGGGGAGTCTTACAAAACCTCTAGCAAAAACGAAGAGCTTTACCATACCTCCGCACAACGGAGAGCTTTACCAAACCTTCACACAACGGAGAGTTTACCAAACCTCTGCCAAAATGGAGAGACTTCCAAAAACCTCCGCACAACAGAGGGTATTACAAAACTTCCGGCAAAAACGGAGAGCTTTACCAAACCTTCTCAAAATGGAGAACCTTACAAAACCTCCGACAAAAACGGAGAGTCTTACAAAACCTCCGACAACAACGAAGAGTTTTACAAAACCTATGGTAAAAATGGAGAGCTTTACCAAACCTCCACCAAAACGAAGAGACTTCAAAAAACCTCCGCACAACGGAGAGTTTACCAAACCTCCGCCAAAACAGAGAGACTTCCAAAAAACCCCGCAAATGGGGATATTTTCCGAAAACTCTGCCAGACTGAAAGGTTCTGAAAGGACCTAACAGGAAGAGTACCCTGACATCTTGAAGGCAAATGCCTCTGTGCCGAAGGGGTACAAAACCCGCTAGCCTCCAAAAGGCACAGCAAATAGATCAAAGGGGTATAAAAATCTCCCTCCCTCCAGGGAAAGGTATGACCTGCGTGACTCAAACACGTATGGTAAAAGGTAAAATCATTACCCTACCATCTCCTTTAAGGACACATTTCGTACATCATTTTATGAAAATTATACTGACATTTAAAAAAAGACCACGCTGCGTGGCACAGGAAATAGAGTGGAACCCTCGACTGTCCATTGTAGAGGCCACAAATTCATTGCAGCGACTAAGGGCCGAGGGGGTCGCGGACTACCTCTCCCGCCTGGCCCTTGGCTTCGCCTCCGACACGCCGTCGCCAGGCTCCGGACGGAGTACCTCTGGAGCAGGGCAGCGGCTAAGGGCCGAGGGGGTCCTGGACCACTTCCCCCACCTGGCCCTCGGCTTCTCCTCCGACACGCCGTCGCTAGGCTTCGGACCGAGTACCTTTGGAGCCGGGCATCGGTTAAGGTCCGAGGGGGTAGCAGACCACCTCTCCTGCCTAGCCCTCGGCTTCGCCTCTGACATGTTGTCGCCAGGCTCCAGGCAGAGTACCTCCAGAGCTGGGCAGCGGCTAAGGGCCGAGGGGGTCGCGGACCACTTCCCCCGCTTGGCCATCGGCTTCGCCTCCGACATGCCATCGCCAGGCTCCGGACAAAGTACCTCTGGAGCTGGGGAGCGACTAAAAGCCGAGGGGGTCACGGACCACCTCTCCCGCCTATCCCTCAGGTTTGCCTCCGACACGCTGTCGCCAGGCACCGAACGGAGTACCTCCGGAGCCGGGCATCAGCTAAGGGCCGAGGGTGTAGCGAACCACCTCTCCCGCCTAGTCCTCAGCTTCACCTCCGACATGCCATCACCAGGCTCCTAACGGAGTACCTCCGGAGCCGGGCAGCGACTAAGGGCCGAGGGGGTTGCGGACCACTTCCCCCGCCTGGCCCACAGCTTTGCCTCCGACACACCATCACCAGGCTCCGGACGGAGTACCTCCAGTGCCGGGCAGCGGTTAAGGGCCGAGGAGGTCACGGACCACTTCCCCCGCTTGGCCCTCGGCTTTGCCTCCGACACGCCGTTGCCAGGCTCCGGACGGAGTACCTCCGAAGCTGGGCAGCGGCTAAAAGCCGAGGGGGTCGCGGACCACCTCTCCCGCCTGGCCCTCGGCTTCACCTCTGACACGCCGTCGCTAGGCTCTGGATGGAGTACCTCCAGAGTGGGGCATCGGCTAAGGGCCAAGGGGGTAGCGGACCACCTCTCCTGCCTAGCCCTCGGCTTCACCTCCAACACGCCGTCACCAGGCTCCGGACGGAGTATCTCCGGAGCCAGGCAGCAGCTAAGGGCCGAGGGGGTCGCGGACCACTTTCCCTGCCTAGCCCTCAGCTTCACCTCCGACACGCCATCGCCAGGCTCTGGATGGAGTACCTCTGGAGCCAGGCAGCAACTAAGGGCCGAGGGAGTCGCAGACCACCTCTCCCATCTATCCTTCGGCTTTGCCTCCAACATGTTGTCACTGGGCTTTAGATGGGTCACCTCCGAAGCCAGGCAGCGGCTAGGAGCCCAAAGGGACGCAGTCCATCTCCGAGAGCTTGTCCTCAAGAATCCCAACTGGGCCTCGTCGGGTCGAAAGTCTGAAACAAGATTGGAAAAAGGCCCAGCCAAATGCCAAACCCAGGGAAAACACGATGGCCAGGAACGACGAAGTCACCAACACCTCGCCCGGCCATCCTTAGCTACCCTGCGTATCTACCATCACCAGAGCCCCAAGGCCACCTCTCAACAAGAAGAAAATGAAGCCAGTTACAATCTATGAAAGGTCTTGATACCTCGGTCATCCGAAAAACTAGCCACGAAGATGGTGAGGAAGTACGGTACAAAGTCACGAAGGCACACATACATACGGTCACCCGTTCGAAAGATCCCCTTGTACTCTGATACAGAAAGAGACACGACCGTCCCCAAAGGTCCATATTATATTATTAAACAACTAGTACATCCGGAGGACACATACAAAGAGCCACAGTACAGAGATTGCTACGAAGGAGAAAGACCCCGACAGAGCAAACCTGGGGGGAGAAAGAGTACAAGGTGGCTAGGTCAAGCCATGGGCCCACAGCAAGGCCATAGTCGACTGTGAGACACGAATGTCTCACGACTTCACCAAGAGCTCCCTCCGGAAGGCTGTCTTCACCTCCTACGGGTCCCGACATGGGGCGGCGTATGCGCCTCATCTGCGTCCTGCTGCTACGAAGGCTGATACAGTAGATGACTCCCGAGCTGTTGGACGATGAAGAAGAGTCAGAGGAGGTCACCGGCGGGGCCTTCTCTCTCGCCTTCCCAGCCTCCTCCTTTGCTGTCAAAGACACCGTTGTCTCCGCAGATGCCTGCTTCTCCTCATCGCTCTCTCCCCGCAGGAGATCATAGTCGGTCTCCTCATCGTCGTCGGAGATATGAATGATCCCAACGGGCGTGGCCTCCCGAGCCAAGGGTCGGGCCGGAGCGGCAGGCAACCGCCTCCCCTGCAGAGATGGAAGTAGCATAGCCACCGGTGCCTCTGCCGACGACCAAAACGGTCCGGCTCCCGAAGAAGCCGTCGAGATCATCGACATCTCCGAAGAGGATAAGGAGGAAGACGACGCCATACTCAAGTCAAGGTTAACTGCTCACTCATAGAGCTATGGAGAATCCAACCGGGTGACCCCAGCTTTATACCTGGGCCAAGCAGCCATGTAAGCTCAGGAGATGAAGCTGAACTGACGCAGCGGTGTCCCCCATTGAATGCCTGAGGGGACCGTGGCCATACCCTGGTCATTCTGCCAACACGTGGCAGCATTCCACAACGAATGCCTCATTTTCTCACACGGACATCCCATCACATTAATAACCCAGACTCCTTTCGGCGCATGATAGGGGCATGGGCACAAGACCCTAAATGACCCCCCGCATTGTCCAGTCAGAACGCGGCAGTGGCAAGTCTCATCCTGCCAGGGAAACACGTGGGGTCCCCCGATCCTACATGTAATCTCTACCCTAACGACCTCAAAAGGCAAGAAGAACCATTACCGAAGGAATCCGGATAGCCTGTATCGGCCTCGGCACGGACCCCGGAGTACACCACCTCCATCAACACCCCTCTGGCCTAGGGTCCCGACACCGTGCATGCCAGCTCCAACAGGCTCCGGAGCATATCGCCACCGCGCGTACACCATCAGCCTTGGGCATCACCATTGACGCCCACGGTTCCCGACAAAAAAACTTCTTAAGGACAGGGAATTGCCATCGGGCATCCTTGATACTATACCAGGCTGGAGTTGGTTTTTCTCTACATCCACTCCCCCCTCTAAAATATCAGGGCCCGAGAATGAGGGGGTATATTGGGGGAAATAAACCAGCCTGAGGATAATGGTTGAATATTGTTATCCAGGTCCATCTGGAGCGTTGATCTCCGAACCCTCAGCTAAAGGCCCGACCTCCGAAGGCATTGGACTCCTTCGTGCCACCTCTTTGTACCTGTGAAACCTTCCCACGACTCGGAACCACGCCTGGCCCCTCCGAAGCCTTCGGCTTCCGAACCCTCAGCAGCAGGCCTGACCCCCGGAGGTTGTGGACCCCTTCGGGCCACCCCACTAGCGCCCGGGCGGCTTTCCAAAGCCTAAGATATAGCAGGCCTCTGAAGACAATATCAGGGGAAAAAATATTTCCCCTGCCACCAACCCGATGTGAAGTGATGGGCGATCAATGCCGATGCAAGTGATGCTATATTGACACCCCAGTGCATTTAAGGCCGCCCCGACACCACTGACAGTACTGCGCCGGGCCGCAATTGGCGACCGGCTCACCCCCTTCAGGGGGCAGGCACCATGATAGTTACTACAGTGGATATTGATCTCCTAAGTAGGGTAAAAAGTAGTTATTCAGGATAAGGTCCAGTAATTCGGTCAGATCCCAGATATTTGTACATTATGATAACTTGTACGCTCAACTATGCACGACCCTATAAATAGGAGCCATGGTTGCTTGCGCTAAGGGAGGCTAGATAGCAGAAAGACACAGAGGTGATAAAACATCAAGTCACGCTGTGACGCTTCCTCAGATCGATCTATTTTTGCTACCATCAATACATTCGTGGTATTCTTTCTTCTTAAACTTCGTCTCCAAACTTGAGTCTACTCTTTAGAAGAAACTCTCACCGTATTTGCTAGGGCAAGACAAACTCTTGCTCCAACAGCCATCCCTACTACTCTAAAGTAAACCTTGAATTTAGGATTCATCTGCCTTAAGGGCCATCCTTTATATGGAAGAATATAGCCAGAAAGACAAATACTGATGCCAAAAGAACGGTTCTGCACGCTGATATGCCATGTCCTTTTTGTTGAGACTTTTTTTATACTTGTTTCCAGAACAAAGCTTGGCGATTTCCTTAATATTCTTCCCAAGGCACGAATAGAATATATAATTAGCAATTTTTATCTTATGAGGTCACAATCAAGAGGGCAGTATTGTGAACTTGTCGGTTGGTACAAATAAAATATTTCTCTAGCTAACCATAACGCTCATGAGATTGTTCAATTTCTTGGTAGGACCTTCAACCTTGGCCACAAACAAATTGGAACCATCAGCAGCGTTTAGTTTAATATTCTTGAAAGATACATGAAGCCCACAACAATATCTCCCTTCCACTCATGCTTTGATGCCTTCTTTCCCTTTTCTTGGAGCCGACGCCGTTAATCTTAGGATGTTGCGAGAAACCAACAAGAGATTCCGACCTCGTGGAACTTGGGAAAGAGCAGCCTCACAGTGTAGTTCCGAGAAGATCCCGTGGAATCATCCATTTCAGCTCCTTTGCCTCCAAACCAAATGCAACTACTATAAAAAAATCTGAAGTCGTTGTGTGCCACCAATAGTTCCCGGCTTGCCGACGGCGAGGAATATGCTGTTGACGCTTCGAATTTTGATCACCACGCTTCGAATTTTGTTGTCCACTCTTTTCTCTCCTCTCCGCACTACCAAAACACTAATCCACTTAGTCTCCATCACGCCGCATACGATTTCTAGATATGCTGGGTGCAGCAATGGCATAAAAGCTAAATTTTCGATTGTAACCGCAAAACAAGTGCACGAGTTATGGACATATAATACCTGCAGTAAAGTGCGAGCTTCTAGCAAAGCTAAAAACAAATCTTTAAGAGTAATAAGATCATGTTCGGTAGAGCTCTACCATCAAAATCTATGTAAAATTTAGAATCTATAAGATAAAATAAATTAATTTAAATATTTATTTTAATTTAAAATAAAAACAAGATATCCTAACTAATAATTATCAATCTGTTCATTGCTCTGAAATATTTTGGAACTAAGGTTAAACCAAACAAGCCATAAGATCATCTCCAACGGTTTCCCTTAAGGAATCAGAATTCCTTCACGACGGGATTTTCGTTCCTTTCAACGTTCCAACAGTTTCTCTTTATGATTTTTGTCACGATAGGATTCTCAGAGTCATTCCCTTCACGATTTCCCTTGAAGGAAAGCTGTTGGAGATGAGAGGAAATAAAGAAAATGAGAACGGAAAAAGAACGAAATGAAAAAAAATATGATTGAAAACGATCTAACTACGAGCCCTTCGTACCAACGCTGACCGGCAGAGCTTTTAACAGGGCTTGGGAGTGCCACTAAAAATCCATACATTTATGTTTCTCCATAGCTAATACTGCAGGAGAAACAAAAATTGAAAATCACAAGACGCACCCTCGTCCACCTCCACACCAGCACGCGCCCCGTGCCCTCGTTCGCACGCCTAGCATATGCCACTGAATATTCGGAGAACCGCGCGCGGCCTCCTTCTTCCCCTCCCCTCCAAACGCTTACCTCACCACCCACACCTATTATAAACCAGCACCCATCGACGTTGCACTCTACCCTTCACAATCCACAAAAGCACGAAGCAACGAGATTAATCGGTAGCTGATCGCCTAAATTGAGGAGATGAAGTTTGGCAAGTGGCTCAAGAAGCAGATCGAGCAGAGTCTCCCGGAGTGGCGGGAGCAGTTCCTGCGCTACAAGGAGCTCAAGCGCTGCGTCAACGCCGTCTCCGGCGGCTTCCCGCCGACGCCAGCGGAGGAGGCTGAGTTCGTCGCCACCCTCGACGCTGAGATCGAAAAGATCAACGCCTTCTTCCTCGAGCAGGAGGAGGAGTTCATCATCCGCCACAGGGAGCTGCAGGAGGACATCAACCGCGCGCTGGAGCGCAAGGCAAGCGTGCCGGCGGCGCAGCATGAGGCGGAGGTCGCTGCCATACGCAGGGACATCGTCAACTTCCACGGCGAGATGGTGCTGCTCCTCAACTACAGCAGCATCAACTACATAGGTAATTCATCTGCCGAATTGATCAAGAAAGAGAAAAAAATGGTTTTCCTTTGTGTGATGAAATCGATTCGTGGTTGCAGGGCTGGCCAAGATCCTGAAGAAGTACGACAAGCGCACGGGCGCAGTGCTGCGGCTGCCGGTGATCGAGACGGTGCTGGAGCAGCCCTTCTTCAAGACGGAGACGGTGTCACAGTTGGTGCGGGAGTGCGAGGCCATGATGGAAGCCGTGTTCCCGACGGCGCCCGAGGGCCAGGCGGCGGCGCGCCGGGACCTTGAGGCGCTGGCCGTCGCGGAGGCGGAGCAGAGCATCTTCTGGAACACTGTCGCGGCGCTGCTCACCATGCAGGACGTGCGAGCCGGGAGCTCCACCAAAGGCAAGCACTCGCTGCCGCCGCTCAACCTGCCGGACTCCGACTGGCTCCGGTCATTCCAGCCGGCGTCGCCGATCCCCATCTTCCAATGACACCCTCCTCTGTTCTTGCCTTCTTGGCCTTGCCGTCACCGGGACATGCTGTGCTTGCTTGCTTGCCTGTGATTTCCATGTTTTTAAATCTGTCCTTTTTCTTATGGGATTTCTCATTTCCTAACTTAGTAGCAGTAGGACTAAAGAAATAATGTACAAACTAAGATGTGAGTGAACATACTAATTCGTACTGAATCTGATGCGGAAACTATGTACACAGCCTGTTGTGATTTGTGCAAGTACAAATATTTAAGTTCTCATGGACTCCTGATTTTGTGCTTGCCTTCTTTTAACAGTGTTACTTCGTCACAGACGCGATCTAGCTCGCATTTCGTTGGGTTAATGGTACTGCCCTGCCTTTGTCTTGCGGGAGTTGAATAGCAGTAGACACAGTCGGTGGTGGTCAGGGTAAAAAAATGCGGCGGTTATTGTTCGAAATGCGCGGTAACCAACCTTACCAGTTCAGCTCGATTTCATAATGCGTTCAGTGACCGAATTTGAATTAAAAAATTGAAATCAATTTTGAAAAAACTCAAAAAATTCAGAAAAAATTTTCATAAAGAACTAGAGGTAATTCTAAGACTATCTGTGAAAAAAAAGTTTCAAAAAAAATATCGTTTGCATCACCAAATAGTTGCTTAAATATTGGGAGTTCGTAAAAAGGCTGAAACAGGCTAAATGTGCAGTGAAATTAGCCCGTTTCGACCCAGCTCAAATCGATAAGGGCAGCCGGCGTTCAGCTCGCATCGGTGCACAGCTCATTTTCCCCTCGTGTTTGTCCATAGCAAAAATCGAAGAATCGTCGCCTGACCGGCCAAATCCGCGATAGTCCAGCAGAAATCTGGCGTTGAAGCTTCAGTTATCGAGCGATTAGCGTTGGTAACCGATCGCATCTGAGGGATTACCGTCTACCTTCAAAGAGCAGCACGGAGCGCCTGACACCGAGCGATTTTCGAAGATCCTTGTTCGGTAACCACCCATTTATTAGCGATTTTTCATGTAATTCGTTTGGTAATCGTTCTTAAGAGGTCGGTAGTTCGTTGTGTGGTCGATAAGGACGATTTAGTGCTTGATTCGCTCGGTTATCGATCATTTACTAGCAATTTTTCATGTAATTCGTTCAGTAATTATTCTTAGGAGGTCGGCAGTTTGTTGTGTGGTTGATTAGGACGATTTAGTGGTTGATTCGCTCGGTTATCGACCATTTACTAGCGATTTTTCATGTAATTCGTTCGGTAATCATTCTTAGGAGGTCGGCAGTTCGTTGTGTAGTCAATTAGGATAATTTAGTGGTTGATTCGCTCGGTTATTGACCCTATTGTGTCGGTTTTTAGCCCAATACGCACAGTTGTCTTGGATAAGAGACAATTGAGAATAAAAAAATAAAAATAAATATGCTATAATGATCAACTTTGTTTTAATCACTTGATCTAACTTAGTCTTGGTTTCATATGTGAGCGTTTGCAAAGCCTAATGTCATGAATGCTTATTTGCCTAGTTTGGGATTGACATTGGCTAGTTTTTAATGCTTGTATTGCCTCAGCACGAGTAATACTTATGTGGTGATCTCATTTAATATGATTCGGCTATGTGAATCTAAATGAGCCAATAATTCTTCAGATTAGCTCGTGTAGCTTCATGTTCTTGTGTAACTATATCTTTTCGAGCATTTGCACAATTGGGAGCTCCTCGTTCCACTCTTCATAGCCCTTTGAAGTGTCTAGCTCTTGCAAATATTTTGTGGTATACTTATGAAAGCTTATTAGGATTGCATGTTCATGTGTTGCATGATGCTTTTGTTCTTGATGTTTGCATTGCCAAAGGGGAAGAAAATATGCTATACATAAAGAATCTTGCATAAATTAAAAAGGGAGAAAATATACTATAATGAACCTATGCATTCATCCAGTGGGAGGATTTGAGTTTTCTTTGCAATCTTCTTATGCCAAATGACACCTTCTTTTGCTCTTTCATGAGTTCCTGGTCACTTGGATGGGCTTCTTGAGTTTTCTTAAAACCAATTCTTTGTCTCTTGTGAAGTTGTCAATGCACTCATCAAGGAGGAGATTGAGAAACCAAGTTGAAATGTGGTTTGGTTCATATGTGATGAGTGATTGACAATGGTGTCGATTTCATTTGATGATTTTGAGATTGCATGTGCATGGTTCTGTACTGCTATTATGATCATAACTAATCAATGTTTCAAAGAAATTGGAGTTGGCGTGTTTGTGACTGAATTCAGGAAAATTGTACACATCGGATGATCCGATGCTGAAGAGAATAAACTCGCTGGATTATCTGGCATTCATATGCAGAACATGCCAGAGCATTTCAACGAAGAAGAAAAATTGAAGTACACGTCGGATGGTCCGGCGTTAGATATCAGTGAACGCCGAAGCTTTTATTGTAGAGAGGTTGCAAATTGGCTCTGGCAGACTTGTATATGCCGGATGGCTCAACGATGGGCATGAATGCACGTCGGACTGTTTCTTGCAGAGAGGATCCAGACGGCCAGTGTGGCAAGTTGTACATGTCGGATGGTCCAGCGTTCAGAAGGAGTGAACACCGAATCATCTGACATTCACGATTTTTCTAAGAGGTGTATTGACTAAGGATTTTAATTATGGACTAATCTATAATAGGTTTGCAGATATATGTTTGCTTGTCTTATTGTGTGTAGGTGATGAATACAACTTAGCGGCCGATGGCGGGAAGATCGGGGCTAAGCGGGGAGCTTGATGCTCGACGATCGAGGGAGCTGATCGGAGTCAAGGGGGATCCTAGCTGTACACGTGGAGGTCAAGCAAAGCGTGAGATGGAGGATAAATACGGAGTGATGACAAAGTCAAGCGAAAGGGATGCCGATGCAAGTGAAAAGACGGCCGGAGGGATCAAAAGTGAAAGAGACTTGCTGACGGTCAAGAACGCAAGACGGAGGACACGCGTCGACATTAGAAGACTAGCTTAAGGTGTAAGCAAGTGGATGTGAGTCACGCTTTGAGAAGTATGTAATGCGGTTTCCCGGTTGGACCACAAAACTACGGGAGGATGGAGTGCACGAGGCATTATCGAAAAGCTTGCGTAGATGCGAGGCTAAGTCATGAAAGCGCCACGCACATCTGATGGATGAAGAAAAATTCAGACGAAACTACCCCTTGTGATATGTGGGAGTGCATTGTAAGTGAATGACAATTTAGGGATAGGATTGCTTAAGGATTATGCTACCTCCCTAGCCCTATAAATAGAGGCGTAGGGCTGTGTAGGAAGGGTGAGCTAGCCATTAGAGTCTTTGAGAGTTTTGAGAGTCTTTCACTTGTGTTGTGTGAAGAGCGAGAGATAAGTGCTCAGCCTATGTTTAGGTGAGTGATTCTATGAGAAAAACACTTTGTAATTTACCAAAAGAGGGCATTCCTCTGGGCTTAATGAAGACAATATTTTTGTATATGTTTGAGTTCATCTTCTTCTTAGTCTCCTGCTTTTGGCTTCCATGTTTTCGTTGTTGATTTTCGTTTTCTTTGAGGGCTGCTTGTTTTGGGTCATGTAAGAGGTGTTCTTCTTGTTGTTAGAGGATAAATCATCTCATATGAGTTGGTCTTGAACCATCCTAACCCGCTAGGTCCATCAACTTAGATAATCCCTTCATCCGACACCTAGTCCTCTTGTGTTTAAGAGTTTTTCGTTAAGTTGTTTGATTATTTATGCTATGACTCTTAATATGGCTGTAATCAGAACCAGTGTTCACAGCCATCTAAGAGAAGCATTGGTTTTTTGAATTCTTACAATTTATTCTTGTCTCTCTCCCTTCCGTATATGCTTTTAAGTGCGTTGAGTTTAAGAATAGAAGAGGACAATCAATTTTAAAAAAAATATTAAGATGGTTATCCATCTCTTCTACTCATTTATCTCGGTCTTGTATATTAATATTGTTGGCTCAGGATAGATGGTAGGCGACAACAAGCCGGCAGGCAGATGAACGAGAGCCGACGTGCTTGTCCAAGGATTGGCACAGGATATTCCTCCGAAATGCCTGAACTCCAACATGGGGTGATGCCAAGTTGCTTCTTCAAGACCAGACATTAAGAGGGGCGGAGAGGACTATAACTCTTTTCTAACAGAATGTCGGCGAGTCAGAGTTCGGCGTTACGAAGTGGCGGAAGATCGGCCATGCGTGCACCGATCGAGTGGCCGTCCTCGCTTCATGGAACTAGAAGCCGGCAGGAATTGAGTGTTTTGTTTGCCTATCAATTCAAGTCATACACATGCTTTTCAAAAGCGACATCTTAGGATGCATGTACTTAGGAACCAAGCAAAACATCTACATAGGCGACTAGGATAGTTGAGATAATGAGTCTTTGTAATATTGAACAATGAACAATAATTTACTAGTGTTATAGGTGGCCTTTTTTTCTTTGGGTCCTTAATCGTTAAGGTTGTGGCTTTGTAATAAATTTTTTGGGGCTGTATGCATCGGAGGATGCAAAAGGCCGGAACTAATTCCTTTATCTAAAAAAAAAAAGGATAGTTGAGAAAATAACACAAGTACAAAATGTTTGTGTATCGTTTAGTAGATGTTTGTGTATCCTATTTCTTTCTCTACGTACCCGTTGTGAAGCTGTTGAAACTTAAGTCTGCCTTTTGGCTAATATTAAGTGCAGTATTTGTTCTTATCAATTTAGTATCTGATATACAGTTCATATGCGTGCTTTGATATTAATTTTTTTTATAGGAGAGGGTTTACTCAAGTGGCTTTACAGTTCGAGCTTGTAGAGGCGCATGGGTATCATGGATTCACTCGGAGCTCGTAGAATTTAGGTCGGCCCAGTCTATCGGGTTGGCAGTAGAGAGAAAAGAAACTCCTTGCAGCTCGGATGGCCAACCCATACAAATCTATACAAGTAGCTACACCTACCACTGAAGCATTTTCATATTTCTTTTTCCTTTGCTTTGCTCTATGTACTACTAAAGTATAACAAGGTAGTAATGGGAATTAGATTTATGCTTTAAAGACGGTGAGTATATGAGGTGAGCAAAATTTACGTGTTTTAAGGCTTGTAGCACCTGAATTTTTGTTTATATCTTAATTATAGTTAGTTTATATTAGAATTACAGTTACTTTACACATGAAACACAATCACTTATTGTATGTAATTTCTGAGTAATAATGGTATAATAAAATTCAGGTGTTAGAGCCTCCATTAACATCTGATTTTTTTTTGTTAGTACAACAGAGTTAGATCTAATACGAGCCGTAGGTCTCAAAATTATATGCTGGAAAATCGGATACGGGAGCCCTTAAAACACCTAATGTGTTGTATACCTTTTAATTTATGCATTGGGGAGATATATTGCAGTTGCAAGGACATGCATGTGGCGTGCATGGAACAACAGAACTCGATGAAGTGGTTCGAGAATGAGTGCTACCTTGCCATCGTCGGCCACTTGTGTGCACGCTCGTCTTCGAGTACTGGTGCTCGCGTCCGGCGCCGAGTGGCTCGTCCTGGCGGCCACAAACAGTCACAAGGCGGCGTATGTGCGCAACCCCCTCCTCCTCCACAATGCGAACGAGACCACGACGTCGCAAAGCGTATCATGAAATTGATCGAGGCCGAGGCGGTGGCCGGCGACTTCGACGACAACGGTGTGTGCAAGGTCGAGAGGAGAAACTGGGAGTGCGTCCGGTGCAGGAAGAAAACCGAGGAGGTGGTCCGGGAGGTGACGTGGAATGTGGTCGGTCCAATGGGCCCAGCGCTAGTTCCGCCGGAAAATGGCCACCGGTTGCATTGTCTCGGAAGGCTGGGGCGACTGTGCTGTCTTCTGTAGCGACGGCTGTAACATTAGGCACGAGTACGTCGGAGTTCTTTTCGCTTGTCACTACCTAATTACAATTAGAACTCTACCCACACAATAATATTATTATTCCTATACCCTAATTACCTATGGCGGATGACATAAGTCCTGTTTGGCAGACACTACTATAAAATTAGACTTATATACTGACCTATTACTGTCAGTTCCTAATAGGCCGGTAGTAATAGGGTATCACTGTCAGTTCAATAGCTGCGTAAGAAACAATCATCGTGGCTTATGAATCGGTAGTGATAAAGGTCATCATTGTCGGTTGATGGATTGAGCCGGCAGTGATGCACCTACCCACGTCACTGCCGGTTTAATCTACTGACCGGCAGTGATATCTCTACATCACTGACGGTGGAATATATGAGTCGGCAGTGATATCCTTCTCTTCTTCACATGCTTCTACCTCAAGTTAGGAGAGTCATTTCAAAACTCTCTACCTCATAAAATCTTCTATAGCAACAACCACTTCATCCCTTCTCTCGCATTAATTCCCTCACCACTCAAGCTTAATTTTGGTTAAGAAGTAGGTCTAGATGATATCTCTCTAGCTATCTAAACAAAATCCATTCTTTCGTCTCCATTTGCTTATTTGTCTTTTCTTCATTTCTTAGGCAAGCGAACTCTGAATTTTTTCCTAACAGCAAGCAAGCTTCTAGCAGGAGCATCTTGAGGTCAAGTAAGTTGAAATCCCAAAGTTAATCCTATATTTAGCATTTAATTCAAAATGTTACTAAAAAATCAAAGTTGATCTTATCCCTATAAAGACCTAGGCAAATCTTCAAACGTGATCCTAATGAACCATAGGAATAAATTTAGAAGTCTACAATATAGAAACTTTAGGTATGAGCATATTTATTTTTGATTTTTAATGAATTAGAAAAATTAGCCATGATATTTAGGTATGTAGCAAGATCCAATTGTATTTTTTATATTTTATTTAATTAGCAACCTCCAATATAGAAATTTTATGTATGAGTGTATTTATTTTTTATTTTTCCTTAATAAGTCTTAGATAAGGGTCAAATAATAAAGAAAATTTTTAGGGATGGCACCAACAAATACTCATTGGAAGCGGACGTGAAAGTATACAAAAGATGGCTCCTCTGACGCGGGCCAATTGCCGGTAACAGGTAGCGAGGTAATCTATTTGTTGGTGATCTGAAAATCTTCTAGATATTCTGAATTTAGATTTACAATAATGATATAATTATAAATGGACAGAAGATGAATGTACGATGCGAGCTGTGTGAGCACAGAGTATACGAGCAGCGTGGAGGGTTTCTTAGTAGCAGCCACGGTGCACAGGTCATATACACAGTCTCAATACATGTGTTGTTCATGCATCGATTGTAAAAATAAGAAGTAGTTCTCCACCACATTGATACAAAGGGGTTTTATGTCTGACTATACCCGTTGGACCAAGCACGGTGAAGCTGAGATAGTACAGGAAGGGTAATACATTGGAAGAGAAGACGAAGATATATGCACCGGTATACCGGTCAATGAATACATCGATATACCACTTGCTGGAGATGCGTTGGCCAGTGATGATCTAGAGGAGATGTTGGCCGACGTCGACATCGATGATCTGGAGCAGATGTTGCGCGATGGGGAGGGGAACTTCACCAATAAAAGGGAGGTTCAAAAGTTTCAGTGTATGGTAGAGGACTTTAAAACAACGTTGTTCACAGGCTGCGAGATAGAATACACAAAGTTACGTACTGTGCTTTCACTGCTGCAATTGAAGGTAAGTAACGGGTGGTCTGATACAAACTTCACAGAGTTTCTACTGTTGTTAAAGAAATTACTTCTAAAGAAAAATATACTGCCAGAAAACACGTACCAGGCCAAGCAGTTTATGTGCCCATTATGGTTAGAAGTATAGAAAATACATGCATATCCAAATGATTGCATGTTGTATCATGGAGAGCATGCAGACTTGCAAGTGTGTCTCGTCTGTGGTGCAGCACGGTCAAGTGTGACGGTGATGATATCAATGGTGAAGGAAAGAAGAAAATGCGTCCCGTGAAGGTGATGTGGTATTTTCTTATAGTCCTCCGTTTGGAGCGTTTATTCGCGAACAAAAGGCATTATGTACTAATGCGATGGCATACCGATGAGCCCAAGGATGATGGAATGCTGAGACACCTCGTTGATTCTACGTAGTGGAGAAATATCGATAGAAAATATAAGAAGTCCTTTGCAGAAGATGTGAGAAATATAAGATTTAGGTTGAGTACGGATGGGATGAATCTATTCAGCAACATGAGCAATAGTTATAGCACTTGGCATGTAACTCTATGTATCTACAACCTTCCTCCTTAGTTGTGTATGAAGCTGAAGTACATTATAATGCTGGTGCTTATACCAGGGCCGAGGTATCCAGACAACGATATCGATGTCTACATGAAACTATTAATGGAAGATCTTGTAATGCTGTGGAACGATGGTGTGTAGGTATGGGATGCATACAAATGAGATAACTTCACCTTATGCGCAATGTTGTTCGTAACAATCCAAAATTGGCCAGCCCTTGGCAACCTATCGGGCTAGACTGTCAAAGACTACTGTACATGCGTGCATTGCTGTGATGAAACAGAGAGTTTGTAGCTGAAGAATAGCCGAAAAATGGTGTATCTAGATCATCGTAAATTTATTTGCAAGGATCACTCATACCACAGTAACAGGAGAGCTTTTGATGGAAAAGTTGAGACTCGATCACCTCCTAAGCATCGCACTGGGAGATAGGTATATGAGATGGTAAAGGGACTTAGGGTTATCCTTAGAAAGGGATACGAGAGTACACCGATTCTGAAATCTAATCTTAGAGCTCCTATGTTTAAAAAGAAATCTGTCTTTTATAACTTAGCATATTGGCCAGATTTGATGGTTCGACACGCAATCGATGTCATGCATATTGAGAAGAACGTGTGTGATAGCTTGATTGATACATTATTAGTCATACCTAACAAAACAAAGGACACACTCTAAGTATGGAAGGACTTGAAATGTTTGAAACTCAGGTATGATCTACATTCCAAAGAGATGGAAGAAGACGACAAATATCTTGATCTCGTTAGCTACAATCTAAGCAAAGCAAAGAAAATTGCAATGTGCAAGTGTTTGCATGGAATCAAAGTTTCATCCGGTTACTTCGCTAACATAAAGAGACTAGTAAACATAAAAGACTTGAAATTAACTGATATTAAGACTCATGATTGTCATATGATGATGATACAGATGTTTCTAATTGTAATTAGAGGTATTCTATCGTTGAAGATCTAAAACTCAATGATAAAGTTGTGTTCATTCTTCAACGTGATATTATATAAAATAATTAATCCAACCAAACTAGATAAACTGCAGAAAGATATAATCAAGACTTTATCCTAATTTGAGACATTGTTTCCTCCGTAGCCCGGCCACTCGTCCCCGCTGCCGTCAACCGCCGACTGGCGATTGCGCCGTGCTGCCCAGTCGCCTGCCGGGCCACCGCCTCCTGCCAAGTTTGGTCACGTCAGCCGCGCTCGCGAGGTGGTGAGACACCTGGTCGCCGCGGGGTATAACGCGCACGTGGTCACCATCGGCCTCCCGTTCTCCAGCAAAAGGCACAATTTTTACTGAACGAAGCTACCGAGTACCTCTATGGCAAAGGAAATGACGAGCTTTCTGGAGAGTTGTTTGTGCTGCCAACTATATCCCATCAGGAGGCTTGCGCTTTATTGCAGCAGATCTTACAGCACAGCCGTGTTTACGGATGGTACTTGACTCGAAGGTCTTGCTTCTTAAGCTCTTGATTCGAAGAAAAAGTGAAGCATATGGATTTTTGATGCTCCAACTCGTGAAGGAGCCTAATTCCTTCCTGATAACAAGAAGCAAAAATGAATCGCTTAAGATATATGGACTCTTTTAGAGCGGAAAGATTAGAAGAGGAACGTGAGTTGTGCCGTTCTGCTGGCCAGGCATGGAGAGCTGCCACTCTTTGACCTTTTGGTAGCATAGACATGTTCCCTTTCCTGGACACATTGCTCAAAAATGGAAAGTCCAGAAGACTGCAAGTCATTGAATTGGAAAGTAGTATTGGACGATAGTGGAGTCTTTGGAAATGGGCATCATATTGCGCTTCAGAGAAAATAGCTGAACCAGATGGTGGCCGGTATGAGATGGCTGTATATGCTCTACAGTGCAGAAACTTAAAGCGTGTCCTGCCTCTTGAGTGTTTGAAGTTGAAGTGCACGGTGAAAATGTCATGATCAAGCTTGTGGATTGTTCTTATTTTTCTGAGCTGTCGCTGCCATTGAAGGAAAAAGGTGGAAAGTCATCGCTATTTTTTTCTCTCATCGGACCTTACTAAAGCAGAGAGGGCTGTGAGGAGATCACAATTTTTTTCTGCCATTTGCAGCATCTCTAACCGCATAAAAGGTTTTAGTACTCTCAAATTTCACAATCAAGATCATCCAACACCTCGTCTCGGTAAAAAACAAGAAACCTAAGGGTGTTACTAATACTATAGTTATATTCATGTCTTGCATCCTTTTGTTTAATTAAAATAAAGTACACATGAATGACTTAATTCACATTGGTACTCACTCCTAGTACTATTTGGATGTCGATTTTTTATTCATTAAGATGCACTTATGCTTGTGATGATTTTTACCAATCCCATTATGGAGATTGACATCATGAGATGAAGTATTGCCAGGTGGCTGTCATTTATGATTTATTTTAGAATATATAGTGCATTCGCTTATTGGGTAATATGTCATGCATATATGCATCATGTTGCAATCATACCATTTCATAAGTATTATTCATGCTTTCGTATAAACCTAAAATTGGTGATGATTACGACGTTATGCGAATGACTTTTAAATTTCATTATCATATGCATACATATACATATCATATGAAGATAAATGCCGGTCACCACCATCGTGTTGTGACTCGTACCGGTATATGGAGTTGCATGAGAGGTTGATCTCGTCCAACATTAAACTCTCAAATAGAGTAGCATCATGGCATTCATATATTCTCATACCGTCTAAAGAATATGAAACCCTGGAGTATTGATACTATGATATATGGTTATTGTGGGTGTTCGTTTGGCAATCGCTATGTCTTGTACACCCTTGTTTGATTTTTTTTTATACAATTGTGAATTATCTTTGCTTTAAGACATTACGGGAGATTATATTAGCAGATATTGTACTCTGCGGAAGAGTACTTTCTAAATTCACATGTCTTGGTCCATCTTCGAAAGTAAGTTTTTCTTTCAAAAAATTTGCATTTTAAACTATAGGTGAAATATGTATATATTTATAGTCGTTACTTGCTAAGTTTATCTCACCCCATTGATTTTTTTTACAGGTATGCCTAGGCTATTTTGACGAGCATAATGGGATAGGGATTAGAAGCTTGCACGCACCACAATGTTAATAATCTAGTTTATGTTCACAAACTCAGTCTGGTAATATTGTGTTCTTCCTTGTTACAAGCTTGTTTCGAAGAAGTATTATTCTTGTTCGTGGTGTACAGAGTTGTATAGCGAGATGGTGTCATGATGGGTTTTAATTGCTGTTCATATCATATTTAGATGATATATTGTCATGGTTATATTGATTTGATACTAAACCTCAAATTGTACCTTAAGGGTTTGGGTGCTCAAGAATGGTAAACGAAAAAATTGCTCAAATTAACACTAGATGGATCATTATGAATTTGATCATTTTCATAGAAAACTCTAAGTCTTATAGGGTTTGACATAACTGCAATCTAACAAAAATATATTAAATAAATTACTAACTTATTTTCCCTGTTAATTAGAAATTGCATTTATCTAATGTGACTAACTTATAATTGCTTAACGTAATGCTCAATTATTTTCCCTAAAATGTGACCTATTATAATCTTCGTTGTAACCAATATTACAGTCCTAAATCTGAGATAATATAATTAATTATACAGTTATTTTCTATACTCATTAGTAATAACAAGAAATTACATATAAGTAATAACAAGAAATTGCATGTGTTTAATTTGACTAATAATTCTACACACACACACACACACACACACACACATATATATATATATATATATTATTTTCTTAACCTAATACTCAAAATAAAATTCTTCGTGACCTAAAATATAACCTACCATCATTTTTTCTAATCCGTAATTAAATCTTACATGTATACATATAAAGCAAAATACATAATTTCTAATGCATAATTAAATCTTTCTAATCCATAATTAAAAACAAAATTACAATTTTTTTTACCTTCCTCCTCTTCTTCCTCCTCCCCCTTCTTCCTCTTTCCTTCTCCTTCTTCTTCCTCCTTCCTCCTCTTCTTCTTCCTCCTTCCTCCTCTTCTTCTTCCCTCTTCTTCCTCTTCTTCTCTCCCAACCAGCCTCCTCCCTTTCCCTGCTGAACGTGCAGATGGATCCTCCCTCGTGCGCATGTTGGCCTCTATCTCCTCCCCACGTGCTTGGCCTCTCTTCTCCCCACGCGCTCGGTGAAGATGTTGACCAACAGAGAGAAGGAGGTGCGGGGCGTCACGGGAGGACTCGGCAATTTTTGCTAGACGGTTCAGGAAAAATTATTATTTTCACGATCCGGTATAGCAAAAATTATTTTTCTCGCAATGGTCCTTCAAAAACTATTTTTGCGATATGGTCCTACAAAAACTCTTCTATTTTCCCGATATGGTCCTGCGAAAACATTTTTCGCTCAACTGTAGTGCAAAAACTCTATTTTTCACGCTAAGGTTTTTATATATTTGTTTTTCACTAAACGGTCATGCAAACATGTGATTTTTTTTAAATTTCATGATTTTCTGTATTATTTCTGAAATTATCGTACAAAGAAATAATATTAAAAATCTTTTGTTCTGCACTTCTTTGCCTTTTATCACTTTTTTTAATCAGAAAGAGCCACAAGGAATTTTACAAACCAAAGATGCAAGCTGTACGAGCACAGGTCAAAAAGCACTTAGCCGGACAAAGCTTCCCAGCAGCTAAAGTCCTCTCGGCACCATGGTTCGCGTTACCGACCGGAGGTCGGTTACCGACTTCCGGCGGTAACCGAAAAACCGCGGTAACCGCGATTACCGGTCAAAAATTCAAAAAAATTCAGAGAAAATTCATTCGGCAAATTTTAAATTTTTGCGAAAAAATCATGTTTTCCCCCTCTCGGTAACCGAGCGGTTTGGGTCGGTTACCGAGCGGTTTGGGTCGGTTACCGAGCGATTTTCTCGCATTTTTGATTCGGTCGGTTTGGCTCGGTAACCGCTCGGTTTTCTCGATTTATCGAGCGGTTTTATCGAATTTCAGCGCAGTTCAACAAAAAACCTAAAAAAGGGTTCAATCTTGTAAAATCAATAACTAATTCATCCGAGCTTCAAATCAAGTGAAACAAATTTTGTTGACTTCCTTGTAACATGATCTACATGATAAAAGTATTTATACTCATAAAAAAGTTCAAAATTTTCTGTGAGAAATTTTATTTGTTAAACCAAGGTAAATGCATAGTTTACTCTTTGCTAATCCAACAATCATGAAACTAATTTTGTTAGTCTTCTTACATGATCCTATATATTTTAAAAATATATGAACTCATGAATTAATTATTGTAACATGCATGATTGTGTAAATGTGTTGCGACTAGATTAATTCATAACTGACCCATCACACCTTAAAAATTAGTGAAACCACTTTCATTAGCTTATTTATATTATGATTTACGTAGAAAAAATAATAGTAGACATGAAAAAATTAATTACAGTGATGTTTCTTAACATATTCACTTTATGCTTGTGAACTTTGTAAAAATCATAGAGAATTTAATAAAACTCTAAATAAAGTGAAATCAATTTTAAAGGTTCTCTTAAAATACGTTTTATACAAGAAAAATATGTGTTTGCATGTTACACTTTTCCTTAACGTGAGTTAATAATTGAGCCGCACGCTTCAATTTTTTTCATTTTTTTCAAACTTTCTCCCTATAGAATATGATGCAAACGACATTATTTTTGAAATTTTTTTTCACAGAAGTTCTTAGAATTGTGTCTAGTTTTTTTAAAGAGTTTTTTGATTTTTTTTAATTTTTTTTTTTTCGAATTTTTTGAATTCAAATTTCGGTTACCGAGCGGTTTTTGAAATCGGACCGGACCGGGAAGGTCGGTAACCGCGATTTTTTAGCGGTTACCGACGGTTTTTTGAACCCTGCTCGGCACACGAGAGAAGCTAAAATATGCAGGCAAAGCTTCCTGTGCTCTTGCTCTTCCTGTGCAAAGCACCTATGCACGGCAACAAAAATTATTGTGCATCAAAAATAGCTCTCGGCTGGCAGCAAAGCTTCTGCCCAGCAGAATATGACTAGGCGTGGCTAGGAGTACATGCTGCAGAAGGGTAGATTCAACTGGATTTATAAGGGTTTTGCACTAGAATAGCTTGAAGATCGACCGAAAGTAGCACAAACAGATTAAGATTCAATTTCAGTTTACAAGTCAGATTCAACTCGTTTTTTTTCTTGGCACAAGATAGCAGCAACGATCAAAGCTTATTTCCAGTTGACCAACAGGACACCGACAACACTATTGCCTTATTTTATTGTATAATTTTTTTGCCATCCATACGCAGTCAACAATTGGTAAGACGGTTCAAACATTTGCACGAAATGTTAAAAAAATTATATGTGATTTGTAGAAACAATATATATGAATTGTTGACATAGTACATGCGTATTTTCGAACATTTCAAAAAAATTTGATATAGAACTTATTTTATTGCATTAGTTGTCATCAATATAGTCTTTGTCACACCCCTAATTTCAGAGACGCGTTTGAAGTTTGAAAGCCGCCCAAATCCTGCTTCTACCGGAGCCTGCCTCCCCCAACCGTCTGCTGACACGTGTGTAATGGACTTTTACCCAAACGTCGGTGGACCGATAGAGAGGAAACGCTAGAAGGCCTATGAATTTGCTAGTCCATTGAGAATTTAACTTTTTTTATGGAAACCTATTGAAAATTTACTTTTTTATATATTTATTTTGACACGTGTTGTAGTATCTGAACTCAAGTAAAAGCTCATACTATATATACATACTTATCCACACATATCCTATACAAATTAATACCTACAAACCTATACTCTAGGCATACACGCTTGCCTAAAAGAGATGTCTTTAACAATAGCACCTAGTGCACGTAAAGTCTAACCCGAGCTCTACCCGGGAGAGCGAGGAAAAATCGGGTGAGACACGCGAGTCGATCAGGATCGAACTCGGGTGGGCTGCCCGAACGACGTCAGGGTTAGGAAACCGAGCCCAACTCGGTCCTCCACTGAGAATTTACTAGTCCAGTCGAATCTTCACGCGCACGGCCCACTCTGTCCTCATCGTTAATATCAAGCGTGATAGGCCCAGTGGCCCAGCCCTTATCAAAGGTGGCCCGTCAAATGCCGCTCACATATCACTTGGCGGGAAACGCTGCCCTCGTTCCCGCCATTCCCCTCTTCCCGCCGCCGCCGCCTCCCACCATTTTACCCTTCCCCTATACTTCCCATCTCCCGCCCCCCACCCCCCCCCTCTCTCTCACTGCGCCTGTTGTGTCTGCAAGCAAGCCATGGCGTCTAATGGCGGCGGCGGCTCCCCACCCTGTAAGATCCGATCGCCTGCTCTTCTGAGGATCGCTGCGATCTTTCCTTGCAGATCCCCCCCCCCCCCCCGAGATTTCGATTCGTGTGGGAAAAAAAATCTAATCTTTTCTATTGATTTTCGCAGCGGTGTCGTTGTCGGATGGCCGACCATCCAGCCCGCTCCCGGCCACCAACTCCTCCCCTCCGCAGTCTACGCGCCGCGCCGGCGGTCGGCGCCGCCGCGGCAGCGCCAGCCCATACGCCTCCTCACCCTCCCTCGGGGGGTTCGAGACGCCGCCGCACCCCGGCCATCGCACGCCGTCTGGTGCCGGCGCCGGCGCCGCCCGGCAGCGCCAGAACTGGAGGGGCCGGTTCCCGCCGACCCCCTCCACCCCCATGTCCACCGACGACATCCCGCCGTCCTCCGATGCTGGGGACGAGGACACCCCCGAGACCGACGGCGGCGGCGCTGGCGTCGACGCCACCCCAGTCTTCGTCTGGGGCACTAACATCAGCGTGCAGGACGTCAACGCTGCCATCCTGCGCTTCCTGCGCCACTTCCGGGACCCCCGCGACGCCGGCCGCGTCGACCCAGTCATGGACGAGGGCAAGTACATGCGCGCCATCCACCGCATCCTCGAGCTCGAGGGTACGGAGTCGCTCGACGTCGACGCGCATGACGTCTTCGACCATGATCCCGACCTCTACAGCAAGATGGTGCGCTACCCGCTCGAGGTGCTCGCCATCTTCGATATCGTGCTCATGGACCTCGTCGCACGCATAGAGCCGCTCTTCGAGAAGCACATTCAGACCAGGATCTACAACCTCAAGTCGTCGATTTGCTTGAGGAATCTGAACCCTTCTGGTAATTGATTGGTTTTGTGCCAAGGCTGTCAATATTCGAGCTTCTTGTGGTTGGCAATTGTTTGATCTGATTTTCCCCTTCGTTGTAGACATTGAGAAGATGGTGTCGATAAAGGGTATGATAATTAGGTGCAGTTCAGTCATTCCGGAGCTCAAGGAGGCCGTGTTCCGCTGCCTGGTGTGTGGTTACTACTCAGAGCCCGTCATGGTTGATAGAGGTATAATACTAGTAAAAACATTTGTTTCACAGTTCATACGATGCTGATCTTTTGTCTTCTTTCCAGTGAAATTCAGACGTTTTAATAATCACTTTATGTGCCTTAAACCTGTCTATTATTGGATAGATGTGTCAAACCGTTGTGACCTTGAAACTATGAAAGTGTTCAGTACAATTGTCCTCGTATGCTACTTGTCATGATGATAAATCTCTTAAGTAATTGTCCTCTGAAACTTTTTGACCTTTGTTCCCAAATATATTCCACATAGAAGTAATGGTCAATCTTCAACATATTATGTGTCTGCTAGTTCTCCTTTCGGCTGGGCATACTTATTAGTGAATCATAACATCCGGAAAGTGTTTTATCCGTGCAAGGTTTGGATACTTCGTTTGAGTGGTGGTGTTTAGGTGTTGTTATTGGTGTTCGTCCACTCTGCAAGTTCGATTGGGGTAGATGTGGTTATTTGCAAACTCTATTTCTGTCTTTAATGTATAGGTAGAGCGTTAGCAAACAAAAAATGAAAAAAAAGGAAAAAGATTTCTTTATTTACCTTGAAGCAGTGGAATCTGTGAAAATGCATATGGATACTTTGCTATCCAGTAGCATATGAATTTTATTCTCTACTCGGTTGATATGGAAAGACGTGCATGTCATATGCAGATAACTTAATGTTCGTCTATTTGTATTGTTTTATTGTGAAACTAATATCATGGCTTTGCGTTATTAGGGAGAGTAACTGAGCCACACATCTGCCAGAAAGAACAATGTAAAGCCACAAATTCTATGACGCTAGTGCATAACCGATGCAGGTAGCTCAAATTGTTGCCATTTTTGTCTTTACTAGCATGCTTAATAGCTTCATAGTCCTGACATTGGATGAAACATTTCTTTTACACAACCAGATTTGCAGACAAGCAGATCATAAAATTGCAGGAAACACCAGATGAGATCCCAGAAGGTGGTACTCCTCATACAGTTAGTGTCTTGATGCACGATAAGCTTGTGGATGCTGGAAAGCCTGGAGATAGGGTTGAGGTTAGGACTGAAACCATTTGAATTGATCCGTACTGCTAATCTAGGCATGTTGTTCTCGTTTATGGAAATTGTCAATTTACCTCCTTTTCCTATTACAGATCACTGGAATATACAGGGCTATGAGTATTAGAATTGGACCATCTCAAAGGACAGTGAAGTCTATTTTTAAGGTTAAGAATACGGAACTTTATTGCATTATCATCTTTGAATTCCTTCTCAGCAAAATTGCTTCAAATCATGTACTGAAGTATTGTCCGACGATATTCCTTCTTCATTCAGACGTACATTGATTGCCTTCACATAAAGAAGACAGACAAGTCCCGGCTTCATGTGGAGGACACCATGGATACTGATAACACCAATGCTAGCAAGTCCTCTGACGAGGACTTCCTTAGCGATAAGGTCACTTTTACTACCCTTACCTTTCTTGAATGGGGCTGTCTTGAATTCGTGGTAACACTCTTCTTTCTGAGTTTCAGGTTGAGAAACTTAAAGAGCTTTCAAAGTTGCCTGATATCTATGAGAGATTGACTAGATCATTGGCTCCGAATATATGGGAGTTGGATGATGTTAAAAGAGGCCTCTTGTGCCAGGTAACTTACATAATAATATTTAGATGTCCTTTCGAAAGTATGTCTAATAGCTAACCATAACATATTGTATACTTTTCCATGTCCAGCTTTTTGGTGGCAATCCCCTAAGGCTTCCCTCTGGGGCTAGCTTCCGAGGTGACATCAATATTTTACTTGTTGGTGATCCTGGAACGAGTAAATCCCAGCTTCTCCAGTACATGCATAAACTGTCTCCTCGTGGTATTTATACAAGTGGTAGAGGAAGTTCTGCTGTTGGTCTTACTGCTTATGTTACCAAGGATCCTGAGACTGGTGAAACTGTAAGTTTGCTGTGAATCATTCACAATATTGCTTTGGTTCCTTCTTTTATCTTACTGAACTCCGGTGACTTGAACCATGACTTGGTACCTTTCAGGTTCTTGAGAGCGGAGCACTTGTTTTGAGTGACAAAGGTGTTTGTTGTATAGATGAGTTCGATAAGATGTCTGATAATGCCCGAAGCATGTTACATGAGGTCTTTCTTTGTTGAATTTTTCCTGTACGATTTGCATGCAAATAATGATTATTCATGTAAGCTAACTCTTGTGCGATTCTTGTAGGTGATGGAACAGCAGACAGTATCCATTGCAAAGGCTGGAATAATCGCATCTTTAAATGCTAGAACATCTGTCCTAGCGTGTGCAAATCCTACCGAATCACGGTACAATCCGAGACTTTCTGTAATTGACAATATCCACCTTCCTCCAACACTGCTTTCAAGGTAACAAATTGCATAACTGCCTTTTCTTTTCTTTTTCTGTGAAACTGCACACCTGTATGCCTGTATGCTTCAAAGTGAATGAGTGTTATGGAAATTTCAACTCTTATCAAAATAATATATGCAGGTTCGACCTGATTTATCTTATCTTAGACAAGGCGGATGAGCAAACTGATAGACGCCTGGCTAAGCATATTGTTTCACTACATTTTCAGAATCCAAATGTAAGGCACCAAACTCAGTTTTTATATCTGAAGCTTTAATTACTTCTCATGTTTGATGAAACAGATAACGTACAACGATTTAACAAATTATAACACTCTTCTTGGCTTATCCTGTGTCTTAATTAGTTGTGCATTCATCCTGTTGTGCAGTTTGAGGAGTTTGAGGTGTTGGATTTGCCCACATTAGTTGCATACATAAGCTATGCAAGGAAGTATGTTCACCCACAGTTATCTGATGAAGCTGCAGAAGAATTGACTCGTGGCTATGTTGAGATGAGGAAAAGAGGGAATAGCCCTGGGAGCAGAAAGAAGGTAACGTCTCTGTTTTACCATGCTCATAGTCCTATTTTACAGTAAGAAGCGCCTAATACCTTGCTGCTTGGTGGATAGGTCATTACTGCAACAGCTAGACAAATAGAGAGTTTGATTCGTCTCAGTGAAGCACTAGCCCGAATGCGGTTCTCAGAAGTGGTAAACACTATTCCTGCTTGGTTGCTGATTGTTGTTTAGTTCCATATCAATTTTAGCTCTTGTGACTAGTTATCTTTTCTTGGTTTCTATAGGTTGAAGTGCGAGATGTTGTGGAGGCCTTCAGGCTTCTTGAAGTTGCCATGCAGCAATCGGCAACAGATCACGCAACTGGTCAGATAAACCTGGCTCTGTTCTCCGTGCTCTTTAATCCCTGTAACCATTGTTTCCAGCGCTGATGGTATTTTTATCAATCAAGGTACGATTGATATGGATCTAATCATGACGGGAATATCCGCAAGCGAAAGGCAGAGACGTGAAAACCTTGTTGCAGCAACCCGTAACCTTATCATGGAGAAAATGCAGCTTGGGGGTTCCTCAATGCGAATGATAGAGGTAAAGAAACCTTTTCCTTTGTTATCATCATTGTTTGCCTCAGCAGTGAGCTAAATGTTCGTTATGATTGATGTGCAGTTGCTGGAAGAACTGAGGAAACAGAGCTCTATGGAAATTCATCTGCACGACGTAAGTTGAAACTGTAGCTTGCACAACCTCTTTTGTTTATTTGGTAGCTCGGCATATGCTGATGTATGCATGGAAACTTTTACAGCTTCGCAGTGCTCTTGGCACTTTGATGACCGAGGGTGCCGTGGTTATCCATGGAGATAGCGTCAAAAGAGTTTGACGTTATTATGTAAGATTAGCAGCATTTGATGCAGTGATGCTTGTGGCTGAATCTGCCATGTCCTTGAGCCGATATTGCTACGGATTGCGAAAATTGAGCAATTGTAGAGCTCACAGGTGCCGAGTGCTAACCTATTTGGTCAAAAGTCTAAACAGGTCCTGATTGTGTAACTCCCTAGATAGTGGTGTATGCTAGCTGTAGATTTTTTTTTTCCGTCTCAAATCAGTACGTTATTGCGATGGTTGTTTTTGCTGAAACAAGATAGCTCTATCGGAGGCGAATGCCCGGCGTCAGATTTTACTGAACTGTATGTAGCATGCACGGATCGTTCAGGTCCATGCATATTGTTCCTCGTGGTACTAAAGATTCAGAGTAAAAACTGGCATGCACTTCCATCTCACATTCTGTACCTGCTGGAATCTGTCGTTGTTAGTGTCACAGTGTAGCTCTATTTTTGTTCAGTGCTATCAAATTCATTCATGTGTCAGATAACAGTGGATTCAGTGGCTCAGATTAGACGTAAACCACGAATCAATTATCAAAAGCATGTTAAGCATCAGTTGGATGATCGCACGCCAGTTTGCCTGTTTCGGAACAGTGCTGCCAGCGAGACAAGTGCTATGTAAGTACATTTTCTCTGTTGTGGTAGGCTCGTGCTCACATGCAAATCTTCTGGTCTGGTGGTCTGGAGTTAATCCTCCACGAAACATAGCAATTAGACTTTTTGGCAGCCTTACATGCAATAGAGATGTGGACAAACAGAGAAGACTTGGCGATGTGCGCCCGCGAACTGTCGACTGCTTTCCAATCGTAATCAAACATCACAGATGCGAACAGCCCTCTTCACAACAGTGTGATCGAAATATTTGGGGTCCTCTTTCTGAAAGGAAAGGATTGAGGGGAAAGACAGCGTACCGTGGGGTTTTTTTTATTGCGAAAAGGGGGTGGGATTTATATTAAAATTGAAGCACAGTGTATCTTACTTTTACATTGAGACGCCTGATAAAAACCAGTAAATACAAAGCGATAAAACGAGAACTCTTCATCATCTTCTTCCTTTAGACGTCAACCATCGTAGCCCTGCACAAGTGCTTGATGCAAACCACCGACGTTGGAGCTCAGCCCTCCAACCGATCTTGATGACGGGTCCCAATCCTTGGAAACGCTGCAAGAGCTGATGACTCGGACCCCAACCAAAACGCCTTTGTCCCACTGGACGAACATCTGCAGCCACATCACTAGATCGGCTAAGGAAACTCACTGGCACCACCACCCTCGACCAGGGGTAGGATGGAGACCCAGCGAACAAGTTACCATCACCAGCATAAAGCCTAGCAACACATCCAAACAAACACAAAGAGGGACCAAAAGTATCCCCCATTTGCCAGACACATACTACATAATACCTCGATAAGCACTTGCCATGGCCGACGCCGGAGCTGACACAGAAGCCGACGAGCTCGCAAACGACCAACAGGGAGAGCAAAAGCCAGCGAGACATCACCTCCATTGACACCTCCCGGAGACCAAAAACTACACCTACCAGATCACCAAATCTACAAACATAAACGCTTCTAACCCTAGGGGATTCATATACATATATGACTATCGTATATAGTAGATTTATACTACTCATCGTCAATTAGAGAGAGAACTAAGGTAGGGTTTCTAGTGAAACCTTTAAGGGATGCTTTGATTTGTATCTTGTGAATCTATCCATGCAATAGAGATCAAATTATGTAAGTTTTTATCAGCGTTCTTTGTTTTTATCATTTGAGGTTATTTTCAGTTGATCTTTTGATCATCACAATTAGTCTTGGTTTGTTCCACCCAAAATCACCATAGAGAATCAAAGTAACGTTATGAAAAGTTAAGTTGGTTGAAATTTTGGAATTCTTGCATAATTGCCAATTTAGTGTTTAGTCTATTATCATCACCATTTGTCATAGTCTAGTTGTGAAAATCATAACTATAGGTCTAGATATTGATTGACTTTATTTTTGTTGAAATAGTTTCATATGGTTGTAGGTATCACATCCATAAAGTAGGTGGTTCAAGTCTCCAAGCTAGTTTGAATACCTTGTCTGAATTGATGTGGCCATTTGTTATCTTAGCCGCTACTTTCTATAAATCTAATGTTTGGTGTTTGTATTTTTTATGGTGTTTTTCTCTTTAAGACTGGTGTATCTCTTCACTTCACTACTACATAGAGGCACATCCTTGATTTCTTGTCACTAGCGGTTTAGAAAATCGTTAGATGGAGCTTGACTACCTGTGATAATGGCAGAGCTTCTGCTTTAGTTTTAAGAAACTTTTGATACCATATGGCAAGCTGTTGAAATAGCAGAAGAAAAGGACAATGTGACACACCATGTGTGCATGTAAATGGAAAAGCAATAAATAGTTAGCGACGATAAAAGATCATGCATGAAAATACATCAGCTGCAGTTGCGTGGAATATGGTAGTGCAAACTGATGACTCTTTTGATAACGACCGACGCTGGAGAAGATCAGAATGCGCTTTTTTTGGATAGGTACAAAAGAGCTGACATGTGGCAAATGTAAAGTCAATTAGAAGCGGATATGCAGAAGCCTTCGTCTCAGATGGCTTTGGCAACCATGGAAGTCCCAACCTTTGCCTAGGGTGAGATTGGAAATCCCTTGTAATGATATAGATGAATTCCTATTGCAGCATGTACCACCATCACTATTAGGAATGGTGAGCGCATTTCTTTCTGATGCTCAGCTTGGCTTGAAGGAAAACGCTCAAAGGATTTAGCTCCATTGGTGTTCAAGAAGTCAAAAGCAAAAAGTTGTACCCTTCAGGAGGCCATTACAAATAATGTTTGGATATTGTGTCTTGACTCCATGGTGGGAA
Organism: Phragmites australis; assembly: GCF_958298935.1. Classification (NCBI taxonomy): domain Eukaryota; kingdom Viridiplantae; phylum Streptophyta; class Magnoliopsida; order Poales; family Poaceae; genus Phragmites; species Phragmites australis. Next base: position 23,609,812 of record NC_084922.1, read on the forward strand.
TTTCTACATGCTTTATTGTGGAGATGATGGGCCTTTGGACTCCATTCTAGTGTGTTGAGCTACATCCAAGCATCCGTGATACAAAGCACATTTTTATGGTGCTTTGGACACCGAGTTTTAGGCCATCGTCTGGAAGGTTTGGGCCCCTCCAAAATGTAATTTTTTTGCCTAGTTGGCTCTTCAAAGCAAGCTTTGGACCGCCAATAGGCTTTCTCCTAGAGGGTTGCCTAACAATCCACTCTGATCTCTATAGACGTACCCTAGAAAGTCACTATCATTTATTCATGGACCAGAAGGATTTGTGACCTCCTTGCAGATCAGCTCGCTCAGCTAGCCTTGCATTCTTTATCGTAGATGCCATCAACAACCATGCTCCAATGGTGGAGATGTCTTTAGCCCAAGGATCCCAAAAAAGGGATTAAAATCCCTTATCATCCTCTCATGTTGGGGAATTTGGAAAGAGTGCAATGGGCAGATTTTCAAGAAGATAGAACAACCTATGCTAAACTTAGCCCATAGGATCAGAGAACAGGCAAACCTTTGGGCATCTGTAGGAGTGTGATGCTTAGGGCATCTCATTTTAGGAGAATAGGTTTTTCTATCCTATCCGACCGACACTTCAGTTGGATCTCTTTTTAGTTCCTTTTTACTATCATTTTTGTAAATGTTGCTTCTCCTTATTAACATAACATGTAGCTCTCTTGCTGATTCGTTTTGGAAAAAAAATGGCTAGTGGGTGAAAACTTAGGATATGAAAGTTACTGCACACAAATGGATTAGTCTCCACCGCCTATAAATTATTCCATCACATAGATCTGAATGTGAATTACATGCTCTCGTGGTAATTGAGCAGAATGATGCTTAAGTGCTTGTTTGTAGAGGGGATTAATTTTGATCCAATTATAAAGGATTTAGTTTCCTATGGCTCATGTTGAAAGTCTACTTCCAAATTCCATGATTGTTGCCAATCATGTCATAGTTGCATATCAAGGCTATTTGGTAAGGAAAATCAAGAAGTTGAGTATGCTTATCGTCTTCTTGCATTTAACATGATAAAAATTTGTTATCAACTGTTCAAGGACATGCATATATAAGAAGAAGAGCATTCCAGCAAAATAGCTAATTAATTTCACAATATTTCTCCATTTTCTTGGGGAGCTTCGTTTCGCACTCTTTTTCCTTTGAGACAAGCAACAATTGATGGTTGTAGAGCACTGTCGGCGATATGGGAACCGGAGGTCCCCGAGTCCCGAGGCCAGGACAACACAGTGCCACATGGCGCCCTCCCTCGGGGACCATCTCCCCGAGGGCTCGAGAAGAGCCAGGTCCGGGTGGAGGTGCTCGGGGCCAAGAACAGTTGGCCCCCAAGTATCCAGAGTTCCCCGAGGACCCGAGAAGAGTCAGGTCCGGGAGGGGGTGCTCGGGGCCAAGAATAGTTGGTCCCCGAGTACCTAGAGTTCTCCGAGGACCCGAGAAGAGCTAGGTCCGGGAGGGGGTACTCGGGGTCAAGAATAGTTGGTCCCTGAGTACCCAGAGTTCCCCGAGGACCCGAGAAGCCCTTTGCCGGTGGACCCCACCAGGACTCCACGATGAGGTGCCAATCGGTGGGAGGCCCGATGCTGCATTTAAGGGGGAGCGTGACCGGTCACATCCAACCACTCCGCCCCACGCCTGTCGTACTGAGTACGTCAGTCCCTGCCATCGTCTAGCAGGAAGGCGTGGGAACAATTAATGCGACGGGTTCCATCGCATGTCCCCTCGCGGGGCCCATACAGGAAGACGGCTTGATGATATCTTTGATGGACTCGAGGCTTATCGCCTATCGCCCCATTGCATCAGACCGTGTCAGACCTACTCTGACCAGACAGGCATGAGGGCACGCTCAGAGGCTGGCCGGTGGGCCCCCCTGTACCTGCTAAAGTTGGGGCGTAAAGACCGATGGGACCATCCGAGAGGCGCATTTTCAACCCCCTGTAACATCGAACTGTAGACCCATGATGGTTATTTTCCATTTATTGTTTACGGAAACTTGTGCCCCCGTTCTGGGCACTCCCTGGAGGGCCTCCCCCCGGTAGATAAAAGGGGGGGAGCACTTCGTAGAAAGAAAAGGGGAAGCCAAGAGACCGAAGCTCACAAGACCGGAGTTAGGCACTTGAAACCGAAGCTCACCTGACCTTGATGACAAGCCAACAAGAGAAAGATTGGGCCCGAAACCTTGTAACACAGAGATCCAGAGAAAGGTATTCCAAGAGTATTAATAGCACATCAGACACACATGAGTAGGGTATTACGCCTTCGTGCGGCCCGAACCTGTTTAAATCCCTTGAGCATTTACTTCTACTAGCCGACGATCATCCTTTCCGCCTAGATCCCATACATTCACATTAACCCCACGTACGAAGCGGATCTAGAATCAGCCCCCGGCCGAATCTCAAAGGGGGTCCCTCAGGATCCCCACTTGCGGTGTTCATCTACCGACAGCTAGCGCGCCAGGTAGTGGGGTTGCATCCCTAGATCTGTCTCGTTTTTTGCAGGAAAAATGGCGGGCGGACATTGTCTTCAGCGCGCTAACTCAAACTCAAGCGAGGAAGTGGAAAACATGGCCCACAAGGCCCCAGCTCCTGCTGATCCTCAGTAGCGTCAGCAGCCGGCCCATACGGTGCCTCCCTACATCGGGGACAATGGCGCTGGGCCCAGTAGGGCTGTGGCCGCTGTAGGCGGGCCGCCAAACCCACAGCAAGAGGCAATCGTCCCTACCGCAAGGTCGGCATCCGGACAACGCCGGGCGCCGTTACGACGTAAACTCAACTTCGGTGACGCTAGCCCTGGGAGTGTTTTGCTTGCGGCACAAGCACTCCTTAGGCACCCGCCTATCCAGGCAGCGGGAAGAACGCCAGAGGGTCGTTGGTTGACACCAACCCTGTAAGTTATCACTTTCTATTTATTTTTGTCACTTCTGTATAAATCATTACTATACGCCCATATTGCTCTTGTTCCGAGTTTTTCCTCTGGAATCCATATGTTTAATCTACTTGGTGAGATGCTCGATTTGTGCGAGGAAAACGCGCTCTCTCTCATTTTCCCGCTGATAAAAACGGATGCCGGTCGGTATGCGGCGCAGGCAGTGATTGCTGACCTAAGTCTGTTGTGGTAGGCTGTGGTACTCGGCTGCATGGTAGTATCCTGAGCACTACCGAGCCTCTGGGGTTCTCAGGTAATCCTACCGCTCGAACATGAGTGGTCGGGACCGCCTAGACTCCAGGGGCGGGCTGTCGGTGCTCGGCCTGGTCAGTCCTACCCTGGGCACCACCGAACCATGGGACCTCTTGGTCATGTCTCTGTCTGTACACTTCGCCGGCCTGGGCATTCGAGAGGTCTCGGGTCAAAAACGAGAGCGAGCTATAATGAGTACCGCACTGACAGAGCGCACCAAGCAAAGTATCTTTGCCTATTTTAAGCTTGCAAAGAAATGCTCGCACCTCTGGGGTCCTCGAGTAATCCTACCGCTTGGACATGAGCGGTCAGGACCGCCTAGCCCCTGGTTCCATTGCCGGGTTTGCAGTGCTCGGGTGCTAAAAGGATGATCTGGGGGCTAAAGTGCTCTGCACAGGGGAATCCATGTTCCCGGGCACCCCAAGCATCGGGGCATCTACCCTTTCTTGACCTGGTCGGCCGGAAGGCTGACACCGACCCGGTGAGTCACTAAAGTCATGTGAATTTCCGTTCATACATACGCAATAAACTATCGGTCCCGAGTTATCCTCGGGACCCTCGTATGCTAATCTGTTCGGCGAGGCGATCTCCTCACGCACAAAACCCCGCCCTCGTGTTGGCTTTTCCGGAACGACAAAGACAAACAGTAGTCGGTGTACCGCACAGGCGGCAATGGCTAACCTAGGTCCTTTATGGTGGGCTGTGATGCCCGGCATTAGAATATCATAGTAGCTCTAATAACATCTTATCATGGCCTTTCGTCTCTGAAAGCGTCCTTCCTTCTCAAATGTGGCAGATCCAATTCTCTATCTGCATGGCCAAATCAATAATTCAATGGAGAGGATCGACTAACCAGAGATTTTCAAGAAGTGATGAGTACTTGGGCATGAATTTGGAAACCCGGCATGGTAGTACCCCGAGCACTACTGAGCCTCTGGGTTCTCGGGTGGTTCTACTGCTCGAACATGAGTGGTCGGGACCGCCTAGACCCCGGGGGCGGGCTGTCGGTGGTCGGCCTGGTCAGTCCTACCCCGGACACCACCGAACCGTGGGGACTCTTGGTTGCATTTCCACCTACACGTGTCTCCGGTCTATTTGTTTGAGAGGTCGCGGGGCGAAAAGCGTTCACTGGTCATGGCGTGTACCGTGCCAGGTGGACTCGTTTCCCGAGAAAAGAAATTTGTGTCTGTCTGTGTTTATTTGACTCAGCAGCCGTGTACTCGCAAGCGCCCAGGGGTTGTGAGCCCCGAGCACGGGATCCTACGCGCGGGCTCGGAGGCTAGATGCTCGGGTGGTCCTGCTGCTCGACCGCAAGTGGCCAGGGTAACCTAGTTCTGGGGAGTAGACTGTCGGTGCTCGGCCTGGTCAGTAACTCCTAGGATGTCAGTACAAACAAAATCGAGGAAGGAGAAGTGCAAAGCAGAGTATGATTCAGCACCGGGCGACATAAAGCCACATGGCACCAATGCTGTGATCGGCCTCGAAGAAATAGGGCCCCATCCGTAGTCTTTGGGCCATTGCCTGCTGATGGGCCCGGGTGCTGCTGTTGGCGATATGGGAACCGGGGGTCCCCGAGTCCCGAGGCCAGGACAGCGTAGTGCCACATGGTGCCCTCCCTCGGGGACCATCTCCCCGAGGGCCCGAGAAGATCCAGGTCTGGGAGGGGGTGCTCGGGGCCAAGAAAAGTTGGCCCCCGAGTACCCAGAGTTCCCCGAGGACCCGAGAAGAGCCAGGTCCAGGAGGGGGTGCTCGGGGCCAAGAACAGTTGGTCCCTGAGTACCCAGAGTTCCCTGAGGACCCGAGAAGCCCCTTGCTGGTGGACCCCGCTAGGACTCCACGATGAGGTGCTGATTGGTGGGAGGCCCGATGCTGCATTTAAGGGGGAGCGTGGCCGGTCACATCCAACCACTCCCCCCCCATGCCTATCGTATTGAGTACGTCAGCCCCTGCCACCCTCTGGCAGGAAGGCGTGGGAACAATTAATGCGATAGGTCCCATCGCATGTCCCCTCGCGGGGCCCATACAGGAAGACGGCTTGAAGATATCTTCGATGGGCTCAAGGCTTATCGCATATCGCCCCGTTGCATCAGACCGTATCAGACCTACTCTGACCAGACGGGCATGAGGGTGCGCTCAGAGGCTGGCCGGTGGGTCCCCCTGCACCTGCTAAAGTTGGGGCGTAAAGACCGACGAGACCGTCCGAGGGACGCATTTTCAACCCCCTGTAACATCAAACTGTAGACCCATGATGGTTATTTTTCATTTATTGTTTACGGGAACTTGTGCCCTCGTTCTGGGCACTCCCTGGAGGGCCTCCCCTAGTAGATAAAAGGGGGGGGGGGAGCACTTCGTAGAAAGAAAAGGGGAAGCCAATAGACCGAAGCTCACAAGACCGGAGTTAGGCACTTGAAACTGAAGCTCACCTAACCTTGAAGACAAGCCAACAAGAGAAAGATAGGGCCCAAAACCTTGTAACACAGAGATCCAGAGAAAGGAATTCCAAGAGCATTAATAGCACATCAGACATAAAGGAGTAGGGTATTACGCCTCCGTGCGGCCCGAACCTGTCTAAATCCCTTGAGCATTTACTCCTACTAGCCGACGATCATCCGTTGCACCTAGATCCGATACATTCGCATTAACCCCACATACGAGGCAGATCCGGAATCAGCCACCCGACCAAATCTCAAAGGGGGTCCCTCAGGATCCCCGCTTGCGGTGTTCATCCACCGACAAACACCATTTAATAGTTCCATAAATGGTTATTTCTCACTAACTTTTCCCTAGGTTTAGTGTTCCATTGGCTTGTGTGCATGGCTGTAAGGATTGATTGAATTATGATCACATAAAACTATGGCTTAAATTCAACAAGATAAACAAAATCAATTTATATTTAAATATGCTATATGCTTTTCTAGTGTTTTTACTCTATCGCAATAAAATCTTGCACCCTAGGAACCAATCCTACAAATTACACATGACAATTCTAGGAAAGATAATATGGAATAGTAAATGCAAAAGGTAAATATGAAGGGTAGAGAGAATACAAACTTGGCTCGATGATTTTTTCATGTGTTATCGATGAGTTGTCACTCACCCCTAGTTTACGTTGGAGCCATTGCAATGGCCAAGCTCCCTGGTTGGCTAAATCCGTGGATAGTCATTATAGCTCCCCACACGTTGGTGGGTCTCCTACTAAGCCTCTCTCGGATGCTCACCGTCGTCTACACTATGGTAGTGCTTTGCCACTTCGGCACAATGCACTCCAAGTGCTCACAAAGCTTGCGGTCGATCCACAACCTCCTCAAAAGTCTCGTAAGACAAACACCGTAAAGCCATCTAGGATTCGGTAAACACCAAGAGTAACAAGTGTGGATCACTCACTTAATCCAACTCTAGGCTAATCCCCTAGCTAGATGCACACTGGACCTACACTAGCACTAATCAAGCCTTTAATCTTATACGAATTGCCTTGGTCTTCAATATCTTCAACTTATTGGCAAAAGCTCTCAAATATTTGTGGCAACACTCCCTCTGGCTCCTACAATTTCAAATGGTTGGGTGGTGGAATACTTATAGAGCCAACCTCTAAAACTAGCCGTTAGAGAAAACTGCCCAAAAAATGTGAACATTAGATGTTTTGATGAATAAAGTCCCTCTATGCATCACATCATCTAGTGAGTGCAATCCAACGGTCTCCAGAACTAGTCGTTGGTGTACCTTTTGTTCATCGGATGTTCCATTGATGGTTTCAACAAGAACACTGGAACATCTGATGAGTGTAAGCTCTTCTAACATGGTATGACGTAGCTTTTGTCCAAATACTCTGGTGCAACCATTCGGTGACGTCATTGGGTCATCCAATGAGTACTCATACCCATCTTGAAGCCAAACAATCTTCTCTGCACAATTGATCCAGTGTGATCCTCCGGTGATCACCGGAACATTAAGGGTGCACGGCGCCTAAACTTCTTCACAGCATCCCTTTCTGTAAACTTGCTTTGGTCTAGTCATCGAATGGTCATAGGATCATGTGGTGAATACTTTGGGGTTCACATCAGATTATCCGATGAGTACATTTCTACATGGACTTATTTAATTTGGCCCAAGGCATAAGGGGCATGATGACTTGGCCTCATCCTCTCCTTCCTCCAGCTTAACACATCTACTATTGATCAATAATCATAGTGGAATCAAGGGTACAGAGTCAAAAGGTTTGTCGGTTTTAATGGTTTATCTTCCTTGTTGACTTTGGGTATTCCTTTCAACTATTAGGATTTGCTAAGCTGTTGAGCCTAGTCCAAGAAATTGACCAATCTAATCTAGATGCTAAGCCTAAAAATAAATTCTAACACATAGTGACTTCATTAATGATAATCATTACAATATCCAAATTAATTGTACTTAAATTTTCTTACAAAAAGTGACCTTCAAGGGTTGAAGAAATGAATAAAATTGCAGCAGAACTACATAGACTTTATCCTTCATGATGACTCTACAAGGAAATTGATGGATAAAACACCTTACAACGCTCCATCTTCCATAAACTCTTCAATATCTTCTCTAACTGAGTTTATTTAGTTATAGCAAGTGTGAGCACATATCGTACTTAGCAAGTTGTGAGGAAAAATATGTATATGAAGGTTTGAAATATAATATGGCAATATGACTCTTTTGCATAAAATAATATTTACTTTAAAACAGTTAAAGTCAAGTAAATAGTTAAGTGAATAATAGTAAATAAATAACCACCTCAAGATTATGACCAGATTAACTTAAACAACCTTTCAACACTTCAACCAAGGTTATCACCATAAAAAAAAACCAACACCTAAATGATAGTTCCCACCATCATGATTGACCAAACTAACCAACCAAAGCATCAGTTCTGAGGTATGTGCTAGATATCCATACCAAAGCCTTTACAAAGCTCATCTAAACATGTGCATACATGCTAAGGTTTCACCACCACATGAATACACCTCAACAACAAAAATCCCCACTTGCGCCATATAGATCCTAGGAAGTACACCCTTTCATTCCTTACAACCAAACAGTCTACACCATGTTGAGAGTCAAGTAATTTAATCAGCTTGGCCTATCCCATACCAGGCTTGTGATTGTATTGTTAACTCAGAATGATCAATCTATGAACCGGTCCTTAGATTTGAGCTTGACTACCACACATCCAACCATACAATCTGTATCAATTCATCCAAACCACTCGCTCAAATCCTAGTTCCACGTTGCTAAAAAAAATTATACCATCATCTTTTATCATAGTTGCATAAGAGCATTATCATTGTCACCATCCCAAAGCAAGGCTAAGCATCATCTATCCTTTCATAACCAAATCATACCTATGGTGACAAGGATGATATAGAAAAACTAGGGTAAAGCCTAACTTGGCATTCTGGAAAATATTATTAGCATGCATGTTTGTGAAACAAAACATTTAAAAACTGAGATCAATATGGTCAGGGACACAACTTGCCTTCACAATACTCAGTTGGATCTTCAAAGTCTTGGTCCTGCAGTCCTTCTTCCTCCTCCAGAACATTGGAGTCTTCTCGCGAACATAAGCGGAAAGGAAACAAATAAACACTAAGATCCGAAAACAACCAAATAACACACAAACAACATCACTCAATATATTAGGTTTTTCTGAAAATTCTGGTGAAGGACAGGATCAAATTAGAGCTACGGAACAAGTTATGGCTTTTAGAAGATTAAAATAGAGCAAGAAGGTTAATTATAGGTGAAACTATGAGGATTAGGAACATTTCTAAATTGTTTTGAAGCAATCTATGATTTTCTAGAATTTATATGAATTAATAAAATAAAGAAAACATTAAATGTAATTATTAACTATTTATTTATTAAAGAAAACATTATTTAAAACTATTAACAAAATATTATTATACGGGAAAATATTTGTACTGCATCATTAGGCCCTAATATGATGTCAGCATGGAAAACAACTAAAAAGAAAACTCATCGCTGATTGTGCTTGATGATGTGGCTTGACACGTAGATGCATCTGGTGAGGTGGCACAAACACATGGGTAGAAACTGCTGTCATGTTGCTACATTCGCTACTGAGGTGGCATTGAGGTGTTCTGGCGACAGTTGCCACGCATGCATCATTGGCTGACATTTTAATGACACATGGTTGACACATAGACAAGGACGCTGATGTAGTAGGGTGGTGTTGCATGCTGACTAAGCCACTCTTCATCAAATCCTATTGGCTAGATCTAGATTGGACGATCATGGTCTTACGAAGCGAAGGAGTACGTGATATATCTAATCTTGACTAATGAGAATAGATTAGATAGCCAGGGTGGTTCGAGTCAGTATTTGGTTGGCTAAAGCGACGATGGCGACGGCGAAGCGGTGGAGTGTGACCAGAGAGCGATCGGAAATGCATTAACACTTTGGCTTTCTCCGACGGGTCGCAAAAAAGGTAGAGAAGACTATGGCAAACTCACCTATGTGGAGAATTATCGACAATGACCTCTTCTTTGGATTGGTGACAAGCAATGGCGGCAAAATCCTTTGGAGCTCTAGGTCAGGGTCTTTTGGCGTCGATCTTGCATCTAGGTGTAACAGGAAAGCTTTGGTGTGCCTTGGGACTAGGGTTTGGGTTTAAATGGCGGTGGCAGTTTTATCCCCACGATAATCATATGTTCGAATGTGATTCCAAAGGAGATTCTTGGGGCTTCGATTGAGGAGGACACACTCTATCTCTAAGCCGGTCTTCTGGAACCGCCCTTTCATAGCCAGCTAGGATTTGGGTGCAAAGATTTTAGTCCTAGATTTTAGGATGGCAGCGAGTTCATTCCGAATCGAATTCGTGATTTGAAGCCAGTATGGTTGGAGATCAAGCATGAGATTGACACTAGGGACATCACGATCCCATTGAAACCTTCTGGAAGGTCCTCGCCCATAGAATTCATTGGATCAATGCGACAGTTGTTGGACTGGGATCGAACAATGCACAGGAATTCAACGCGAGGTTGGCAACAACACTGTGCTAGTGGACGTGGGCTGGTAGTGGTTCTGAACAAGCGAGGCGGCGAAGGCGAGCATGCAAGGGAAAGCTAGGCTGGGCATGTGGTGTGGCCCAAGGGCACGCGAGGAGAGGGAGGGTGGCCTGGTTTGGCTGGGTTGGAGAGGGAGAGGGTGAGGGTGAGATGGGTTGTGCTTTGGCAGCGCAGGCAGGCTGGGCTAATGAATTGGGCTTGGATCGATAGGAGATATAAGGGTTTCTCTTTTTTATCCCTTTTCTTTTCTATTTATTGAATTAATATTTACATATATATTATTTATCAATCTTGTACTTTTTTACATGGAAATTGTGATTTAAGTTGTACATTTGGTGTTGAGCCATAAGAAATTAACTAGCCAGGAAAAGGAAATATAATTTAGCAAAAGATTTAGGAGGCAAAATAACTTGAAACATTATTTGGTCGGACAATTATGGTTCATAAGTATGCTGTATTGGTTTATAATTAAAATAGATAAAAATTGTTTTACTTATCATAAGTCTAATACTTTAGTGGTCCATAGATCATAATTTATCATAAATTACATAATTTACTTTTACAATTTCATCGCAGTAGAAGTGATTATGATAGTGTATGGTGTATATTAGAAAACATTCGGATGTATTAAATTGACAAGAAACGTAAATAGATATTTAAATGCGGAGTTTCTCACATTGCGCAAGGTTCTAGGTAGATTCAATAAAAAAGATTCTTCTAAACATTCAAAATTCAAACAATAGCAGGAGGTAATTATAGGTGGTACAATGCATGCAAAAGTTTAAGTACACATGTCCTCTGTGTTGGTGGTTGTAGTGGCACTAAAGTCAAAATAATGCAATAAGTGCATGTACTTTTATGTGGGTGTGAAAACGGATCGATAGCCCACTTTTCATATTATTACCAATATTTTAATATGAATATAAATCACATTATTCAAATATAAATCTGCATATGAATACGTACTAGATTCAGTAGTATATGAATCTCCGACAACTCTAAGATAAAATGTCAAATAATAAATTTATTTGATATGAGCACAATGACAATTCAATATAAGAAACTTCATTTTTTGATTGATCCTCTACCTTAAGGTAAATAGTCACTTTTAATACAATACTATGATTTTAGAAATTTTGGACTGTTGGATGGGAGATGAAAGGATCTGATTTGTTGCTCAATATACATGGTACAATATCAAATAATAAAATAATAGGTAGGATAAAAAAGATTAAGTAAGAAAACAAGATAAAAGAATAGTTTATGCTACTCATATTTATATTCCATATAAAATATTTATATATATTCGGATACGAATATTATCCATATCCATTCTTGAAAAATGGATTCGGATGTATCCATATCCATATTTTGGAAAAGAAGTCAGGTATATTTATATTTATATCCGTCTATCAATTAAATACAATTTTTTATACTATATTTACATTTAACTGAATACGAATATCGAATAATACAAATATCTACTGCCTATTTTCCATCTCTATCTTTATGGCACATCCCACCCATCTCTCTGGTTTCTCTCTCTCATATCTGCTGTGTACAGTGAAAAATAGTACCATATACACTCTAAATACAAAGGCAGCTGGATGGGTGCACGCATCACGAGGCAAAATGTATGGTCCGGATGCCGGGAACAGGCAGTGCCGGGAATATAACTGCTTTTCCGCTGTAGTCATGGTGTCCTATATAGGGCGCATCACGAGGTGAAAACGGATGGATAATTTTTACCTTTTTTACCTCTTACGAAGTAAATATGGTATGATTAATATTTGTGTTTAATATCATTTAATATTATCTATGTCTAACTTTGGATAAAAAATGTGGGATATGGTACAAGATGACTAATATCCGTCCGAAGTATCTGAACGTTAGATGTTACGAGAAGGTCTATTATGATTTCACTTAAAAACGTGATAATATATATGTAGATGGTTACACATTCATATGAGATAATATTGAATGTTCTAATTTTCATATCTCAGTAATTATTCTCTTTGGGCTTATTTTAATTACACTTCTATACTATTTAATGTGTTATATAAGGATACAAATGATGTGAAAATTTTCTATTTATCTGACTAACCGAAAACTTATGATACTATCCGCTACTTAAAAAAGTATAAGATACTATATATAATAAAAAAATAATTATCTAATACTATTACTAACTTCAACTTAAAAATATAGAATAAAATATAAAATATTATAACTATCCGTATCCGAACGGATTTGACTTTTAGTCGTGAGGAAGTGGTGGTTGGTGGGTTCTAAAATGGGCAATGCTTTGCGTAGATGCAGTTGCGTCTTGGGCTATGCTTTGCGTAGATGCTGTTGTGACGACACCCAAAAAGCTGCCGCGCTGGGACATGGGAAAAGGTGCCTTTTGGTGGACAATGATTTGCGTAGATGCAGTTGCGTCTTGCATGGGTCCAAGCGGCGCGCGGCAAAAGTACATCTGAAACTTCCATACGACCATACCTCCTGTAAATTTCCTGACGACTGCTCCTGGTACAAGAAGTGTAGTACATTGGTGTACTATTTCTACTGCTCTTTAGTAAAGTTCATCCTCTGACAATGTGTTTGTAGTCAGAAGAACTGTTGTTGCATTTGGCTAGCTATTACTACCAGTACCAGGTGTCTGCAAAGATTGCTCGTACCTGTACTACTACTGGCTGATCAACTGAATTACAACGGCAAGTGCAATCGTTGTACTGACTGCACACCAAAGTTCATGGGGCACGCACCATACTCACGCAAAAAAGCAAAGGCAATAGTGGTGATTCCTGCATGTGTACACTGCACAATACATCGGAAAAAGAGTTAGAGAAGACCAATCCAACGTCATGCGCATCAATCTTCTCGATCAGTCCCGCGACCAGCCCCACGACAAGCTCTGCGCAGGTCTATCGCGTCTTCGACCAGCTCAGAGTGGTCGCATCATGCTCCTCAACCAGGCAAGCAGATGTCCTCGACTAGCCAGGCAATAGCGTCGTGACCTTCACGCCAAAGAGATCAGCGCCACAATAGCAGCAGCGCCTCTATGATATCCACACGTACTGGGTAGGATCGTGTACGTCAGTGTGCTAGCACCGTACACGCAGCTAGGGTTTTTGGGAGATCGTGTGGAGGGCTGTGGCTAGAGTTTCAAAGTGGCTCTCACATAGCATGCCCCACCCCCACACATCTTCTTATATAGAGCTCGCAATAGGCTCCCACATTGGAAGCCCTTTAGGACTCTAACTCCTCATGGATCATAATTCAATCAAACTCATATATGAATCCAATCTATATGTTTTGATCCATCCCATTAAGTGTGTAACCCGTCAGATTCATGTACAAACCACTACGACTCAAAAACCCTTTCCGAACCGAAATCAATAGCGGTCCCTAACAGGACATGTCAACTTCAGAGTATACACAAAGATCATATCGGCTGAATCTTGATATACACATTGATTGGTCCCTTTGACCCATAATATCAGTCAAGCTTAAGGCGAGATACGTGCCACCCTTAGGATAGCTCGACCATTTACTCGATTAAATAGTGGATTCACTATGGTCAACTCTTTAATCATATATTGGTATGGCCATGCACTTTCTCAATCCAACTACCTCGAGGAGCCAGACATATCTCTCCCGTTATCAAGGAGGGGCAAATTACATCTTGATCGCTCACACCCTATGACATGTTTCATGAAAAATCCAAAAACTACCTTTATGAATACCCAGTTACAGAGTAGCATTTGGCAGCCCCAAAGTATGTCACTATATATTCTAGAAATCAATGACGATCTCAAGTCTAAGGATCCTACAAATACATCATTTGATATAACAACTAATGGCACATCATTAATAACAATCCCATCAGTATCATTAATATCCATATTATTGATTTAGTATCTCTATACCTATGATCTATAAAACGCGATCATCAATCAATACATGTGCTGGTCTTATAAATGATCACAATGATATGTGACCAAAGATCAATAAGAATAACATCATGATACAAACAAAGACTTCCACGAACAAGTCACATAGTTGCTAATCAATGTAAATGATAGTCATTCTTAGAATAACATATTATTCCGAAGTGGATAAATATAGACTTGATACAATCATCTCTATGATTTCCTTTATTTAGATCACTCGCAATTGCCTCTGCACCGGTAATGCCCTCATCCGCATCATGCCCTGCCTGACCCGCCTCTACCCTGCTAGCACCCGCACCACCATTGTGCCCCGTAGCGCCAAGCCTGCCTCTACCCTGCTAGCGCCCGCGTCGCCACCAAGCCCGCCTCCGCCCGACTTGCGCCGCCGCTAGGGCTGCCAACGAGTCGAGCTTGAGTGAGCTTGCCTTGCTAGGCTCAAGCTCGATAAAAGATCGATCCGATCTTAAACGAGACTACGATGGTGGCCAAGCTAATGGACGGGATCGAGCTCGGCTTGAGTCAAGCTTGAGTAGGCTCAAGTTCGGCTCATCTAAACTCGATAACGGAAGAAACCTTGAGTAGTCTTGTTGTTTTGGTTGGTTGTTGTGATATGATCATCTAGATAGGTTTGAGGATCACTCCTCCCTTCTGGTCTTTGTAATATCTCATTGGGTCTTAGAGATACATAAGAAAAGTGAAGATCGTATAGGCTTGGTAGGATGATAAACTCAAATAAAAATCACAATACTTGTCCAGCGTCAAAGACGCAGAGTTATAGAAATGTACCGTCAAAAGATCCCGATTCAGAATAATGCCACCGATAGATCCCCATCTTTAATTCGATGACTTGTTTAAACATACTGCTCTTTGAAGACTTGTCCGAGTGACTATACTTGCTCGAAGTGGTAATATCTTGCACTATTAATTGCTCCTTCCACTATCAAATGGACGTTATTTTGGAATAATACATGTAGTCAACCTTTTAAGTAATTTGAGAGACTATATAATTAGAAGTATTGAGATTTTTGTCGCATAAAAGTGATATACTGCTGGACCCAGAATATATGCACAAGTAGATTTTCCATGAAAGGTTCTTTTTTTATAATTTTATTACTTTATATTTAGACAAAATAATGATATAAAATGTGTATCGGAGGCAATATATACAGAAGGACAAGCACCTACTGTAGTCTGTAGGTACCCCGAATCGTAGATAGTGTTGCACTGCGCTTCAGCCAAGATTAAATAGCTCGACTGTATAGCTATTAATTTTTCATACAAAATATGGTCCCCTTGAATTGATGTATATATATATATAATAATAACCCTTATTATGAACACAGTATACAACGTGTTAATTGAACAAGTTGGTCCAAATAAGTTGGACCGAAGATGAAAGAAAGAAAAAGGTAACGAACTTGTGCCAGAGGGGATGCTTCAGGAGTGTCTTCTGTTGGGTGATGTTCTGAGGTAGTAGTGAAGTGTGTGTATCTGTGTGTGTTGAGTGACTGATGGACATCAACCTCTCGGCGTCGGAGTCAGAGGAAGTCGACGCTGAACTCGTCCTCCAGCGCGCCGCGGGCGAGGTCGAAGCAGGAATCCGGCAGGTCCCGTGACATTGACCGGATTGGGAAGCTCGCCGCTCCGCCCACGTCGTCTTTGATCCTCACCGCTGCGTGCTGCTGCTGCGGATCGTGGTGCCAGGGGTACTTGGTCGGGTCGAACGAGTAGGGCTCGGTGTCGCGGCCGAACATGTCCATGTGCGGCATCGGCTCGCCGCTGACCACATTGCCGCAGGTCCAGGTACTGCTGCTGTTGCTGGAGCTGTCGCCGCCGCCGGTGTAGGCGCTGTACGTGGCCGCGTCGGAGACAACATCGACGACGCTGCTGCTGTAGTCGCAGAGGTTGTACATGCCCGACCGGAAGGAGTGCGCGGCGCCGTAGGATCCTTCCATTGCCGGGACGTTGGTCAAGGACAACGGATCGAAACTGACTGCCGGGGAGTGCGGCGCGAGAGGGTCGCTGCCGATGGGGAAGCTGTGGTCGTCGGTGTCGGGGAGCTGCTTGCAGTCGTCGTGCGGCGCCTCGGCATCGTCGTTGAGCGGCTTGTGTGTGCTGGGGTCGATGCCCCGCTGCCGGAGCTTCTTCTTGAGGCACGAGTTCCAGAAGTTCTTGATCTCGTTGTCCGTCCGCCCCGGCAGCTGCAATGCTATCTGGGACCACCTGATCACATGTGCAAGAAAATGGGACCGTGACAAACTTCTGTGAGAGCTTTTCCAACGTCGCAAAGATTAATTCAGTATGGTGCAGTGTCAGAGCAAGATTCCTATTTGAGTGCAAAACTAAAATCTGCAAGTGTCACTGTTACAAAATCTATTTTTCGAGACATATAGATTTCATTTCTACAGACGGTTCATAGGATCAACCGTCCGAGAAAGTGGCTACGTCCCCGTGCGGTTGAGGAACGCATGTGAAAACTAATTTTCACAGGCGTTTCTTTATGTAAATCGCCTGTGAAAATAGCTCTATTTTACCCACCAATTCACGTAAAGAACCGCCTGCGGAAATGCTCCATTTCCACAGGCGGTTACTTATGTGAACCGCCTGTGAAAATAGCTCTATTTTCCCAGACGGTTCACATAAAGAACCGTATGCGAAAATGCTCCATTTCCACAGGCAGTTCCTTATGTGAACCGTCTGTGAAAATGGAGCTATTTTAAAAATATAGCTAGAATTTGATGTTTTTTTTAGCCTTAGAAGGTTTCATCATGAATGGGGATTTTTTCTCTAGATCTAGATCTAGATCTAGATCTCTAGGGAGAGGGAGAGGGAGAGGGAGAGGGGAGAGGGGAGAGGGGAGAGAGTAATGAATTCACATTATTTTGAGCCATAAATTTACGTCAACGTAGATTCAATTGCGTAGACATATTATAATCATAACAAGCCGATTTATTTTTTCCTGTTTTAAAAAAAATCTTTTTAATTTTGATTTTCAAATTAATTAATTGATGTATCTAATTTTGTGGTTGCAGTTAAAGATGGACAGAGCATGGATGTACGATGCGCCAAGACATGAAGAAATATACATCAAAGGACTCTCTGTTTTTATTGAAGCCGCCGAGAAGGACGCTTTAACTAAGAAGACAAAGGAAATATACTGTCCATGTTCTGACTGCAAGAACCAGAAATTATAGGACAAATCAAGCATAATCAAATCACACTTGATCTTGAGAGGTTTTGTTGAGGATTACAAATGTTGGTCCAATCACGGCGAACAACGTACAAGCGAACCAAACGAGGACATAACTGCTGATCAAGTGGATGGTGATGATGAGGGAGTAGTCGAAGGCGACACTGATGTTATGATAGATGATGATGCTGATTTTAATCTGGATGATGATGCTGATTTTGATCTTGAGGAAATGCTGCGTCACGTAGAACCGCATGTTTTAAGGGACATGAGAGGTTTAGATAATTTCGAGGCGTTACAGAAGGCATTGAAGGAACTTTTGTATGAGGAATCGAAGGGCTGTGGTAAAGAGTTTACGGTGTTGCATTCGGTGCTTGAACTTCTAAGGTTGAAGGCCAGCAATGGATGGTCCGACAAGAGTTTCTCGAATCTGTTGAGTCTCTTAGCAAACATGCTTTCGAAGCCTAACTCCTTACCCATGACCACTTATCAGGCGAAGAAGCTTATCTAGTGTATGATTGCTATTTCTTACGTAGAAGGAAGTTCAGGTTGTTATAGTTTAGTTTGTTAATTACCTGTTGCCTAGGATTTTGTGGAGGTCGATGATGAGATCCTCCTCCTGCTGGGAGAAGCTGCCCCTCTTGAGGTCAGGCCTCAGGTAGTTGATCCATCTCAGCCTACAGCTCTTGCCGCATCGCTCCAAGCCTACACCACACCAACACATAATGCAAGGAGAAGCAAATTACTTAGTTGTGAATTTGTGATACATTACAGAAAGGGAGCACTTCGTTAGAAACGATCGCAAAAATCGTAAAAATTGAAACTATCATTGGTTGTGAGGATCAGGGTCAGGTCATATGTCATCCTCATAACCGCATCTAATTTTGCCTTACGGAAAAATAAATGGGCACACCATATATTATTATGCTACAAATTAACTAAGTGACGATCGAACCAGTTGACAGTCAGCTAGTGACCTGCGAGCTTTGGGACTGAGCTCCAGCAGCCGACGCCGTAGCGGATGATGTGGTTGTGGAGCTTCTCGTCCTCCTCCGGCGACCACAGGCCCCTCCGCAGCTTCGACCTCGTCGCCGCCGCCTCGCGTCCCATCGGTCTACTCGGGGACGGCGGCAGCTGGTCGGCCAACGCTAGCTCCCTGTCCCTGTGCCCGACCGTTGTGTGCTTCAGTTTCTTGAGGACTATACAGGTGCGCGCCAGACGCCAGCTTGCGGCAGGTGATGGCAACAATGATGATGAAACGGCCGGGCGGGCGATATAAAAGCGACGGTTGGCTCGCTATCTCGGGAGCTCATACGACAGGCAGTTCGATGCTTGATCCTTAAGCTAGAGATAACAGCAAATTAAAGTGGAGCTGAAGACACTAATTAAAAAGGTAAAAAGGCACTGGTGTGGTCTGCAAGAGAGAGAAAGAAACTAGAGAGTCAGGGTCTGCAAGAGAGAGAAACTAACAAGAGAGAAACTAATAAGAGAGAGGGTGGCAATAATAAAGTGGGGTTGAAGCAAGGTAAGGCAAGGCCCCTGTGGCCTATTGGATTGGGTGTGGTGTGGGGTTGGAGAAGATTTAACGAAAGGTAGCTTGAGGTGCGGGGAAGAGGCGATCAAGTACAATGATCCGACAACAAAATCAGCAATACTAAGATAGCTGTAGCTGCATGTGGAGGCAACCACGAACACCACACCACATGCGTTATCATCTTCGTCGCCGTTACCGTCATCGTCATCGTCATGGAGCAGTACTACTGGTCATCTCTATGGAGCAATACTAATGAATACAGGTGCTTAACCTTTATTATCATTGTTATTAGTCGTTGTTGCCTTGTCCATTCCCTTCTCCCTCCAGAGTTGGTTAGTTGGGATATGACGCTAATTATGGTTCACATACATATACTCACCATGTAGAAACTAGGAAACGAGATATCATATTTGTGATGGCTGTTTAACACGTATTATTAATGTCTTGTCAGTGACGAGTCTAATAAGGACACATCACTAATGTGGCTTCTGATCAGTACCAGACATAGACCTGTCACTAATGATGGATTATCTGATGATAATAGTGACAGGTCAAGTTTTGACTCATCAGTAATAATCAGGTTATCAGTGACAGGTTGTCCTAGATCACTCATTAGTGATAGGTCAAGTTTTGACCCGTCACTAATGATAGACTATGTCATTAGTGAAGAGTCATCCTAAACTAGTCATTAGTCGTCCTAAACCACTCATGATTAACTCATCAGTAAGAGGTCATCATATACCAGTTATTGGTAACGGATCAAGTTGTGACCCGTCACTCATGATTAACTCATCAGTGACGGGTAAAACTAGATCAGTCATTAGTGACAGGTCAAATTGAGATCCGTCACTAATGATGGTATTCATCAGTGCAGAACTTAGGTAAGGGCTCTGTTGTGGTATTTTCCATCGATAAAAAAAAATAGAAATAGAATCATACGACAGTTTTGTAACATGTTAGTCTTCTTCTATTCAACAAGTGTTCCCTGCTAAAATAAAACAGAGCTAATTTAACTCTCTATTTAAATGCTCAACAACGCAAATATAATCTTGAGTTATTCACAAATGTTTTAATTTTTCTCTTATCTTTTCTCACCTCAGCAGTACTAGAATAGAAACTATTGTACATTTATGCTCAATTTTGATATAAGAGGTGGCGGCTATGGACACAAACACGTGTTTCCAAAACAGTGTAGAAACTTCAGGGGGGCGAGAACTCAATCTTTCAAGCTGAATTTAGCCTTGAAAATTTTACCAAACCTGATGAAGTTAGGGAGAAATGGATGTAACTTTTTCTATAGATATCCATAGAGTAAAAAAACGTTAAAATCGAAATCCGTATGCATAAGTTATACCTATTTTACCGAAAGAACTCCAGGTCACCTATGAAATTACGATTGTTTGCATAAGAAATTTAGAAACCAGTTATTAGTGATAGGTCATGATTATGACATGTCACTAATGACTTTCAACAAAGAAAGTTAAAAGGATAAAATATCCAGTTTATCACAACTACGGGATAGTAGAGGTGGTAAGGTGGCCATGCGTGCAAGGGGCAGGTCGCGGGTTTGATTATCACGGAATGCAAACTTAAAAAGAGCGTTGAAAAAAGTGTGGCTTGTGAAGCATATGCGATGGGCCTGCGTTGAGATGGCTCGGGGTGAAAATATATGTTCTTTTTTGATTTTTTTCGCATAAAAAACATGAAAAACGTTCATCAACTATTAGTAATGGATCAAAATTATGACATGTCACTAATGTTCAGTCAATTGTGATGGGTCACGGTTTCTTTATTAGGAGGCTTGGGAAAACTAGGCTTTGTGTATTTTTACTTTTCTTTTATTTTTCTCATTATAATAGGAACTATTATACATTTCTGCTCAAGTTTGAAGTAAGGGATGGCGGCTATAAACACAAACATACGTTCTCAAAACGGCGCAGAAACTTCAGGGAGCAAGAACTCAATCTTTTAAGCTGAATTTGACCATGAAATTTACTGAAACCAATGAAGTGGGGGAGAAACAGATGTAACCATTTATGTAGATGTCCATAGAGTAAAAAAATGTTAAAATCGGAGTCCGTATGCAAAAATTATGCCTGTTTTACTGAGGGCACTCCGGATAACCTATGAAATTGCAATCGTTTGCATGAGAAATTCAGAAATCAGTCCTTAGTGACGGATCATAGTTATAACGCGTCACTAATGACTATTGGCAATGAAGGTTAAAAGGATAAATATCTAATTTCTATCACAACTATGTGATAGCAGAGGTGGTAAGGTGGTTGCGTGCGTGATGGGGAGGTCGCGGGTTTGATTCCCACGGAATAAAAACTTGAAAATAGTGTGAAAAATAGTATGGCTTGTGAGGCATATACGATGGGCCTGCGTTGGGAGGCTTGGTTGATTTTTTTTTGACTTTATTGTGTCCAAAAATGTGAAAAACATTCATCAGTTATTAATGACGTGTCAAAATTACGACCGTCACTAATGTTCACTTAATAGTGACGGGTCATGGTTATGATCCATCACTAATGAGCTATCATTAGTGACACGATATGAGTGATGGCTATGGAACCTATCACTAATGACTTTTTCACGTAGTGACGCATCCTAATATCCTTTATCATGACTCTAATGATTCTCTGGTTGCAACACTATTGCCCTAGAAAAATGTGCGTAATAATTTTTGAGCTACCTTTGGCATTGCAGTGTGGCTTTTTAAAAGCGTTTATTCGACTTTGTGAAAAACAGATAAATACGACACTACATACGTGACGGGTCGCAACGACCCATCACTTAAGAGTCATAAGTGACAAGTCCTGTTACAACAGTCACTTATGTAGCTTCGATTTGGGACCAAACCATGACCCATCAATTATGACAGGGCATCAGTGACTGGTCATAAAGTTACTCGTCACTTATTATATTACTGACGGGTAAAGTTGTGAACCATCTCTAATGACCAACTCATCAGTGACGGATCATTTTAGGCTAGTCATCAGTGATAGATCTCCCTAGGCCAGTCAAGTGATGGGTGACATTACAACCCATCACTCATGATAAGTCATAAGTGACAGGTCATGTTATGACCCATCACTGATGACTCTACTATGTTATTAGAGCTGGTCAGGTATTGTCTTTTCTTACTTAATTTTTCTAACTAAAAACTAAACATATTGTATAGATTTGAAAAGATATTATGCAGAAAGGTTACAACCATGCTATAGCTGAACATTTACGTATAAAAGCACAAATGTAAACACTAAACTTATAATTGATGTAGGGTACGACGGCATAGTAGGCACAAATATTAGTTATTTTTCTCTTATTTTTTCCAACTCAATAGCACAAGAATAGGAACCATTGTACATTTCTACTTAAGTTTGATGTAAGGGATGTCAGCTATGGACATAAACGCGCATTCCGAATATGGTGCAGAAACTTCAGGCAGCGAGAACTCAATTTTTCAAGCCGGATTTGGCCATGAAATATTTACCGAACTTGCTGAAGTTGGAGAGAAACAGATGTAACTTTTTCTCTAGATGTCCACAGAGTAAAAAAAAACATAAAAATTGGAGTGTTGCAAAAGTTTTGTCCGTTTTACCAAAGGCACTTCGGTTCACCTCTGAAATTGCGATCATTTGCATGAAAAATTCAGAAACCAGTCGTTAATGACGGGCCACGGTTATGACGTGGCACTAATGACCTTCAGCAAAGAAGTTTAAATGGAAAAATATCCAGTTTCTATTATAACTACGTGATAGCAGAAGTGGTATAGTAGCTACACGAGCGAAGGGGACATTACAACAGAAATGGTCATCCGTGCCGCCCCATCAGTACCGGTTAGGCACAAACCGGCACTGATAAAGCATCAGTGCCGGCTCATAGCTTCCTACGCTCGATCGATGGTCGAGCCCGGTTGAACCGGCACTGATACTCAGTATCAGTACCGGTTATTAGAACGAACCGGCATTGATACTCCAGTGCCGGCTTGTAACTATGAGGTGCAGTTCATTTTACGGGCTGGCATTAATAATTATATGTCTATTAAAGGCTCGCGCCTTCTTCTCCCACCAGCAGAAAGCTCTCTCGCCATTTGTTGGAGCTCTACCTTGTGCTTGGGGTCAGCCGGACGAGGAGCTGCGGCTGGACGTTGCCCTGGACCCCTCCCTTAGGCGAAAGGCTGACAAGGAGCTCGGCCGTGCCCTCTCCATCCTTCTTTTCCGGCCGACCGGGCACCTCGCGAGCTCTCCTCTGCCTCCACGCCCTCCTTTGCCTACACGCCAACTGCAGCGTACAGAAAGCCAAAAAAGAAGAGTGATGATCACTATATGTGCTGTCCCTGCGTTGATTGCAAGAATGAGAAGCAGTTCTCAGGCATAGAGCAGATCCATGCACACTTGCTTCGCGGGGATTTCAAGCCTGGCTATATCTGCTAGACCGTGCACGGTGAACATGAGGAGGTTGTGCATGAAGAGCAGCCCACAGTCGAGGAAGACAGAGGCAACGATATGACGACTGATGAAGACATCGATATGTCGGCGTTCGAAGATACTTTTATCGGCAACGACTACATGTTGTTTCACAATGGGGATGAAGACTTGGAAGCGTGTCGCGTTTGCGGTGTATGTATCACGGTACAAGCGTAACGTTGACGATATCGATAGCGATGACGTAGGGGAGAAGATGAAGGATAAAAGACCCCCCGCTAAGATGGTTTGGTATTTCCCTATAATCTCCCGTCTGAAGCGATTGTTTGCCAACAAAGCGAATGCCGAGTTGATGCGATGGCATGCCGAAGGGTGCAAGAAAGACAGAATGCTTAGACACCCTGTTGATGGAATGCAAAAAGAAAGATTGTCGGTGTTGAGGATGTCGTCGACGAGGAAGACTACAATCAATTTGACGACCTGCCTCCTTTCAAAGAGAATGTTGGCCTACCTCTCATTGATGACACTGAGGAACCTACATACATACATCGTGATCATAACAAAGCTATAATCGTTAAATGAAAACAGCTTTGATGTAATAATTAATTTAGGATTCACTGTAATTTGTATCAGGGGATGTAAAAAAGTGAGGCCGATATTTTGTAACAAGTTGATGTTTTGTGTTATTTCACTCAAAATCGATCTACAGTCAATGACCACCTCAAACATCGTTAGACAGCTAATTAAATATCAGAAAGTGTATGCTTTGACTGTTAAAACAATTATCAGAAAAATTTTAGAAAGCAGATTTTTTAACATAAAACAAGTTAAAACGGTTTTATAAAATTTATTTGTATTTTCTAGAATTAAAATAATTTTCAAAATTAATTTGCATTTTCTAAAACTATTTTCCAGATTACAACATTTATTTTATAACATTAAAACTATTTATTGGACTGCAAGGGGAAAACTAAGTATTAGTGCCGGTTGTATGAAGGAACCGGCACTGATACTCCTCCACCATATATACACCGAACACTTAGCCGTGCGCTATCCTCATTCGTACTATTCACCAGTTCAGCCCGCCGCCGCTCCTCTGCGCTATGCCGACGCGCCGCCCCACCGAGCTCCGACGCGTCGCCCATCGTCCCGACGCGCCGCCCCGCCGCTTCATCCCCGACGCGCCGCCTCCTCCTGTCGCCACCCCGACACCGGCCTCCTCCAAACGCGCCACCGTCCTCCCGACGCGCCTCGCCACAGCCGGCCGCTACCTCCTCCCAACGTCACCCCGTAGGTGAGCCTCCGACAGTAGTGGGAATTTAAGGTTAGGGTTGCAGTGACTTTTGACTATGAGAGCGTTGCTTTGTGTGACTCTCTGAGTTAGAATTTAGAAGTATCTGAGAAGTCCAGGTGTTCCTTATGGCTATAGACAAGAACCGATAGCTGATATGAGTTGATCTTTATAGGATTTTGATGAAGTTGTAGGCATGATTTGAAGGATACGGGTCCCCTCACTTGTTATTGTTTAAGCATGCCGAATGTTTCTTATGATAATAGTAGTTAACCTTTGCATAATTGCATCAACAAATGGCTTCACTGTATTTAAACTAATAGTTTTGCCATTTTCAGGACACTAAAAATTTGATTTCTTAATAGTGGGTTTTAACTAAACACAACATGTATTTTGGTTGGTGTGTCTCTTATGGTGGGAAGCATTTTTCAGTGTCTGTCTTTGACAGAACAATTGTGAATGAATAATGATCAATTTGGTCTACAGTTGATCCAAAAATGCGTCATTGTAGTTTGATTTCTATGATCCAGTGAATGAGACAGTACTTGAGATCAATAGTATTGCCTTGTATTTGTATGTTTCAAAATAAATAAGCCCACTTGTGAATGAGACAGTACTTGGACAAGAATGTCTAGAACCAAATCATATGATTGTATATAGCATCAAGTACATATGTTGTGATAGTGTGATTCTGTTAAGGTTTGCTTGTAGATAGTGCTACTGATTTTCTTTACAGACTAATCATATGATTGTATATAGCATCAAGTACACAAGTGAATGAGTAAGCTATACTTGTGGATTCAGACATACATTTCACTAATCATCGTACCTATTTCTTTTTCGCAGGTTCTGTATAACAAGAACAATTGAATGATATCGTTTCTTACCCTTTTCTTGTATACTTCTGTTAATTATGAACTATTGTTGCAAACTATTATTAGTTATGATCTGTAGTCCATGACATGTGAAATAACATGGTTACATATGTATGAATGAGGTGAGAATGAATTATGTATGTGTGTGATACATTATGTGTTGAGATTATTTTATGTGCATGTGCTTTATGTGACATTTGTAATGGCTACATTTTTTTGGGGGGGGGGGGGGATGTTGGCTCAACATAAAAAACCGGCACTGATATGTATAATATCAGTGCCGGCTTTTACTAAGAACCGGCACTGATATTCTATGTATCAGTGCTGGTTTTTATTCTTCAGCCGGCACTGATAATGATTATCAGTGCCGGCTAAAAAACTGGCACTAATAGTCCATGACTATCGGTGCCGAGTAATCAGTGTCGGTTCAAAAACCGCCACTGATGGCGCTTTTAAGCCAGCACTGATGACCATTTCTGTTGTAGTGGGAGGTCTCAGGTTCGATTCCCACGGAACATAAACTTGAAAATAGTGTGAAAAATAACATGGATTTTGAGGCATATGCAACGGGCCTGCGTTGGGATGGCTCTGGTGAATTTTTTTTGACCTTTTCATTTCCAAAAATGTGAAAAATGTTCACGAGTCATTAGTGACGGGTCAAGATTGTGACCTGTCACTATTGTTAAGTCAATAGTGAGGGGTCATGACTACTACCTGTTACTAATAACCTCATTAGTGATGTACCATATCTCATCACTAATGATCTATTATTAGTGACACGATAAGAGTGATGGGTACGAGACCCGTCACTAATGGTAGTTATCACTTGTCACTAATGACCTTTTTTGACGTAGTGACTCTCCTAATATCCTTTATCATGCCTCTAATGATTCTCTAGTTGCAACGCTATTGCACCAGAAAAATGTGCATAATAATTTTTGGGCTACCTTTGGCATTGCAGTGTGGCTTTTTAATAGAGTTTATTGCACTACGTGAAAAACAGACAAAGGAGACACTACATAAGTGACGGGTTGCCATGACCCATCAATTAAGAGTCATAAGTGTTGGGTTATGTTACGACATATCACTTATATAGCCTCGGTTCGAGACCGAACCATGACCTGTCACTTATGACAGGTTATCACTGACAGGTCATAAAGCTACTCATCACTTATGACATTAGTGATGGGTGTAGTTTTGATCCATTACTAATGACCAACTCATTACTGACAGGTTATCTTAGGCTAGTTATCAGTGACGGGTCATATTATGACCCATCACTTATGACTTGTCATTAGTGACGGGTCTTTCTGGGCTAATCATAAGTGACGGGTGGTATTACAACCCGTCACTGATGATAAGTCATAAGTGACGGGCTATGTTATGACACATCACTGATGACTTAGCTCTGTTATTAGAGCTGGCTAGGTACTATCTTTTCTTAATTAATTTGCCCAAATAAAAACTAAACATATTGTGCAGATTTGAAAAGATATTGTGTAGAAAAGTTACAACAATACTATAGCTGAACATTT
The DNA here is from genome assembly GCF_958298935.1 of Phragmites australis. Lineage (NCBI taxonomy): Eukaryota > Viridiplantae > Streptophyta > Magnoliopsida > Poales > Poaceae > Phragmites > Phragmites australis. The sequence continues at coordinate 23,636,879 of NC_084922.1, forward strand.
ACACATAAAAGCACCAATGTAAACACTAAACTTATAACTGGTGTAGCGTACAATAGCATAGTAGGCACAAATATTTTTTATTTTTCTCTTCTTTTTCTCACATCAGTAGCACTAGATTAGGAATCATTATATATTTTTGCTCAAGTTTGATGTAAGAGATGTCAGCTATGGACACAAATGCGTGTTCTCAAAATGGTATAGAAACTTGAAAGGGCGAGAACTCAATCTTTCAAGCCGAATTTGGCTAAGAAAAATTTATCAAAACCGACAAAGTGAGAGAGAAATGGATGTAAGTTTTTCTGTAGACATCCGTAGAGTAAAAAAAAAAAAAAATCAAAATCAGAGTCTGTATGCAATCATGACCATTTTACTGAAGGCACTCCAAATCTCCTTTGGCAAAAACAGCCATTGGTGATGGGTTAAGATTTTGACCCCTCATTGTTGTGTTGACATGTTACTAATGACCTTCAGCAAAAAAAGGTTAAAAGGATAGAATATCCGGTTTCATGACAATGCACGCGAGGGTGTGGTGGTAAGGGGTCTACGCGCGCGAGGGGTGGTCACGGGTTTGATATCGACGGAACACAGAGTATACTACAAATAGTGCAAAAAATAGCAAGTGACCCGTATCGATTGGTGATAGCCCTTGCATTGGGATGGCTCAGGTGATTTTTTTTTTTGAATTTTTTTTGTGTTAAAAAAATATGAAAAACGTTCATCAGTTATTTTAGATGGGTTAAAATTATGACCCGTTACTTATGGCAAGTCATAAGTAATGAGACACGGTTATATTTATATAAACCATCACTGATGATCTTTATAAGTGACATGTCACTATTATGACCTGTCACTAATGTGGTCATCAGTGATGAGTCACCGATGACTAGTCGTCAGTGACACATTCAAGATGATGAGTGCAGGATCCGTCACTTATAACAGTTATCACTTGTCACTGAAGACCTTCACCCTTACCTAGGATGGTTATCACCCATCACTGAACACATTTTTTCACATAGTATTCGTTTTGATTTTGCATCTATTCATTAGTTGAAAATATCTTTTATGAACCTGTAATAACAATATCTTACTAGAACTAGCAAAGATTTCCCTAACTAATAACCAGAAACAACAACACATGACCACAGCATAAACAACTACTGTTGGATTAACCAACCGATGGATCATGGATAGTCCACCATCCACTGAGACTTCTATATATATACTATACATAGCACAACCATTATTAGCTTTCGTGCTCACAACCATGCATAGAGTAGACAGCAGTTCTACGTTTTCTATATGCCGCAAGAGACTTAATACGACTACTTTAGCTAGATAGCTAGCCAACTGTTACCATTTTAAAAGAAATACTTCGTATTAGTACTTCCACTTTTAGTACTGGCGTATTGTTGAATTCAAGTACGTGTAGGTCTGATGCGTGATTAAGTGTGCTTTGGGTGAGGTTGACTTGTGACGGACACGCCAACAGACCAAGTGGCATGCAAGTACGTACGTTCTCTACTTGTGTTCCCACTTGCCTGAGTTCTGCGTTTCATGACCAGTAACGGTCGTCCCCTCCGGAGCGAACCATCATCAATCGTGTTGACTTGCCCTGCCGGCTAACCCGTCGCTACAGTCGCTGCCTTTAAATTTAAGCGCTAGGCCCAAGCATGCACAACCATGACTTTAGGGCGATTGGTTGCCTATACAAACAGATCCCGATTCAGCGGCTACATATAATGTAATCACACAGAAAAGTGTGTTTGGTTACTGAATATATTGTTATAGTCTGGGTTGGCTAATGTAAATGTATGTCTGTTGTCTGGTATGGGAGGGAAGTTCATTTGAGTTTTCCTATGTAGTTTGATCCGACGGATACAAGCTACTGTATCTGCTTAAGCAGGCATGCTCAATTGGTAATATCACAAAATTACCTTTACACGAGTAATCAATTAGAATCTTAACTCTTATATCCACTCATGCGATCTCTGATTCAATCAATCAAATAGAAACTTAACTTAACCTGTCCAAACAGATACAACTAACTAAATATTTTTTTAAAATAAATATGACCCCGTATAACCTAAAGTCTATACAGACGATATGATATATAAACAACCAATCACACCTATAGTCTACGAGTAAATCTCAGAGAGGACCTGCCTATGGAGTGACGGACCTAATAAAGTTATGGAGGGGAGACTGTTCTTCTTCCTTTACCGCTCTTCTTCATCTTCTTGTCTTGTAAAAATGGAGTGGAGTGACAGCTGGGCTTGAGCCCCTCCCGCTCTCCGAAGATCCGCCGCTGTGCCTACGGGAACAAAGGTACGTTGTTCTGTTGGGAGTTGGGACCCAGTATACGGTAGGGAAACAACAGCGAGCCGTGCGTAAAGGGAAACGGATAGGTTACACTAGTACAAATTATTAAAATTTAATTTTTTTTTATTACATGGAACTAGTAGAGAACCATTCAATTCCTTGACCGTCTGTTCCATCGCCGGTTGGCCGTGCTCCTATGCATTCGTGGCCGTTCAGTGATACAAGTATGCACATGTGAGTACGTGAAGCACACACACTAGAATCTATGCAAGCATCCGTGCAGAAATATCTTCGCGGCCGGAGTTATTTCCTTGCGATCGAAACCGACGCATGAAGGTCTGATGAATTAATCAGTTGCCATGCATGTGAGGGTTGACTACCGAGATGCGAACGAACCGAGCTTGTATCGTCCTTCAACTCCGCAATCGCTGCATTCGTCGCCGTCCGTCGGTTGCGTGCATTCATGCCTACAACTCTACAAGTATGTTCGAGGGGGCCATGTGAGCTAGCTACGCGCTCACGTCTCCAGATTATTTTGCTGGCTGGAGATGATAGCCAATCCAGATCGTAGCTAGGTGACGACATTTCGCTGTTAAGTTGATTGATCCAGCTCAACCCGGAACGTGACTCTCAAATGGTACTGGTACCTCTTCCGAATTCATTGGTCCGGAAGCTGGGAAAGTGACTAAGGTAAAATATATCTTGATTTATATGTTATGAGTAATTAATAAGGTTATTATTTTGGTTTGATAATCTATAGAATTGCAAAAGTATGTTTATATACTGTAATTATGATCATGACTAATCAAAGTTATAGATAAAATAGAGTTGACGTTTTTATCTCTCAATCTAGAAAAATTGTACATGCCAGATGATCCGGTGTTGAGGATTTTGTATATGCCGGATGATCTGGCGACTAGGAAGACTACACGCTGAAGTATTTCAGCTCAAAAGCAAAAATTAAAGTACACGGCGGATGATCCAGCGATGGTTACAGTGAACGCTAGAGCATTTCTTGTAGAGATGTTGCAAATCAACTCTGGTAGACTTACATGCGTCAGATGGTTCGATGATGTAAGAAGTAAACGCCAGAGAATACGTTGGACTTTTTGTTGTAGAGAGAATGTGAAAGGACAATGATGTCACCTAGAGGGGGGTAAATAGACGTTTTTATAAAAATTCATTCCTTTTTACCGTTGATCTAAACTTGCAGCGGAAAATAAACTAACAGATTTTTCACAAGTGGAAATCCTAAATATGTTAGACACAACTAGTGCACAATCACCTAAATAAATGTAAAAGTTACAATCCTCTAGGGTAACAGATTATTCAAAACTAGCAAAAAAATGCAAGAAAATTCTAATAGAAAATCCTAAAAACACTGTTCACAAGAGGTTCCGAGTTCAATCCGGAACCTCTAGGTTCAGATCTGATTATATAGAATCCGAACCTTTTGGGTTAAATTTGCAACTTCCGGATTCAGCAGAGAATGAACTCGAAACTGAAATTAAAGGACGCCTAACAAGTTTTAGCTCAAACCAAATGAGGTTGTGTGTTCCAAATGATGATTCCAAATAGATTCACGGAGAACCTATAATCAATTTCACACAAGTAAGTAGATCAAGTAATATACATAAATGTTAAGTAAGAACTCAAGAACAAAGATACCAGAAAGGACATAAAAGATTTGTTTCCCGAAGTTCGGATACCTCCTATAGAGGTTCCAACGTCTCCGTTGAGCGGCTCGGTCACACTTGAGCTGGGTCTCTCTTAACCTTTTTCCTCTCCAAGCTTGGTCACACATGAGCTTGGATTTTCACTCTTGATTTCTTCCCTTCCAAAGGTGAAATCGAAGCCTTCACAAAATTTCTACGGCACACCACAACCTTGGATGCTCACCGGCGATGCCTAGGGGATTGAATCCCCAAGAGTAACAAACATTTCATGAACTTCTTGCTAATAAACTCAAGTGCTCAAGATGAGAGTTTAGCTCACTTGCACTCAATCTTTCTATCTCTCAACCCAACTTACCTTTTTCTTAAACCACACTAAAATGGAGTGGTGAGAAGTTCTTTTAGCTCTAGAATATTTTTCTTTCATACCCAAGCAACAACAAACAAGTATGGGGGTGAGAGGGTATTTATATCATTCCCCCCAAAACTAGACATCATAGGCTTTTCTGGCCTAACTTGGATACTTCGGGTTCAACCTGGAACCTTCGGCTAACATTTAGAGCTTAATCGAGCATCCCAGCTCGGAGCAAAATCCAGAGACTCCGCAACATGAAGTATCCGGGTTAACCCGGAACATCCAGATAAAATACTCAAGCCCTAACAGATCATCTGGCTCGGAGCTAAACCTGGAGACTTTGGCCAACATAGAGTATCCGGGTCTGCCTGGAACATCTGAGTTCAACACAACTGGCCCTTTAAAAACGGTGATAACATTTTATCCCGAAGTCCGATCTCGATGATTTTAGACTCTACAGAAAGCTTATTCAGAGGGCTACACATACCAACTAAATTCATGATCCTAAACACATTTGATCAAACTAGGAACACTCTGAAACCCTATTCAGACACTTCTACACTTTCCGCACTAGATTCCTAAATGAACTCTCACTTTGGGTTGATTAGAAACTGTTGAGTAGTGAGACACGATAAAGAGCTCTACGTTGCATCTCTCTTAATAGTGCGGCATAACTATACTCAAATTCAAATGCAAAACTTGTTTGAACCAATTTGAGCCTTTGAATACCTTCAAGTACCGCTTATTTCTTTCAAATCTTGAGGCTTGTTAATTTCTATATCATATTCACTCCATATCTTCTTGATTCTTCATGTCATTGATGCGAATCACCCATAGCTTCCTATGGCATCATACGGTATTGGCGTAAACCCTTCACTCGCTCTTCACCACCGCCTTGATCCTTCGACGCTAAGTCATTTACTTGCTCTTCACCACTGGATGGTCCATCATAGCCGAGTTTTGTTTGGCCTTCACCGTCTTACTATAGAAAACCATTTTGTATCTGACATCTTCAATAAATTCATTTTATCATATATGGAGTCCAATCTTGTTCTTCACTCTTGGTGTATTGGATTTCAATTCAACTTATTCCTTCTTATGTATTCTAACCTCAACCCACTCTTAAGCATAAAGCACACGAGTTAGTCCATAAAACTCTATTAACAATGACATAGGTTCAGTTACTTGATCTCCACAAGTAACTTAGCATTCACACTTATCGTCAATCTTATATGAGCTTTTCTTTCTTCTTATGAGCATCACTAAGATCTCATTCATCTTGATGCATATGTCTCCTCCATGCTTCACCTATAAAACAACTTACTAACAAACTCAACGACGTTGTTAGTCCATAGGTATTGTCATTAATTACCAAAACCACACATAAGAGTTAGATGCACTTTTAATCTCCCCTATTTTGATAATTGATGGTAATCTCACTAGATGGTTATATTTGAAAAATTTAAAGTTTTAAGTATACATATAATCCGAAGATGAATGTATACAAAGAACAAGTTTTAAAAACATCAAACATCACAATGATTTTGATGTTAGTAGAACTAAATATGTATAAAGCAAACTCCCCCACAATCTATGCATATGTGAATGAATTTTGAATATCATTGCATACATTATCTATCTCAAATTTTGGACGGAGTTTCCTTTATACATATGAAGCAAGCATGGCAAAGTATATATGAAAATGGATATGCTCATACAAAGAGAAAACTTTTCAAAAACAAAAGAGTTTCATGATTTTGCTTTTAAAACTCCCCTAATTGGTATTATCTTTACAAACAAAATATCTATTACAAATTCTTTCCCATGAGCAATAATTCTCCCCTATAAGCAAAACCTCTTACAAAATATAACATACAGTCCAAATTAATCCCCAATTGACATTAATGCTAAAATAGAATCATCAAAACAAATCCCCCCAATTGACATCAAATTGGTAAGAATTATAGAGGACTCGCCAAAAGAGAAATTTTCTTCAAAACACATTAGCCCTATCCCACAAGAGAGAATCATCGAAAGCTAGTGCATGACCATGTATAGTGTGAGTTAAACCATATACACTTATTCAATTACTATGTGAGGAGAATAAGCTATACAATAGGTCAAAGGGGTTCAAAGAGATACTAAATAAGGTTTCAAAAAAATAATATCAATATATCAAATGAAATCGCAAAGAATACCAATTAAAATTCTAAAGGATATCAATTGAATACCTACAAGAGATACCAATTGAAAATCCAAAACATTTCATTTGAAAGAGATACCAATTCTAATTGAAATAGATATCAATTGAAACAAATTCAATTGAAAGCAAATCAAGCAAGAGTCCAAAATTAACATCCAAAAAAGTGCAATGGATTAAGCTCAAGGTTGAACATAGCAAAATTGTTGATATTATAATGGATTTCTCATTTATCACAAAGTATCAACATTACATAAGCATATATGTCCAAAAGAGCCATATAAAGCAGACTATACATCTGAAGCAAATGATTTTGCTAATTTCATCAATATTTTCTATGAGAGCAACTCAAGCATTTGATATGAATCCTTTTGCATATTTGGGATTGGATGAATCGTAAATATGATTATATAGTTCCCATAAAAATATTCTACTTCAAATTGCTCATATTTGCAATGGAGAGGTTTTTAAACATTTGCATGAAAAATAAATTTTCGTAAGTTATTTTCATGCTATGACATTGAATGTATAAATTAATAGCAAGTTACCAATGAGAAGGAATTGAATTGATGTAGTAGATCATTGTTCATTCTTGCTTGGCTTTACTTTGATATGATCCTTATTTATAATTCTAATTGTAAGATGAAGACCTTATTCATGAATTCTAATTGAAATGATCTTTTATTTGGAAGGACCTTCATTATGATTAATCCAAACATCCAATGCATCTACATTGTACCTAAAACTCATTTAAGTATAGTTTGGTATCCAAACTTATTAGGTTCGAAAAGGTTAGTAAAACCCCACTATATGGACTAAACTTTTCAAAGGACGATGCATATGAAATAGATATCAATTGAAGATATATAGTAATTGAAGGATTGAAAGCATATACCCCAATTGAAATTCAAGTGAAACTCTATGCACCTTTTATCCAATCAAAGCACTTGAGATAGGCTTACTCCATATGTTGGATCAAACATGCTATAGATTTTAACATTTAAGTCAAACAAGCATGTTCATTATTTTCAAGATCGAAAAACATATAATTTGAACAAAATGACATATAAGCAATAAAGATACAAAATAAAAGACAAAAATCAAAAGGCTGTCCAAATTACATCTAAGATAAAAGATCAACAAATTATCACTTGCAAAGTTCAACTAAAAAACTGAGTGCATGGATTGAGCTTATAAAGAAATGAATAAGTTCCAAACATGCTCAAAAACTGATCTCAAGGAAATATATGAGTAATGATTCAAGCATTAAGATATCAAGCTTTTAAAAACTCTAAAAAGAAAATTTCTTTGAAGAAACCAATATTCGTAGCATTAAAGTTAAATGAAATCTTTTACAAAGAAAGAAATCACTGGAAGCAAAAATTGAAACAAAGATGGTCAATAAGGGTTACCACTTGTATTACTACCAATTGTAAAAAAACAATGGTGTATGAATATTTCACAAGTCGGTAATTGGTATAAGGCATTGACCAACTTTCTTTCAAGAAGCATATGAAGAAGGATTTTAGAAATTTAAGCATCATGCTTCAAATACATTCTTCACAAAGTTAACTATTACAAGTAAACACATAAAAATTATAGTTGATTTGATTCGAACGAGATATGATTCGAATTAAAAAATCTTAGGATTAAATAGATCAAAAGATAAGTACCATGAATCTCAAGTTTCAATTTAAACAAAAAATGGATCAATTAAGGGATTCTTGCAAAGATGAGTTTTATATGAGCTTGAAACACCACATAGATGCTAGATAAAAATAATATCAATTCTAATGGTATTGCTAAAATATTCACACTTTATAGGTTTATAAGATGCACAAAGTATAATACTCCCCCATAATATGATAATCCATTAATTTCTCCAAAAAAGACAAAATAGAATTCAATAAAACTGATAAGATCGAATAAGGCTCAAAACCACACAATCAACAAATGAAAGTGTAATGCATCCTACCCATACTAGTTATATGACCTACACATATTAGTTGGTAAGAAAAGCTAGATGCATTAGAAATAAATTCATAGCACATTTAGCAAGCAATCAAGACAAGTATGAATGTGAAACATATGCATTCCAAGATTGAAATAAAGTCTACACATGCTAGAATAAGCATAAACTCTAAACAAATATAGATAGAAAACTTATACATGCAAAGAGTTAGGAATTTCCAGAATCTGGAACTTCCGGATACAACTCAAAACTTTTGGTTTCCTTCAAACCCAGAACTTCCGGTTTAAACTCAGATATTTTGAATTATGTAAATTACAGAAAACTGTGTAGAACAACAGATCTATCACAAAGATGTAAACTATGAATTTAAAGACATTGTGATAGAAAGTTATATTCATAGAGTGATATTGGATAGATAGTAAATATAATTCCATACAACTTAGCTCTTTAATCAATTAGATAAATCTTTACATAATTAGCTAAGTCTCCAATGCCCTCCATTTCACCTAGAGACTAAACACAAATTTCACTTAAAGAAAGATTAGTCTCAAAGCACAACACATAGGATGAGCTCCTCATATATATATGTGCATCCAAGTACTTGAATTACTTATAATATGCACTTAGATCATTCAAGAATCTAGAGGAGTTTACCCTATATTTTGAGTTAAAGCACAACATGAATTTATAAAGGAAATACTTGTGCCAAGATTGAACTTACAACCATGAGATAATGTAGATTACCACAAGATGTGAATTATAGCTTGGCAATATACATGTTTTTCAACTCGCTTTTTCTTCTCATGGTAGATTAAGTTAATCTTCCATAGCCATTACCAAGTTCAAATCCTCTAGTGTTTCTTTTACCTTATATTATCTCACGAAGACACAGAAAGGTAAAATTCACAAGAAATTATAACAAGAGTTTTTAGCAATTACCATCCCTCTTTCAAATGTCTCCTTGAACATTATTGATAGAATGGTTTCTTAGACACTTGATGAGTTCTTGAACAAAGAACTTGAAGTAGAGGTCCAATTTTAACTTGTTTCTTGATGACCACCACCAAACATTCATTGTCTGCACCATTAAATGCATCACTTACGAAAATATAGAAATTTAAGTAAAACTACCTATCTAACTTCAAGTGTTCACAATCATGAAAAGATTGTGAACGACTCACACCTACACAAGGTCAAGGAGGCTAGATATTTTAAGATAGGTACTTATTACCAAGATATCATTAGTTCTTGATATTGGAACAATAATCTTCATACTTGGTGCCCTTTCCATAAATGATGAGAAATACCACTTGAAAGGAAACTTGATATGAGATATACAATATAATTCTTCTCAAGTGAGCTAAGTCTTCAATGCATCTTCAAGTACCTATTTAGCAAATTAAACACTTTGTAGTACCCAAACCATGTTGGGTCCTTTAAGGTTAGTCATGAGAGACTTAGGCACCCAAATAACCCTTGCAGTAGCATGAGTTGAACTAATCACCTTAGCAACACAATTACCATTCTTAACCTTTCTAAGCAAATATTGATTATTATTGAAAGAGTTAGACTTAGAAATGTTATCATTGGAATAATTTTTACCAATATGTCCCTTTTCACCACATGTGTAGCAAATTTCGCCGTCAAGCCTCTTCACTTGAAGCTTCTCACTTTGATGACCTTTTATTTTACCCCTTGTCTTGAGTGATCTTGATTTAGCTTGGGGACTCTTCTTTTGGTTTGAGTTCTTAATGGTGATGAAGTTTTGTCCTTCTTGTTAGGACATGATCTAATTTTATTCCCCTTCTCATTGCAACCATATTTGTTGATTCTTGATTTTCTTCTTGGAAGTGTTGCTTCATCATCAACTTTGCTAGGAGAACTTGAGGCAAAGTGTCCCACATTAGCGCACTTGAAGCACTTGATGTGAGAAAAATTCTTCTTATTTTCTTCTTTCTTGCTCATCTTCTTTTCTACTTCCTTCAAAGGGCAATATCTCACATGGTGGCTCTCTTTCTTGCATTGAAGCAAGTGATAGGAGCATTGATCTTCTTTTGATTTTGCCCCTTGATCTTGATATTGTTGGACTTGTTCTGCTTGTTATAATTGAGTCCAAGTCCAATTTTATTTCTTGAATGCACTTGATCCTTGAGCTTCTTGATTTTCCCTTTACTATCAATATAACAAGCAACACTAGGAAAAATATTAGCTTTAGAGCAACAAGGATTAGTTGACAATTCATCATTGGATATATAATTAACATCAATTAAATTGTTAGAACTAGCACACATCAAATTTACATTAGGCAAAGAAAATGTGATATTGTCCACATGAGGTTTATAGGATTTTACCATTGTGATCATTACCTTATAAGCTATTTCTATCATGGTATGAGAAACTACAAGATTTTCATAAGTGCACAAAAACTCATCATGGTTTTATTGTAGTTCCACATACTTGCTAGTTATCTTTTCAATTTGAGCCTTTAGCTCAATATTTTTCTTATCCAAAGATGCTACATGAGGAATAGAGTTAGTAACACAAGCATCATCAATAACAGAAATAGTGGATTTATCTTTAGATGAAATATTGCAATTAGGACATGATTTTTCTAAATTCACTATAGAGGCATAACATCTAATTTATCAATCAAATAAATATGCTTAACTTTTAAATCCCCATAAAGATTAGATAACAAACTATGAGATTCTTGAAGTTTTTCATATTTCTCATTTAAAGCATAAAGTTCTTCTATTTTCTTAATGAGGAATTCCTCATGCCTCTCGAGGCTTTCCTCATAGCCTTCTATTATGTGCACGAGTTTAATCATTTTAGGCATATCCTTTTTGCTCAAAAGATCAAACTCGAGCTCATCACTATCACTAGCATTGATATTATTAACCTCACTTATCGCTTTCTTTTACCTTTTGCCATAAGGCACAATGGCGCATTTGAGCGAGGGGATGAGCACCTTGGAGAAATGGATGCTTCACTTCCAAGTTGAGGACAATCCATGCTATAATGTCCATATCGATGACATATATAACATGTCCTCCTTGATCTTCTCTTGGGTGGATCTTTCTTCTTGATTTTTCTTGAGGCTCTTCCACCTAAACTTTGTCTCAATTAAGCTTCTATTTCCTTCAAAATATTAGTCTCACAAATACTAAAAAAAATAGATTCATTACAATGAGGACAATTAACCATATCATCATGATATATAGGCAATATTGCACTAGATGATATGCAAAGGTTAACAACACAAGTGGATATGGAATTTTCACTATTAGTATTGTCAAAGTCCAAAAGAATATTTGAACTCTTACTAATCCCACTCACCATATCATTATCTTGCTCGTATTTGTCAATTTGTGAGGTGGATGAAATAGTGGCATCCTTTTGGACAAGGGGGGAAGTCATCTGGTGCTTTTCATGATATGATAATAAAGTAGAGCATTTCTCACATGACGTCTCCGGAAGAAGTTCTCCATCACATTTGGACTTGTCATATCTTTCCAAATGAGATGAGCATCCTCAAGTGGTATGATGGATTCAACCACATCTATACTCGAAGCATTAAATAAAGCATTAGTAGATTGAGCATTGAGATGTAGAAATTTATCTTCCTCTCTGGGTGTTAGCAAGATGTCACTAGGGGGAGTAATGCTTATATCTACAACTCGCTCTATTTGAGGACCCATGACCCTAAAAATTAAGGGCATGCGAGTATTCCACTCAAAATAATTAGAGCTGTCTAATAGGAGTGGTTGTATGTGCACTAATTAACTAGTCGACATCTTTACTCTCTAGGCGGTAAAGCCCGAAAAGAGAGACTTGGTTCGGATACCAATTTAAAGGACATTGATTTCGCCTAGAGGGTGGGGTGAATAGGCATTTTTACCAAAATTCGTCCTCTTTTATCATTGGCCTAAACTTGTAGCAGAAAATAAACTAACAAATTTTTCACAAGTGAAAACCCTAAATATGCTAGGCTCAACTAGTGCACAATCATACTAAATAAGTGTAAAAGTTACAATCCTATGGTAACAAAGATTATTCAAAACTAGCAAAAGATATGCAAGAAAATTCTAGTCGAAAATCTTGAAAACATTGTTCACCAGAGGTTCCGGGTTCAATCCAGAACCTCTGAGTTTCGATTTGATTATATAGAATTTAGATCTTCCAGATTAAATCCGGAACTTCTGGGTTCCATAGAGAATAAACTTGAAACTGAAATTAATGGACGCATAAGAAGTTCTAGCTCAAACCGAATGAAATCGTTTGTTCTGAATGATGATTTTAAGTAGATCCACGGAGAACCTACAGTCAATTTCAAACGAGCAAGTAGATCAAGCAATATGTATAAATATTAAGCAGGAACTCAAGAACAATGATATAAGAGAGGAGACAAAAGATTTGTTTCCCAAAGTTTGGATACCTCCTCTAGATGTTCCTACATCTCCGTTGAGGGGCTTGGTCACCCTTGAGCCGGGTCTCCCTCAACCATTTTTCTCTTCAAGCTCGATCACACTTGATTTTGGGTTTCCACTCTGGATTTCTTTTCTTCTGGAGGCAAAATTGAAGCCTCCACAAACTTCCCACAGCACACCACAACCTTCGGTGCTCGCCAGCGATGCCTAGCTGCCTAGGGGATTGAATCCCCAAGAGTAACAAACACTTTGTAAAATTCTTGCCGTTGAACTCAAGTGCTCAAGATGCGAGTTAGCTCACTTGCACTCAATCTTCCAATCTCTCAACCCAACTCACTTTTCTTCTCAAATCTCACAGTAAAATGGAGTGGTAAGAAGTTTTTTTTTTTTGGCTCTAGAATGTTTTTCTTTTGTGCCTAAGTAGCATCAAACAAGGGTATTTATACCCATCCCCCCAAAACTAGCTGTTACATACTTTTCTGGCCTAACATGGATACTCCGGGTTCAACCCGGAACTTCAGGGTAAAACATTTAGACCTTAACCGAGCATCCTTGCTTGGAGCAAAATCCAGAGACTCTGGCAACTCGGAGTATCTGGGTCAACCCGAAACATCCGGATAAAACACTTAGACCCTAACAGACCACCCGGCTCGGAGCTAAACCCAGATACTCTGGCCAACCTAGAGTATCTGGATCATCCCAGAACATCTGAGTTTAGCACAGCCGGCCCTAAGAAAATGGTGATAACTTTTGATTCGAAGTCCGATTTCGACGATTCTGGACTCTACGGAAAGCTTATTCAGAGGGTTACAAATCCCAACTGAATTCATGATCCCAAACACATTTGATCAAACTAGGAATACTCTAAAACCTAATTAAGATACTTTCATACTTTTCACAGCAAATTCCTAAAGCGAACTCTCACTTTGGATTGATTAGAAACTCTTGAGCATTGAGACACGACAAATAGCTCTATGTTGCATCCCTCTTAATAGTGCGGCATATCTATACTCAAGTTTAAATGTAAAACTCGTTTGAACCAATTTGAGTCTTTGAATACCTTTAAGTACCACTTCTTTTTTTCAAACCTTGAGGGTTGCCAACTTCTATATCGTATTCATTCCATCTCTTCTTGATTCTTCATGTAATTGATGTTAATCACCCATAGATTCTCATGGCCTCACACAGTATTAGCATAAACCCTTCACTCGCTCTTCACCACCGTCTTGGTCCTTCGGCGCTAAGCTATTTACTTACCCTCCACCACCGGATGGTCCATCGTATCCGGATTTCTTGCCTTTCACCGTCTTACCATAGAAAACTATTTTGTATCTGACATCTTCAATAAATTCATTTTATCATATATGGAGTCCAGTCTGTTCTTCACTCTTGGCATATTGGATTTCAATTCAACTCTATTGACAATGACATACCTTTAGTTACTTGATCTGCACAAGTAACTTATCATTCACGCTTATCGTCAATCTTATATGAGTTTTTCTTTCTTCTTATGAGCATCACTAAGATCTCATTCATCTTGATATATATGTCTCCTCCATGCATCACCTATAGAACAACTTACTAACAAACTCAACAATATATTAGTCCATAGGTATTATCTTTAATTACCAAAATCACACATAAGGGCTAGATGCCCTTTTAGGATGCAAATGTGGTCCAGTGAAGATGTATACACCAAATGGTTTGGCGATAAAATGAACATCACATCAGAGCATTTCTTGCAGAGATGATTGCAAGATAGCTGGTATGATGAATTGCACACGCGAGATGGTCTGGCGCTCAGGAGGAGTGTACGTCGGAACATCCGGCATTCACATTTTCTGATTGATGTCTCTTTCAATAGAGATTTTGATTTCTGCTAACTTGAGATGAAGTTGAAAATATGTGTTTGTTTGTCTTGTGTTGTGCAAGTGATAGGTGCAACTTGGCGGCCGACGATGGGATGATCAGGGCCAAGTGTGGTGCTAGGTTTGAGACGATCAAGGAGGCTATGTGGAATCAAGGGTGATCCTAGCACTACACATGGATGTCACGTCCCAAAACACTAATCATGTGATTAAGCATTCATAATCATCACGTTGGTCAGCGGTCTGACCGTCGGCATAACGTCAGTCTGACTGCCAGAGCCCAAAACTCTTTGTATAGATTCTGGTCTAACCGTCATCCCTGCGGTCTAACCGAGCCACGGTCTGACCAATCCTAGCTGCGGTCTGACCGTCAGCTCATGTGAAGGCACAATGACTATCATTTCGTTTCATCGAGAAATTTTGACATAATTCTTTTCCAGTTGTGGGAGATTCCCTCTCACTTCATCACCATCACCTTTTCCCTAAGTTTGCCGAATCTCGGGTCGAGATTCTTTTTACCAGGGGGGGGGGGGCATTCTCACGTCATAAAATGCTAGTCACATGATTAAGCATTTATAATCGTCATGGCATTATGTTTATGCGTATTTTTTCGATAACTTGAGTTTAAACATGTTTCAGAAGTACTTGGAGGTAGTTTAGAGCCCTTTAGAAAAACCCTAAATTCCTTGGAGATGAAGAAGAATATAAAAAGGGGAATGTAATCAAATTTTCAGCACAAGATTGCTCTCGCGGTCTAACCGAGATTCCTCGCAGTTTGACCGCCAGGGGCCAGCCAAATAGGCTTGCCACGTGGGCTTCTCGTGGTCTGACCACCGCAATGCAGAGACTCCATTTAAGGAAATCGGCCAACTCTCTCACACTCTCACTCTCACTCTCACCCACATCTAGAGAGAGGGAGAGATAACCTCGACGTCCATGACGACTAGAGATCAATGAAGGGAGCTTCCTCGAGCTCATCCCCTTCATCCTCTTCGTCAGAGGAGTCCCTATGCGATTTCATCCACCTCAAGCCCCTACATCACCTCGGAGCCCGATCTCCAAATCAGAGCTTCCCCAGAGTGATCCCCTCCAATAGAAGGCTTCCTTACATTAAGGTGAGACGTCGTCTACTTTTTTCCCATCGTTCCCGAGCTCTAATCGATCACCATTCCATTTAGAACCAAGCTTAACCCTAGCCTAGGGCTTATCTATATGGTATCTTGAGTTTAGCTCGGTGAACGTTGTCCAAATCACTTTAGAAGCACTCCACTAGTCCCATAGAGCATTTTGATACCCTTTGTGGTCGAAGGTTTCACCGGAGCCTTTGCCGATGGCCTCGCAATGTGACATCGGTAGGGTCTCAAGGTCAGACCACCACTAGGGCTGATCTGAGCGCCATACACCAAAACCTTATGCAGGCCAATGGTTAGACCGCCACCTCCATGACGGTCTGATTGTTAGCCCTTCAAGGCTATATGTACTTAGGTTACCTTGTCTGGGGTTTCAAACTTTAGAACCCTAATTATTTGGTGGTCTTTTGCAAATATTTTTGAACTACAATGCTCTATTAATATTCAAGCATGCATCATATGCACACTTTTCAATCATTTGATTATTATGCAATGCATTCTTGATTAGTTTAAAGAGCATTACGCCGGTGATCCAAGTGAGTGAAGTTGCTGCCGAGCCACTTGAGTTCTGTGAGTGCTGTACGGGTAGTAGAAAGGCAAGTATCTAAGCATACTCAACCTACTACTTTGGATCTAAATTATGCTTTATGTATTTTGCATAAGTAGTGGGTCAATTGTCGGGTTTAGATGGATAGAGCCTATATTGATTTGCATTACCTCTACCTTAAGTTGTTGATGATCCATATCCTTGTAGCCTTGATAACATTGTTGATATCTAACTTAAAAGTTATTCAAAATGTTTAGCAATGCATAGGTCCTCGGTAGAAGTCGAGCAATGGTTCAACCGTTGTTCGCGAGCTTAGGGCTTACTTATTGTTTACAAACACAATGACAATGATGTGGGTTGTATGAGATGTGAGAACGAGGCGAGATGTGAGTGGTGCTAGGAGTATTTTCTGCACCGGAGGAGCTCCTCAGTGTAATTTGGGAGAGAAGCCCGGATGTCATAGACTGCTTTCATCGTTTAAGCACCCTCCATCGGTGCCGTTAGCTTTAGCACTTTCTGTACAACCACATATTTAGATAATGGATGAATGAGCTAAATATTATATGTCGTGCTGACGCTTGCCTTGTGGCCCTATGACGCGTAAACCCTGGTGCCATAGGGGCATGTGCAAGT
Source organism: Phragmites australis (assembly GCF_958298935.1). Classification (NCBI taxonomy): domain Eukaryota; kingdom Viridiplantae; phylum Streptophyta; class Magnoliopsida; order Poales; family Poaceae; genus Phragmites; species Phragmites australis. The sequence goes on from NC_084922.1 coordinate 23,654,006, forward strand.
GAGTAGTTTCGTGTATGAGAAAGGTTATCTCGGGGGCAAGAGGATGGAATCGGGTCATGTGGGTAAAGTTGTACCCTTTGTAGGATGTATGAACAATTTGAATTACCGCGCTTTCGGTTATGAGCATGCTTCTGTCCATCTGCATCAATCGTATGGTTTTCGGATTTGGGTCGATTGGTATGGTATGTCGGGTTTGGTCGTTGAGGTTTATTGATTACATGAGATGATTCATTTTACATTATGTGCATGGTGATGTTGCAGGGTAGCTGTTCCTTGAGTTAAGTATAGATGCTTACACATAGAAGTCTAGGTTGCTTACGCATATGAATTTATGTAACCTTGTGGCCTACTCCTTGTTAATGACTTAAATGCATCCTTGGAGTTGAGTTATTATATATACCTATTATGGATTAAGTCTTGCAAGTACCTTCATACTCCCATTGCTCTTTCAGGTTCTACCGGTGAGGAGGAGCTCATATTTGGCTACTTCACGCTCACCGATGTAGCTGACGGGAATGAGTAGTGCAAATTACTTATGTGGCGAGGCTTTTGGGTGGAGCCTAAGAGCATATGGCTTCATCTAGCTTTTGTTGGTTCATAGATGTTAATCTTCCGCTGCGTAGTCTCTAGTTTTGGTTAGAAGGTGATCTGTTCTTCATCCTACTAGCTTCCTTTTGATGTAAATTATTGTAAATGGTTAAATACTTAAGAACTTGTAATATAATTTAATTACTCGCTCTTTCTTAAGCTTTATTATGATGCTATATGTTGGAAAGATATGTGTTCTAATCTTGAGCATAAAACACATGCTGGGACTACCAGGATGGTATTCCGGTTAATCATCGCAGTCGTGATTAAGCAAATGATCGTCTTGATGATTAATTAGAATACTACTTGGTCGGTTCCTCACAATGGAGGTCTAGCAAGGCATGAGAAGATGGATGAAGATGACGTATTGGCAAAGTCAAATGAAAAGAATGCCGATGCAAGTAACAAGGCGGCCCGAGGGATCTAGAGTGGGAGAGACTTGCCGGTGATAAAGATTGCAAGATAGAGTATACGTGATGACATCAAGATACTTGCATAAGGTGTATGTGAGTGACAGTGAGTCACGCTTTGATAAGCGTGCGAGGTGGTTTTGTGGTTTGGCCTCAAAACCATAGAAGGATGGAGTGTATATGGTATCATCGTGAAGCTTGCGTCGAGGCGAAGCTAAGTTGTGAAGGCGCCATGGTTGTCCAATGGATGGAGCGAAATGGATCAAAATGTCCTAGTGTTAGGTAGGAAGCCATTGGAAGTGAGAAGTATTTTGGGAAGAAGGAAGCTTAAGGGTTAAGTAACCTCACTAGGCCTATAAATAAAGGGGTTGAACTGTGTGGAAGGGGTGAGCCAACCACTTGAGTTTGTATATTAGGGTTAGAGGAAAGAAGAGAGAAGAACTTAGCCTTTATAATACGTGAGAGTGTTTTTAGGAAAACATCTTATAATCTGCCGAAAAGAGGACTGCCCTCCACAAGAAATAAAGAGGTTGTTCATCTACTTCTAGTCTCCGTCTATTGACTCCCTTGCTTTGTTATGAGTTTCTCTTATTTTCGGTTAGGTTTTTGTTTCAGTTGTTGTGCTAAAATTTTCCCTCATAAAGTTGTTATTCTTGTTGGTAGAGATATAAAATTTACATACAAATATATACAAGTAGATCTTAAATTCTCTTACCTCTATATCATCAAGAATTTAGCAAAACATCTATTCACTCTTTAGTCGTTATTTTGGGTCCTAAAATGGGATAGTCAAGATCAAGGGTGCTTGGCTACCTGGTTTAGCTAGCACTGTATTTATAGCACCCGGACCATAGCATGATGCCGTGCATCCGTGTGCCTTTGCTTCTCTTCTAAAATTCCTGTTTCAATTAATTGCATAACCGAACAGCACACCTCGTAGTAAAATTAAGGCGAAATTGCTCTCATAGCGCCGCTACTTTTGAAGGGGCTTGCAAACATACCTCTAAATTTTCGCACGTGCTAATACGTCAATAGATAGTTCCCTTCATTGCTCGCGTCTAGCACTCTGTTGGATTTGAAGCGACTACCATTATCTCCAGAAGTCACCTTCTGTAGCAAGCTCCGGCACATCGTGCCTACCGGACACATCCCCCGGCCCTTTTTTCTGCCCTGTCTCCGCTGCAATCAGTTGCAGTGGCATATGTGTGGCCGCGGCCGCAATGTGTATATGTTTGGCCTTCCCCTACACTCGCAGTGGCGGCGTTCGTGTCCACAGCGGTGCCTTGTCTCAAGCATTTCGCAGCGGTACGGTGGCTAATTGCGCACCGCTTGTCCCAAGCATTTCGCAGCGGTACGGTGGCTAATTGCGCCGCCCCATCCCTTACAATTAAGGATGGACGTAAAGCGGTTTATTGATTCACTTTAGTACAATTTAATTAACAAATTAATATTTTAATCTAGTTAAAATAATTAGTTAGATAATTAAATTAAACTAAAATAGATCTTTAGATACCATAGATCGCTTCACATCTATCTCTACTTACAATTATGGATTGCCCCACACCAAACATCCCAGGCAGCACTTTATCAGCACCCTAGCCCTCCATCGCCAGATCCACCCCAACCCTCCATGATGTGTGATTATTGATGGTGCAATGGTAGACGGAGTTGTCAGCCGCGCTCTTGGATCACACAGGCATAAATGAAAGGCACGAACACATTGGAACATTGGGAGTTTTTGCGCTGCACAGGTGCTGTAGTTTTTTAAAGTTTTTCTCTTATTACTGCAAAAACTATTTTTAGAGACGGTTTATAACCGATTTTTATAGACGTTTAGTGCAACCGCCTGTGATCGAAGACCTGTGTAAATGAACGATTTTCATAAATATAAAATAGACCAGCTATGAAAACTTATTTTCATATACGGTTTACTTAAGGAACTGCATGTGGAAATATATTTTCACAGTCGGTTCTTTAGGACAACTGCCTGCGGAAATAGATTTTCATAGGCGGTTGTCTTAAGTAAGTGCCTGTGAAAAATAATACCACATGCGGTTACTTAAGTGAACCACCTGTGAAAATATATTTCCCCAGGTGGCACACTTTAACGTTCGCCTATAGATAGATAGATTTTCACATGTAGGTGACATAAGGATCCACCTGCGGTATGTATTTCATTTAAAATTAATAATGAGCATATATTTTATTCCTTCCAGATTTCAACACATTTTCAAGACAGATTTCATCATCACAGATTTTAACAACATTCGAATCAACACAAGTCCAATATTTAACACAAATACAATAATATTCACGTATAATATTTCTACATCACAAGTCAATTTACATCACAATCCAAATATTCAATAGAAGTATTCTTTCATCTTCCACTCAAAGAACCTCGGATGGCTAGCCAATTCACCTCCGAGGTCAAAGAACTTGCCACTCTAGTGAATGACTTCGTGTATGATGAACCAACACATATCACGTTGAACGTTTTGAAAATCTTCGTCTTTGAGTGAGGTGTGGGTACATTAGATCATCCGTGCCTAAAATAAAAACACAACTAAAAGAGTTAAAACACTATTGACAACAGAAACAGAACCAAATAAGAATGTGCAAGCGCAATGATGACTTACGTCCTCGGGATTCATTGTGTACCTCCCGTTTACCCTAAGAAACTGGCAAATATAATATCCACAAAGAACGGTATCATAACTTTGTTTGTGGCACTTCAAATAAAGACACATCTTATTCGTTAGTTCAATAAGTCTCTTAGTCATAAATAGTGAGATATAAGCATTAGAAGTGTGTTATTACCGGAAAATATGTATATACCGTCATCGCATCTAGCTTGGCTGTATCATGGATCCCACCTTTCATTACATATCACTTGTAGACCCTATTCGAATGCCAATAAGTAATTATCAATTCATAAATGATTTATAAGAATTTTCTGTATATGGATTTTCTTTACCTCTGTATAACATTGATGAGATCTTGGTAAGATTTTTTAGGGGAGATTGGCTGAATCAAGAACTACAAGTCTGCTCAATTTCGGTATCAGCATTATACAAATAAAGTGATTGCTACATGAATCTTTATGTTAGGTTCTTGATCGATCAATTAAATTGAATACTTATGCTAGGTTCTGGATGTATCACACTTATTTAAAGTTGTAGGGAGCTATGATTTAGTCCTTATCTTGTATTTCTAGCATAGCCATTCCTATGTAGGTTGACATGTCAAGCCTGTGTGATTTGGTCATTTCTCTTATGACCCTTGCTTTCTCCTTGTTAGTCTTCCTCTTAATCTGGGGGTCATCTGTCCTCAACTTCAGGACCAAGTCAGGTTAGGAAATTTGTTGTGGATTAATGAATCCGACCGGTACCTTCAACTTTTCCGCATCGTTAAATTGCATTCTACAGAATAAGTCAGTGGTCATTAGTTTCTATAGCATATATTGGTAGATATATGAATATAGGGGTAGATTATATGCACTTACAGGCACCACAAGCTTATGAGATTGATGTCTAGTTTGTCGTGGCGGAACAAAGCGTTCATGTCCTTAAAATCCACCATGAGATTGGAGTCTCCTCTTAGAAAAACGTTAGCGGGGACAGAAGCAGTGATTATAGAGAACCCCACGTGACATGCCCTCATGTACCATTCGTGGAATCTCCTTATCTCCCATGGACCTTCTTGGAGTTGAAACAATGGCAAAAATGGCTTGCCATTCTCATATTTCTCAGGAACATCCAGTGTAGGAAAGAAATTCAATTGACGGGTACTTAATGTTTTGCCTGTCTCTTTCGTGAGATTGCCCTTCGCTGGAGATTTCGGAGCAGATGACACCTTTGCTTTGGAGGACAGAAGCCACCTATTTACTAGAGATGTTAGATTTTTTTCGTATGGGGTAACCATGATAGGGACTCTCCGATGCTCATGTGAAGGTATCGGAGGCGCAAATGCTGGAGGCGGAGATGCCAAAGTCGTAGACGCTGGAGGCGGAGGTGCCGGAGTCGCAGACGGTAAAGAAAGATGTGAAGATGCATGAGGCAGAGATAATAGGCGCGAGGGCGAAGGTACATGAGGCGGAGATAATGGGTGTGGGGGTGAAGGTGCCTGAGGTGGAGAGGCTTGGCTCTTGGGTGGAGGTGCCTGAGACGGAGGTTCCTAAGGTGGAGATGCTGGTCGTGGGGGCGGCCGTGACGCTAGCGATTGTGACTTCTGACGGCTGAAGATGATATCCCGCCTGGGCCACAGAATGAAGTTTCCAATAGCCTCATCGAGAATCTCGATACCCTCAGGTGTGCTGATGTCTAGCTTGTACTTCATGAAAAGTGATTGTACCGAGTCAACTTGTACCTTGGTGTAACCGGTTGGAATGTCTAGATTGTGAAGCATACGGCCAAGAATGGCCTAGCCCATGACAGCTTTGACAGTGAAGTCTCCCTTGCCAACCGGAACATGTAGTATGCAACGGGTAGCCTCTGTGATATCATCCACAATATATCTCTGGTTATCGACCTACGTGGATCCGACGCTGTTCCAAAAGCTTGGGCTGGTTGGTTGCTCTATCATCACTAATACCGCCTTTTCCTTCTCCTTTGCATTCCTCATTTTCATGAACTGGACCTTAACCTGTTCTTGTATCTCTTCCGCTAGGGTTTTCTTATATCTATTACGGGTCTTATACTGGCCCGTGGAGTCTGGGAACCCATGCTTTCAGCCCACTTTTGATCCGATGCCTCGAGTGCGACTCAGGTGTTCCTTGTTCCCTAGGGCCTTGGTAAGCAGATCATTCTTCCTGTCAGGCTCTAGAGATACTTCGTTAGCAATCCCTTGAATGGTCTGAGTCACTTCCATGGTCTCGGGGCTTTGAAGGCTAAGTCACCAGACTCGGTTTGTTCTGACCGAGCGTAGACCCAGTTCTTGCTTCGCTCTTCACAATTTTCCAAAGGGTTGGGTTTCCTAGCCTGGGTAGCCTCTTCTTCTTGTCTCCTCCATTCAGAAATTTTGGGGGCATGCCCAGACGAGCCCAGATGATGGTGGTACTTGTTCTTCTTCGCAAGGTGCTTGAATGATTCACCTAGTTTGATGGCCTCAGGTGTGGTCTTCTGCCTAACAAACTCCACACATTGGTGTGGCGTAATCTTTCTGTATTTATTAAAGGGTACCAAGTCCTTATTCAGCTCACTCTTCCAGCCCCGGAAGCTCTTTCCTATAGTTTTCAATGCATTCGGCTTGGTGGCTTCCTCTGTTCCCAAGGGGAATCAGATGGTTCTCTGCAATGTTGTCCACATGAACTTCTTCATCTCATCTGGCAGCAACCGCAAATCAGTTATTGTGATTGAGACGTACTACTTGACAAGAAATCCGCAACTGTTACGGAATTTGGTGCATGGCTCATGAGGTGCAATAGGCTCCCCTTCAACACCAACTTGCGTTATTGTATAAGTGCCAGACGACAACTTATTTCTACTTCACTCGCCTCGTCTTCGTTTCAGCGTACCCCCAAAAGGACCCGAAGTTTCGGGCATAGAGGGAGCAGAATGTTGTGGTGCGGAAGGTTGCGGCGCACATGATCGACGTGAAGAGCTTTGCACTCTCACAATCTAGAGAGAAAAAAAGGCGAGTTGACATAAACAAAAAAATTCCTCCATTTAATTAAGAAGTATAAAATGCATTGACTTAGCTAAATGCCTCTTCGGTGGGATCGTAGTCGTTGTCACTTACCTGACGTTGGCTCTCCCCCTCACACGGAACATGGCTTAGGATGTGATACGAGCCCTAGCTTTCGCTGCAATCGGAGGAGGATGACTGGTGCGGGCTTGGGCTCCTATCCGACGTCCTGCTTGCATCCGCCCCATCTTGTGCCTGGGCGTCCTCTATTGGTAGCGGCCTCTATGCCGGGGAGGCCTCTATTACGAGCATCCTCTGTACCGGGGCATCCTCTATTGCGAGTGGCCATCATGCCTGGGAGGCATCTGCTGCGAGTGTTCTTTGTACCGGGGTGCCCTCTATTGCGAGCGGGCTTGGGCTCATATCCGATCTCCTACTTCCTTCTAGTTTTTTAGGGGTAACTGTCCTCTTCTGCCCCATGGTACTTACTCGACTACTAGATTATTGTTACATAGAAAAAACTGACAAGTATGCAATGGTTCATCAATGAAACTTCTCGTTCCAATATGCCATTGTGAAGCAAGATGCAATAAAGATCAAATTGCAATGAGTAATATTATTTTAGAGGAAAGAAAAGGAATCAAGGTTGCGTTTTAAACTTTTCGTATGGTATATTATTTTAGAGGAAAGAAAAGGAATAAAGATGCAATAAAGATCAAATTGCAATGCTAGATCAGTAGTATATCTCCTGGTATGTTTTAAAAAGCATCAGCAGCATTTGATGCCATCACTTCTATGAAAAATTCACCTTGTCTATTGACAACAAGCGTTTAGCCACATATTTTCTTTCTGTAAAGCTTAAAATTTCTACTTGGTTAACATATTATGTGAAATTATCCTTTAGAGCTTCTTTCTTATTTGTTAAAATGAGACCAAACTGGGGAGGATAAAATAATAGTTCCATATGTCTCTCAAAGTCCATGCCAAGAGAAACGCTTTCTGCATTTTTAGGCAAATAATTTGGAAATGCAACTAATGATATTTATGGTGATCCTAAGTTAAATTAATTTGTACTCAACATATGGCTGTAACCTGAAAAATAAGATAGTTACTCAGTTGAGAAATGCATATGTTAATTCATTATTGAATACTTGATGAGTTCATAGATGTTCAGATTATTTCTTCATAGGATTTCTTCAATTTGTAATGTTCAGATGATTTCTTTGAATTCTTGGATCTCTGCTATATGGTTTTAGGTATTAGTGGTAATCATTATGTAATTTTTTCCTTTCACTGTGAGCAGGTCCACTTTCGGCATATTATCACTCCTCATACTGATACAAACCTAGGAGACCGCTCTTTCCTGGACACTTGCCATCACAGAAAGGTGACCACAGATGCATACACTGATTTCTTTTAATCTACTGTCATGTGCCTGTTTGGCTGTTTGTATCTTACATATATCATAAAATCTGTAGACTTGCAAGTATGCCCACTGCAAGCTTGATCAAAGACCAGATGTACCTCCAATGATGTCTGGTGCCCTTGCACCACCTAGGCAAATAAAGCCCCAGAGAGCTGAATATTGTTTAGAAATAGAGCATGGACAATGGATAAACTGTGACATTCGAAACTTCAGAATGTAATTTTTGCTTCTGTTGCAACGCATGTACACTCAACTAGGCAAATATTCAGAATTGTTGCACAGATATTCTTATGCAGGTAATATGACAGGAAAATTTATATTTTCAATCAATTGATATGGAAATCAACAAATGTGTTTCTTGCATTATGCTGACCTTATCTTTTTTCTTGCATTATGCTGACCTTATCTTTCCTATGTTTTTATAGTGTCTGAATTTGTATGTATCCACTACTTGCAGCCTACGTGTCTTTATTTTTTCTTTCACTGAACCTGGATCATAATTTATTTATATTTATTTTTGTTATGATCAGTGGGTAGGTGCCATTTGTTCAACTGTAGATGCCTTGCCTTTTAATACTATCCTGACAGCCCACTTAGCTAACACTTAACATATGCAGTTATTTAAAAGATTTCATGGTTAACAAATGCATTATTATCTCTTCAAAAGTTCAAGCACTTGAATTTGGTCCTGTTATTTTAGTGTACAAAATTAAAAAATTTGACAGCATTTAATTACTGGGTCACATATTCATCACAAATATAACACCTGCACATAGAGCAACATATATATCACATATATATCAACATATATATCCCATAAATTCAGAGTCCCTTCCAAAAAAATCTTTTAGTTACTTTATCAATCAACAGTGATATTTTATCACAGCCGGTTCTAAATGAACCGACAGTAATAGCCCGACATTTATCACTGCTGATTTGTACTAAAAGAAGATAATATTTTGTCACGTGGGCAACATATGTTGTAAATAACTGTTGGAGCAAGAGTTCATCTTGCCCCAGTAAGTACGGTGAGAGTTTCTTCTAAGGAGGGGACTCAAGCTTGGAGACAAAGTGTAAGAGGAAAGAACACCACAAATATATTGATGGTAGAAAAATGGATCGCTCTGAGAGGAGTATCACAGCGAGACTTGGTGTATTTTCACCTTTGTGTTTCTTTTGCTATGTTTTCCCGTCCCCTGCCCAGAGGACCATGGCCTCCTATTTATAGGGCCGTGCGTAGCTTGGCGTATAAGTTATCATAATGTACAAATATCCAGGATCTAACTGAATTACTGGGACTTATCCCAGATAACTACCTTATCCCTATCGAGGATAAATATCCACCATGGTAATTATCGTGGTACTTGCCCCCTAAAGGGGGTGAGCCGGTTGCCTATTGCGGCCCGACGCTGCACTGTCAGGGGTGTCAGGATAGTCTCCATCACACCGGGGTGTCAGAGTTGCATCCATAAGCCTAGGTTTTTAATGCCAATCACTTCCTTGCAGGAAAAGCACAACCGGTGCTTCCCTTCCGGCAGATCTTTCCCAAGGCCTGCTGACTCACCTTACTGCCTTCGGGAAGGTAGCCCGAGTAACCCGAGGCGAGGGCCTCGGGAGGTATGGAACGGGGAGGTGAAAGCTTTGGGAAGCACGACTCCGGAAGGCCGGGGCTTTTGGAGGCCGAAGCTTCGGGGGACCAAGGCTTCGGGAGGTTGGGTTTTTTGGAGGCCTCGGGAGACCGAGCCGGCTGAGCCAAGAGAAGGCTTCGCCGTTACGAAGGGGTGCCGTGAAGGGATCTGATGACTTTGGAGGTCGAGCCTTTAACTGAGGGTCCGGAGATCAAGGCTCTAGAGGCACCTGGATGGTAATCTTCGATCATTATTCTCAGGCTGGTCTATTTTCCCCCAATAATAACTATGATAGGCAGAAGAAAACTGCTACCTCTTTTGCCACTTAGTATGTAAAAATCTACTTATGTTTGTCCAAATTAGCAAAATCATTCTCCAAAATTGCATCAGGGTATAAATTGAACTAGCTTTGCAAGTTCAGGAAACATGTGCTCATCTTTTCCCTTAGGATTAAATCCGGGACATAGCACATGCACACATGTGTGACTTCAGTCGTCGAAGGTAGGTAATGCCTCCAAACTAGTACAAATTTGTGCTACGACACAACCTAAAGGGTGTGTGTGGGCATGCTCATGCTGATATATATTGGTTGGATGAGGGAATAATTAGTTGGATACCTAGAGTGTATGGGAGGCTAAAAGAAGAAGATGGGCTTCGCAGCCAAATACAAGAGCCTTTGCTTTATTGGGTTTGATGCAATATAATTTTATTTGTGAATGTCCTTTTAGATATGAAAAAAAATCTCCAGTCATTAACTGAAGGCATCCATCCTCTCACAACTGCAATATTATCTCATTAATTAACCAAAATAGTTTATAACTGCTCTACAAACTAAAAATGTGAACCTATTTATTGCTTCTCAACACACAGTGATTGTATGTGTGAGGATTCTATGAAAATAAAAGTCAGTTTATAACTGCTCCACAAACTAAAAATGTGAACCTATTTATTGCTTCTCAACACACATTGATTGTATGTGTGAGGATTCTGTGAAAATAAAAGTCATATCTTTGATACAGATAGACATTGAGGACATATACGAATATATTCTCCACGAATGACAACATATCTTGCCCTATGTATGGAGTACCTATCACCATATCCAACAAAGGATTTTGTGCATCTCGATCAATTAACCCTCATAAGTTGATGTGTGCTTTTGTTCCTATATATATAGGAGCACATATGAGCCAGCCAGAAGCTCATAATCCAGCCAGAAGCTATTCAACTAACCTGTAAGCTAAACCGAAAATACTACATTCTTTCGGTTACTGGTCTAACCTGAATATGCACAATACTTGTCCTATGCATAGACTATTTGCCTAATTTATAGCTTCAATTGGCCGAGACAATGGCGACGGCAGTTGCGTTCACAGTGACCACAGCGGCACGATGACCGAACATCACACAGAGAAGAAGGACCACGGCTCAGCTGGAGCACCGGTTACGATGGCTCGGTCGGATATATACAGAAAGAGAAGAGGGGATGGCTACTGACCACGATGACGAGGTGGACGATGCGCCTCTGCGACGAGGTGGACGGCGTGTCAGTGGCGAGTTCGATGCAAGAACTGAAGGAGGGAGGCCGGACTAGGCGTGATGGGGATGGCGGCGCAAGCAGCTCCTCCTCGGGGGTGGTGGCGGCACGAGTCAGCTCCTCCTCTGTGGGGGAGTCAGTGGTGTGGGGTGGCTCCTTCTCGTAGAAGGCGGCGGCGTTGCGGGGTGGCCCCACTCCTCGTTGGCCATAGGCGTCGGACTACGGGACAATGTTGTCGTCGGCATTGGTGTTGGCGGTGTAAGATGATGGTGGAACGGAAGCCGGAGGGAGAGGTCATGCCGCTCGGAGGAGGACCAGGGTTTGACATCAGCGGTGACGGACAGCGGTGGAATAGTGGCTGGAGGGAGAGGGCTTGGCGGTGAAATGGAGGATGAAGGGAAGCAACGGCGGAATGAGGCAGCCTGACGGCGTGGGCGCGTGGCGATGTGTTCGTCAATGGGACTAGGGTTTCGGGGCCTAGTGCTACTGTACATATGGAATGCATTTCCACATGCGGTTGACTTAAGAAACCATCTGTGCAAATACATTTTCATAGGTGGTTTATTAAGCCAACCGCCTGTGGAAATTATTTCTACAGGTGGTTGCCTTAAGAAATCGCCTGTGAAAATTTTTACAGGCGGTTTCTTAAGGCAACCGCCTATAGAAATAATTTCCACAGGTGATTAACTCAATGAACTGCCTGTGAAAATTGTTTTAAATATGTTTTTTTAATTTTTTCCCAAGTAAAATTATTGTAGATGCATATATTTAATACATATCCTTAATACAATCCCGTATATTAATTAAATCATTTTAGTACTCCATACATGCCCTCGGTATTAAGTTACATAACATGCATGTCACATTGGAAAAGAAATTGCATGACATGAAAATCACACTAGAAACTAAGTTACCTAACATGGCACTATTTACCTTGAACTGTTTTTCCTACTCCATCAAGGCACATGTAGGATGTCACAGATCTATCGAGGGTTATTTCTACAAGTTTGATCTTTTTTGGATCTCCGAAATGTGGCATGTTGTCGAACTGATTATATTCTTCCTCATCCTCCATTTTCTCAGCTCTGACAATTCTTTGTTTTCCGTCAATAACTATGCGCTTCTTTTCATTCGCGGGGTCATTTATATAGAAAACCTGTGCGACGTGATCAGCGAGTACCCACAGATCATCTTTGTGGCCTACAATGCTGAGGTTGACAGTTGTAAACCTGTAGTTGTCCACTACCATGCCATTTGGGTGTTTGACCCATTTGCACCAAAAAACAGGGATTTGTAGATTCACTCCATAGTCGAATTCCCATATTTCATCTATGAACCCATAGTAGGTGATCTTTTTCCTCCCCTATTGTATCATAGGCTTCTATCCGAATGCCATTGTTTTGGGTCATGCTCTTCTTATCCTTTGCTTTGGTATAAAACATGTACCCATTGATGTCATACACTTGCCATGATGTAACTAAACTTGATGGGCCACAAGCCAACATTTTTACATTTTTTATCTACGGATTCACCATATGGAAGGTTTTGGTTCTTGAACCATGTGGTGAAGCGACACTTGTGCTCTTTCAAAATCCAATCATGTGAGCGGCCATAATTTTTTGTGTGAAGCTCATTCAGGTGTTGCTCGATGTACGACGCCACTATCTAGAATTGCTGCAAGATGGTAAAATGTGCTCTTCCACTGCTTTGTAATCATGGTTGATGAATCTTTTCTTTGCTTTGGTCCCTCTCTCAGATAACCTCCCCTCATGTCGAGATATAGGTACACCAATCGGTTTAGCATCTTTTATGTAATCGATGCAACACCCAATGACTTCCTCAGTACTATAGCCCTCGATCATGGAACCCTCTAGGTGAGCACGATTCTGTACATAGCCCTTGAGAATGCCCATGTACCACTCAAAAGCATATATCTGATGTAAGAATATAGGGCCCAGTGCAATTATCTCGTTCACGATGTGAACCAAGAGATGTACCATGACATCGAAAAAGGATGGAGGGAAGCACATCTTAAGTTTGCACAGATTCTCTACCAAGTAACTATGTAGAACACCCAGTTTTTTTAGCATCGATCACTTTCTGAGCAATTACGTTAAAGAAGTGACACAACCGTGTGACGACCACCTTTATATATCTTGGCTCGATACACCTGATTGCAATAGGGAGCATCTGCATCATCATCACATGACAATTGTGAGACTTCATACTGATTAGCTTCAAATCTTTCATCGAGACTAGTTTCTTGATGTTGAATGAGTAACCAGTCGGGACTCTCACCCCATGTAAACACTTGCACAATGCCTTTTTCTCCTCATGTGTTAGAGAGTAGCTAGATGGGGAAGATAATGTTTCCCATTTTGTCTGTCTTCAGGGTGTAGCTCTGGCTTGATTCCAAAATGCAACAAGTCCTTACATGACCTGATTCCATCCTTTGTCTTGCCCAGTATGTCCAGTAAGAGGCCAAGGATGCTATCACACACATTCTTCTCAACGTGCATGACATCGACACTGTGGGGAACGTCCAAGTCCTTCTAGTAGGGAAAATACTTAAAGAAAATCGGCATCTTCTTCCACAGCATGCCGATCGACGTCTCACTTTTCTTCCTCTTTTTACCCTTCGATGGCTTCCCAAAAACAACCTTCATGCTCCTGACCATTTCAAACACTAGTGACCCGCTGTGAAGTTTTGGGCCAGTACCTTGCTCAATTGTGTTGTCAAAATATTTCTTCATCTTGCGGTATTCGTGAGTTTTGAGGAAGTACCATCGGTGTCGCGTATACACTACCTTCTGTGAGTACGGAAGGTACACATATGTAGTTTCATCCAAGCACACTACACATCTTTGCTTCTCTTTAACCTATCCTGATAGGGAAAAAAGGGTAGGATAATCACTGATGGTAACAAAAATCATGTCTCTCAGCATGAAGTACTATCGTCGGAACTCATCCCACACCCGGACCCCATCATTCTAAAGTTTCGCCATATCTTCCATCAGTGGTACCAAAAACACATCTATATCGTTGCCAGGTTGTTTCAGTCCTTGGATATGAATGGACAGCATAAGGTATTTACGTTTCATGCATAGCCATGGAGAAAGGTTGTAGATGGCCAGGACCACTGGCCAAGTACTATGTGAGGTGCTCATGTCACCGAAAGGATTCATTCCATCGGTACTCAATGCGAACCTTACATTCCTTGGTTCTTTAGTGAAATCTGGATAAATTGCATCGAACTTTCTCCATTGGCTAGCATCAGTGGGGTGTCGAAGCTTAGTTCCATCCTTCTTGTGCTTATCGAAATACCAACACATCAGTTCAGAGACCTTAGGGTTCGAGTACAAACGCTGCAAACGGGAGATCACTGGCAGGTACCACATCACCATGCTAGGTTTTTTTGTCTTCTTCTCCGCGTCAAAACAAGTGCCTTCTTCGTCACGACCAGGATTACTCTTCTTCATTTTCACGTTGGCGGAAGCATCTTCACCCTCACAATTATCATTCCTCTTGTACCGATTCGCATTGCATACTGTGCATCTATCCATGGCTTCGTACTCTTTACGGTAAAGGATACAATGGTTCAGACACGTGTATATTTTTTTACATCCAATGACAACGGGCAGATAAGCTTCTTCGCCTAATAAGTGGTGGTGGGCAAGGAGTTAGGCTTCAGAAGCATGTGTTTCAAGAGACTCAATAGATCCGAGAAACTCTTGTCGGACCATCCATTGTTGGCCTTCAACATTAGAGGTTCAAGCACCGAATACAACACCGTAAACTCCTTATCTCAGCCCTTCGATTCCTCATAAAAAAGTTCCTTCAATGCCTCCTGTAATGCCTCGAAATTATCTAAACCTCTCGTGTCCCTTATAACATGCGGTTTTGCGTAGCGCAATATTTCCTCCAGTTTGAAATATGTGTCATCATTCACCATAACATCAGTGTTGCCTTTGAATCCCTCATCATCACCATCCACTTGATCAGCAACGATGTCGTCATTTGGTTTGCTTGTACATTATTCGCTGTGATTGTACCAACATGTGTAATTCTCGACAAAACCTCTAAAGATTAAGTGTGATTTGATTATGCTTGATTTGACCCACAAAACCTTCCCTTTTGTTTTCAAATTTCATGGCCGCCTCTTGAGTTGTACTGTTCGAACAACAGTGAGCTCGGTATGAATCGAGCTCCCCACGGATAGGCACTATTTATGGAGATATTTCCGCAGGCGGTTCCTAATGTGAACCGTCTGTGAAAATAGCTCCATTTCTACATGCGATTCGTTATGTAAACCTCCTGTGGAAATAGCTCTATTTCTACAGACGTTCACATAAGAAACCACCTGTAAAAATGGATATTTTTCAAGGTGGTTTCTTATGTGAACCGTTTGTGATAATGAAACTATTTTCACAGGCGATTCCTTATCGTCTGTGAAAATTAGTTTTCACAAGTGGTTCACATCTACACAGAGCCGCAGCTCAGTATTTAGATAGTTTATCGTATAAACTGTCTGTAAAAATAAAACTTAAATGTCTCGAAAAAATAGTTATCTATACGTCTTCACTATATATGAAAACTAAAGACTAGGACGTGACTGTTGTGGCTACCCTGCATGCGAGCACCATCGCTGGCTGTGACGTACGCCATCCTTCATGTCCAAATGGTACTGTGCATGACACGGACAAAGGACTCGCTCTGACATAAATGACCACGCCTCGAGCTATGACGTGCGCTACCGCTATTGACAACTTAGCTCTCGATTCAAACGGAAAACAGAAAAATAGAAGTGCACAAATTTACTAACAGGAGCAAGATAAAACACTATCATATAAATAATAAAATCAGACGGAGTGTCACAGATAGTTTCTTTAACCTATCACTAATAAAATAGTCACAGATAGTTGCTAAAGCTGATATGCCCCTGATATGGATTGAGTATTCCGATCTTTCGATGAGAGAACACACGTCAGTTTGGTGAAGATGACTTTGTTGATCCGGCTACATTTTTACGATGACGGAGCATATAGGAAATTGCTAAACCAATTCCTTGAGGTTACTAATCTTGTTGTGGGCACGATCAGTCTGAACACGAAGTGCTTATCCTTGCAAGAAACTGAAGAACAAGCAAGAATAATTGAAGGCAATCTGAATTGCAGAATTAGATGAAGAATGATATATTAATAAAAGTGGAGTTCTGCAAAGTAGTCAATCTATTTTATCACAAGACATAAGTAGAGACAATGTTGTTTGGCCATAGGTGGAAACAATGCTTAAACAAAACTCGACTAATTGTGGCCACACCTGATCTCTATTTATGGGCATGCAAGCCTTCTAGAAACTACCTAACAAACTATGGAAAAAAAATTTGGACTCTAACTCTATCTGTTATGATGCCGACTTGTTTTGAGGTTTTTGAGTCGTTTATGAGGAATCTGGTGATGGGATTGGATCCATTGAAAAGATCACTACATAATCTTTCCAACATGTGGCTAAATACTTTCATTGGACTCCGTATGATAGAGATATCTTTGTTTGTTGCACGACTATTTGTTAAATTCGAGACGAAGTTGAAGTTCAAGTAGCAACTACCTTGAAACCCGACTAGCTTGTTTGGAAATCGGGATTCCAAGTAGGAACTAAACTTAAAGTCCAACAAGCTCTCAACAAGATCCAAGAATCCCTAACAAGGGTTCGACTCGAGTTGTCTTCTCATATTTCATAGGATCATTTATTGTGGTTGTATCTGCAGTAGTGGTATCCTCATCATCCTCCCCTTCTTGAATTGAGGTTGTCCTCGATGGTAGCTCATCGTCAATTAGTTATATTGTTGAGCACAACCTCAATCAAGGAAGATTCATGTATCGTTCCTCATCGTCCAATTGTCCTAGTCTTTAAAATCTGAGTATAAGCAAAGTAAATACATTAGGCAGTATACTATTCTCATAAAGAATATAATTTAATGTATTTAGGAATAGATTCACCTTATTCTAATGTTTTCATGCACATTCTGGCATAATCGATTCTTTGGATGCATTAAAAATGGTTTCAACTCTTTTTGCGAGTTCATGTTGTTCAGATGTTCTTGAAGCATTTATAACAATTGGTGGAACAACATTTCTTGTGTGATTGGTAGAGAGCTCCGCATCCTCCTCCCCTTCTTGAAGAAAAGCCATCCTTGGCTTTTGATAGCCTAAAAATGTACTAAACAAGGAGAACAATGTATATGCATGATATATGTAATTGTCATCAGTTTTAGCTCTTTCCTTGTTATGCACATAACATTTATTAGAACAGCAACAATGTAACAACCTAATTTTTCAATTTTTGCAATAGTTTAAAATTTTACTAGAATTTAAATAGGAGTTGTATATTTTATTCAATATAGAAAGAAATTAATTTCTAAATTTAAATTTGCCTTAGGCTGTAGTTAAGTATGTTTCATTCATGTTGCAGTAGTTGCAATATAGTTTTATGCATGAAAAGTGTTTGCAAAAGTTTGCTAGAAGTCGCTCGTTTAAATCTCTTTTGGAAAATGGTACAAAAATAAAAAGAAAAGCAATTTCCTACATTGCAAAACCTTCTCGGGCCTAATCTTTTATTTTTCGACCCAAAATCCGCTCCTCCCCTCTCCTTTTGGCTTGGCCCAAGTCACTTTCCACCTCCCTTTACCGCATGGGCCCTGGCCCGGCCACTTCCCCGCACACCCCTCCCTCTTCCGCGCGCTGGGCCGAGCAGCCTGGCTAAACTGGTCTTTCCCGCGCGCGCCTGCCGCCTCTCACCGACCCGTGGGCCCAGCTCAAGCCCAGTCGAGCCGGCTCCCCTTTTTCCTCCCTCTGCTGACTCTGATCTCCCTCAGTCGGCTCCAATCCCCTCAGCCGACCGCCGATTTTCCCGTGCCTTCCCACGCCCGTTCTCCTCCCCGTAATGGCTAGCTCCGAGCCTTTATGCTCCATCACATTGCCTCCATCTGTTTCCCCATCATTTATTCCCCTTTATTGCTCGAATTCGTGTGGTAACCGTCGGCCATCATGGCCATTGGAGCCACCGGCCGTTTCTCCACTGCCAGGCCACTCCGTTCCCCCTCGCACCCTTAAAAGACACTGTGCACCTTCACAACGAGATTCCATAACTCCCTACTCGCTCACGCTCTCTCTCTCACTCGGATTCGCCATCGACACCATCTTCTTCCTCAACTCCGGTGAGGTTGCACCGCCGCCAACATTTCTTCACGTTTGTGGAGTCTCTAGCCAATTGGACCCTTGCTCCAACTCTGCAAGACCCTCCGTAGTTGTTTCCTTGGCACGTCATTGTTGTTGGGCCACTAGATCCCTTTCCCCATCGCCGCACCATCTATCGGCTCCATCTTCACCGTCGCCCGGCCACCTCGACCCCTCTCCGGTGCCATTTTCACTTGGGTTGAGCTTGCCGCGTGCCCCTCTCTATTTTCCACCACTTGTGGCAAAGCCTGGATGCCGAAGCGTCGTTCCGATGGCTCTCCGGCCGCCTGTTGCCATGCCGAGCTGGTGGACCGAGGGCCTTTTCTTTGGTCCCAGGGACCCAGTATGTGGGTTTTCAACACAAAAATAATTCATATTTGTTTTTTATGTCAGCATGCACAATAATCATGATTTTTAGTATAAAAATTAATTACTTTATTCTGGGAAAATAAGTAAAATTTGCAAAAAAGCCCCTGAAACTTCAAAAGCTTATAACGTTTTGCTCGTAGCTCCGATTTTGGTGATTTTTGTGCTCAAATGTTCATAGCGATGTGTAGGATCTTTTTATAGGGTTTTTTTTACCTAGTCTTAGTACTGTTTGGTGTACTATTCTTAGTAGTTTCCCTTGTGTGCTTTTCCGGTGTGTCGATTAGGAGGTGATCAGTTTGGGTATCTGCAACATCAAGCTTTCGAAGACTTCGAGCAACCCTTAGCTGAAGGCAAGTGTCTGTGAACATCTTGCTCCTGTTTAGGATTCATGTGTAGCTATTTATTCCTTCATTGCATGCTTGTCTAAACTAGAATCTCATGTTAGAGTTTACTACCTTTTGTATGATTATTCTTGGTTGCTGTTGATGAGTCATGGTTAATGAATGGTAGATATGCTAGTGTTATCATAGTTGGGTAAATATTAATCTTGACTAATAGTTATACAACAAGAATTGGGTATGGTAATTTTGTATCAACATGCTATAGGGATTCCAACAGAATGTTTGTACGATGATAGTGCGGAAATGCATGTGTGCGGGTAATGCACAGTTGGTTTGTGGTTGTTATTATGTGTGATCCTAAAGACCGGTTCTTGAATCATGTAATCCAGCTAAACTGCAAGCCATGAGGCTTATATATGTACAGCCTGGCCAACTAATTAGCCACCCCTCCTGTTCTGTGGGCACCAATGGATGGTTGAGTGGCACAAGAAGGGGCTTCTGCAGCGATGGAATTGTCTTTTAGCGATAAAATCTCAGTGGGTGCTTACCAGTCGGTGGGAGCTTTGTGAAGGCCTTGTAGTGACACTCCAGAAGTGTGAAGCAACATGTGAATCATGATTCATGGGGAAAGCTGTGCAAACTCTGCAGAGTATAAACCTGATCGATCAATCGTGCTCACGGTCATGAGCGAATTGGATTTCTTCATGATCAGTTGGGATCAGGGTTTTGGTATAGTTGGTGGGGTAGCCGGGTAATGGAATAACCTGGTGAGTCTTGGTAGTCGGATGGAATCCGATGAGTTGTTCCCCCTTGATATAGTTGTGTCTCCTCACTTAGTAACTACGATGCTCGTTGTTTAAGTCATAGGTCATAGTTGCTTAGTACAGTTAACCAGTGTCTAACCTTTCCTTGACTTAAGCCCCATAGCATGTTTTTCCTACACTTGCGGAGTACATTTTGTACTCACACTCGTAGTCCCCTTTCTTGCATCCCTTTGTTATTCAGAAGCCGTCAATGAAGCAACATCCTTCGATGAAGATGACTTCGACCCAGAGCTCCTATTCTAGGCTGATGTGCCACTAGTTGATGTCTGTGGAAGATGGGAGACCCTCTGGCGTTGAAGCTCTCTTTTCCACTGTGTTTTCTTTTAGACCATCGGGTCCTTTTGTAATAAGTTAATATCGTTATTGTAATATTGGCATTATGATGATACACTAATGATGTAACACATGTATGAAACTTGATCCTGGCATACATGTGTTGTGCCCGGTTCTGTTCCTTTAAAAATGGGTGTTACAAACAACATGTATATAATGAATATATCAAATTAGCATTAGAACACAAATCATTGTCATCATTCCCCCTCTCTTAAAGATAAAGCTGTCCTCGGCTTTCCATAAGCTGAAAATAAACTAGCAACAAAGGTATTGTGTATGCATGGTATATGTATATATCACCTGTTTGAACACACCTTTTATGTTGCACAATTAGGATCATAAAATGGGAGTATGTGTATATCCAAATTTGCAAGACATAATTCAACTTGTTACTATTTTTGGCAAATATAAGCAAAGTATTCATAATTACCTTTGTCCTTATGCAAGAAAGTAATAGAATCATGAATAGGTAGTAAGAGACTAGGCAAATAAGTGTTTAAGACAGACAAGCATTGTCACAAAGCAACATTCCAATGGTACAAATATCATATGTCAGCAATAAATCAAAATTTGCAATGTGCATGGTGTTGAACATAGATCGTTTTAATACAACAAAATTGTCACAAGTGATGCATAGTCTATCTACAAGAAACTCATTGTCTACACCATAATCTCCAATCAAATGAAATTTATAAGCAATGGTGTAGGTACTGGTCAAAGTTCTCAAACATAGGATTTCACAAATTTTCTTCATAGCATGTGACAAGGTTATAGGTAGATCCAACACAAAGTAATAGAAAGGAGTAGTAGGGAAAATTTTCACTAAAACTTTATTATGTCTAACCAATTGCACATGATCTAAATCACATTAATCTATCTTGTCAAATGGTTCATTCAAAATAGCAGGCAATTCATTCATATTGATACATGGTGCACCTAAGTTAGCATCTAAATCAATTATTTCACATGATGCATGCAAGTCAATAGGTATATGATCAATGAAAACACTTGGGATATTTGTTTTAGGAATAAAATCAACTATACCATCAATGACACAAAAACTAGACAATTGTAGTTCATCATGGCCACACTCATCTGGATTAAGTTCAAAATCATTTATATTACCTTTGAAGTTCGTTTCACATGATATAATTGCAAAAAGCTTCTCCTCTTTGTCTTCATCCAAAGAATACAATCACTACCACAGAACAGATCTTCTGTGAGGGTGACAAATTTTCGTGAGAGGAATTAATAACCCCCACAAAAGAATGGATTTTCGTGGCTGATAGCGTTAAACCCTCATGAAAACACTTTTTCATGGTGGCACATTTGTCGATGATATGGGATCCAGGGGTCCCCGAGTCCCGAGGCCAGGACAGCGTAGTGCCACATGGCGCCTTCCCTCGGGGCCCCCTCCCCGAGGGCCTGAGGGAAGTAAGGTCCGGGAGGGGGTGCTCGGGGCCAAGAATAGTTGGTCCCCGAGTACCCAGAGTGCCCTGAGGACCCGAGGCAAGCCAGGTCCGGGAGGGGATGCTTGGGGCCAAGAACAGTTGATCCCCGAGTACCCAGGTGCCCCGAGGACCTGAGAAGAGCAAGGTCTGGGACTGGGCGCTCGGAGCTAAGAACACTTGGTCCCCGAGTACCCAGAGTGCCTCGAGGACCCAAGAGAAGCCAGGTCCGGGAGGGGGTGCTCGGGGCCAAGAACAGTTGGTCCCTGAGTACCCGAAGTGCCCCGAGGACCCGGGGGATGCAAGGTCCGGGATTGGACGCTCGGGGCCAAGAACAGTTGGTCCCCGAGCACCTAGAGAGCCCCAAGCACCCGGCAAGCCCCATGCCAATGGACCCCGCAGGGACTCCACGATGAGGTGTTTGTCGATGGGAGGCCCGATGCTGCATTTAATGGGGAGCATGGACGGTCACATCCAACCACTCTCCCCCATGCCTGTCGTACTGAATACGTCAGTCCCTGCCACCGCCTGGCAGGAAGGTGTGGGCACAATTAATACGGTGGGTCCCATCGCATGTCCCCTCACGGGGCCCATAAAGAAAGACGGCTTGAAGATATCTTCGATGGGCTTGAGGCTTATCGCTTATCACCCCTGTTGCATCAAACCGTGTTAGACCTACTTTGACCAGACAGGCCTGAGAGTGTACTCAGAGGCTGGCCAGTGGGCGCCCCTGCGCCTGCCGAAGCTGGGACGTGAAGACCGATGGGACCGTCCGAGGGATGCATTTTCAACCCTCTGTAACATCAATTGTAGACCCATGATGGTTGCTTTCCATTTATTGTTTACGGGAACTTGTGCCTTCATTCTGGGCACTCCCTGGAGGGCCTCCCCCTCGGTAGATAAAAGGGGGGAAGCACTTCGTAGAGAAGGGACCTGGGAATAGAGCTGGAGATAGAAAGATAAGCCTGAACCTTGTAACACAGAGAAAAATGAGAGAGTTAGAGATCCAGAGAAAGGCATTCGAAGAGCATTAATAACACACTAGATACATAGGAGTAGGGTATTACACCTCTGTGCGGCCTGAACCTGTCTAATTCCTTGGTGCATTCATTACTACTAGCCGACGATCATTCATCCCGCCTAAGTCCCACATGCATTAACCCCACGTACGAGGTAGTTCCAGGACCAGCCCCCCGACCGAATCTCAAAGGGGGTCCCTCAGGATCCCTGCTTGCGGTGTTCATCCACTGACAACATCAATACACTCCCGGGAAAATTGGCTTCCCGCGCATAAATATCTATTGTTGCCACACGTACCTGAAAATACTATCTTTTTTTAGTATAGCACGTCGAACTCGTCCCACCCTGTCCTCTCTGTATTTTTTTACACCACCCTGGTCCTCTCTCTAAAAAAATCAGCCTTCGCCCCCAAATGCAACCCACCTCCACCACCGCTGCCGCATCTTCAGCCTTCACCCCCAAATTCACGCCCTATCAAACTCACCAAATCCTTGTCCACCTGCCGAGTTCACACTACCCCTGCCTAGTTCGAGCCCCTAGCGCCGCTTCCCATCCTGATCCATCCTCGTGGCACCCCCAATTTCGTCAAATCTGTTGAGCTGCGCCCCTAAATCCGCCGCCTCCTCCCAATCTCCTTCAACTCATCACTGAATCAATAGATTCACACACACAACCCACATCAACCCCCACCGTCACCTCCAGCCTTCTCCCCAAACGCGCGCTTCGACCCACCACCTCAATCCACCTGTTGAACTCACACCGCTCCCGTCCAGTTCGAGCCCCTGGCCTCGTTGCCCATCCAGATCCATCGTTGTGGTACCCCCTATTCCATTGAATCTGTCGAGCTACATCCCAAATCCGCCACCTCCTCTTGATCTCCTTCAGCCCATCACTACATGAACCTTGGAGCCCTTGGAGGAGGTGGCCCATCTCCTTCGGCCACGCAACCTTGGAGCCCAACATCAACCTTGGAGGAGGCTGCACTAACGCTGGAGGAGGCCAATGCGAGGAGCCCGCCGCATGGACGCCGCACAAGGCCACGCAAGGAGCTCCCTGCACGGACGCCGGATGAGGCCAGATGAGGAGGTCGGTGCACTGCACCTCCAATCTGATTCAGGTAACGAACCTGTCTGTACTAGTGCAAGAAATGGCACCACATGGGCCTAGGCCAGGGGTGTATGGCGCTTGCTGCTTTTGCTTGAGTTTGCAGAAACTAGTGTTGTGTGAGCATATAGAATTCCCTGTTGATCTGGACAGGAACAAAAACTGAGATGGTTAAGAATGCATAAACTTAGCTGTCCAAATGTATAATCAATTCTTTTTTCGTGTGTGTGTGACTGTGAGAGAGGATGATGTTTACATGAGGCTTATGTTGTAGCCTGGGTCTACGTTAGCATAGTTGATTTGATTATTTGTCAAATTAACAATGTGCAGTATTGAGTTGATGTTACTTTTCATATTAAGTGTCCCATTGAACACATTCTTAGCTAGTGATCTGTATTGCAAGTTGCAATATCAGAAAATACACATAAAATTATATGGATGAAAGTTTTTGTATTCAAGAAAATTGTTGCACGAGCCCGGAGCAATTGCACTTGTTGCAGTTGCGGAGAACTGAATAGAGTACTAGGTATTGTCCCAGTCAGACCATCGTCATCCATAAATCTATATATCCATACAAAGCACAAACATTAGTTATAATGTAGGTTACTAAATCCATTTAACTGTCACTTCAATAATCCTTGGAAAACTCATAAGGTACTTAGGGATGTCAATGTTGAAAACCATCCTGGTGCTGGTGAGCTTGGGAAGTTATTGTTGCTTAGGTCCCTAATCAGACAACCTAAAGGTTGATAGATTTGCCTTACACATAATTTAGTTGAGTTGCATTACTGAGATTTGGCACTGCTCCGTTCAGTAGGTTGCTTGCTAAGCTCATGCAGCAATCAGACAAATATTTGCAATTTAATTTCGGGAACCATGAATCCATGATATATAGTTAGTTACTTATAGTTCCGTCAGGTTACGTAGGTTTCCAATACTCTTAGGAACTGGACCACTCAACTGATTCTGATATAGTCTGTTAGCATGCAAAAAGAATTGCAAAAATGTTTAAATAGGTGTGCAAGACTGGTGTAGAATTATTCACTTGGTACTTGCATGATTTGAAGTGTTTGGAGAAGTCCAAGAGATTCTGAATAATTCATTCTCAAGCATGTCATAGATGTATAGTACAGAGCGTATGTTTGTTCATATGAATTTTTTCACATGCTTGTTCATATTTACAAAACACATACTTGTTTAGTACTTGTGTTAGATTAGCAATTTTTCATAAGTTGGTACTTGTTCATATGAATTTTTTTATATGGTTGTTCATATGTACAAAACATATACTTGTGTTAGATAGCAATTTTTTCACAAGTTGATGCTTGTTCATATTATTTTTTTTCATGTGCCATGCCATTAGCTGTAATTATTTGAGCAATAAGATAACATGAGTGAATGATATTGCTCATCTTTTTTAAAACAAAATAAAATAATGGCAGATCGTGTGTGGATGTATGCTGATTGGTCTCGTGGGCAGGCTCCATCTATTGGTTGGATTGAAAACACCAACCAATTCTTAGATAGTGCATTCTCTATGCTTAATCTAGTTGTAGGTGAAACCATTAAGTGTCCATGCACTATGTGCTAAAACTTTGTTATGTATAAAAGGTTTACGATAGAGATACACTTGTGTAAGTTTGGGTTTAAGGATGACTATGCAATATGGATAGCACATGGCGAGAGACTTGTTGATGGTCATTTTGAAGGTGGACATGATGAGGGATTTGGAGAAACTGACAGCATGGATGATATGTTAGTTGAACTTGGCGGCAACCATTCACCACCAATCGATGAGGAGCCAACAAACTCTGCTCGAGCCTTTTATAGGATAGTTGCTAGTGTTGATCAATCGGTCCATGCAAACACAACACACTCATCTTTGTCTGCTGTAGCACGCTTGCTTTGAAATCACAGTACAACATGTCAATTGCACACTTTGAAGCAAACTTGAATTTAATCCATGAACTTTTTCCTTCAGAATCTAAGTTGCTCAAGGACTTCTACCAGTCAAAGAAACTCTTAGAGGGCCTTGGTATGCCATATATGAAAATTGATGTCTGTTATAACAATTGCATGCTTTACTATAAGATAATAAAAATAAAGACAAGTGTGATGTTTGTGATATCTCTCGTTATGAGGAAGGCCATAACCGAGTCCCACGTAAAGTTTTACGGTACCTTCCCATCACATATAGGCTACAAAGGTTATATGCACATGCGGAGACAACAAAGCTAATTTGGTTTCACAAGCAGTCCACATTTGGTAAGATGGTGCACCCATGCAATGGAGAAGTGTGGCAACAATTTGATGAGACTTTCTAGACTTCGCTAGTGACTATAGAAATGTGCGGCTTGCTTTTTCAATAAATGGTTTCACACCCTTCAGTTTGAGTGTAGCTCCATACTCTTGCTGGCCAGTGTTTATTACTCCATCGAATTTTCCACCAAGCACGATTATGAAGTCAGAGTACATATTCCTTATGGTATCCCTTGTGGTCCTGGGTCTTGAACATCCTGGAAAAGAAACTAAACATTCTAATGCAACATTTAGCTAATGAACTAATGAGGTTGTGGGAGGGGGTAGAAACATGTGATGCTTCACTCAAGCAAAACTTTACAATGTGAGCAGCCTATCTGTGTTCAATTCATGATTTCCCTGCTTATGGTAACTTTGCTAGATGGAGCACTCATGGTAAGTTTGTGTGCCCAATATACTTCTGTGATAGTACAAGATTCATGATTTCGTTATAGTCATAAGGCTTGCTGGTTTGATTGCCATAGGCACTTCTTACCTAGAGGCTATGAATTTAGATTTCAAGATAATGCGTTCTGTAAGAACACAGTGGTGTTTGATGAAGCTCCAAGGCATGTAACAGGGGAGAAAATATTTGCACAAATGAATACACTTATAGGTGACACAAGAAACTTTGGTGAAGTGCACAATTGGACCCATGTTAGTTGTTTTTGGCAACTTCCATACTTTCATAAATTGTTGTTGCCACACAACATTGATGTGATGCACAATGAGAGAAATGAAGCTGAAGCTATATGGAACACATGCTTTGACATACCTGATAAGACTAAATACAATGCGAAGGCAAGGCAAGATCTAGTTGAGATATGAAGTCATCTAGCACTGCATTTGAAGCTAAAGGAAAATGGCAAGTGGGACAAGCCATGGGTCCCATTTGTCATTGATAAGAATGACAAGCCAAAATTTCTTAAATGGTTTCAAGAACTCAAGTTTCCTGATGGAAATGCAGCCAATATTAGGAGGGGGGTTAACTTGTTGTAAAAGAAGATTTTTGGCCTAAAGAGCCATGATTACCGCATCTTCATGGAGCTCTTACTCCCCGTTACATTCCATGGCTTTCTTCCGAAAAACATATGGGTCTGTTTGGCTGAGCTTAGCTTCTTCTACCGCCAATTGTGTGCCAAAGAGTTGAGTAAGGATACCATATGCTCGCTAGAGCAATAGATTGTTGTTCTTCGCTGCAAAATGGAGAAGATATTTCCTCCTGGGTTCTTCAACCCTATGCAATATCTAATCATTCATCTTCCTCGTGAGGCCTGATTTGGAGGCCCTTTTCAATCCCATTGGAACTATCCATATGAGAGGTAAAAATAGAAACAATATACTATGTTTTATTCTATACTATTCTTCTCTTCATTCTTTGTTTGGTTCATGTAGGGAAATCCAAAAGCATATAAAGAAAGTACGAAATAAATCTCGTGTTGAGGGTTGCATTGTTGAGGCTGAATTAGTTGAGGAGGCCACAAATTATCTTTCTCTCTTTTTTAAAGCCCCAAGCTCAGTCAATTAGAAATAAGATTCCTCTATATGATGATGGTTCTTCTACCTTCCAAAGTTCATGCAACCTTGAAATCTTTCAATGCCCAGGTCGAGCATTAGCCCTCGAGGTGTTCGTGAGCTCTCAATAGAAGAGTATGATGTTGCTTTTCTATATATTTTGACAAACATGTCGGAGATGGACAAATTCTTCAAGTATGCACACATTGAATCTAGAAACTCTAATTATATTTTCCATATAATTTGTTGGCAGTATGCTAACTTACTTTGTTCCCATAGAAAATTTGAGAAGCTAAACCTGAGGAGCTCCGGGACTTATGGTTGCATGGGTGGAAGAATAGCCGTTGGAAATACGGGCCAAATTTTTTGATTGGTTCAAAGAACAAGTATGTTGCCAAAAATCTTCACATTAAAGTAAAGTAGCCATTTGAATACTCCAAGAACTAACATATCATACTATTTTGAACTTGCAGTGCATGAAGTTGTGTAGTGTTAATAATGCCTTGCGTGAAATATCTTATGGTTTTCACAGAATAGTAACCAGCTATGGATGCTATGACGTGAATGGGTATATATTTCATTCAGAGGCATATGAGAGAACTAAATCAATGTTAACAATAGTTAATATTGTTTTTTGTGTATCTTGCCTTGATGATAACAACAATGAACTGGAGTAATATGGTAGGACATCATAAGAATAAAATGGGAAGGAGACTTGCAACTAGAGATGTTTTATTTGACTGTTATTGGTTTGGTCCAACAACAAATGGAACTAGGTGTACTAAGAAGTTAGGGTTGGTGGACATTAAGCATACTTCTAGGCTTTCAGTGTTTGAACCATTTCTCATGGCAAGTCAAGTTAAATAGGTTTATTATTTGCCTTACGCCTGGACAGACAAAACAGATCTAACGAAATGGTGGATTGCATATCATGTTTCTCTGTGAAGCTATATTCCTTCAAATGACATCATTGATGATTCAAATCCTCCTAATGGGCCACCACAAGAAATATCATTCTATCAAGAGGATGGGTTGCCGAGAACTTTTGTCATTGACTTAGGGATGGATCTAGATAATATAATTTTAACTGTCTCAGACGAGATAACAAATCCAGAGGATTTGAAAATTCTATCCAAACTGAATACTGAAGCTGCAGATGAAGAGGATATGGATGATCAAGATACCGATGAAGACGATAAAGAGGATCAAGATGATTAGCCTTAACACACAACTTACGACCCAAATGATTTTTGACTTATATTGTATGTATGTAATGCTTTAAATTTCTTCCAAACTTTATTTATATGTCATGAATCTTTTCTTTTCATTCCTCTGGAACTAAATGTGTTGAATCTTTTCTTTGCAATGAACTTATAACTTTTTTGGTAATGCAGGAGATGCAGGCCTTCGACACAAAAACCTTGCAGGTAACCTGCGTGCAGCCATTGGTGGGAGCTCCTAAAGGAGTGATGCTAGCAATGTTGACTCTCAAAGACTTGGTACTAATGATGTTAACTCCCAATTGAGTAATGTTGCTGGTGGTGATGACTCAAATGATGGTGCTATTGGTACTACACGTGCTAGCGAGGATCCTCTAAAAAGAGGGAGAGAGAAGAGGTGTAGGACACAACTGAGATTACCTCCACATGATGGGAAGGTTTAGCTAATTCCTAAGGGTTCTAGGTAAGTACAAACATTAGCTCAAAAAATTGAAGGAGATGAATGAGCAGCTGAAGCAGACAAATGTGCTCCTCATGGAGGAAAATAGTGTTAACCATGAGCTAATCCTGGTAATATCTGTTTCATTGCTTGCAACAATCTTTTTAGTCATGTACAACTTTGGTTATTTGCCTACTTTTCAATTGCAAAGGTTCTATGCGGACTTTGGAAAAGAACCACCTACTGATCTGCTAAACCGTTTAGCAAATATTGATGCATGTCGTCATCAGGTCAGATCAAGAACCATCTTGTAGCTAGTCTTTTCAGTTGCTGTACCTATGATTTTTTTTTTTGAAACCAAAAGAGGAATTCACATTCCATGATTTCACAATTATCAGAGTTTAGATGAGTACAATGTCAAATATATTCCAAAAAGAAAAGTATAATTTATAGTTGCCACCTTAATTTCTCTTACTCCAACATCGATCTTTTCATGCCCCCTGGTATGAAATTTCAGGGCCTCAATTAATTGTAATTTATCTGGCTCCATCACATATCCATTTAATGGGTACCTTCATGCAAGTTAAAGAAAACATGACGTACATGATAATAAAGTTAGAACTCCATATCCAAAAAAGAAGTAGAAGCATTATGTGCAAATTCGTGTAAAAAATAGTGAAACTAACTCCATGGAGAGTGATATGGGCTTACTCTCTTAACATGTTCTCAAGGAATTGCACATATTAATGATGGTGTCCCATATACCAACTTTAGCATGAAGAAAGTCTTGTTCAATTGGTATGGTGCTTCCATTGACAGTAGAACTATCTTTAGACTTCCATGCTAACCTCCATCTAGAAGCATTTTTAGTACTTTGTCTACATTCCGTATGATTCATTTCAAATTCTGAACTTCAGGGTTGCGTAGGAAATTATAGATGCTTCCATTTTTTTCTGGTTCATGTGACTGCAAAAAGATGAATGCCTTAGGTACTTGTGTGTGTTTGTGTTTCTTTTGGTTATAGAAAGACTATACAGTGTGGTGTCTTGGACTTGAAGCTAGCATGACAGTATCAAGTGGAGTTTCACATGAGTGCCTGATGCATCTTTATCATTGATATTGTGTGAAGGCTCATCACATGCAACCTTTGACCTAGACGACTTGCACAACAATGGCAATGACTTGGACCCTGACTATGGTGACGACGAGGGCAGCGATGACATTTATGGTGATGAGGGCTATTATGGCATGTATGGTTGCGATGAGATGGATGGTGGATACAATGGTGATGATGACGATCTATGGTGATGAGGGTTGTGATGGCATGGATAGTGGAGATAATGGTGGCAGCTAGGAGATGCAAGACTAAACTGGATGAAACATCTGATGCTTTTGGCCTCTTTTTTGTTCAAGCAGAACAAATGCACTAGGGCTACTTTTGGTAACTAGTGACTAGCTTCAGGTTAACTGAGTCAATGAACCTTTTGATATTTTGGTAGACTTAAACTATGACTACTCTGCTTTTGTGGATGCATAGCCATCCATGGCTTTGGGTGCTGGAATGATATTGTGTGATTAATATATTTATATTTCATGGATGTGTACACGTGCTACACACACACACACACACACACACACACACACACACACACACACACACACACACATATATATATATATATATATATATATATATATATATATATATATATATATATATATATATATATGTGGATGTTGGTGGAATGAGTGCGCTGGACATATATTCATGGATGGGTTGCATCTGTTTATGGTGATTTGATTGTGGCTGAGGTGTATTTGCAAATTGTATTGTGGTTGTTCATGTATCCTAGTTTGTTCATGAATGTTTTGTTGTTTTCTTGTCAATTCAAGAATTCCTGGAAATAAGTTTCCATGTGGGTAATATAAGTTTCTTGGTGGTTCTTTTATTCCCTAAAAACATTTTCCTGTGGGTGAGCAGCATTTCCTAGCGGTGCAATTGGACAGGGAAGTATTTTTCCTGGAGGTTTATAACTTTTTCCTGAGGGTTAATATTGGGACAGAGAATCATACTTTTCCTTGGTGGTTTTGTACCGACAGGGAATAATACTTTTCCCTAGCAGTTTTGTACTGCCAGGAATTATATTCCTGTCGAACTTTCTTGTAGGTTGGCCGTCACAAACCCTACTATGAAAATCTGACGGCACATGACATCTCATGATGGCGGCCTCACGAATTACTATAAGAAACAGAAATATTTTTGGCTTTTTCTAGATTGTAGGTAAAAGAACAAATTAACTATAAGAAACAGAAATATCACACCGTTCAACCTAGAGCTTCGAAACCACTTGATATGCCCCTGATATAGGGTTGGGTGCCCTGATCTTTCGATGAGAGAGCACTCACCGATTTGGTGGAAACAACTTTGACGATCCAGCTACACTCGTATGACGATGGGGTGCATGAGCAAAATATCTAAACCAACTCCTAGAGGTTATTGACCTTACCGTTGGCATGATCATCCTGAACACAAAACTCTTATCCCTACAAGCAAACAAAGAGCAAGCAAGAATAATTAACGGCAATCTAAATTGCGGATTTATATGAAGAACAATGTATTGATAAAAGTGGAGTTTTACAAAGTAGTCAATCTAGTTGGTTGCAAGACACAAGTAGAGACAATGTTGTTTGGCCCTAGGTAGAAACAATGCTTAAACAAAACTCGACTAATTCTGGCTGCATTTGGCCTCTATTTATGGGCATGCAAGCTTCCTAGACGCTACCTAACAACCTAAGGAAACAAATTTGGACTCTAAATCTATCTAACATTGACTCATTTTGAAGTTTTCGAGTCGCTCACGATGAATCTGTTGATGTGATAGGATCTGTCGGAAAGACCACCACGCAATCTTTCCAACATGTGGATAAACACTTCCATTGGACTCCATATGATAGAGATATATTTCTTTTGTTGCATGACTGTTTGTTGAATCCAAGACGAAGTTGGAGTCTGAGTATGAACTGACTTGGAACCCAACTAGCTAGTTTAGTATACACCTTATTTAGCTCCAATTTGGTAGCTAGATTCGCAGAACCATTGTGTCCAAATATTTGAGCTTTTGTTCAACTATGCAACACAAACTTCCTCTGCGGGGTGATTTCTTTGGAGCCTCCTCTGCAGCGCGAGCTTCCTCTGTTGGAATTCCTAGATGTTAGTATTTACATTTTTTAACTCCAAATTGGTATATACATAGAACCATAGCTTATTTCGTATATATTCATATGTTATCTTTTTCTATGTCAAGACCATTGCCTCTAAAATTTGCATTTAAAGCAATTCTATAGATTGAATATTCAACAATTCTTATATTTTGGAAATTGCAGATGGCCAACCAAAGCTGAATGTACCTAGAGAATCGTACTTGTGATGAGTTCCTTAATGGCATATCTAGATTCATGCGTGCTGTCGAGGTGGATATATTGCAAAAGGAAGAGAAATTTATGTCTTGTCCATGCATTGATTGTAGAAATGAGAGAAAGTTTTCAAAGGCATAGAATATACATGCACACTTAATTATGTGTGGATTCATATGGAACTAGGTTGGACCAAGCATAGAGATGAAGGCGTGAATGACCTTGATGGTCATATGCACGAAGAGATGATTTCATGGACATGGGTGATGATATTCATGAAAAATTGGAGCAGATGGTCCATAATGCCAAGGGGGAAAGATGAATACAATGATAGAGAGTTTGCCAAATTTCAAGAATTTGTGTAGCAGTTGAAAGAACCTTTATAGCAGGCCTGTGAGGAGAAATACATGTTGATGCATGTGGTACTCCTACTTTTGAAATTGAAGACAAGTAATGGGTGGTCTGATAAGAGTTTTACTGCATTGTTACGTCTATTAGAAGTATTATTTCCCAACGGGAATCTGCTGCCCACATCCACGCATGAAGCAAAGAATATAATTTGTCCCTTGGGATTGGAAGTAGAAAGAATTTATGCTTCCAAGAAAGACTGTATTATTTATCATGGAGAGTATGCAGACTTACATAAGTGCCCTGTATGTGGAACTCCTCGATACAAGCATCATAATGATGGGTGTGATGCCCATCGGAACAAAGGACCTCCAGCAAAGGTGATGTGATATCTTCTTATGATTCCTCTATTGAAGAATTTGTTTGCCAACAAAATGGATGCCAAATTTTTTCGTTGGCACAAAGAGGGACCGTAAGAATGATTCAATCGTACGGTACCCTACTGATTGTGTGTAATGGCAAAACATCGATATAAAATTTGGAGAGTTTGTGGCCGAACTAAGGAACATAATTTTGCTTTGACCACAGATGGAATGAATCCATTTGGTAATATGAGCAACAGACATAGCACCTAGTCAGCAGTTCTGTGCATATATAATGTTCCTCCTTGGTTTCATCAGAAGAGAAAGTACCTTATGATATCAATTTTAATCCAAGGTCATAGGCAACTTGGCGACGACATCAATGTGTACCTTAGACCGTTGGTGGATGACCATAAAATACTATGGTCAGAAGGTGTTAAGGTATGGGATGAGTACAAGCTAGAGTACTTCAGTCTACATGCCATGCTATTTTGCACAATCAATGATTTACTGACCCTTGGAAATTTGTCAAGGCAAACTATAAAAGGAAGCAAAGCCTTCCCCTAATGCTTAGATGCTACTGACAATATATGGCTCAACAACTCATGAAAAACTATGTAGATGCAGCATCGATGATTTCTACCCAAGTCTCATTCATATAGGAATATGAAGAAAGAATTTGATGGCATGAGAGAGAATGTGTTAGCTCTTAGGCATTTCAGCGGGCATGAGGTCCATGATCAGGTGAAGCACATCAATGTTGTTATTGGAAAGAGAAAGTGCTCTAGTAGTGATGAAAATGTCATGTGAAAAAAATTGATATTTCGGGAGCTACCTTACTGGTCGTACTTAGAAGTCCGACATTGTCTCGATGCCATGCACATTAAAAAGTGCAGGGCCCGTCCAAATTAAATTCAAACTAATCATTAGGGATATCATTTTAATAAGATGAGAGCTAGCCCGTGTCTGTCTCTCGATGCGTCAAGTGCTAACCCACATCTCATCACAATAATCGTAGCCACAAATGATTAAAGCGAATCTAACTCCAGCAGTCCTGGTATGTGTACTCTGGTAACTCCCAGGAGAGCTATTACCCACACATACCTTTACAACATGAATATCACAACATCAAGTTAAACAAGATTACAAGTGATTACAAGTTGAATGAAATAATAAGAACAAGTGTTTTCTAGCGTAAACATATATACATAAATCACAATGGAAGAAAACATCTAGAAATAAAATGAAGGCTAGTGACGTCATTTGCCCACAAGGCAACCGACCAGGGTTAGTTGTAGTATAGTGACTACTCACCACCACACCGCTCTTGGTGGGATTCGAGTAGCCGACACCCATCTTCACCTAGTAAGAAAACATGCAGCATTAGTACAAAGGTACTTGCAAGACTTAATTCATAGTGGGTACATATAATAATCTGACTCCAAGGAGAATGCATTTGTGAATGTGTAGCAAGGAATCAGCTATAAAGGTTAAATGAATTTGTCATGCAAAAGTGATTTCAACTCAAGTGTGAGCAACTACAACCTAGCAATTGTACCCTTCTATACTGAGATCATCAACATAACATATATGTAACTTGGAACACCTCAACTCATCAACCACCATCTCTATCCACTTCCCACCATACCCTCACAACCACATTCGGAACTCTATGATTGATCAAATGGACAGAAGCATGCTCATGATTGAGAGCATGACAGTTCGAATTGATTTTACACCCTACAGGGGAACTCCATTACCCACACGACTTGAGGACCATACGGCTTGCGTGACCACACACGTCCACACAGGGGGTACTCATGTCAATCTTTTCCAAATAAGCCCCAACCGTTTGAACATACACCTTGACATGTGGGGGTCATCTAGAACTACTCCCAGAGCAAACTAGATACCCCTTCGAAGCCTATTATGCTGACGACACCGAGACTAGCACGCTAAAAGTTCACAGCTACATAAGGTATTCGGCTTGTCCATCTCATATATGGATACGTGGTAAGTACGAACAAGTGCTAAAGCTAACTACAATAATGGACGGTGATTAATCGATTCAAGCGGGCATATAGAATCCGAGACTCCCTTCTCGAGCCATCCCTATTGCCCGCCAGAATCTCGGCTCATCCTCACTAACTTACACCATCGTCCATCATCATTATCTTTGTGATATAAAGTAAGCCCTAAGCTCTCGAACGATGGCCGAACCACCGCTCGACTTCTACCAAGTACCTATACCATCCTAAGCATAATGCGTTCTTTTTAAGTTAGACCACTATGTGACATGAACAACCCAGGTTACAAATGATCAAGCGATAAACAATGTCAAGGAAGGGTAATACAATAAATAGGATCTAACCCAAAACTCGACATAAGACTCATTGACATGCAAACATACATAAAGCATAACTTATCAATTGACACAATATATAATCCAAAGTAATGAGATGAAAATGCTTAGATGCTTGACTTGATCAAATGCTTCACACATAATATCACAATTAGATTCCACCTCAATAATACCCATGTCGCTCTCTAGTTCGTCGATCGCTAAAAGAAAGAATGGTGCATCACAATTGATGTGACGAATGATATGATACATGCACTGAATGCCATGAAAATATAATAGGAGATGAGATACTAAGTTAATAACATCATACAACAAGAATAATATGAATTGAAGTGTGAAAGCTCATGTTATAAAAGATTTATTTAAGGTCTGTTTAAAAAGGACCATAATTAAGCTAGTTATCAAGATTAAATGAGCTTCACAATTTAAACAACACTTTAATACTAAAGTATATTTTTCATAGATAGAACTAATCATAAAATGAATTTTACAAGTGGTTTCATAATTTTAGGACATCACATTAATTAATTGTGATTTAATTAAGATGAAACACATTTAAATAATTAATTAACTAACAGAAAGTATTTATGGAGTTAAAACATTTTTAACACATAGTTCATACTCATACAAAGCTAACTCAAGTGGTCTTATGATTTTTGGAGTTTGTATGAATTAACTATGAAATTTACAAGCTATAAACAAAGTAACTAGAAAAAGAAAAACATCTGATAAACAGTAGAATCCGGAGGTTCCGGGTTGAACTCTGACCCTCCGGGTTCCGGAGTCTCTGAGCTATACTCCGGGTCGGGGTTCTTGGGTATTTTTGGCTAGAATCACTCGGAACCTCCGGGTTGAGACCCAGAACCTTCAGGCCTAGCAGAACTCAAGTTTTTTAATGATTCTTCGGCCGATTCAACTTGCATGTCAAAATCTAAGCCTCCTAAACATGTAAAGGCACTAAAGCACTGGTTTTAAACCTAATTTACTCACTGCAAAATCATGAACACTAGCTATTGCTCTTCCAAACTTTTCTTCTAGCTCTCTTGACTCAAGAACGAACATGCATCACCACTTTCGGTTGTAGCACTTAAAACTCGAAATCGACCATTCCAAAACATGTATTTCCACCATGGGAAATCCTAGAGACTTACCTAAGGGTCTTTGCCATGATTGGAGACCATCGGTGAAGGGAGAAAATTGGAGGGGAAAAGCTTGAGAAGATGAAGAAGGCCTGCTGAAATTTCAGAAAAACAAGGTGTGATGAAATTGATTTGCAACTCCCTCAAATCTTCATACATGTGAGAACGAATTGGATGAAGGGAAAGCTAGAGAGTTAGGGATCACAGCGGTATGACATGCATACCGTGCTTCTTCTTCTTGAGGCCAAATTTGAGGAAGAGAAGAGAGACTTTGAGATGGAGAGAGTGAGCTCCTGCTGTTTTGCTCAGTTGGAGAGAGGGAGAGAGTGAGCGTGAGTGAGAAAGGGAGGGGAATGAGCTTCTGGTGCAGCCAAGAGAGAAGGAGGTGAGATGGTGGGCCGGCCAGCTCAAAAGGACCCACGTGCTAGAGAAACAAGATTTTTAGCTGCAAAAACATTTCCTTCTCCCCTCACTTTCGTTCGCTCTTTTGTTAACCAAACGCGGTGCTCTAGTGCTCAAAAAATTATACAAACTTAGGTGCAAGGGTTACAATGTGAGATTAACCCATAATAAATGACTTCACCTGCAACGTCCATACAAGACTTAACTAAAAGAAAACTCTAGCGTCGGGTATTATCTTAACACTTCGCAAAAGTTAAGAGACTAAAGAAAATAACGAGCACTCAACAAATGCTTCAAAATAAACAAGATGCTCATGATGCATGATCATGCTTATAATGATATGACTGTGTAATTGGGATGCGATAAAAAGAATGCCTTTGAGAGTCTCAATGGTATCTTGTGCAATATCCTTGAGAAAACAAAGGATGGTATGATGGCACAAAATAACCTGGTCAATTTGAGCATACGACCTGAACTTCATCCCCAAAAGATGATAAAGGTAGAGTGCACATTCCCCCAACTGTGGGATATTGGCAACTTTTAAAGGAGGAGAAACAAGAATTTTTCGAGTTCCTGCACAGTGTAAATGTTTATTCTGGATACTCCACCAACAAAAAAAACACTTGTTTCTATGAAAAAATTAAAATTTATTGGCATGAAGTCTCATGATTATCACGTGATGTTGACACAAATGCTTTATATTGTAATTAGGAACATTTTATTAGTCACGGTTAGATAGTCTATTATGAACCTATGTTTTTTAATGCAATTTCTTAGGAGGTCATCGATCCCACAAACACTAGATGCCCTAGAAAGAAACGTGGTGCAGATCTATGTCAGCTTGAGATGAATTCCCTCCTTTATTCTTTGATATTATGGTTCATGCCATTGTACACCTTGTAAAGGAGATAAAGTACCTCGGTCCAATATTTCTACATCAGATGTATCCATATGAGAGATACATGGTTATTATGAAGTCATATGTAAGGAACCGATCTAAACCAGAGGGCTACATAATTGAAGGTTATACATCTGAAAAGTCTGTCGAATGGTGTCTCGACTTCATTGATTCATCAGGTGCTATCAGTGTTCGGGCCCA
Source organism: Phragmites australis (assembly GCF_958298935.1). Taxonomy (NCBI): domain Eukaryota; kingdom Viridiplantae; phylum Streptophyta; class Magnoliopsida; order Poales; family Poaceae; genus Phragmites; species Phragmites australis. Next base: position 23,692,492 of record NC_084922.1, read on the forward strand.
TACCTCAGCACAAGGGTCAGCTGGCGGGTAAAGGGACCATCAGAAAAAAAGCAATAACTCTTGACCAAAAGTCTTATGCTTAGGCTCACTTTCTTGTTTTGCAACAAATAGATGAAGTGTCAAAATATATCAAGGAGCACAAGGCATTGCTCATTCGAGAAAATCCAAAAAGGACCGATGTATGGATAATCAGATAGAGTAACAAAAGGTTCAACACTTGGTTTTGACATCGAATCCAAGCGAGTTCATGCACAAGTTAGACACTTAAGAAATTATCAAAAGGGTTGATATTTACAATTGTAACGTGACAAGGATACAACATTAATTATTGCGGCAATCCCTTATATGACATCGCTAAAACTCACAAGTCCTTGATATGCTATCATGTGTCTATGATTGTCGAGACCGGTTCAAGAAACAAACCAATCTCATCTATGTGCTGAGACCAGTAATGAATCCCAGCACATAATGACTTCATTGATGATAATCATTACAATATCCACTCAATCGAATTAACTGTCTTACAAAAGTGACCTTCAAGGGTCGAAGAACCAAGTAAACTACAGCGGAACTAAAAGAACTACAAAAACTCTAATCCTTTACGACTCCCCCACATGCATCACTGACGTAGAAAGCATCTTAGAATGATCCACCTTCAGCGTACTCCTCGATACCTTCTCCAACTGAGTGTTTGGGATAGCAAGAGTGAGCACTTGTCGTACTTAGCAAGTTGTGAAGGAATAGTATGCATATGAAGGCTTGATAAGGATAAGGCTATATAGCTCACTTGCATAAATCAGCATTTAAGTAAAAACATTTGAAAAGCAAATATAATTAAGTGAATAACCAACCACCTCAGAATCTCCATCCATCTTGACTTAACCCACAAACAAACACCTCAACCAAAGTTCCATCCACTAAGGTTGAACCACCCTCAATCATAGTTCTCACCACTATGATTGACTACCCTCAACTATGATTCCCACCATCACAGTTGACCTGACTAACCAAAATATCATGTTATAATCATGGTAGGTTTTCAGTGTCGCTCATGACCGTGAGCATGGCTGAATATTCAGTTTTAAATCTGCAAAGGTTGTACTTTACCCACAAGACGTATCATCCCATTTTGCCGAGCATCAGTTGGCTGACGGATAACTCTTACACATTACCGAGGCGTGCGCTAGGAATCCACTACAAAGCCTTTACAATGCCCCCTCTCAGCACATGTCTACCCGTTAAGGTTTCACTATCGCGTGATTTCATCTCAACAACAGAAGCCCCCTCTTGCGCCTTTCGGATCCCAAGACATCTTCCATTCATCGCTCTTCTTCCTGGTCTACACTATGTTGAGAGTAAGCAAATTACTTAGCTAGGCATGTCCCATTCCAAGCTTGTGGTTGTACTATAAACACAGAGAGGTCACCCCACGAACCGGTCCTTAGATTTGAGCAAGAATACCACTTTCCAAACCATACATCCTATCATACCACATGCTCAAATCCCTATACCATGTTGCTACAAAAGTTATTCCATCATATTTTATCATTGTTGCATATGATCATTGTCAAGTTCGTAGAGCAGTAATCATGTTTACCATCCCAAAGCAAGGCTAGGCATCATCTACCCTTCCACAACCCAAAATCATACTAAGGCGACATGGATGATAAGGAAAACTAGGGTAAAGTCTAATTCTTGAGATTCACAAGAATTTATTAGCATGCATGTTTATAAAACAAAAAATTTGTAAAACTGGGATAAAAATGATCAAGAACACAACTTGCCTTCACTGAACTCAGTTGAGTCTTCAAAATCTTGATCCTGCAGACCTTCTAGTTCCTCCGAAACGTTGGCGTCTACTCGCAACATACGCAGAAAAACACCAACACATAAACACCAAGATCCAAAAAGAATTAAACATCACGCAAAAAACATCATCATCACAAGATTACACTATTCCGAACAATTCGGTGAAAGAACAGGTTAAAACGGAGCTACAGTTTACAAGTTATGATTTTCCAAAGATTAGAACAGGAATGAAAAGATTATCTATAAATGAATTTATGTTGCTAGGAATTTTCTAGGATTTTCCAAAGCCATCTATGATTTTATGGGATTTTCTCAAATTTTCTAGTATTTATTTGAATTATAAAACTATTTAAAACCGTTAAAAAGAATTAAATAAACCTATAAAATATTATAAAACATTTTCAGAAATGTATTTTTTTAGAATTATTTTTATACTGAAAACTATTTATTGAGCAATATTTAACTATTATGACATCATCAGAACAATTAAAATAATTAAAGGAGAAGAAAATGCTGACGGGGCATTAGGACTGATGTGACATGACACATAAGCAAAACTGCTGACGTGACTGGCTGACTTGGCGAATGATGTGGCCAGAAGGCTAACTGAAATTATGTGAGACACGTGGTGTTTCATGATTGGCTACCGAAGGGGTATGAGGATCTTCTAATCTCAGTCATTGGCTATCGATCGGATGGGTCACCTTGCTTCTTCCTCTCCCAAGCGTAGACAACCATGGCGTCGATTTCCCAGGCGGCGGCGACATGTCGAAATCCGGCCGGAAACACATCGCCGGCCTTCTGCTATTCCGGTGAGCAGCGGAACTCGAACTCCGGAACCTTGCGAACACGATAGGGCTATGGGTGGTCATCGGTGTTGCGTGGTTGAGGCTAGCGACGGTGGGTAGCAGCTTGGAGATTCGGAACTCATCAGTGAGGGCTCTGGACGTCGATCTCTCGGTGAAAAGTTGGGCAAAAGCTTTGGGATGATCTGGGGAGGCTCTAGGGTCACATATATAAGCGGGCGACCTCCTTATCTCAAATTTGAGTCGGATTTGAAAGAGAGGCGGCGGCGGCTATCTGAACTCGAAGCCCGCGTTTCAAACACACTCTGGACTCTATCTCATGGGCTTGAGTTTCTGGATGCTCTGGTCATCGCATTGGGCGGCTGGGTGTTTGCTCTCTGGCTTCGACACGGCGGCATCAACACGCACAGTGGCGCGTGAGAGAGCGGGAAGATGGAGCTGGAGGTAGGGGACGGACGGGCAGGTCAGATTGACGGGCTCGGCTGCGGTCCAGAGAAAAGAAGAGAAGAGAGAGAGATGATGGCGGGCTGGACTGGGCTGAAACCGAGAGAGGGAGAGAAAATGATGGCTTCGGCTTTTTCATTCTTAACAGTTTTTTTTTTCAAAATTATTTTACTCATGTGTATATATACATACAAGCTATATACTACACATATATATAGCTCACAAAATCAACAATCAATCAAGCAATCAATATATACACATATATATCTAAAAATATTCTTTTTATAGAAAAATAGCCCTCAATGTATATATGTATTTATACACAGAACACACATATTTACATATATCTATATACATGGATAAAACACATATACACACTTAGAAATTTTATTTAATTTTGCAAAACCCTTTTATTTCTTTTGGGAATTTTTTTAGCTTTATTGATTTTGAGAAATTGGGTTGTTACAAAACCTATCCCCCTTAAAGGAATCTCGTCCCCGAGATTCAGACTGATCTGCAAACAAGTGAGGAAACTCTGCCTTTAGCTCTGCCTCTTGTTCCCAGGTTGTTTCATCCTTAGTATGGTGATTCCACTAAACTTTGCACATACGTATAACCTTTCTTCGAGTTACTCGCTCTGCTGTTTCCAGAATTTTGACTCGGTATTCTGAATAAGTCAAATCCTCTTGTGGTTCCACTTCTTCCAAAGGTAATTGTTCCTCTAGCACTCGCAAGCACTTCTTCAGCTATGATATATGAAGCACATTTTGCACATCTTCCAGCTTAGGTGGTAACTCCAACTGGTAAGCCACTTCTCCACGTCTAGCACTCACTCTAAATGGTCCAATGTACTTGGATGCCAACTTGCCTCTAACTTTGAAATGAAAAAGTCCTCTTAAAGATGAGACCTTGAGATACACATAATCTCCAACCTCAAAGGTTAACTCTCGGTGTCAATTATCTGCATAAAAGGGATTTAAGTTTTAGCCAGTGGTATGCGAGAAATTATTCCTTAATTGTTACACTTTTTACACAGCCACCCAGGATGAGAAATGTACAATCAGAATACTGTTGTGCGCATAGATGCTTATGGCAATAATATGCCCAAGAGAGCTTACTATGGGCAGATAGAAGAAATATGGGAGCTTGAGTATATAGGTACCAAGATACCCCTATTTCGATACCGTTGGATTCAAAGCCCAAAGGGCATGAAGGTGGACAAGTACAAGATCACTACCATTGACCTACCACATGTCGGATATAAGAAAGAACCATCCGTTCTTGCTAAGCATGTTACCCAAGTATTTTATGTGCATGATACATCACAAAAGAACCGACATGTAGTTCTCAATAGGAAAAGATGGATCATTGGAGATGAAAATATCGTTGACGATGAAGAGTACAATCAATTTGATGAAGCTCCCCTTTTTACTGATATTACACCATTTTTTGTAAATTGCACACCATATTGATGAATTGATGTAAATTTGGTGTTAATGCTAAATTGTTTGTGTTGAAATTAATTTCCATCATGTATGTGTTGAAATGCTTGTGTTCAAATTTATATTATGTATATGTTGAAATTTATATCATCTTTGAAAACATATGGCAATTCTGAAGACACATATGACAGTCAGAAGATGAATATGGACATCATGCAAAAACTATCTATTTTCATACGACATAGATGGATATAAAGAAAAATTGTCTATGAATATTCGCTCTCTATGGCAATCCGTGTTTGTGCTCACAGATAAACATTAAGAAAATCCGTCTGTGATGTTTGTTTGCGGCGTTATTACCTATGGAGCCGTACCCCTTAGGCATGATACCACGGGTCCCAAATTCCAAGAAGGTTTTGGCATGAGACCAGGTCATAGACGAACATTAAAGAAAACCATGTGTGATGTGTCGTACAACACAAACAAGCATTAAGAAAAATCATTTGTGCTCCGTCTTTTAACCTAGCCGCCTATTCGATTGTTCATTCAATCACATAGATCTTGCACGTGCTTTGTATTCTCTTCGTCCTCCCCACTATGGTGGCTCCTCTACTGTAGCGGTACTCCAGTCCTCCTCCTCTACTGCAGTGGTGCCCTGGCCCTCCTCCTCCTCTTCTCCACTGCAGCAGCCCACCTCATCCTCCTCTCCACTATGGCGGCTCTCCGAACATCATCCTCCAACTTGTCCTCTCCACTGCAACGGCACTTGGGTCCTCCTCCACTGTGTCAGTGATCAATCCCTCCTCCTCCGCTGCGGTGGTGCAATGATCCTCCTTCGACATTGATCAAGTATTGCATTGCCTAGGGTTTCCATGTTCGATCCCAAGGGTTTCTTTGTTCGGTATTGCTTGGTGGTAGTTGCAGTATAAGAAAATTAGCCTACAAGTTCTGTGCCAATTGGTGGTAGAAGTATTGTGGTTAATTTCTTCATAAATAATGTGTCTGTATACCATGTGTCCATGTACCTTTTGCCAAAAGCAATGATTTATATTGTAGATATAAAGCGGTGATTTAAAGAAGTATCATTTTGTGAAATGAAAAAAAAACAACTCTGTAACTCCAAATTAATCATAGGAAGCCTTGTCACTAAACATATGAAGATGATGATCATAAGTTTGTTGTATAAATGGTAGTGGAAATTGGAACATGATGAAGGGCTTTGGCAAGAAATTGTGAAGTACTTACATCATGAAAATTTCTCCAAAGTGAAAATATGCAATCTGATTCTTCTTGTTGGAAGGATCTTTTCAAAGTTAGGCATTTGAATCTCAAAGTTAGAGGTGTTAATTAAGACCAAAAATGTTAATCCCCATGATTATGGGAAGATAAATTGTATGGAAACCAGCCTTTATCTTTAATTTACAATGCAAGAATGCAAGGCTAAAAAGAGAAAAATATTGTTGTGCAATTCTTCAGTTGTAGTAGATTTTCAGTAAATAAACCCCTTGTCACAAATAAAAAAAAGAGAAAATGCTATAGTGTTGTTAAATCTCTGTAGTTTTACAAGCAAAAATCTTACAAATTGTAATTATAGCACAGTCCTATTTTTATTACAATGTTTCCAAATTTTGAGAAATCAATACTATTGTTTCCTTCATTTTATTTCTTTCTTTTGCAGTAATGAATTAATGTAAATTTCTTATGCAAATGCAGTTCAACTAGATGGCATCAAGTGCTTAATCTTTGTCGTCATCCTTTGTTGAACATCCCTACTCAGATGAAGGATCTCAAGGAGATATAACCACCTCAGGGAATTGAGCTCTGCATGCTAGGACAAACAAAAAGTGGCTAACAAACAAAATTGCCATCACTGAAATCAACTTGATGGGGCTACCTATGGCCCCCTTATGGCGAAGAACCATTTTCGATGGGTTTGTGACCTCATTAGTTGGGAGAGGGTGTCATTGGTCATTGGTAGGAAGAGCTTGGGATGATGCAAGCTTTGGGATTGATCAACAAGGCTTGGAGGACATTCAAAGGCCAACTTATTAGGGATTACATTGCTTGCAATCGGGAGCAGTTTGAGGACTACAAGTTCATAACACATGAGGATTGGGATGTCTTTGTGGAATTAAAGAATTCAGAGGAGTTCAAAGGAGAAAGCATCGAACACAAGGACATTTGGGCTTGCAACAAGCACAACCACAGGTTGGGAATAGATGGCTCTGAGGGCAAAATCCTTCAATGACAGAACAAGGACGAGAAAGCTACGAAGGAATGTCGCTCGGTGCCATTTTCTGAGATTCCTATGGGGCGTGCCAAGAATTAGTTGTGAGGTAGGGAAACCATGTGGCTTAATAGCGAGATTAGCTTCAAGATTAGCGAGACCCAAGAGGTGAAAAAATTAGAGAAATGCAGCTAGAAGCTAGCCAAGGGTCGTTCATCGGTATTAGATACAAGGGCATCCTCTCCAGTTCCCTAGGAAACCTTAACATCCGGTATTAGAAACTAGCTTGGGTTTGAGGACTTTCCGGTTGTGAGGGTTGAAAGTATGCATGGCCTGAACACCGTGACATGTATAGGAAGAGGAAGATGAACATGCTTGTGGACTTTGAGCAGCTTTCTTTGAGAATTCATCCTGAAGTCACAGAGGATGTCTTGGCCCATGTGAGCAGCTTGATTCAGGCACAAGGACTTTAGGTTGTATTAGTCAATGCAAGCCATGTTGTTCTGGGAAAGAGTATATGTTCGTCCATTGAGGTGGACTAGACCTGCCACCTTCCCATAGATGACCTTGATGGGCCCACACCATGCACCTACGTATTTAGGCATAGCGGTGTAACCATTGAGGTTGTAAGGGGTTAGGTGCAGCCACTACAGAAGATATTGTATTGTGTTCAGGTGCAGCAGGGCTATGCAGTGGTTAAGGTAGACATGATCCATCCCAACTTTATTTCACACAAGTTGGAGATCCCCCATAATGATGAAATTATAGCTTTAGGGGAAGCTCTCCTGTAAGGATCCAATAGAAGTAGAGTAACATACAGTTGAACCCTCCAATGCTCAGCATTCTTTCCCTTTGCATGGTGTACCTACAGAGTCACCTCCAACACCTATTGCATTTTCAGCACTAACATCAATTTGTGCACCTCAAAACATCAAGCCAAGAGCATTGAGAACGAGACCGAGGAACAAGATGTCTTGTAACAGGATGTCCAAGAGGCATAGGTGCTCCAAAAGTAACATGATGTCCAATAGAAAGAGGTTGCCCAGGAAGATGATCATGTGCCTCCCACAGAATGATGTTTGAACCCCAAATTCAAGTATGGCCCACCGTTGTTTTCCCCTTTTGAAATCTCAAAGGCAAGTCTTGCATGTACTGGTCTCCATAATTATTACATGGAACAATGCAAGGCTAAAAGGGTAGACATATTTGTTGGGTCGGAAGCATTTCTACCACAACGAAGGCCACTTCCCTATCGGCTTCAATGATTTATTTGATCTCTTAACCCTTGATGCACTAGACATGTCACCCCTGAGGGTCTTCACATTGTAAGAACTTTCAGATGCACCTTTCAATGGTTCATACCACTATACATATGACATCTAACTCTTTTTTTATGTATATATAGGCACATGATACCAAAAAATAGGGTGAACAATCAACATGCTGCATATCTTAACCCCGGTATTCTCGCCCTACAAAGCATTTTATCAGATGAAAAAATATGTTGTTAACACTACTACAGAATAAAACATCACTGCCGACTGACAATTCACTTCACTACCAATTTTAGAATCAACAGTGGGTAAGTGACAGGGATAATCTGGGCACTATCACTACCGGGTTCTCAATCGGTAGTGATGCCTCCATCAAAAAACAAAAAAAATGAAACGAACCGGCTCCTGCCATGTGAGCACCGATGGCACAACAACCACCATGTTCAATCGTAGCCCTCGGGCACACGCCCGCATTCGCGCTCACCTGCAACTGCTTAGCCGCTCGACCACCATCGCACTCGTCCGCACATGCTCATCCTTAGCCTCTCGGCTGCACACCCACTATCGCGCTTGCCCATAGTCGTGCGAGCCAAGTCCTCAAACTCCATCGTGCCTCCATCCGCACCCTCTGTCGAACTGAAGAAGCCCAAGTCGACCCCCTCAAAGTCGGCGCTCACCATGCTGTTGTTGTCGCTAGCCATAGAGCACGAGCTCCCCGCTGCTGAAGCATCTCCCCTTCCCCCTCTAGAGCCAACGTGCCGTCTTCCACCACCGACATTGTCCTCCTCCACCACAGTAGTGCATCGCTCCCGCTACCCCTCCACCACGACCTCCTCATGGGCCACTAGATCTATGCTGATTCATCCCCAAATCTGAACGCCCACACCGTGAGGAGGTAGAGCTGTATAGGGGAGGCAAGGCCAGCCAGTGATGGAGGGGTAAAGTTGAGGAAAAGGCTGGTGGGGGAGGAGGGAGATGCGTGAGAGAGAGAGGAGGTGGTGAACGAGTGAGAGAGCCGAGAGAGATCGAGATGGGGATCCGTCTTCGGAGAAAAATATCTGGAGCCCATTGACTTTAACTGAGCCAAAATTAGATTGGAGGAAAATACTGGGTCCAGCCACAGCTTCAGTGCTGGTTGTAATTAAAAACCAGCAGTGTGAAGTATCATTACCGGTTCTTTTCAAATGGACTTTCAATGCCGATTCTTTATACAAACCGACAGTGATAAGGCAGCATATATGAGGGTTTCTATAGTAGTGTATGTTCCTTCTAAATCAATTGTTGCATTTCAAGACCAAGGACTACTTTATATTTCCCTATAACCAAGGTTATCATTGGGTTTCAGTAGTTATAATTCCTAAAATCAGCAAGGTGTGGTACATAGATTCCATTAAGGCGCAACCACATGACTATTCTAGAGTGCAAAAAGTTATTGACACGTGAGTTCTGTCAGACTATACTCACTTCATTTGAGGTTCTTTTCCAATTGTAGAACTTTAATTTATATTGTTGTTGCATGGATGTAGAGCTTTCGAGACATACATCCACCTCAAAGGAGGTGTACAGACGAAAGCATCAACCAAACTGCACAATTCCTACAAATTCCCGATAAAATAAACCTTTAAATATGCTCTTATTGTTACTTTGTCTCCAACCCAGTTTACACATATATATTTCTACGCTTTTCAGTACTACCAGCAACCACCGGGCAATACATGTGGCTTCTACATTGCCCGCCACATGCAAGTCATCACTGAAATAAGTAGGCGTGAAGATCCAAAGGTTGGTAAGTCATCACTTATATTTCAATGTTGATTTAAACATCTTAATTACTTATATTTTTTCCTACGGATAGGCTTTCAAATTGCCAACAACTTAACTGTTAATTTCAAAACTTAGTGAAATCCGAGGACATCTCACCTTTTTCTTATTTTCTCAAGTAATAGCCAAGAAAGGGAAGTTCCATTCAGATTGGTGATATTTGAGTCTGAACTATGTGATGTATGGACAGAACTTGTATGTGATGTGGTCGATCTTGTGTTGTTACACTATGTACAACTTTGATAATGAGTTATGTTTTTTGTGCTATGTGATATTAATTGCATATGTTTCATAAAGTTCTATGATTGTAGTATGTCCACATGGGAGCAAAATTGGAGCTCAGGAGGGTTAGGGGCACATAGACGGTTCTTACAGAAATATGTCTGAAATTCACAGATACATATGACTTTTAAAGAAACACGTCTGTAAATTTTGACCTAAAAGGCAGAAGATTTCTTATAAACTCCATCTAAAACTATCAGACAGTCACATACGGTTTCTAAAATCTACATTCGAAACCATCTGAGAGTCACAAACGGTTCTAAACAAAAATCATTTGTGACACTACATACACACATATGGTTATTAAAGAAAATCCATCTGTGAGACTTGTAAAACTGACATTTATGTAGCCATATTACAGACGCAGTTGTTAATTAGATCCGTCTATGTGTATCTATATTACAGACTAAGTGTTATCCGTATGTGACAAATTCGATAACACAGACACTTTTACAACAAATGAAAACAAAATATGTCTGTAATAGGATTTAACAACCGAATGCGATAACCTGTTCCGAGATAATGTGAGAACTACATAGCAGTATTTTTTAAATCCAATGGACCCAGTGGTATTTGCAAACCCCTTCAAAAGTAGTGCTACGAGAGCAATTTTGCTTAAATTAAATCTTGCATTCGAAATGTCTTTAGCTACTATCCTACTATAGCATGGAAAGAAAGGCCAACACAAGCTGTCAGGTAGATGTACAGACGGTAAAATTGCATGGTTTGGTGCTGGGATGGCAGCAGGCGAGTTCGTCACACATAAGCCTTTAACAGAACTAGGGATTCGTATGGGTCTTTTTCACTATATAAACTGATCGAAGTAGAGTTCGGAGGATATTTTTCTTCAGAAAAAAATAAAGCGCAGAGTCTTCTTTATAAAAAGAATGGGTGCATGATTGTACCAAAATATGGATCCGGCCGATTTTACTGGACCCTACTTTGATCAAGTATAGGTGCATGATTGTACCAATCTTTGTTGAACCTTAGAGGGCTAATTGACACTACAACTGTACTACGAAGTGCTGTGGTACCCTAGCCAGAAAAGATACGTGGCAAATGAAGCAAAGTGGTCCAAGAAGTTTTGACCTACGGAAAAACCTCAGTGCGTACCAATCGACTCGAGCCCAGACAAATAGCATCCACGACGTGACGACTTACCAACCAATCTACGCTCGTTTTGCAGGTGACCGTAGTGGGAACAAAACCTAATTAAGGGCCACAGTACTGTTTGGTGGCCTATCCGACTCTTGGACCCAGACTTAAACAGTAGATCGTCGCTAGTTAGCCTTGTAAACACGCGCATAGATTGGACAATGTCGTAAACCTAAAGATGAATAAACAAATATAACTAGTAGGGTGGCCTGTACAATTACACGCTAGTATAAGAATCTAACACTACTTAAAAAAATCCATTCGCTATTGATTCCAAAACCCTCTTCACTATCGGTTTTAGAGCTGGAAGTAGGCAACGGGCAGTGATAGTCGAGGACTATCACTGCTGGCTCGGTGGATCGGTAATGAAGGGGGTTATCACTGCCGGCTGAAGGATTCTCTGGCACTGCTGGTTGTATCCTTCGGCCGATTGTATCCTTCGGCCAGTAGTGATTTATTGGAATCTCTACCGGCCGAAGGTTTGAGCTGGCAATGTTTTCTCTCTCCCCCCTCCACGGTCCTCCTCTGTGTCCTCTCTGTACTCTCTCTCCACAATCTATCTGTCTCTCTTTCAATACATGCATACAATAATACATATATTTACTGTAAATCAATAAAAAAAACACCTTCACTAATACATAGTAACGAACATATATTACCAGTCAGGCATCGATAAACACATAATATTATAAGTCACCCCCTGAAAGTTGGTTGAGTTGAGCCAGTCCAGTATCCCTCTACCTCTCCCACAACGAGGACCGCGTCCCCGCACTGACGATTGATGGCGTGAGTACGTCCGAGGATGCCGGGGGACCGATGGTGGTGGAACGGAGGACCCGGCAACACCTGATCAACCGCAGCATCGCCTATGCTCCAGGCTCGCCAGCGTGTCAAAGACATCAAAGTCTGACACCTGAACGCCTCTAAGTTTTGAGCCTTCGGCCTCCTCCACAGCACACTGATGGGCCACCCTCTCGCCCTCTTCCTCCTGGGCGCGTTTACAGGATACTGCTTCTTGCTCCTCCGCAATGCACAGCTCACAGGCTAGCCTCTCATCCTCCTCCTCTTGGGCACGTTTATGAGACGCCGCTTCTTGCTCCTCCTTCGCATCATCATTGGATGGTCATTGTGTCCAAGAGTCGTTCGACGATACCAACTTCGCATCATACATAGTAATTCATATCATTCATTGATATATAGAAAAATCTATGATTTACAACTGAATAAGTGCCGGTTCTACGATATGCCATCCATTGTGAGGATGACAAGTGGGACCTGATCCCACATGTCATTGACACACCGGTGGCATATCGTAGAATAGGTAATGTCATTCATTAATATTGTGTGAATTGCGAAAATAGAATATGTTGTCAAGCCCCTTGGTAGCCTTCCTCCTTGTCGCATACTCCCTGCTTGAAGGTAAGGTGTCATCTGAAGGTCTCGCACGTGTGGATGGCACGATCGATTCATGAAACTTGCCATTTGGGTTGATAACATGTTCTAATAAGAACCTGGTCATCCTTTTGAAGAGCATGTATTTCAGTAGGTTGTAACACACTTGTGCGTAGTTTGGAGCGCTGCGTTTGAAGAATCAAAAGAATTAGTCCTTGAACACGGGTAGAAATTGAAAAGGAGGCATCGATATGTTATTTCATACCTCAAGGTCATGGAACCTAATAGCGTCTCCGTCCGGGCTGAATGCGCGCATGAAAGTAAGAACATAAAACACGCAGAGATTATTCCTAGGTGGCTGCCTCATACACATCAAGAGGAAAGGGTTCGTCAATGGAATGAATTGACCCTTTTTATTCAGTAGGAAATGCAAGACATGAATATGTATTGTGTACCGAAAAGTCGATTTCTACAGCGTACTTCTTCCTGAATGGAAAGTGGATAACACTCTTCTTGCGGTATCTTGTGTACACTCTGTACGTGAATATGAATACCAATTGAACTCAGATGCAATCATCGAGAAGATTAAATGATCGAGTTAACCTATTTAGCATGTCGATGAGGTGTTGGTAAGTCGTCTGATCTCTCTTTGCTGAGTTAAACACAATGATCTTGCTCAGGTCTGGGTGGATGACAAAGAGGATCCAATGAAAACTGCAGAATATGTCACCATAGCAAATTAGTACTAGAATCGAGTTGCCCATAAAATGAGGACGCCCTTGCGCGCAAACACGTACTCATAGCTATAGGGTAAGAGTATCAATTTCTTGTATTGGTGGTGAAGGAGACACTTCAATAAGTAGGCCTCGGTGAAGTCTGGATTCTTCATTACAAGTTTCTGGTTCACAAGGCCAGGATCGATGAATCTTACTTTCTTATCTAAATCTTGTCCATATGCTTGGATCTCCATTCTACGAAAGACAGAAGTTAGCTATGCAATTACAAGGTGCAAGATCATATAACGTGAATTATATGCATAAGTCACTTATAGAGTCCATGCTCTGACTATAGCCACATCGAGGGCATCTTCCTTGTACAGTTCATACAAGTACAAGAATTCCAACTAGAAGAAGTCGCCCCTGTTAAGGAAATATTCTTCTTTGTATCTCATGGGGATCGCCTGAAAACCTTGCCTGGACTGCTCCAAGTACAATTCATGTAATTAACATATTTGAATTGTAAGGTTTCTTTCTATATCTGGTTTGACCAAAGGTTTTCCCAACTCAAACAGCCATATAACATCCGACTTTTATATATCCGCTCCCACAGTAAGTCGTGCTAATTCTTCTGTTGTTAATTTAGAAGAAGCCAGAAAGTACACAATTTTTAGAGCATTCTTAATGATTGGGCCTGGTTTGCTCTTGGCCTGCATCTTGCTGATGCGTTCATAGTCAGTCAGCGGCTTACTTGAAGCCGACCCCGTCTATTTAGCTTTGGCCATTATCATGAAAAAATTCAAGGCATCTTCAGGCACAACAGGCTTTGGTGGACACTGGCGTCCACAACCTTTTTTGTTTCCTCAGCAGTGAGTGAATAGACATCCTTGGATTTTACCAACTTCTCATATGCCACCGATGTCTTAGATGATGTTGTCTGCTTAAATGTTGCAGAACCTAATTTTGTTTTTCGAGCTGATGGCTGGCTTCTTGATAGTGCTGGCTTCTTGAGCGATGGATTTCTTTGAGGTGATGGCTGAGGAGGTGGACTTCTTTTGGGAGATGGCTGAGGAGAGGGAGATCTTTGAGGCGACGACGACCCGGGGTGTAGTGGAGAGTAGAGAGTCTCGGGAGCTGTCCCTGGTGGAAATACTATGTAGAGCTTCTCCCACACGATGAATGTGTGCTCGTTCTCTCCTATAGTGTTCGCCCCCTCCTCTGCGGTGTAGTCACCTCAATATGGTGGTACTGGTCAACTGCCTCATCTACTTCGACCGCGGCGTAGCCCTCCGGTATCGGATGTTCGTGCAAATGTTCATGGGAGCCACGTGGATAAGCCACGCCGGAAGCCACCTTGATGGTAATATTCCTAGCACCAATGTGTAGTTCACACGGTGTCCATACTGTGATGAGGTCCACGGGTTAAGTGATGGGGTCGGCTTTTGGAACTCCCGTGGACGCATAGCTACTCCGACGACCACTGGGGCTGGAGCGCACAAACTCAGGAGCCATTGCCGGCCATTCATGTTCCCTCATAATGGTGCCTCGTTCACGCATGAGGGCTTCTGCAACTGCTTATGCTATTTTTTCTTCTGTATGATCCCACTCCTTTTTTTAGCGCTTGTTCAAGCATTTCCATCATCCTAGCTTGTTATGCCTCTCGTTCTGCATCTTGCTCTGCTTGGGATCTCTTTTGGCTCTTGTAAATGTCGACTTCGCCAGGGAATCCATATTTCTAACCCATCACCCCAACGCCTCGTGTGTGACCACCATTCTCTTTGTTTCCCAGGGCCAAAGTGAGCTTGTCCCTATCCCTGTCTGGCTTGAAAGAGCCTTGTGTAGACTGCTCATGGGCTTCCACAAGCTTTTTTGCAAGCGTTTGCATCACTTTCTAGTCTTTGGAGGTCGTAAAGCATAAGCTTCCATCAGACGAGTAAGAAGCACCCCTCCCAAGAAGGAAGCGTGTCGATTGATCTCTCTAGCCCTCCGTCTTAGGCGTGACACCTCTCTCTCGTAGTTGATCTAGCTATTGTTGCCACTACCGATCTCTCCTCACGTACCCACGGCTGCCGACTTTATCGAGGTAGAGGTTCTTCCTTGAGTTCGCTTTGTTCACCGCACTCAACCTCTGTGCTTCTTCCGAAGACTTCTACTCCGCAAAGGCTTACCAATGATCTACTAGTTGCGACCACTTGCAAAAATCTGGAATTGTACCTTTCTGCACATATGTTCTATTCAGTGTGCCCTTCCAGTTCTTAGATGAAATCCTCATGATCATTAGCGTCTGACACTTAACTACTTCCATATCTGTCCCTTCAGGGAAGTCAAACTTCTTTAATATCTTGGGCCACAAGATGTTGTTCTTGATCGAATTAGGAACCACATACGGATCACCTCGTTCATCAGTCCATAATCTGTAGCTAATGGGCACATGATCCTTAACAGCAATCCCACAGACTAACTTGTATAGCCCCAGAACTATCTTAGGTGCAGTTGGCTCCCCTGCTGGACAGACCTCCGTGATCACAAATCACCCGATAGGCATTTTTAAGGGACCTCAGACACGATGCCACGCCTGGGATTGCTCATTGTCGTGCCCTCCGGAGCATCAAGCATATGTGCAGATGCGAGAAAACTATTGGGAACCTATACGATAATATGTAGAAAAGATGCGTTCATCTAATTATGAATTACCTCATCGACTACACAGACGCCTATTTATTCCAGGTTGAGGTAGTGGCTCGGGCTACCTTCTTCAATGTTTGACGGCGGCACTACATCTCCTTCTGGCACCTGGGCCAGATCGGTGGTTGGTGGTGCCTATTCAAGGTATCACCAAATTAGCAGGGAATAGAGGATGAGGAGAAAATTGCTTTTACCAGTCCTTTTGGTGTACTCCACTATGTAAAGATGTCTTTTGGCTTAAAAAATGCTAGTGTTACTTATCAACAGTGTATTCAGAATTGTTTACAACCCTAAATTTGGTGCAATGTAGAAGCATAAGTCAATGATATTGTTGTCAAGTCTAGAACCGAAGATGCATTCACGACGTATCAAGTGATAGATCCGTAGAAGAATATTATCATGAGCTACAGATTAGTATGTTGCGTTGTGATATTATTGAGGACGAAGAGGCTGCAATGGCATGCTTTTATGGAGGGTTAAGGCGTGAAATTCAGGACATAATTGATTACAAAGAATACAATAGTGTTCCTAGACTGTTCCAACTTGCATGTCTGGCAGAAAAAGAATTGCAGGGACGACAAAGAGGACAAGGAGTGATTTTGGAAGCACGATCACTTCAAAATTAACCCTAGGACAAGTCAAAATAGCCCCACATTCAGCTACACGGTCTACTGCCCCTTCACGAGTATGGCGCATTCAGCAACACCTTCGACACCGTCGCACGCTCCCGATGTAAGCAAATCCGTAAGTGTGCAGGGTCCAACCAAGAGCTCTTCTTCAATTGCTTCTACAAGCCGATCGACCGGGATTGTATGCCATCGATGCAAGGGCATGGGCCACGTCATGAAGGATTGCCCAAGTCAACAAGCATACATTTTAACAGAAGATGATGGACATGTAAGTACTAGTGATGTTGAGGATAAATATGCTCTTGCAGCTAACTATGCAGGTGATGAGGATGGTCGTGAGACGCATATCAACCATGAGGAAGTGTTTGATACCACTACCACGAAGGATTATCAGACCCTCATTGTGCAGCGAGTGTTAAGCACGCAAATGGAGCAACCGGAACAGCTACAACACCACAATTTGTTTTAGCTCGCTATCCTTCTCTTTGAGAGCCTTCTAATAGCTAATGGGGTCAATTGACAGAAGTTAGGACTCGACCGTTGTTGCCTGATCATAGATAGCCTTGATATGAGACTTCATTGTTGCGCAGAGTTCGATAACAAGAAGGCATGTAGGAGCTTCAGGTTTGTTGAGCTTCGAGCTTGGTGCGGCAACATCAGCAAGAGGATGTTCTACTCAAGAAGGTGGTGGCAGAGCAACAGTGGAAGATAGGTTTGGTTGGATGACCAAACCACTTTTAATCTGTTCTTTGGACTTTTCCAGAATTGGCAAGCTGTAAGAAATGGGATCAGGAACACAATAGAAGGATGCATATTAATACAAATACTCAAATCAAACCTTTTTGCAACTAGGATGAGTGCCTTGAATTTTGATTTCTGACTCTTGATTATTATCTTCCTCGTCATATCGGCGGTAGGGTTCGGTTGCGCAGGAGGGATGATCAGAGGATTGGATGAAGCGAAAGTCACCAGTGCCTGCAAGAAACTAGCCCATAATGATTCATCATCATTCTGGACTTATCAAACCAATGCTCAGAAGAATGGCCAATGTAAGGGAGACGACTCGCTAAGAGTTACCTCATTTACCGAGTCATCAGGCACGTCGGTTGCGTGAAGAGGCGATCAAGAGGGACTTCCAGATGTTCCATGTCAAAGGATCACTCATACCAATCAGGCATCAGCAAGTGAGTACTCAATAACCAGACCAGAAAATACATAATTATTTAATAACTTGATATCGGTACCAATTGGCTTCTTCTCAATAGCTCTTGAGGGGCTACAAATCCTGTAGCAGAACAAATGATGAGGACGATCTCTTTGATCGAAGAGACGCCTTGGCCCCTTCATCGACTGGTATTTTCCCCTTGTCGCCAGCACTAGAGGAGGAAGAGCCATCAAGCTCATGGACCTCGGTCATAAAGATGTGTTCTTAATGAAGAATTGGAGCCTATTATTAGAAAAACAAGTCAGGATGATTAAGCAGAAATTAGCACTACTTTTTTACTCAAGAATCTCCAGCTCCAGTAGAGGATTCGAATGGAGTAAGGTTGAATAGAGCACTCTTGGGCTTCGTCGGAGAAGAGCTTGTTCAATCAAATTGTAGTATCCTAAAGAGACAAAGCTAGAAAAGACAAGGTAAAGTTACTCGAAAGAATTCAACTATGAAAGTATATGCAGCAAAGTGCCATGTTCTCTTACTTCCGGCCGCATCCCTGAGCTATCTTGATCTCCAGAATACTCCCAGGCAAAGCGAGTTTGCGCTTTCAAAGGACAACCTTCGACTAATGAAATTCTTAGCTACATACCACCCGGTTAAGCCACTCTGCCTAAGTTCATCAATCTTCGTGACATAGTAGGCAGTGTGGTCAGACTCGTGGTGCTTTTTCGACCAAGATGGATTTTGGCGGGGCAAATAGTTCTTATATATTAGGGGAGAATGGATTGGGTCAGGGTTGGAGATGTAAAACCAAAGGTCTGCCAATTAGAGGTTAACGCAACTAGAATATAGGAATTCTACACTCCAGACCGCAACTGGAAACCACAACATCCAACACATTTGTTCTCCTTATTCCTCTTCAGATGATAGAAGTACTAGAGCAGATTCAAGCTGGTCTCGATGCTAAGGAAGGCTTCACATAAGTGAACGAAAATGCTAAGCATTGTGATTGAGTTTGGATTCAAGCGGTGGTGCTTAATTTGGTACCAATCGAGTATGTTGAGGAGAAACTTAGAAGGGGGAACGTTGAATCCATAGTGAAAAAACAATTCAAAAGCCACAATCTCATGATCAAATTGGTAGGAAGGGAATTCCTCACCTGCTGCAAGTGTGGGGAACCATCCAAATAATATTCTAATTAATCACCAGGAGGATCATTATTCATAATCACAACCTCGATGATTAAACAGAATATCATCTCGGTAGTCTCGACACGTGTTTGTGCCCAAGATTGGAACGCATGCCTTCCAACAATTAGCATCACAACATAGCTATGAAAGAGCAAGTAATTAACATTTATATTACAAGTTCTTAAGCATGGAACCACTTCCAAAAATTTACAATAAAAGGTAACAACAACTACGCAGTGGAAAGTTAAACTATAAACAACAAAAGAGAACGACGTCGCATGCCCTTAGGCACCATCTCAAAACGCCACATTCAGAGTAGGATGCACTACTCTTGCCCGCCATCAT
Source organism: Phragmites australis (assembly GCF_958298935.1). NCBI lineage: Eukaryota > Viridiplantae > Streptophyta > Magnoliopsida > Poales > Poaceae > Phragmites > Phragmites australis. The sequence goes on from NC_084922.1 coordinate 23,711,865, forward strand.
CATCGGTAGGCACGAAGTAGCCAAACACCAGCACTTCCTCACCAGCAGCACCTGAAAACGTAGGTATGAGTACGAAGGTACTCGCAATACTTAAACCATATAGAGCACATATATATAGCTCGACTCCAAGGATTATGCATTGATCCATTAGCAAGGAAAAGCCACAAGGTTAAGTTAAACATAAACGGTAAGTAAACTAGACATATATGTACGAGCCACTAACTTAACCAACAACAACATAACTTTAACCTGCCATAACCAACTAAACATAAATAACAGGAACCATTATGAACATACATGAAACAAGGACCAACTCAACCATCTCCCACATATCCAGCCATCAACCACAAGTGAAAACTCTACGACCGATGCAGATGGATAGAAGCATGCTCATGACCGAGAGCGCGGCATTTCGAAATGCTTTTACACCCTGCAGAGGGATACTCCTGGACCCACATGACTTGAGGACCATACGGCTTGTATGACCACACATATCCATACAAGGGGTACTCATGTCAACCTTTCCCAATAAGCTCCGATCATTTGAAACATGCATCGCTCGGTGCGGCGGTACTAGAACTACTCCCGGAGCAAACTAGTACCACTACCAGCCCATCCACTCACATCGTCGATGTTCAGGCCCCAAATGACCACAGGTACAAAGGTATTCAGCTCGCCTTACCATTAGATCGGCATGTGGTGAGTATGATAAGTGCTAAAGCCAACTACACCGACGATCGGTGCTTAAACAACGTAAGCGGTCTACGGTGTCCGATTTCCTCTCCCGACCTACCTAGGGGAACTCCACATCCGGGCAAGATAAACACCTCCTAGCACCGCCCACATCTCGTCTCATACTCACCACTCATACAACCATCATCAACAACCCATAACCAACATTGTTATCATCACGAAAGTAAATAACGCCTATGCTCGTGAACTATGAGACAATTCACCGCTCGACTTCTACCAAATGACCTATGCATTGCTAAGCATTTCGATTTAACTTGTAATCTAAATACCAACAATATACTCAAGGCTACAAGGAAAGGATAAACAACATTTCAAGGTAGAAGTAATGCATTCAATCATAGGATCTACCCACTTGTACCCGACATCGACTAGAAACATGCAAACATACATAAGCATAGTTTATCAATTTTAGACTTCATTTAATTGAACAAAGGTGCAATATGCTTAGTTTCTTGCCTTGCTGCTCAGGTGGCTACCTATAATTACCCACGTAACACTCGCAGAAATCTGGAAGATTGGAGTCATCTTCAACTGCAACCGCGCCACGCTTCGACTCCTTGTTCACTAAACAAGAACGTGTGCAATGATGAGCATGAATGAATGCAACAAGGAATGCTACAATGCTCAGAAACCTGTTAGACGTATATGACATGCGAATCAATGCAACTCTAAACAATCTAAATGAAATCTGAAAAAGAACAGCCATCCAGAGTATCTGTACTGGTTCGGAGTATTCAGGTTCGGATCCTCTGGGTGAACCTCTAGAAGAGGCACTCAGTTACTGCCCTTTTTATTTGACTAGCCCAGAGTATCCAGATGAATCTGGAATATCCAGGTTCTAGAGTATCCAGGCCATTCTCCGGGGAAGGCTCTCGGTTAGCCACTACTCTAACTTAACCCGAAACCTCCGGGTTGGCCCGGACTATCCAGGATGTGCTGGACACTCCATGTGAGGCTCCGAACAAAGCTCTCGGTTACTCAACAATGCAACTACTCGGAGTCTCCAGGCTTAACTGGATTGTCCAGGTGAGTTAGACTTAGGTTTTTACACAAATTTCCCTCGGTCGATTCGACTCACTTTACAAATCTATGCTACACAAACGTGCATATGCCCTATCCAAAAGATTCTAAACCAATCTCGCACCCTAAACCCTAACCAATTTTGAACACAATTCAACAGATAATTTTTCCTGAACCCGGAGTATCCAGGTGAGTTCGGAATATCCGGGTCAGCCCAGAAAAGCTGTTCTCAAGTGGATTTTTGCTCGATTCGAGTTGCGATCTTTTCCAAGCCTAAAGGGAACATGTTAGGGGTAGTCCAAGGATACTGGAACTTACTCATCAACTAGCAACACGACTCTAGAACTCATTTTCGACCAAAACTCCATTTTTGCTCCAAAAAGTTCAAGAACTTCAAGAACTACTCGATTCTTCCACGAAAATAAAAATGGATTGAATAGATGAGCAGCTCATGAGCTAGAGAATGCAATGGTACCACATGCATACCTTCAACCCTCCACTTGAGCTCGGATTTTGGGAGAAAGGGAGAGAGAGCTTGAGTGGGAGAGTGAGAGGGGCTGCTGCAACTGAGCTGCTGAGTGAGGGCGTGGGGAGTGAGGGACGAGAGAGAGGGAGAAGGTGGGGCTGCCCCATTTAGTGGTTGAGATGGTGGGCCACTTGTGGGCCCACATGTTAGAGAAAATGGGTATTTCCAATGCAATTTCTATTCTTTTCTCCCCCAATTTTCTTTCTCTTATCCAAATGATTTTAAATGAATTGCTCTAATGTGCCAAATAATTCCTCTCGAATTTAATTATGATGCTAATGACACATGATTAAGCTTAATCACGCGATTACGGAATTTGGGACGTGACGGCAGGCTCCAGTTGACTAGATCTTAATGAGGCACTATTCCTTCTACTTTGAGTTCCTTCAACCTTGACTCTTGCATTGCTGAGATCGCCCAGGATTCGGTCAGGAGCTTCATCTCATCTAGATACTTGGGGGCGATGTTGGCGACCTTTGTGCTGGAGTCTCTCTCCAGCGAGGAGCAAGTGGAGGTCTTTGCAGGGGAACTGGAATCCATGAACCTAAGTTTTCCAGTAGAAGCATGTGTTTAGGCTGAGAGAGATGAAAGTTTGCATGAGAGAACTAGCGGCAAGGGTAAGGAAGGATTGCTACAATTTAGGTTTGTACAGTAAAATAGCTCAGCCTTAGCGTTCCTTTGGTAACTACTCCTGTCGCTATGACGCTTTGATCAGTGGGATGATGGCGTCATGTGAATCTCTGCATACCAATATTTATTTTACTAGCATTAAATGTGCCTATACACATCGCTTCAATTTCAAAAGGTTTTTTAACTCTACTCAGAGACAGATGTCGAGAAGTCAATATTACTGGCCCTTATTGAGTCTCGAGTGCAGATAACAATAGGGCGCTCAACCCAAAAGTGTTTCCACTTGATAATCTGAACAGAGCCTCTTCTTATTTGATTCTTTCAACTATGAGTTCGATCTACCTTACTCGACCAGGCTTGGACTTGGCGATAATCGAGTAGGTGCTTGTACAAATCATCCCTGCGAAGTAGAGTTAGGGGACTACTATCAAATATTTAACTATGGGGTATATACATATAAGGAGTATACTGTATATGGATGGGGTATGTTGTGTGCATAGTTAACAACTCTAGATATTATAGAACCGAATCTGCGGTACCTGATACGCCCGAAATTCAAAAGGTGTATAGGCCTCGATTGCTTAACCAACTCGAGAAAACTAGTATCCAGCATAGATCTATTTACTTGGACGATAAGGAAAATGACTTCCTATCGACTACGACTGGATAGGAGGCACTACATCGCTCTTATAGAAGGTGGGGACCCAGACCCCCCAAAAGAGGCTGGTTTTTCTCTCGACTATTGGAAAGTAGGCATCAGGACCTTGACGTAGGAGGAACTCGGTGACTTTAGCTTTAGGTTAGATTAGATCCAATCTACTCCTTGTAATAAGGTAGCCACATTACTTGTACTCGAGTGAATACATACATACAATCATCCACACAGGATGTAGGGTATTACTCCAACCGGAGGCCTGAACCTATATACATCGCGTGTGCCTCTCTTCATGCTCAATCTTTGATCCACGAAGGTAACCCCATTATTTTCGGATACATTATCAGGAACAAATCCTCGACAAGCTCATCTTCAAAGGATCCAATGGAAGAGGGGGGACATTGTGGTGCACACGGAACCATCTAGGAGCAATCCGCTTAGATGTTCAATTGCACCAAATTCCCTACCTCAACCTCATCGTTGAGATAAGCCAGATACGTCTCATTTGCCCACTCTGCCATCTCCAGTTAGGCAACCTGAGGTAGCCCAGAGAAGAAGAAGAAGTCCAAGGCAGGGTCCAAGAAGCAACAGCCGAATAAATCCAAGTCCTCTGGTCAGGACTCAATCACTGAGAAGCGTGAGATAGGGGGGAGCTTGGACTAAGGCAAATCCAAAATTCTAGCGTGGGAAGGCCTCGCTACCGGCAAATCACTTCGAAGGGTGGGACAACCTTGTGTCGAGTTGCATAATTACTACTTGCAAGGTTGTAAAGAGAAGCAAATTTTTGTTGTTGTCTAGTACCAAAATTGTCACTTCTTGAATGGGGACATCTATGACTTATACAACCTCTTCAACCTCAATGGCCTGGATATGGGGTTATTGCGATGCTTTACATTGTAAGCCCTTTCAAACTAGACGTTCATTAATTATTACCACTAATTCTTCAATATAACTAATTTCTTATAACTAATTTCTTATATGTAGACACTTGGTGCAAGAAACAAGGAAGAATGAGACCTTCGGATTCCTTGACCCCCAAATTTTGACAATTTTTGTGATGGAACAAGAAAGAAAATTTGTTGTGGGATATGTGACTAGGGTAATGAGCCACTTTTCGAAGAATGACTACCTGTTGGCCGCCCACAATAGGGGTGGCCATTGGATCTTACTAGTCATTGCCCCCAAGTGAAACTTGATCTGGTACCTCATTTCATCAAGATCAGTAATAGGACATAATGGCGAACGAGGAGAATGTGACTATAATTTTGGTAAACAAATCTTTGATGAGTAAGTTCTTCATGACTTAGGTTACAAATTAAATGTTTCAAGCTTACACCAAATGTTGACTGTTGGATCCCTCTTCGCATGTAGAGCTTTGGACAGGTATATGCATTATGATCCAAAGTACAATCCGAAGGAGCCCCGCACACTAACACATAAGACCGCCTTCACGGTAAGTACTAGCAGACATATTTGCAAATACTCTACTATTGTCTTTTTTCTTTCAAACTGACGGTTTTTTTTTCACTCAAGTGCCACCAACAACCACTAGGTAATGCCTGCGGCTTCTATGTTGCGTGTCACATGTTGCTAATCATGGTAGCAGAGGACATGAAATCTCCAAATGTAAGATAATTGCATAGTTTTTTCATAACTTCTTTCATTCATTACTAATATCCAATGAAAAAATAATTTTACTCACGCTAATTGCATACTTTTTTGCATAACTACTTTCATATAGTAGGAATTCAATATATCATATGGCAACATCGACGAGTCTGTACTTTTCCACATTCGAGGACGGATCGCCTCATTCATAATGACCGAAATCATCTCTTTGAAAGAAGAGTTCCATTTGAGGGATACAACGTACTGACTTCTACAATTTGTGGTTCCATTTTTTATTTATGTAGTTTGTAGTTATCTAGATGTGGACTTGCATCGTTGTACGTTTTGATTATGTATATGTGGATATCTCATGACTTTGGTCCCTACAATGTTGGTATCTTGAAATGCATGGTGATTATGGCATGAATGTTTTGAGTGATATCGATGTGGGTATCTGGATGTATCTTGTTTGCAGGAGAAGATAGCTGTCAGATCCTAACATGGCTTCAGGATGCAGCCAGGACATAGGTAAATCCCTTCGGGGCTGAGAACATTAGTGATGGATGAAAATTTCATGTGTCACTAAAGAGGTCATCAGTGACGGGTTGTAACCACACCCTGTCACTGATGACTTGCCCATTAGTGACGGGTTTTGTTACAACCAGTCGCTGATAATCCAATCATCAATGATGGGTGCACTTACCACTCGTCACTAATGACAGGTTCTGTTACAACCAGTCACTGATGATCCAATCACTAGTGACGGGTGCACTTACCACCCGTCACTAATGACTGAGTCATAAGTGACGGGTGTCCTTATGACCCATCACTAAAGACTAAGTCCCAATGATGGATGTCCTTATGACAAGTCAATAAAGACTGAGTCCCAGTGACGGGGTGTGGTTACCACCCGTCACTAATGACCGAATCCCAGTGACTGGTTGGAAATCTACCCATCACTAATGATCGAGTCGTAGTAACGGGTTGGAAATCTATCCGTCACTAATGACTGTTACCAGTGATTGGCAGTAGGCCTGCAAAAGCCATAGAAGACACACTTTAGTGACGGGTCTGAACTGTGACCCATCATTGGTGATAGTTATTAATGACGGGTACGGAAACCATCACTAATGATGATTATCACCCGTCACTAATGTGTTGTTCTGGCATAGCGATAGCACCACCTGCTTCATGTTTGCTCCACTCTTTTTGCTTACAGGTTCTGGTGTGCCTCATCAAGTGTCCTGGTCCACCTGAGGACATTGCAGATAATTCATGTTTGTAAATATAACACCTAGCATACCTGGCACTTAACCTGTTTTCCTCTCTATAGATCCTTTCGATGTATTATCAAACTTTGGAAGTAGCTACTCTTGATCTTTTAGAGCATGTGCTTGCTAATGTGTGTGCACTTGTAGAGCCTTACGATGGAGATGATGCTTCATGTGAACCAGCTGAAGGTTCATCGTCGAGTCCTTCTTCACCTATAGCACTGCTATCAAAGGGGTTGTAGTACCTTAAGAGTCCTTGAAGAAAAAAATCATGATCGATGAATGTATTATCATGATCATGCTCACCGGCGTTCTTGATAAATGTTGAATGGCACTAAAAAAATTCAAATATTCAAAGTTAAAAACAATCAAATAATAAAACAAAGAATGGAAGAAGAAGAAGAAGAAGAAACAACAAAGAGCAACGATGCAAAAAAAAAAAACCAAGATTCCTTCAAGATAGCAGGATGACGGTGTTGAAATTTCTCAGATTTTTTGCAACAATTCAAACTAATTTTGCTAAATTATCGCAAATTCTCGAGAACTTTGAGACAAGAATGAGAGGAGGAAATAAGAGACAAATACTATTGCTAGAAATGGAAGAGAGGGGTGATCCTCCATTTATAGGTGAAAATGGTGATTTTTGCAATTTTTTCAAATTTTTTTGAGTCCAAACCTTCACAAAATGGCATGAAAGTTAAAAACAACTAGTTAAACAAGCTCATTCAACCTGTTAACTCAGACGTGCCCACTCATGCCAGCTTGTGCCCAGCCAGATCGACCACACGTGCCAACAGCTAGGCGCCAGGTCAGGATTGCCAAGTCGGCATGCCTCAGCGTGCCTAGCCGGGCCGCTGGCATGCTAGGGCAACAGTAACTTGTCGAGCAGATGGCGTGTCAGGCCAGGTCGTGCTCGGCTAGGCTAGGTCATGCTCGGCCCAGGCACTGCCCGTTGCCGCGTGTCGTGCCGGCCCGACCCGGTTAAGCTCGAGCCGTATTGTGTCTAGGTCGTGCCTACAATGGTGTGCCTCGGGCCAGCCCAGTAGACACGACCTATTTGAACACTTTTAATTTTAACACCAAAACAGATACTACTCCTTGAGTTTGTCATGCACAGCAGATTCTTCGGTGAAAAAAGATGGATACATGCTTACACCTCAACAGCATGTTTATTTGTTTCACTCCAACGTCTCATGGCATCCACACTAGCTTCCAACTATATCACAACAAGCTGGAAAGGTTCGCATAGAGTACCAATGAGGCAATGAAGTAACACTCCAAACAGGGCACGTCACTTAATTTCTAGGACCCTAGCTTCCCCATATATATACATAGAGAAGCCAATGTGTAGATGCAACTTGACTTGCATTGATATGTAGATGAACCAGATGACTATGAGAATACGTCGAAGAAGTCAGACCGAGTGACACGACGTTGGTTGGAGACTGCAACATGGAAGCAACATGCTGTGTCAAGGCATTCCGAGACTGGGACAGGCGGTGTTCCTTGAGAAGAAGCGAGGAACACATCTTGAGGAATGAAGGGAAGGTGCCAAATATAGTCACTACCGGGACGAAAAACTAAAGACAAGGGTTGAGGTCACAGAGAGTGTTGGCCAGCGCCTTCATCTTCGTGCAGTACTAGACCATGATGGACAGATCACCCTAGTACATGCTATGGAATTCAGCGCTGACATAGATGGATCGGGCCTGCTGGTTGTTGAGAAACAAATCAAGGATTGTACGCCAGAGCTTGACGTGGTGTCATTGTGGGTCATAACGATATACAATATATCCTTGGAAATGGTGGTGTAGATCCAAGATATGATTGCAAAATCATTTTGCACTCAGTCAGAGTTGCCTTGCACAGTGGATCCGTCAATGTGGTTGCCTAGCCTGAGTTTGCTGAAGATCGCATGAAAGATCTGGCTTCATTGTCCGTAATTAGATTTGTGGAGATCAAGCACCAGAGGAACGTGGGCCTTGATGTTGATGAGTTGCACCTGGGGGTAGGAGGTGGATGGTGATGACCTAAAAGGAGAGCGGCGGAGGAGAGCCGTGCTCATTGGAAGAAGACGAGCTGCTCATTGTGGTCTAGGCCAAGAGGGTCAGTGGAAGGATTAAGAATGAGGTGGCTCTGATAGCATGTAGAGAAATATTAGATGCAACTTGACTTTTGCATTGATCAGAAGATGTTGTACATATATACAATACAGGAGGCAGTTACCGATGTAACTGACTAATAAACTAGCTACAAGCAAGGGACATGGCTAGAGACTAGGACTCAGGTTGTTACATGACGGAGTCTGTTGACACAATGATTGCTCCATGCTGGTAGTAGCTACCTCTGCTCCATTAAGTCATCCATGTCTTGCTCTGCAACCATGCATATATTGTTGAATTCTGCATTTTGTTCATGAGTTCGTTTTGAGACGGTTTTCTCTAAAGATCTCTCACCATCCGATTTGGCTCTAGCATGGCATCGTCATCCGTTCCACAGTTGTAATAGTTTGTTACACACTATTTCTAAGGTCGTAAGACGAATATATCATGTACCAGTTCTTTGCAAATGACTACTGCATGTAGCATATTCCAACGTAGAGAAATAAGATAATTGTAGTTTAGTTGTAGGTAATACTGTAGGGCTCTATCAAAGCGTAGCTTCAATAGGCTCAACTCAATCCTAACTTACTGACAAACAAAATGGCGCCATGATGCTGTCACCATTTCATCTGTTAATAAAGACTTATTGTCAAACAATTTGACAATTGCTGAGGCTCAAATAATGATAATATGGCACCTTGCTTTGGCCCCGTGTGTCAAGGGTTCGAAGGATATGACCCAACCTGAATGCGGAGTTATTGAAACCGATCGTGCAAGCGGTTCACCAGAAAAAACTGGAACAAGAGTTTTGACCTGGTTGAATTAAAAGCACCCCATGCATCGAATCGAGAAAACAGAAAAATGGGAAGCTAGGCGGGCACTATGCTCCTGAGGAAGGTGAGCAAAAATTGGTCGATCGCGTGGGCGGAATTGTTATGAGAAAGCGTGGGAAAGAGGGCTAAGAACCATGGAGGAAGCGATTGCACCTACAACTCCATATTTACTGTTGGCGAAATAGATCAGTCTGCGAACAATGGTTAAGATCGCTACCAAAGGTTCCTCTGGAGTCTTCGGTCTTCGGACCCTCAGCCAACTAGAGGCCTAGCCTCCAGAGGCTGTGGACCCCTTCGGGCCCACCCCTCCAGTAACTATGTGGTCTTCTTGAAGCTCGAAGATGCAGCGGGTCTCCATGGAGATAATATTAGAGAAGAAATGACACCCCTGCAACCGACCTGATACGAAGTGACGGCAATTAATATCGGTGCAAGTGGTACTAATCCTGATACTCCAGTGCAATGGAGGTCATCCTGACACCCCTAATAGTGTGGCACCTGGCCGCAATTGGCGACCAGCTCACCCCGCAAGGTTGCTTGTACCGCAATAGTTGCTATGCATGGTAGATATTTATCTTCTATGTAGGGTTAAAAGCAGTTATCCAGAATAAGACCATGTAATTCGGCTAGGTCCTAGATATTTGTACATGGTGATAACTTGTACATTAAGCTACGTATAACCCTATAAGTAGGGGGCATGGTCACCTGAGGGGAGGAGAGACAAATACACACAAACATAAAGACACATAGTGATACTCCCCTAGATCAATCTTTTCTACTATCAATACATTTTCAGTGTCCCTTCCTCTCAAACTTCGTCTCCAAGCTTGAGTCTCCTCATTAGAAGAAACTTTCGCCCTACTTGTTAGAGAAAGACGATCTCTTGCTCCAATAGCGCACCGTCCGTAGGGCTTTGAACATAGAAGTGCTAAGAGAGGTTAGGACACCACCAGAAAAAAACAACCAAAGCGCTAGCTCCAGCAGCCATATCCATCGTTGCAACCATTCAACCACATGCGTGGCTGCCAGAGCTAGGCACACTGTGATATCCCACCAGCCCCACAGCCATGTGGGACAGCGTTCCTCTAGCCTCCCCAACCCAGAATCCTGGGTCGGTATGAAGGCTCAAGATGGTGCGGAGGCCTCCAGCATCTGCATGGTGGAGACCTCGTCGCACTAAGAGAGGTCGTGGCCAAGGCCGTAGCCAAGCAGGCCGCCTTCCAGTGGTTCTAGGCGGTCCAACCCAAGGGTATTCCCGCCTGGGATTAGTCCCAAAGTATCTCTTTTGACAGCACCCGGGGTGCCCCGGGCGAGCCAACATCTTCGAAGGGTCTGTCCGCCCAGCGTTCTCCTCAGGCCCCTCAGGCGAAAGAGGGTTCCGAAGAGGTGCAGGGCTCCAGAGTGCGCAGACCCCGCTAGTGCCCCTGACGCAACCCTTGTGACGCCAACCGCGCGTAGGGAACTCAAGTCCACCCCGTCCAGGGAGGCGCAGTCGGAGCCACTCTGGCTCCGAGAGCCAGTTCACTAGACGGCCTCTTCGGTCTCCCCAAGGGGAAAGAGGCCCTGGGGAAACCACGGGCTCCTGGGCACGCAGCCCTTGGCAATGACCTCAACGACACCCGCAAGCTCCGGTACCCCCAGAGGCATATGGGTGCATCCAGCACGGGCCGGGGCGTGGCCACAATACCAACGACTGGCGAACCCTCATGATCTTCCAGGAGGAATACCTTGGAATACAAGCAAGATACCTGGCCACAGAGGGAGCCGGCGAAGGACGGCACCAGGGTCATAAGCCTGAGGCAAGCTTCTGGGAAAATCTCTAGGCCCTTCGACCATGCTCCGTTGCCACCAACTCCACCATCAATGGTACAATATCCCAGCGATAAGGACTAAGTCAGAGAACACCATCGTCAGTCTCCAGACGGAGTGCCTCCAGAGCAGGGCAACGGCTAAGGACCGAGGGGGTCACAGAGCGCATCTCCTGGCCTAGCCTTCGGCTTTGCATCTGACACGCCGTCACTATGCTCCGGATGGATTGCCTCTGGAGCCGGGTAGTGGCTAAAGGCCAAGGAGGTTACACAATGCCTCTCTTGGCCTAGCCTTCGGCTTCACCTCCGACACGCCATCTCTAGGCTCCGGACGGATTGCCTCTGGAGCTGGGCAGCGATTAAGGGCCGAGGGTGTTGGAGACCACCTCTCCTGGCCTAGCCATAGGCTTCAGGGCCTCCAAACCTCATGATAGAGGCCTTATTCTAGCAATGGTACGCCCATGATCACCTGTCAATAGTTTATCTAATTGGTCTACCTTTCATATAGTAAGATCCAAATATGTTTGAAGTATCCAACCTTGCTGTTAGAAGTTTTTGCAACGGATAGCCACTAGGTAGAAATAGTAAACTTAGATTATATCCCTGTTTAGCAGTAAGCAGTACAACTTAAGTTATATGTTAGTTTGGCATGAGCTATGAATAGTCATCTGACTAGCTATGCCTTATACTGTAATTAGCTGCTTATTGACAACAATAGATAGCCAAATTTAACTACAACATAGCCATGCAAAGATCTACACACCTGCAGGCGCAGCATGCATAGGTCACCTGGAAGGCAAGACTGTCTAGGTGTCCTGGAAGGTATTGCATAGCCTAGGCAGTGTAGTTTCCATGTATCAAGGGACTTCCTTGATAGACAGTGTTGCGACACACCCGAAGGACTTCTTTGGAGGTGTGACAAGCCCACGTACCACGGGCGCAGCATGCCTAGGTCACCTGGAAGGCAAGACTGCCTAGGTTTCCTGGAACGTATCACACAGTCTCAGTAGATAGAGAGGCCCACACACCTGCAGGCACAGCATGCCTAGGTCACCCAAATGGCAGATTATGCCAAGTGTCCTAGAAGGCATTGCATAGCCTCGGTAGTGTTGAAGCCACGCACCGAGGGACATCCTCGGTAGCAGAAATGCGGTGCTCTGACGAATATCGTACAGGATATCCTCGTTGCACGATATGCCTACACACCGCGGGCACAGCATGCCTAGATTTCCTGGAAGGCAGATTATGCCTAGGCTTGCTGGAAGGTATTGCGTAGCCTCGATAGTGTGTAGATGTCGGCTAACAAGGGACATCCTTGGTAATGTAGTTGCGGCGCCCCTAAAGGATTTCTTCGAGAGGTGTTACACGCCCACGCACCTGCAGATGCAGTATGCCTAGGTCACCTAAAAGGCATATTATGTCGAGGTTTTTTCTGGAAGGTATTGCATAGCCTCGGTAGTGTGGACGCCGCATATCAAGGGATGTCCTTGATAATGAGGATGTGGTGCACTCAGGGAGCCACCTCGAGATGCATGACATGCTTATACACCACAAGCGCAGCATGCCTAGGTCACCTGGAAGGCAGATTTTGCCTAGGTTTCCTGGAAGATATTGCATAGCTTCGGTTGTATAAATGCTACGCACTGAGGCACACCCTCAGCAGCGGAGTTGAGGTGCACTGTAACACTCTAAATTTCAAAATTTTGAAACATTTAAAATTTTGCTAGAATTTAAATAGGAGTTGCAATTTTGTTCAATAGAGAGAAATTAATTTCTAAATTTACTTTTGCCATAGGTTATACAAGTTTGATGCATTCATGCCGTCATAGTTGCAATAGGTTTTTATGCGTGGAAAAAGTTTGCAAAAATTTGCTAGAAGTCGTCTGTTTAAAACTCCGTTTGAAATTTGTTCAAAATCTAAAAAGAAAAGCAATTTCAAAATTGGAAAATACTCTTGGGCCGAATCTCCTTCCCGGCCCACTTCTTCCTCCCTCCCCCCACCCCCTATCTTTCTTTTCCTTTCGACCGGGCCACCCCTTTCTCCCTGCACTGGGCCGCGCCCCCGAGCACGCTGCCCCTTTCTCCCTTGCACCGGCACGCTAGGCCAAGCCGACCTGCCTCTGCCCCAAGCCGCTCCCGTCCTCACCTAGCCTCGCCGCCATATTGGTCCCGCCCGAGCCGAGCCGCCCGTCCTGAGCCGCGGCTCCCCTTCTTACCCCCAAATCTCGCGTGCCATTTGTAATCCGAGCCACCCCACGCCATTATGTGCCAATTAAATCCCGTGGCCGTGATCCTCCCCTCCCCAATCAAGTGCCCAACCATTTTCCCCTTCATTCCCCTCCCCCCCCCCCGCCCTCATCGATGGAAACCGTCGTGTTTATTCCGTTTAGGCCGTCGGCCAAATCCCCTCAAATCCGTCCGATCCTCTCCCTCTCTCGAGTATATAAGTCGGACATCTTCTTCCTTGCAATGTTCCACACCTTTTCCCCCATTTTCCCCTCTCTTTTTCGCTCGGAAATTGACCTCGGCACCGGCTTCTTCTTCGTGTCCGGTGAGAGCTCCGCTACACCATAATTCTCCATGGCTGAGCCCCTTTTAACCTCGATGCTTGCTTCTCTGTTGTCATAGAGTCTCCTGTGAAAGCTTTCTGCTGCTCCACGGCTTCTCTCTATCGCCGGAGCGCCGACCGCTCGAGCTCCAAGCCTACCGGCCACTCATCTCCGTCGCTGGCAACCTTCGGACCTCCTCCACCGTTGTGAAGCCCTCCGTGAGAATCCTCTCTGCCTCCTCCTTCTTTTGCGCCACCGCCTCCCCATGTTTACGCCACCGGTCCGAGCCTCCTTTGAACCCCGGTCGTTGATCTCAGATGGACGGCCCAGATTAAAGGGCTCATACCCCTTCGGCCCGATCCCGGACCCATGGACTGGTCTCCAGGCTGTGGTCCGTGGGCCCATAAACCTATTCCATGAGTTTTTAAATATAAAAATAATTCTATTTTGATTTATGACGTCAGAAATAGAGTTTCCACTATAAAATTAATTCGGATTATTCTCATAAATCAAGTAAAATTTGCAGAAAAGCGCATGGAACTTCAAAAGGTCAATACTTTTTGCTCGTAGCTCCGATTTAGGCGATTTTTGTGCTGAAATGTTCATAGCGATGTGTAAAATATTTTTATAAGTTTTTACCTATATTTAGTTTTGTTTAGTGTACTTTCCTTAGAGGTTTATTTTGTATACTTTTCTGGTCTGTCATTTAGAAGGTGTGCAGTTTAGGAATCTTTAAGAGCAAGCTTTCGAGGACTTTGAGCAACCCTCAGTTGAAGGCAAGTATCCTTGAATATTTTACCCTTGTTTTAGGATTTCATGTGTAGTTTGATCCTTCAATTGCATGCTTGTCTAAATGGAATCCCACTTTAGGGTTTTCTAGTTTTGTATGACAATTCCTTGTCGCCGTTGATGGATCATGGGGTAAAATGGGTAGTTTATGCTAGTGCAATCATAAGTTGGGAAAATATTAATATTGACTAATGAACTATGAAACAAGAAATCAGGTAATGGTAATCCTTTAGCAACATGGTATAGGGATCCTACAGGATGGTTGGTTTGAGATGGTGCTTTACAGCGAGTTTGTGATTGTTCCTTTGTGGGGTCCTAAGGACCGGTTCTTGAACATGTAACCAAGTGAATCCACACAACCACGAGGCCTATATGGATACAGCCTGGTAAACTAATTAGCCACCCATCTAACTCTATAAGAACCATTGGACGGTTAAGTGGCACAAGAGGGGGCTTCTACAGTGATGTAACCGTCTGTTAGCGGTGAAATCTCAGTGGGTGCCTGCAAGTTGGTGGGAGCTTTGTAAAGGCCTTGTAGTGAGACCCCGACTCCACACCCTGGAAGTGTACTCACGTTGTTTGAATATTATGCAAAACAACAATGTACTAATATTACAAGAGTTGAACATATAGTCTAATGAATATTACAAACTTAGGGCTGAAGGTGATATGCCCTAGAGCTAATCATAGAGATGATTGTATCACACGTCTATATTCATGTACTGTCGAATATTGTTATTCCAAGAATGACTATCGTTTACTTTGATTGGCAAGTATGTGACTTGTTCATGAAACTCTTTGTTTATTTCATGATGTTATTCTTAATCCATCCCGGGTCGCATATCATTATGATGATACATAAGACCAGCACATGTATTGATTGATGATCACGTTTTATAGATCATAGGTATAGAGATATGAGGTCAATAATGTGGATATTTATGTTAGAGAACATGATGTTAGATAGACCCACCTTGAGATACTACTGAGATTGTTATTTATGTTACGTCATCAGTTGTTATCTCAAATGTTGTAAGTATCCTTAGACCTGAGATTGTCATTTGTTCCCAGAATGTGTAGTGGCATACTTTGAGGCTACCAAATGCTATTCCGTAACTGGGTAGTCATAAAGGTAGTTTTCGGATTTTTCATGAAACATGTCATGGGGTGTGAGCGATCAAGATAGAATTTGCCTCTCCTTGATAACGAGAGAGATATCTCTAGGCCCCTAGAGGTAGTTGGATTGAGAAAGTGCATAGCTATGCCAATATGATTAAAGAGTTGATCATGATGGCACGTATCTCGCCTTGAGTTTAATTGGTTTTTTGAAGTGTAGGGATCGGTGTATGTGTATATCAAGGTTCAACTGATATGATCTTTTATGTAACATGTCCTGCTAGGGACCGCTATTGATTTCAGTTTGGAAAGGTTTTCCATGTCGTAGCCGTTTGTACATGAACCTAACAGGTCACACACTTAATGGGTTGGAACAAAACATACGAATTGGATTTGTATATGGGTTTTGGTTGGATTGTGATCCATGAGAAGTTAGAATCCTAAAGGGCTTCCAATGTAGGAGCCCATTGGCGAGCTCTATATAAGGAGAGGTGTGGGTAGAGCATGCTAGGTTGAGCCACTCTGCAACCCTAGCCACAGCCTTCCACATGATCTCCCAAAACCCTATCCACACGTGCGGTGCTAGCACATCAGCGCTCGGCATTTCAGCCTAGTACGTGTGGATACCATAGAGTCGCTGCTGCTATAGTGGCATTGATCTTCTTGGTGAGTTGAACACGACGTGTTCGGGACTGGTCGCCAACTATGACGAGTTGGTCGAGGAGTACGACTAATTGCTCGGAGTTGATTGAGGAGCACGACCACCTGCTCGGAGTTGGTCGAGGAGCACGACCACATACTAGGAGTTGGTAAAGGAGCATGACCACCTGCGTGGGGCTGGTCGCGGATCTGATCAGCTGCTCAAGGAGTTTGACACGCATAATGTTGGATCGGTCTACTCCAACTCTTCTTTCGCTGCACTGCCCGTCGAGCAGTAATGATCTATGATCTCCTACTAGCATGATTTCTTGGGTGAATGCGGTAGAAAAATTTTGTTTTAGGCTAGCGTAGCCTACCCGTTTCCCAACAAGGGCACCATCCAATTAGTAATACAACATGGAAACCGTCACGACGTGCTTCAAATACAAGTCTCATTCGAATGGTTTTTCTTTTTCTTCGAATTGCAGACCAGGACACACCTAACCTGCTTACCTGACACTAGAGTATCCACTGGATACTGATCGCACTGCCCCCTCGAATGTGGACCTCTGCATTCTAGGCACTCCTTGTGGGCTCGGGCTCCCTTAGCATCGTCCATATCATTCTTGATACGACGAGCCTTGCATCGCCCCTTTGTATCAGCCTTACTGTTTGGATCTAGATTTAATCCAAGACGGAGCATTTTCAGGCAGCTTCGTGAAGCCCTTTACTGCCTGCTACCCAAGCAACTCACCAGCCCAAGTACTTTCTATATTGCCCTTCGCGCAACAAGCTAGCACATGAGAGCAAGCCAAATGCATCAGTAATGGCTTGTTGCATGTGCACTCGTACTTGTTATCCACTTACCACAATTTGTATTCCATTATAATTTCTTGTCTTCTAATACCCAGTCTGCCCTTGTAACGCAACATCACCTTGAATAGCTAACAGTTACCAACAACATGAACTCTATGAGACTAGATCTTCCCGCTCGTCTCTTCCATGTAAGATTTTATCTTCTCCGTGTACACCATTTGCGGGTTGTCCATATGTTGTGTGACCTTGATGTAACACTCTCGAAGATACCACTGTGTTCCACGAGTGACTCCCTCCAAAATTGCCATCAATGGCAGTGACTTATTCCCCTTAATTACCTAATTGTAAACCTCAATAAGGTTAGTAGTCATAAGTTTATAATGTGAACCATCAGTGTCCACAATAAGTGATCATTTCTCCAATGGTTCCAGTCTAATCCACTCGGAGAAACACTTAACCCTCCTTCTACCTTTCCTCCTCCTAGTCACACTCTTTTTCTCAAGTGGTAAAGGCTGTATTCCCATGGGCACCTCCTCCCTTGGTACATCTGGCTTCTTCAAAAATTCATCCATATGCCTACTAGTTAGTCTATCTAGCTCTTCCCACAGAGCATCAAACTTTCTCCTTTGGTTCTATTTGCATAGCTTCTTACAAAGGTCCATCAACCCCTTGCTCTTGAAGTTTGCTCCAAGATGATGCATACACCAATAGCTATGCAAATCTAGCCACGATAAGACCCCACCCGCACCATTCTGCAATGTACCGATAGTGTTCAATAAGTCTGCATGGCGATCGTGGAGGACACACAAGTTCGTCCTGTTACCAACAACATCTCTCTTAACCCGCTGCATGAACCATAGCCAACTATCTGTAGGCTCATGTTCGATGAATGCAAAAGCCAAAGGCACAATCTGGTTCTCACCATCTACACCGATAGCTATGAGTATCTACCCCCTATATTTGCCAGTGAGGAATATCCCGTCCATGCACGTCGTCGACCGGCAATGTCAAGATGCCTCGATCAAATAACCGAATGACCAGAACACCCACTGAAGGACTTGATCTCCATCCTGATTGACAAAATCATGAGTAGCAATGTAGATTACCCCATTCCTCCCCTGAATAAACTCTAGCAATGAAGGTAGGTGTTGTATGAGTCCTTATATGTGCCAAACATATTTTCTAATGCCTTCTATTTCGCTCTCCATGCTAATGTAATACGAAATGTCATACCCAATTTTTTTGTCGATAGCATGCATAATTTCAAATGGGGACATACTAGTCTTCTTCACAATCTCTAAGTACATCTCCTTTGCAACAAAATCAGGGGTCATGTTCCTGTGTGCGCGTAGTGGTCAGCTCAAGTTGCAAGTACGCGGCTCAACAAAGGACGCTACCAATATAGTGTCACACCTCGGCAAGAATCCATGGATTTACCACATCCAACCTTCAACTAAACATTTCACATCGTATGTCTAAGGATTGGAAATTACCACCTTAAACTCGCTCTTCTCCGAGAAGCACTGTCCCTTCACTGCATGTTGCATACGGATCTTGTCATGAAACATCTAGCATTTGGTCACCATAATGGAATCATACTACCATGATGACTTGTGTCCATCATTCATCGGTAACTTCTCCAATGCAAATTCGACCATTTCTCTGGAATTCCAGCACCTAAGTGCACAAATGTGCGGAACTCATCATCATCTACCTCCATCTGATCTACAAGTGCCTCGTCCCGCTCCCCCTAATCAGCAAGCATCGCAGCCTCTTCCCCGTCGTTACATTCTTCTCTTTATTGTCTCTACCTCATTTGTACTGTACATATCCTACATCTATATAATTTTTCTACATACTCATAACAATTCAACTTCAACCTATTATAATAAAAAATTAACTCCCTAACTACACTATTGTTCTAACTATTGAAAAATCCCGAACTAGGTATACTCTATGCTAAATTATCTATTCTACTATGATCTAAATTTTCCTACTCTAAATTCCAAATGAAACTATTTTTTCCCCACCATTCTAAATACAATGCTGCGAAAATGTATGGTAATTCAATTGTAAAATTCCTACATCTACATCGACCAAAAATGTGTACATGTAATCATCTCAAATTTTCGAAGATCATTACATAACCTATTTGAACCATAAATTACTGAAATTTTCAAATTTTTCTAACTATTCTATATTTCCTAACTAACTATACTATATTTTCTACTTATAGCTAATTTCCGAACCATGCCTACTCTATTCTAAATTACATATCCATATTGTAGAAAGGAGAGGTTTTGGTAAAGCACCACACACGATAGGCATACCGCTGGATGGCTATCGCAGGGAATTACATTCCAAGTATAAAGAATACAACTAACGGAAGGTATCCAAACCAACCATAAATGTGCAGGCAGAAGAGGAAACAATCCTAGGCTGCCAAAGCAATGCGCTAGCAAAAAAGGAAACAATCCTAGGCTACCAAAGCAATGCGCTAACCCCCCCCCCCCCAAAGTCGCAGTGGGAGGTTCCCGGATGGCAAGACTGGATCGAAAATCAAGAAATAGCTTGGTTGGCAAACCCTTCATCATGATGTCAGCGAACTGAAGGCTAGATGGCACATGAAGAGCACAAACATGTCCAAGGGTGACCTTCTCTTGCACAAAGTGAATATCAATCTCGATATGCTTCGTGCGCTTGTGTTGAACAGGGTTGGTAGACATGTACACCGTGTTGACATTGTCGCAATAGACAATAGTTCCCGACTGAAGAGGAAGGTGCAATTCTTGGAGAAGATGGTGAATCCAACAGCACTCAGCAACAGTGTTGGCAACAGTGCAGTATTCTACCTCAGCGCTAGAACGAGAGACTGTCGGCTGGCGCTTGGAAGACCAAGAGATGAGATTATCTCCAAGATAAACATAGAATCCCAAGGTGGAGCATCGAGAATCAGAGAAACCGGCCCAATCCACATTAGAATAAGTAGTGAGAGCCGAAGTCGAAGAAGCATGTAGATGCAGACCATAACGAAGAGTGCCTTTGACATATCGCTAGATGCGCTTGACAAGGGTAGGATGAGGCTCACGAGGATCATGCATGTGTAAACAAGCTTGCTAAACTACATCGCTGATGTTAGGTCTCATGAGGGTGAGATACTGGAGAGCTCTCGTGATGCTGCAATATTCTGCAGGATCGGCGACAAGCTCTCCTGCCGCAACCGATAATTTGGATTGAGTATCCACTAGAGTCCCTGTAGAGTGACAAGCAGCCATACCAACTCACTGGAGAAGATCAATTGCATATTGACACTGAGATAGGAATAGCCACGAGGTGGACCGTGTCACTGAAATGCCAAGAAAATGGCGAAGATCACCAAGGTCTGTCATAGCAAATTCACTGTGCAAGCAGCGAGTCAGTCATGTTAGTAGAGCATCAGAAGAGGCAGTGATAATGATATCATCCACATATAGCAGCAGGTAGGCAATCTCAGCCCCAGAACAAAAGATGAAGAGGGATGTGTCAGAGATGGCAGCAACAAATCCCTGTGATGCAATGTAGGTCACAAATTGCTGATACCAGGCCCGAGGGGCCTACTTGAGGCCGTATAGGGACTTGAGCAAACAGCAAACGTGTTAGGGCCGACTGGTGTCAACAAAACTGGACGGCTGCTCATAATAAACAGTCTCATCAAGGGTTCCATTGAGGAAAGCATTCTTGACATCAAGTTGACGGATAGACCAGCCTCGGGAGATAGCAACACTGAGAATAATCTGTATTGTAGCAGGGTTGACAACATGGCTAAAAGTTTCATCATAGTCAATGCCCGGCTACTAAGAAAAATAGCGAACAACCCAACGAGCTTTGTAGCATGCCAATGAGCTATCTGAGTTGAACTTGTGCCTAAACACCCATTTACCAGAGATGGCATTAGCACTGGGTGACCGTGGAACGAGAGTCCACATACCATTATCGAGGAGCGCCTAAAACTCATCAGACATAGCTTGTCTCCAGTTAGCATCTTGTAATGCAGAGCGGTAAGACTTGGGCACCAGCGAAGGAGTGGCGTGGTGAGCGGAGAAGCCGTATCGCTGGATAGGGGTGACGATGCCATATTTGGCACTCATCCGCATGGTATGAGGACCACGCCTAGGCCGAGCAGCAGGAGCAGCTTGGTCAACAACGGGCGGTGGGATAGGATCGTCAAGTGCCAAAGCTATCTTGGAGGCAGCCAGCCCTGAGGAGGAAGAGGTAGAGGCCGGTGCAGCAGGAAGATCCGGTGCTGCTAGGGGTTCTAGTAAGGACGCCTGGGGTGCCACACGTGGCCTCCTGGAATAAACTAGGTGCATAGGCGGCTTGCTAGGGATTGCTGGTGCCGCAACTTGAGGAAGAGGCACGACAGACAGGGTGGTCGCTGGAGTTGCTGGTGAGCAGCAAAGGGGAAGCACATCAATCTCCTGCAAAAAATCAAAATCTCACACCAAAGAAGATAGAGATGATGTTAACAAAGAGAACGGGAACACAGACTCATCAAAGACTACGTGACGAGACAAGATGACGCACCGATTGTGTGGATCATAGTAGCAGTAGTCGCAATGATTTGGGGAATATCCAAGAAAGATACAAGGAATGGAATGGGGTTAGAGTTTGTTTGTGGTAGTGGCGGCGACCTTTGGGTAACACAGGCAACCAAACACTCGAAGGTGATCGTTGGAAGGGTAGATCCGATAGAGTTTGTAGTAGGGTGTGGCAGAGGCTAAAGTCGTGCAGGGACGTCTATTGAGAAGATAGGTGGCAGCAGACAAGGCTTCAACCCAGAAGCAGGAGAGGAGTTAAGCCTGAAAGAGAAGAGTTCGCGTAACATCATTGATGGTGCAAATTGCCCGTTCAGCAGTACCATTTTGTTGAGAAGTATATGGACATGATTAGTGGAATGCCACGCCATGGCGAGCAACGAATGCAGTTGTTGCATGGTTAACAAATTCTTTGCCATTGTCAGTTTGGATAGAACGAATATGAACCCGAATTGAGTGTGGACAAAAGCGAAAAATGATTCCAGTTCAGCAAACACATCAGGTTTGACACGTAGAGGAAAAGTCCAATAAAAGTGCGAGAAATCGTCAATGATAACAAGATAATATTGATAGCCCAACATGCTAATGATAGGAGATGTCCACATATCACAGTGTATTGAATCAAAGGGGGTCGTAGACACTAAAGTAGAAGAATGAAACGGCAAGCGAACATGTTTGCCAAGTTGACAAGCATGGCACAAAGAGCGGCTGGACTTTATTTGTGGAATAACATAGGGCTGTTGGAGTGAGGCGGTGGCGTCACGACCAAGGTGATCGAGGCGATGGTGCCAGACTTTAGGAGACACGGCAAAAGACACAAAAGCTGAGGCTGGTGAAGACGGAAAGGTGTAAAGATCGCCCCCACTATTGCAGCAATAAATTGTGGCCTTCGTGCATAGATCCTTCAAAGAAAAACCAAGGGAGTAAAATTCAATAGAGCAAGAGTTATCATGAGTAAATTGCCGAACGGACAGAAGATTGCTAACAAGAGAGGGGATGTGAAGAACATTTTTTAAGATAAAAGAAGACCCAGAAGGTGTATGAATGAAGGAGTGTCCGGATCTTGAGACAGGAATGGAAGTCCCGTTCCCGACCGTGATAGATGAAGAATAGGAAGAAGAGGAGGTGGGATGGAGTATACCATTGTCGGGCGTCATATGGGTGGAGGTGCCGGAGTCCACAACCCAGCCCCTATTACTGAGCTGTAGGTTGTTCATTGCTGAAATCAGACCAGCGTTGTCCCAGGAGTGAGAGGCACTCATGGGAGTTGGGGGCTGCATTTGGTACAGCGGGCGGCAACGGTGACATAGGCCTAAGGAGGGTGCGCTCCAAGGATGCCAGCCCCACCATACGAGTGACTGATCTGCTAGGGAGAGGCGCTTGGGGGGTAGGCCACTGCCCCTGGTCGAAAGTGAAATAGAACCAGGGGCCCAGGGGAGGGAGAGCCTGAGATGGTGCAGGGGTGCCCTGGTTGCCGCCGGAGCTGCCGCCCTTCTTCTTCCATTTAGGCTTTAGCTTGGAGGAGGATGAGGAGGTGTTGCTACGGCAGGCACCACCACTGCATGGAGGATGTTTGGTGGTGCTGGACAAGAGAGCAGACGTCGCCTTAGTCTTAGTAGCTATGCCGAGACGCATCTCTTCCTTGAGCAGAGCAGAGCGGGTGGTGGTGAAGTCTGGCAACGAAGAGGTCATGGAGATCACCGTGGCAGTGCTAGCCATGGTCTTGTTCAGACCATGCAGTACATTGAGAACCAAGGTGAATCGACGTCACAGAGAGCATCGCGCGAGGCGCTTTTGCTCCTTGCAATACGCCATGATGGAGAGATCGCCCTACTGGAGGCCATGGAACTCGTTCAGGAGAACAATCGCACGACTTTCCTTGTTACCACAAAAGAGGGCTTCGGCAACAACCCACAGAGCACGGGCATTCTGCTCCTTGTCGAGGATGATGTCAAGAACATCGCTCGTCATGGAGTCATACATGACCGTGAGGACAGCACAGTCGTTGGAGACCCGGTAGCATCAGCGGGCTGAGCAGGGGCGATGTCGTCGACATGGTGGATAAGACCATGACGATCGAGAAGGGCTTTGAAGAAGATATCTCACTTGGTGGAATTCGCAGCCTCAAGGTCCAGAAGCACAGGAACTTGAGCGCGGTTGGAGGAGAAAAGGCCGGCGGCACAAGGAAGAGAGGTGCCGGCAGGTAGGGGCTGTGGCGTGAGGCCGGAGGTGGAGGAGAAGGAAGTCACCGAGTTGCTGAGGGGCTCGGTCGACACGGTGGCAGCGGAGGGGAATCTGGCGGAAAGAAACACCGACGATGATGGTAGGCTGGATCAAAGGCCAGGAGAGAAAACTAGTCTCTGATACCAGGTAGAAAGGAGATGTGGTGGGATGCCGAGGAGGTTAGGGCAGTGTTGTCGAAAGAAGATATGCACAAGAACACAGGGATCAGTTGGGTTAGCGAAGTAACAAAATGATGGTTGTGCACCCATCATTTAAACGCATGACAGATATTAATTACATATGAACTCTGTATTGTTATGGTCAAGTAAAAATCTGAAACTTTATAATTGTTCAATTAGGTTTCAACATTTGTTCTTTACTCATTCTTTTGTTATCCATATAGCATTGTTCTTCTGTTGCTTGGATAAGTATGCATGCTTTGTTTGCATACATGAAACTTTGAGTTGCTAATTCTTGTCTTACATGTTAATGTTGTGGGATAACCTGGAATTCAGAACACTAATAGCTGGAAACACTCCTGATTTGACTCCTGCTTTTTTGTTGTGTTGTTCATGTGTCTACATATTCTTGCACCTCTATATAGTAATGTAAGCTATTTGTTGCTCATTTCTTCTGCTATCGTGGTGTGTTATATGCAGATCACTGCTTTGCCAGAAATTCTGTCACTTCTTTTTTTTTTATCTTATATCACCTTCGCTCGCTTCTAGTTGTTTTTATGCTATTTTTTGTCAATTCAATCATATGCTATTTTTTTCAAACCAATCATGTGCTTTTTTTTGTCAAATCAATCATATCTACTTGTCTTGAGTTTAGGCCATCTCTAAGAGAGTCCTCAAATCTCACTTTTCCAGTGCTACAGTATTTTACGGTCTACTGTAGCACTAGAAATTCATCTCCAACCGATCCTCCATCCAGTGTTACAGTGATGCTACAGTAGAAAAATAAGGGATACTGTAATAGTGATAGGGGATACTGTAATAGTATTTTGAGGATGAAAATTTAAGATAGCTGTTGGAGATGGTCTTAGCAATTTCACAGTACTTTTTATTGGCACAATCCTATTCTGTTATTTCTAAGGACTTCTACAGTATTCAAATAACTATCATGATATCATCCTAAGAATTAAGGCAGATTGCTGTTACAATTTGCCACGTGCACAACACTGATAGTTTTCTCATTGATAAATGATATGATCGTTTAAGGGGTGGAAAATGGATAGTACGTGTCAAATGGTACCCTTAAAAGTAACGACTTCAGATGTTAGAGTTGAGGCTCAGTGAACTACAGTAACGATTGGATGACATGTTATTTTTTGTAAAGAAGCAAAAGAAAAAGGCTGGATTTTTTCAATAATTGAGCACTTTCCCTAAATCTAATGGTTACATAATCTAGAAAAAAAATTAGCTATAAAACTTCAGAGAAAAGGGCAGCGTGACAATACTATTACTTTGTAAATCTTGGAAATGGTGTTATTTTTGTTCTAGAGAAATAGCTATGTTAAACTTACAAATAGCATAGATGGTTATATTCAGTTTTTCTGAAAAAATGTGATTGAGATGTACAAATAAAAAACAAAAAGAGTGTAGGATGATTTTATTAAATCAGTAATTGTGCAAATATACATGATTTTATTAATTATTGCTAATTGTAGCATCAATGATAAACTTTTACAGCGTATTATATCTATTTTTGTGGCATCAGATTTGCAGCACTATTTTTCTTTGGGAAGGGGAGATTCCTTTCTGACTTTGTGTATTATGTTACTGTAAGTTATAGTACTTTTATTGTCTGCAGCATCAGTGACAAATACTAATAGCACAGGTTTCTATATGCATATATTTCTCTTGAATTGAGTATATGAACATCAAACTTGCTGTCTCTGTTTCTCTTAGCAAATAGCCTATGTCATGCTGTCCTTTTCAGTGCTATAGATTTTTCAGGTTTATTATCACAATCCAACTCGAAACCTTGCAAAATAGGCCAAATGTTGGAAGCCAAAGGCAAGCTTGACTCCGTAGTCCATGAGGTTTTCAGCTAGCTGGCCAATTTCTTTAGTATTGGACTGGAGTTGGTGGACATAGTGAAAAGCACCCCAACCTGAAACTTTAATAGCCTATCATTTTCCTATGTTCCAAGCCACATAGAGCTTCAGGGGAGCGGATTTAACAAGGAACAACAGTAGCAAGCTGCATGATAGCCGGCCATGCCAGGCAATTGACATCTCAGGAAGCCCAAAGAACCGTACAAGCATTAGAAACCAAAGTTGCAGTATCAAATAAACTTCCTCTATATCCAAATTCCATTTGCCTCTCTTGCCTACCATGGCTAAACATGGCTTCCTGTTCTTCCTCACCTTGTTTCTGCAACACCACCGTACCAGGGCTGCTTTGCTTGATTGGCCAAGAAGCAACATAGCATCATCAGCGCTATGGCAACCCATGCAATGCAATGCTGTATCCGTCAAGCCTTCATGCAGCTCATTCCTCTACGTCACTCCTGAAGGACGTAACCTGTCTGAAATAGCTTCTGTCTTCAATGGGAGTGCATCTCTCATCCAGCCTATCAGACGGCTCTCTGGTTCAGAGGACCTGTTGGTGGGTGTGCCATGCATGTGCGAGGCGATCAATAAAACCATGACTGCTCTCTTCCATGACACTCTGTATAAAGTGGAGCGGGAAGATACATTTTACAGTATCAATATCAACAAATTCAGTGGGCTCGCAATGTATGTTAGTGATAGCAAGAACCTGACTGCAGACAATACAACTATGGTTCACCTGCCATGCGGATGTTCCTCAACAGCAACAGATGGAGTGTTGTCCTATGCAGTGCAGGAGGAGGATACCCTGAGCACTATTGCAAGCTTGTTCAGATCAAGTTCACAAGATATCTTAAACTTGAATCCGGAATTAGTGAATCCTAATTTTATTAGAACAGGGTGGATCTTATTTGTCCCTATGGGTGTTTCTGGTTCTCCTAAGAAAAGTAAGTCATCAGTACATTTCAACTTAAGTATTTTTCATATTTAGATCTTTGTAAACTACTTAAAACACATAAGGCTTTTGCGACAACATATTAGTACCATTGGCATTCTATGTTTGGTAAAACACAAGGTGTAGATGCTTCTTGCAATTCGAATCTGTGTTGCAAAATTTAGTTTTCTTCAAGCAGTATGATGCTTCTTGTGTTTTTCCCTGGTATTCAATTATAAGATGTGTTATTTTCTGCCCTGTTGCTAACTGAAAGCTCAACTTTTGCCTTCTCTTTTCTTGATTTGATCATTTTTAGAGGTTGGAAGTTTGTCGATCATAATAGCAGCATCAATATCAGCTGCAGTACTGCTACTCTGCGTGTTCACTATCATTTTTCGGCTGAAAAGGAGGTCTTCTCAGCACAATGTTGAAGCACCTGAGATTAAAATGGAAGGAGTTCCCGGCAGCACCAGCATTGCTGCCCTAGAGAGCCGTTTCTTTCCATCCATGAGAATTAATGGTCTTGTGTGGTACCTTATTCTGCTTATAGATTTTTAGCTAAACATAACATATCTTATTACTCCGAATTGATTGGTTGCAGACATTGATCCGTTCCAAACAGAGAGACCTGTGATTTTCAGCTTGAAAACAGTTGGAGATGCTACAGCTAATTTTGACGAGAAAAGAAAAATTGGTGAGGGAGGATATGGCAGCGTCTACCTCGGTTTCATAGGGGCACATGTAAGAAATCTGTGTGCTATTTTACTCAGGTTACTGTAATCATGAAGCATCCTTATGTTGTGTCCTTGATAGCAGGAAATTGCAGTTAAGAAGATGAAAGCAAGCAAATCTAAGGAGTTTTTTGCTGAGCTGAAAGTTCTGTGCAAAGTACATCATATAAACGTTGTAAGCACTTAATACAGGAGATGAACATCTTTGTGAAGATCGTTCACTCGAAAAAAGAATAATTTTTTATGATTGTCTGCATGTAAAGACGGTATTTGTCTAACATATACAATTCCACATAGGTTGAGTTGATTGGTTATGCCGCTGGGGATAATCACCTGTACCTTGTTTACGAGTATGTCCAGAACGGATCACTTAGTGAGCATCTACATGATCCTTTGCTAAAAGGTATGTAACAAAAAAGGCAACCATGGATGTTATGCCAAGGTTAATCAGTACTCCTCCAGTAAATAATGTCACATTATTTTAACTTGTACCAACAATATAAGATTTGCCATCTCAAAAAATACTTTCATAAGATTAATAACTCATTAGGTTCTACAAGTACATTAGAAAAGAAACTGGTGATCGATGCTGAAAATATCACTTATTTATTTCAAACAAATAAATGATATTTGCCGTTATGCGAAATTTCTGATAATACATGAGCCTGTGCATGGTATTGAGTTTAGATATACCAACTTGCTTGATGAGAAATTCTTTTAGGTCATCAACCTCTTTCATGGACTGCAAGAACACAGATAGCATCGGATGCAGCACGTGGTATTGAGTACATCCATGACCATACGAAGGCCTGTTATGTACACCGTGACATCAAAACCAGCAATATTCTGCTAGATAATGGACTGAGAGCTAAAGTGAGTTCTTTTGAACCACCAAATCTTAAGTGTAACTGTTCAGATATCCATCTGATTATTTCCTGTTTAACAGGTTGCAGATTTTGGGCTCGTGAAGCTTGTTCAGCGCAGCGATGAAGAAGAATGTGTGGCAACTCATTTAGTTGGAACACCAGGCTACCTTCCACCCGAGTTTGTTTTTCTTTGAACTTGATTTATAGTTCGATCAGCTGATGGGGTTTCACATGTAGTACTCATATGAAGTTAATGTTGCAGGTCAGTACTTGAACTTCACATGACAACCAAGTCTGACGTGTATGCATTTGGAGTAGTTCTTGCAGAGCTGATTACTGGACTCCGTGCACTTGTGCGGGATAATAAGGAAACTAATAAGACAAAGTCACTAATCTCAATTGTAAGAGCCACTGCAAACACTTGTGAATGTTTTAACTGATTCATTTTTATAGCTTGCACCAAGGTTGCATTGTATCATTCAATGTAGTCAAGAAATTTCTGCCATCCTGTTAACAGATGAGGAAATCCTTCAAACCAGAAGATCTAGAGACCTCATTGGAGACAATTATAGATCCTAAGTTGAAGGACAACTACCCCATAGAAGAAGTGTGCAAGGTTAGTGGAAGCGTGTATTCCTACTCATTCACTGAAATATCTTAGTTAATTGAAATCTTGCCTTTCTCTGTTTGGTAGATGGCAAACATTTCGATGTGGTGCCTAAGTGAGGATCCATTGAACCGACCTGAGATGAGGGAGATTATGCCAACGCTGGCTCAAATCCATTTGACCTCAATAGAGTGGGAAGCGTCACTTGGAGGTGACGGGGAAGTATTTAGTGGTGTTTCCAATGGTAGATGATTAGGCTGCTTTGACAGTGACAAATAATTCACTTCTTTTAATTTTATTTGAAGGAGAATACTTCTTGGACTGCACTTTGTTAATTTATTCATTTCCTTGTGAACTGTTAAGGTGTTGCCTTTAAGGCTTTCTCTTTGCCAGTTTGTTCTCAAGGTCTTTCATATCCATAGTAGTCGCACAATTATATGTAATTCTTTCAGTATATACCTGTAACAACATTTCGACACGCTAAAATAGAGTGGCATGATTCTATTGACGAATTACTGAGAAGCGTGTACTGTTGAAAGCTAGACCACTGACTTGAGCTGTTAATGTCCGCTGCATACATAAGCTTGAACGTGGATACATAAGCTTATACCATCACTTCTATATTGGACAGAAATCGCTGTTCTTTGCTTGCATTCTTGGTGTAGAAACATGGAGTAAGGTTTTTTTTTTCCAATTTTTTAAGGAACACTAAGTGAACTTGATGAAGATTGTGAACTCTGTTTCCCTGAACCTTGGACACTATGTTCTTCTCTTCTGATTATTCATGTAAGTCCATAGAAACCCTAGTAATGATCTCTGAATGCATGAATCGAGGCATTTTTGCGCGACGCCTACCAGAGTTTGTTTCTACCTTCTTGCGAAGGGTGCAATGGAGATGTGTTATTGTAGTCGTTCTTAAGCCAAATATTATGGGTATTACCAAAATTTGGTAAGTCTCGTGATGGTAGCAAACCAAACAAACCCCCAAATTCCCATCCATTGTGTAGCTAGCAAGAACCGAGTCTGAACGGTAGGTGTTGTTGCCTCTGATCGCTGTTTTGTAGTTGGTACTGCCGATTCTTATACGAGTTTCACATGCCATGATGTGTATATTAGGCCTATTGTTTGTAAATGACAACATCATAAAAAGATACATGCTACTCCTTTTGGTCGCCGATCACCAGGTAGTCTGTTTCCAGGTGGAAGCTATTCAGAATGCTTTTCGTGTCCAGGGCTCCAGGCAAGGACAAGCAGTCAGACACCTGCTGAGTCGCAGTATTTTTTTAGCCGAGCTTGAGCTTATTTCAGCTTTTGGTTGATCTTTTAAAGAAGGTTTTGCATAAAAGTGCAGTCGTCAGGGTTTCTCAAACTCGAGCTCGAGCCCAGCTCTGAGCTCGAACGCGAATTTAGGCTCAGCACTCAGATGGAGCCTCTACTGAGCTCAAGACACCGTTATACATGCTCTCGGACATTACTCTGGGTCCATAATATATATTTCTGATTGTAAATATAGGTCGTTTTAGCCTTCTCAATTATTCTCTAAATATAAGTTATTTTTGAATTTCTATACACTTTTTTCTCTTTTGTTCCTTTCTTACCCTTATTTAATAAATACTATCACTCTCATAAATAAATGAGTTATTTTTTCCAATGCAGAATAAATAAAGGGTAACAAGATCATTTGATCTAATTTCTTAATATCTGTGTATAAATCTAAAACGATTTACATTTACAATCGAATGGAGTACTTGCTAGTGGATGATCGTCACCTAGTCAACTAGAATTTAATTCTCACCTTCTACATTTTAATGCTAGTATTGACTTCTCTCCCTTAGTTAAGCAATTTTTTTTTACTCCTAGGTCCCTAGGCGCAATCAGTTGTGCTGTGCTAGAGCCACTAACATGGCGATCGAAGCACCATGAATTTTTTTTCATTATGATTCATATTTTTTAGAGGATGCTTTCTTCCTCTTTTCGAGCATGCTTTCCCAACTTTGACAGAACTTTTAAATCTTTTATGTCATGGAGAGTATCTTCGGTAAGGGAGAATCAAATTAGATAGAGATACAGTTTGTTAGTTTAAGTTAGTTTAGCTGGTAATGTAGTAGTATGTTACTGTAGCCTCGAGTTCGAGATATGATTATAGATCATATAAGATTAGTTAGAGATAAGATATATTAGTTAGTCTAAGATAGAAAATTTGTTAGTTTAAATTGTTAGGGTCAACTTCTATATAAAGAAAGACGCATCACCCATCATGATCAAGCAATTAATAAGTTTAGTTCATGTAAATTAGTTACTCAGAGCCTCCTTAAAAGGACGAGTACGCTCCGTCTGTTATCCCTACTGACCTAATCAACTAGTCCCTGTCATCTTTGTATCAGAGCCACCGATCCTGCTAATTTCGTCGGTCGGTTCCTCGCACAGCCGCACCTCTATCCGATTCTAAGTTGCGCAACCTTGGTTCGTCGTCGCTCCGGGATACATCGATTCAGCCGGCCAACGGAATGATTCGTTGCATCCTCGCGCGTGTCCACAATGCCGGCCACCCTGCCCACCGCCCATCGAGCTGCCGGTCCTCAGCTCTGTGCGCCTGTCCCGACGACGCTATGCCCCCCACTCTGGATCTGGCCACTATCGAGGCTCCATCAACTCGCACAACAATCCCTGTCGCTGGCTGGCCGCATGTCCCCATCCTCCGCATGCGACCGAGCCAGCAACCAACTGTCCATGCTTTTCTGAAGTTGTGTCACCCCTACGTGTCAACGTGTGCCGCATACGCTTGCTACAAAAAAAAAAGGAAAAGAGCCGATCCATCGAGTACCGAGGAGAGACAAGCTCACTAGGTTTCCGATTAGTTATGGGCGATCCTCGACCATGCCCAACTTCTCATCCAAGCTGGATCGGATCTTGCTTGTCGTTGACCGCAACAGCAAGGACATCACGCGCCTACAAATGCAGTTTTGCTCCCTCGGTGTGGCTGTAAACCAGCTATTGAGCAAGCAGCTCATGCACGAGCCTGGCGGCTCTAACATGGGCGATGTCAGGGGTTCGACGCTACCACCACCGAAGGCTGATGGGGTGTTGCGGTTGTCTACCGTTGCAAAGGCATTTATAGCCACGGGAAGTGAGATGGAGACGACTCACATCCATGACAATGAGGAGCTCCAAGTCCAGCTCTTGCACACGGATATCAGCATATGTGACAACAACCGAGAGATTCCATTCATCATCGACAATCGGGTTGTGCTTCCCCACGTTGGCGCTGACATCCACATTGATAACTCACCGCCGTGGACCTGTGCACATTCGTCAGGACAACTTCGGTATCTACCTCGCCGGCGGCCGACGATATGCCTTCAACGGCCACTCAATCTCCTGATGACAACTGCAGCTAACACCACCATCATCCTGGTCATGACACTCCAATGCTTCCTTATCAGCCTCGCGTCCATTCGGATTCAACACAGTCTTTAGCCTTGGCCTCCGCCTAGCAGCTCAAGAACGAGCTGCAAGTTGGGGGGATACAGTGTTATGGAGAGTATCTTAAGCAGGGGGAACCAAATTAGATAGAGATATAGTTTTCTAGTTTAAGTTAGTTTGGTTGGTACTGTAGCACATGTTGCTGTAGCGCCGAGTTAGAGATAAAATTAGGGATAAAATTAGATTAGTTAGAGATAAGATATATTGGTTAGTCTTAGAGATAAGATTTTTTAGTTTAGGTTGTTAGAGCTTGATGGTATATAAAGAAGGGTGTGTCACCCATTGTAATCAAATTTGATAGAGATATAGTTTGTTAGTTTATGTTAGTTTGGTTGGTACTGAAGCAGCATGTACTGTAGCTCTGAGTTAGATATAAGATTATGGATAAGGTCAGATTAAATTAGTTAAAGATAAGATATATTAGTTAGTCTTAGAGATAAAATTTGTTAGTTTAGACTATTAGAGCCGGTTACTTTATAAATAAAGGAGTGAGCATCACCTATTGTAATCAAGCAATGAATTAATAAGTTTAGTCTATGTAAATTAACTATTCAGAGCTTCCTTGAGAGGATAAGTATGCTCCACCAATTATCCCTATCGATCCAATCAATGAATTATGGATAAGAGCAGATTAAATTAGTCAGAGATAAGATATATTAGTTAATCTTAGAGATAAGATTTATTAGTTTAGATTGTTAGAGCCGGTTACTTTATAAATAAAGGAGTGAGCATCACCTATTGTATCAAGCAATAAATTAATAAGTTTAGTCTATGTAAATTAACTATTCAGAGCCTCCTTGAGAGAATAAGTATGCTCCACTAATTATCCCTACCGATCCAATCAATGAGTCCATATCATTTATGACTTGAATTTCATTTAATGGTAAATAAATGATGCCAGCACTAGCTACTTTCCGTTGTTATGTCTAGTGGCATAGTGTGTTCCATTTCCATTTGCGGTTTAAATTTTTCACTAATTGTGTGCACATAAAAATTATAGTAAAGCGCAGAACGCTTAAAATATGATGAAAGGGAATTCCTAGGTCACGACCAAACTGCAGAAGATTTGATTTTGGTAACTAACACTTCTTTAATACCAGAAAAAGACCCAACTAAAGCAAATCTCTAATCATCACTTGAATCGAGAATCATATTTTGCTTTTCCACTAGATCACTACACGAAAAATAATATATATTAGCTATTCAAGAAGAAGCATTGATCAGCAACGCAACTTGAAAACAATAGCAATACTTTCACACTTCTTAGGTTTTTTATATAGATAAGCACATGTATTGTACAGAAGAGACTAGCAGGAAAGGTGCGCCGGACATATATGGCATCTGTTCAGAAAAAATAAGCTTTGTTTCAGTTAAATCTGGACGTGCAAATATCTTAAATGAGTTGAAGATAAAAATGCCACTTCATCCCTAAACTTTGCAAAAGAAATTGGTACAGAACAAAAGAATTTGAACAGCAAAAGCTTTAAATGAGAATATCCTAATATAAGAGATGCCATGAATAAGTACCTTAAGGTTATAGTCGAAACCATATTGATGAAAATGAGGCGAAAGTAATTGTTTGACTTCTGGTGTACAGTCAGAATGGTAGCTTGATCTAAACTTGTGTGGCCTGGACTGGACCAGCAATTTGTTGTTTGCTGACAGCTACTTGCTCAGTTCTCTTTGCCCAAAGAACACAATAGAGATCACCAATCATGATTACTCCACCTAAGATACTGCAGGGAAAGAAGATGAATTTCGCGTTAAAATTGTGAAGCATCTTCATTGTTAACAGAAAAATGAAGGCAAATAGGTGTTCTATGTATTGCAGCTTATTTCCAAAAGGCCACAAGTATGACATTGAGGATTTGGTTTTTCTGTGGATACCAGAGGAACTTGTTGATGTGTGCAGCGAGAATAGGAGAATAGAAGATGCTGGAAAGGATTACTTCAATGAAATGGTCTCTAGTTCTTTCTTTCAACAAGAAGACCTGTCTAGACATGACTGCTTCAGATTAGAGGATGATAAGGTGGCAGAAATACTGTGCACTATTCGACATCTGTTTATTCGTGTTGAGAGTATGAAACACCATGCTCAAAGTATCTGAAAGCTCCAACATTTACGCATTGTTATCTGCATTGAGCCAGTTATGGATGATGTAAGTCTTTGTGCTTTTACAATGGAAGCAAATTACCTGACTCGGTTGGTGAGATGAAGCATCTTCGGTATTTGAACCTCAGAAGAACATCAATTTCAGAATTGCCTGGATCATTGTGTACTCTGTACCACTTACAGATACTTCTGTTTAATAATGACAAAGTTGAGAGTTTGCCTGATAAAACCTGCAATTTAAGTAAGTTACTATATCTCGAAGGGTGTTCTGATTTATATTATAGAAGTTATAAAGAAGTGCTTCCAATTCCTAATATAGGAAAGTTGACTTCGGCCCAACAACTTGCACAATTTAGCGTGCAAAAGCAGAAGGGGTATGAGTTGCGACGGCTGAGAGAGATGAAAGACCTTGGGTGGCATCATGCGCATCACAAATCTCGAGAACGTCACAGGAAAAGACGAGGCCTCTTCGATGCTTAGATCTTCATTGGAGTTACATAAATGATTTGAATGGAGAAGATGGTTTACATTTGGAGATTCTACAAGGACTGATGCCACCACGGCACCACCTCAACTAAACCAGCTTACAGTCAATGACTACAGGTCTGCCACATATCCAAGCTGGTTTCTTGAGGGTTCCTATTTTGAGGATTTGGAAAAGATTGAACTTCGTAATTGCAGTACTTTGGAAACTCTACCATCAAATGCGGAGCTCTTTCAGCAATGCTCTGATCTGCGGCTCTGGAATCTCCCTAATCTCTAACAGCCCATCTCTCTCTCACACTCTCGCACTGGGACCACAGTCAGTTCACCTTCCTCCTCCCGTCGCCACCTTACTTTCTTCATGCCGATACGAAATCAATTTTCCTCCCGCCGATTGCGCCATGGATTCAAAATAAAGGAAACCGTCCAAGCATTCAAGTGGAATTGCACTGATGTCCCCAATCAATTGCGTGAATATGTGGGGCACCAACTTAGAAACTAACCAAAATTAAAACTTGTCGCCGTCGTGCTCAACCATAACCCTAGACGGATGCTAGACCCTTTCTCGCCCTATAAAAGCCACCCCAAACCCCTAGAACGCGTGTACACACCTCATTGCGCCCAAACCCTAGCTCTGCGAGAAAGCCGCTCGTCGTCATCGTGCCTCTATGAAGCCCCGCGATGCCCTAAGACCCCTCAAATAGATTCGTCGATGCTACAGGAGTGTTTTCTGCTGCTTGCCGTCGACGTCCAAGTAGTGCAGCACCATCTCCGCCTCTTATCCGATGAAGTGCTGCTACGGAACCCTTGCCATCGACACCGAAGTAGCTGGAGCCGAGGTAGGATCTTTCCCCACCATCGGATTGATGTTGACCGGTTAGGATTAGAAGTAGAAGACAACGCTTCACACGATTCAATCCCGGTCGTCCGATCTGTGATCTACGTCGTAGGTTTAATGAACCTGTCACCTCAGCTCAGCCTCGCCTAGTCAGAATGTAAGCCTCATGTCCAATGTGGCGGTGCAGTCAGCGTACTCAAAGCCCCGTTAGAACGATGATGTCATCAGTGCGCAATAATTAGCCTTTTCCTTTAGAAATATCATTCAAAAAATCTATAAATCATAAATAGGGTTTTTCTTAATAGGAAAATTCAGTATTTAATAAATTTGATAAATCATTAAACACGTTTTTCTCATTATAATAATTGTGTTAATATGTTTTAATTTTGTTTTACTTATTTTGATTATTAAATAATGCCAAAAATATATAGAATAAATATTTTATTAATGTAAATAATTTTTGAAAATCTATAATAATTTTGTTAACGTTATAATTAGGTTTTCCTTAGCAAAATAAATTATTATAATATGTTTTAATTCAAATAAATATTGTTTTAATTCCGAAAAATGTAAATACATTCTATAAATTTCTTTTAAGATTTTTAATTAGTTTTATATCATAATTTAATTCTGATAATTTATAATTAAATCTTTAGACCCGTAATAAATTCAAATAGATCACTTTAAATTCCAGAAAAGTAATATTTTTCTTTTTCAGCCTTTTATATATTCAAATAGCCATATCTTTCACGTTTTAACTCCGATTTTGGCGACTCTTGCGCTAATTTTTTTAAATCATAACCTAGCCAACCATAGAATTTGCAAACCATTTTATCATTGTTTGGTGTATTGTTCTTAGTATTTTTGTTCTCTCCGCGTGTAGACGAGTTCGTCCAAGAGCTGTTCGAGAACTTCCAAGAACAAGAGTTTGAGGACCCCATGTAGCAATTTGGAGAAGGCAAGTGTCCTTGACCATATTGCACCTATTTGTATAATGCTTTTTGTTTTATAAAGTGCATGCTTGTCAAATATGTTGTCCTATTATTAGGATTTACTAGCTATTCCCCGTTTTTCCTTGCAGCTTTAGTGTTATTTTTTTGTTATGGGTAGAAGTGCTTAATTGTGCTTACTTATGGGTAGTAGAGGTGATAGTAATCTTGAATAATATTATATGGAACATGAGGGCAGTTTGGTAAAGTGTATAGAGCAAGATGGTTCGCATGTGGATGTGTTCGAGGCATTGTTGACTTTGGATGGCTATACTGGTGATTACCCTATTGGATGGTTGGTGATAGTCTTGCCCAGACCATGTTTAAGAACCGGTTTGTGGAGCGACCACCCACGACAACAGTATAACCATGAGGTTTATATGGGTATGGCAGGCCAAATAACTTGATGCTCTCCCAGTAGTGTATGAGCCAAATGGATGTGTAGGGATGGAATGGTTACTTCCTGGATCTACTAGGCACAAGAGGGGGCTTCTGAAGTGGAGGATTACTCTTACGGCTACGAAACCTCAGTGGGCGATTTCATACTAGGAGATTCTTTGAAAGGCCTCGTAGTGATCTCTCGACTCACACTATAGGAAGTGTGTAAGGTACTGATGGGTGTCGGCAAAAGAGTTGGTCACGACTCGTGGGTAAAGTGTACAACTTCTGTATAGTAAAAACTGATATATCAGACGTGCTCACGGTCATAAGTGATATGGACCCTCACATGATTAGTTTGGTTGCTTTGGGTAGTTTTGGTAGATCATAGGAGTGGGAGCTGTGTTTGGAGTTTTGTTTGGTTAATATGTGGGTGGAATCTCAGTTCTGGAGCAAGGTGATTGAAACCTTGACTTGAGTTTTAGAGTTCTTTCACATAGTAAATAGGTTGTTTTATAATTGTCAGACTACTAAAATGACATTTATGAAAAATAACCCCTGAATTAAGCCATTCTTGATACTGGACTATATGTCATGATTTTTCATACTTGCCGAGTACTCTATATAGTCACGGATGCTTTTCCCATATTCATGTTGCTGCCCAGAAGGCAAGGACTTTGTGGAGTATCCTGAGGATGATTCTACGTTCTAGGCGTACGAGCTTTTTCAGTCGATGAGTGTAGGACAACGCGATTCTACCGTTGCTATGTGTTTTTTTTTTAGATCCTTGATGTCATTGATGTAATAAAGTTAACGTTGTAATAAGAGATATTATTCTGTTATTCCACTTAATTCGGTTTGGTCTTAAAATCGAGTGTGACAAAATCTGAGAACTCTACCTTGTCTCTCAACAGCCCTTGAAAAGTTTGAAATTGATGAGTGCCCATTGCTTACATTCATTTCCGATGATGAGCTGGAACCGCACGATGAAAAGGAAAACACGATGAGTACAGGTCAATTTGCATCCCGACTTGCTATGATCTGGGAAGTGGGTTCAGGATCAAGTTTGGGAATTCAGACGGCTCTGCGTGCAGAACATTCGTGTCTGAATCAGTTGATGGATACTAATATATCAGAACATCTTCAAGCCATTCAAAGCGTTGTAGGAGAGGGACATGACCAATTGGTGAAAGAAAACGTCATCAATTCGTGGCTATGTTGCCACGAGCAGGTGATGAAACTCATGTACGCAAGTAGCAGCAGAGATTGTGAGTACAATCTAAATCTCTTAACAAGGATCCATTAGAGGGTAACTCTGGTACTAGCAGCCGCGGTAAGTCCCTATCAATAAGTTCAAAGAGCCTCTCCTATCTGGAGAGCCTCGAAATCAGGCGTTGTCCCAATTTGTCATCTTTACCGGATCTGCCACCTTCCATTCAGAAAATAACAATAAGAAATTGTGAACTCTTGAAGAAGAGCTGCCAAGCTAATGGGGAAAGCTGGTCCAAGATTGCCCATATTCGTTGGAATATCTTAGAATGAATTACAATTCAGGTCCTCGAGAAAAAAAGGCAAAGCTTCCTCTAATGTGTTCTCATGGATTACTTGTTGCACGACTGCTACTTCATTTCTTTAATTCATTCATTTTTTGTGAGACTGTAGCACCAGTTCTGATTCAAATATGGTACTAATAGGCCTAAAGATTGCTGAAGATGTAGCTTTGTGAGTCAAGCCATTTTGAGTTCTGTGTGATCAACCGTGATGTAATAGCTCTGTTTTTCTTCTGCTTTGTAGCTGGTTTAGGCGATATGATCTTGTATATTGGTGTTAGACGGTTAGACCTCGGAGATAGTGAAGCATTCGTTTTTTTTTTCTCTTTCAGATTGGGCAATGCGCACAAGAAGATGAACATGCTATCTGCTGATGGTAGCAAATGAATCTGTAGCAAATCAGTGGCTTGTTCAGTGACACATGAATTCCTACTAGCAATAACAATGATATTGCATTATTTGCAGGTGTAGTCATTCTATTCCATGAGTCATCACAGTAGCATTTAAATTCTTGTTTCAGTTTTATGCAGGTGTAGATACATATTTTTGGATATCATCGACTCAGTTAGTTTGGGGTTGCTGAACAACCTCCTCGTCACTCTCAAAATCGGAGCGACGGTTGCTGAACTTCACACCGGAGGTACCAATGGCATCGAGCATCCGCACCCACTCCTGGTACTGGTACTCGGTGTAGCAGTCGCTCGAATCGTCATCCGCTTCGACGCCCTCGCCCGTGGAATCACCGCTTGTGAGGCCACCATCACCGGCAGCGGCCACCGCATTAGCGGGCTTCAAGCAGTCGACCGCAAGCTCTTCCGCCTTCCTTTTCCTTGTGCACCTCTCCAACGGACCCTTCTCACCGGTCGCCGGCGCGACCTCCGCCTCCATTTTGGCGGAGCACCTCTTCATCAGGTCCTCCTCACCGACCGCAGCCGCCTTCAACGAGCACTGCTGGGGACCAAGCCCACCGGCCACATCTGGCCGTCCTCACCTAACGCCGCCGCCTCCTCCTCCTCCTGCGCCTTCGACGAGCACCATGTGAGCGGACCAAACCCATCGGGCATCACAAGATCTGGCCAGCTATTCGTCCCCGCGCCTCGCCACGAGATTTTGAAGCAGTATGGATGCGATTGGGGATTGTGGATGGGAGGACGCGGCGGTGCCGTGGCGGAGACGAACCCTAGCTCTTCTCCCGGTCGGAATCGGGGTGCGAGTCGGAGTCGGAATGGATGATTCGGCCCGGTACGCCTCTCTCTCGCGCTCGCTGGAGCGGGCCGAGCCGTACGGAGGTCGTGTTTGTCACAGTTTATTGTTGATTTTTATTTTATATATATAAATATATGACGTTTAAGCTTTTGGCTTTAGGATTAAGAAGCTGCTTCAAATGACCATATTAGCCTTATTAATTGTACCATTTGTGTTTTACAGTAAATACATTTTGCCTATTCGGCTCCTCTCAAACACATATGCATGCATACAGTTAACCTAGTGCCAAACACTTTTTTTAACCTGGCGCCAAACACATACTCCTATTTAACTTAGCGCCAAACACACGTCTGTTCAGCTCCTTGCTCCCTCAAACACACATGCCTATATAGAGATCACAGTAAAAAAACAATACAATATGGCTTCCAGTAGTACAAAACCCCTTCTTATCTAAATGAATTCATCATCTCTGATGAGTTAGAATGCCATGGTCCTAATGATCTTATCAGCTCTTTCCCATCTATTACTCCGAGTGCAGAAGCAATCTATCATGATGAGTTCCCATGGTTTGATCTAAATGTCGATCATTTACATGAATACTCAGTTGTAGATGCTGCTAATCATGTACAAGATGAAGTCAATCAATTGCAAGAAGATGTTGAAGATATCGAGCATCCACCAGTTCATCTAAATGCTGATCCTTCACATGCTTTAAGTTTAGGTAACAAGATCATCTAGCTTTAACAACTCTGGTTGTTGTTTTCTTTGAGAAGGATTTGTACTCTGTTTTCTCAAAAAACATGTAAGAGTACTTATGAGGCAAGGTTCTGCTATGAACGTTGTTTTTTAAGGAAAAAATTGCAATGATATGATAGCTGATGATGGTTTGCTTCTCTATTTTTATTCCTACTGGCACTACACCTATAACATTTGAAGAAGAACAAATGGAGCTAACTATACACCTAGAGCTTTCCATGCCATAGTGTATAGCAAAAGGAAAGCACGAATGAATCAGTGCATTTGACTCATTGGCTGTTAATAATGCATCCCTGTTGAACAGCATAAAGGCATGTAAAGAAGCTCTTGATTTGTCTAAAGAAGCAGCATAAGGCATGTAAAGAACATCATAAGGCATGTAAGGAAGCAGTATTTTCAGAGTTAACTTTCCATGATGCTTTTATACATGCACCAGTTTCAGATTTAATTACCGAGACTAATTGAGTAGATAATGATACCTGGCCAGAGTCTTCTGGAAATATACTGTGTCTTTCTCCTTGCACCTATAAAAAAAATACTTTTATCAGCAATGCTCAATCAGAAAAGGAGAACATTTGATGGCGGCAGATCTGGCCACCAGCAACCGATTTTTGGGGTGCACTTGCTCGGTAGACGGGGCGAAATTGCGGGGTGGAGATGGAGATTGAGATGCATATCGTTGGTTTGGGTAACAGAGGTGAGATTTTGGGGAACAGAGAGAACCAATCTGCTGGGGAAGGAGAGAGAGAAAAGAGAGACCGGAATTCTTTTCCTTGATCGTGGGTCCCACCAAACCGACACTCACGTTGGAGCAGTCAAACCAAAGCAGCATTCGCTTATCCAGCGTTCGATGGTCGAACCAGCACAACGGATGCTCTTAGGCGGTGCTGCTCTCGGCTGCAGACACGTGAGCACTGCCAGCGCAAGAGAGCCCAAGCAACGTGTCGTTGTTAGCATCAACTGTCGTGTTTTGTTGCGTCTGAGAACCCAAGTAGTTAGCATCAACGTGTCGTGTTGTTGTTTTGTTAGCATTAGAAAACTGTATTTTACTGTAGCATTTACTGTTGGTATATACAAGGGCATAATAGGAAATGCTATAAAAAATTCACCTTGATATTGTAGAACGTCGTATATTCTCGAACAACATTAGAAATCTAAAACGTCATATATTTCTGAACAGAGGGAGTATAAGTTAAAATAAATATGTTGGTTTATTATTAGTTTTTGAAAAGCTGACTTCGAATGAAATGAAATAAGCTAGATAAGGTTGGCTTTTTTTAAAAGCTAGTGTGTGAAGAATTTAAAATTTTCTCGTAAAAATTAACAGCTCTTGGTATAAGTCATAAACAGCTTTCAGTAAAAACCATTTTTTAGCAAAAACTTATAAGCTTCAGCTGTGTCAAACAAAACCATAAAAAAGAACGAGCCAGCCCAACCTGAAAATAAAAACGGCTTAATAGTAAAAAAACTATCAACCTGAAAATAAAAATGGCTTAATAGTAAAAAAAAAAAAACTATGCCTATGATATTTTTTGAGAGGATATAATCGGATGCACACTACACACGCACACTATATTTACACCACACATACACAAGTGTGCATATCTATACACACTCTAAAAGAGATTTGAAGCCTCTAGGTTTCCTGTGCTTAAGAACTATGCCTACCAAAGGTCTCCTGTGCTTAAGAACTATGCCTACCATATGTAACGAAGTAGCTCATGATCGTCACTCAATGCATGCCAAACAAATTTTTTATTTTTATATTTCGAAAATTAAAAATTATAAAAATATATATTTGTTTGAAAATATTGCAGAACTAGGTTGTTATCATCTTTTCAACAGATGACGGGTTTTAACCTCCTGCGATGTCACGATAGTCTGATTCGTGCGGTCGTCTCCCACGCCCAGCCACGCCTCCCTCGCGATAGGTCGAATCCGCCCATGCCTAGTTGGATCCATCTTCATCGAGCTACCCCCCTCCCCCCTAATCGGCCGGATCCGCATGTTTGCTGTCCGGCTCCATACTCGTCGTACCACCACCAGAGGTTCGAGGTCCAACTCTGCAGCCACTGGTCAACCTCAACTCCGACAAAGAGCCGCTGCTCCCCGAGGAGCTCCTTCAGACTAATTTTTATATTTTTAAAATTAAAAATTACAAAAATATTCATTCGTTTGAAAAAAAATTACAGAACTAAACTATTGTCGTCCTTCCAACGGATGACAAAGTTTAAAAATTAAAAAGAAATTCTATTACTCTCAAAATTTAAAACAATATCGAA
The DNA here is from genome assembly GCF_958298935.1 of Phragmites australis. Classification (NCBI taxonomy): domain Eukaryota; kingdom Viridiplantae; phylum Streptophyta; class Magnoliopsida; order Poales; family Poaceae; genus Phragmites; species Phragmites australis. Next base: position 23,755,052 of record NC_084922.1, read on the forward strand.
ATAGTAATGAAAAATTGTAAAAAAATTGGTAATGTAGAGGATAATATAGTCTAGCTCTCTAAAATTTTTTAACTCAAACAATTATTTGTACCATGAGGAAAAAAAACAAATTTTATTGTACAGACATACTTTTGTTTGAAATTGATCTTCTTTATTGGTTTCTAGATCTGATATATGTCGCTTTCTTTTTTTTTACCATGGCTATATAAAGGATATGTAAAAAAGCGATGTTAGTAATCACATTGTAATAAATTGAATAATAAAACAAAAGAGTAATAAGAAGAAAATTATTTTATTAAACAAATACATGTTACAACCAACTTGAAAAATAGCCCAGAAAGAAAATACTAATACCTACTTCTACATTCTTCATTTCCAGTAACAATTTGTTGGGGGAAACGTCACGACATCAGCCCCTTAATTGACTTCGGCAGCACTAACAGTATAATGAAGTTATCTAAGAAGGTGTTTTGTAGGAATGAAGCCGAAGGGCACGCGATACCAAGCGTGGGGCCTAGAGACACATGCTCCAGTCCCGTGCAGCCTGAAGGCTCGAACCCAAAGGACCGGAGATATAAACGGAGGTCGAAGGGTCACACGAAGGTAGCCATTTGTGTCGGCATAGAGAAAATAGTTTTATTAGACCAAGGCCAGAAGCATTAACAACCAGGTCAGAAGCTGTCGCTACACATCCACTCTTCAATTTAGCACACACAAAAATTAAAATCCACTAATTAATAAGCCAGATCTGTCCCATACCAGATCTCTTGGTTGGTACGATATTTCTTGGGTTGTCGTTTCACGAAACAGTCTTTGCTTAGGTCACTTGAGCAAACACTAAGCCAACAACATAACAATCATCATCAACAACACTACTTTGCTCAAGGCCTAAGGTTTCATGTTGCTAGACCATTAACACATTAACAACCATTGTTGCATCAAGTATATGACACTTTTCAACATCCCAAAAGCATGGCTAAACAATATACCCACCAAAGATACCTAACCATAAATCATCTAGGTTCCAAGGGATGATAAGAAAAAATCTAGAAAAAACCCTAACATAGGTGACTACCCATCATATTGACAGACACTGCATGCAATTTTATAAAACAAAATAGTTTAAATCATAAGTTCAAGATGATTAAGGACACTTGCCTTTTACCCAATGCTGCTCAGTGTTGACGAAACCTTGGTCTTGAAGTCCCTCGAACTGCTCCGGAACATTATCGACTAATCGCGAGAACTACCGACAAACAACACAAAGGAAAACACTAAGAACAACATACCAAACATCACTAAAACACTTTAAAACACTATGGTTGGATATGTAAGATTTTAGAAATATTTAGACGCAAGAATCGTCTAAATCGGAGTTAAGATGAAAAGAGAACAACTTTCGGGAGATGGATTAGACTTAAAAGGAAATACCGATTTACCGGAACTATCTTCCTATGGGAAAATGCTGTATTGCACAATCACTGCGTCTGGCGTGACAACATCATTACGCAAGATTCAAGAAGTGTAGGGCAGACCAGACTTCGCTGACTAAGCTAAGGAGGATAACGTGGTGCTGAATTGGCATGCTATGCAAGTACCGTCTTGGATTAAAGAAGGGATACGCTGAGATCTAGTCTTGACCACCTATGATGGATCAAAAAGGCCGAAGGTTGCGCTTCTAGGTTAAGGATACTACCGGTGACTCTATGTAGCAATGGTGGTTCGGGTTTCGTCGAAGATAGCGATCGGGCACGTGGCCACTAACATCGATGTTGGGCTTCAGTGATGTTTCAGTGAAACAAGGGAAGCATGGCTGTCGGTGTATCAGGAACCGGAGGTCCCTGAGTCCCGAGGCCAGGCCAGCCGTCCGCCACATGTCACCATCCCGCGAGGTTCCTCCTGCGAGGTGAGGAAAGTCTAAGTTCCGGGAGAAGGTGCTCGGGGCCACAGTCCCTGGTCCCCGAGCACCCCAGTTCCCCGATGACCCGCAGAGTCTAAGTACCGGGAAGAAAGTGCTCGGGGAAGCGCCCGGTCGCCCCCGAGCACTCTAGTCCCCCGACGATCAGAAGAGCTAAGTCCCGGGAGAGAGTGCTTGGGGGCTACATGCAGCAGTCCCCGGGCGCACGGTTCCCTGAAGGTCAGTATAAACGTGCTCGGGAGAGGGTGTTCGGGGTCGCGCGTGGCAGTCCCCGGGCTCTCGGTTCCCCGAAAGTTCGTACAAGAGTGCTCGGGATAAAGTGCTCAGGGAGGTAAACGGTACCCCCGAGCACCTGGTGCCCCGAGGACAAGGATAAGCATTCTCGGGAGAGAGTGCTCGGGGAGGTGAATAGTACCCCCGAGCACTCGGTGCCCCGACGACCCAGGAAGGCCCCCGAGGGGCCCACCGATGAGGTGTCAAGTGGTCAGAGGTCCAAGGTCGCATTTAATGGGCGTGCGTGGCCTGACATCCCCAACTGCTCCCGCCGCGGTGTCAGTTCCTGCTATGCTTTGGCAGAGAGGCGTGGGGCTATTAATTGCACGGGTCCCGTCCCGTATCCTCCGGTGTGTCTCGGGATAACATTGCCAGGATCAAGGCATTCCGCTTGCCGCCCTGCCGTGGCAGAAGAACAAGACAGGGTGGGCACGCCGGGTGCCTCTGTGGCTGCCCGGTGGGCCCTCTCAACGGCGCCCGTTGCCAGGGCATCCACAGTGACGAGTGACCGGACGCGCGCCGCGTTTTTCCACCGCCCCAGTCATTTCGCCCAGAGGAAATGATGACGTCTTTTTCAGTCGTGGCGTCTTGGAACTTGTACCCCTTCCTTCCCGTTCGGGGTATGTCGTAGCCGGCGAGTGCATAAAAGAGTCGACACACCGGAGGAGAAAAAGAACAGACGAAGAAGACGAACCCCACAACGAACCAAGCCAACGGACGAAGACATTGTGAGCTAGCCGGAGCAGAGCTCCCACCGAGAAACAAGGAGCCTCAAGCTCTTAGTTAGACACAATATTCCTGTAACCAGCTATATCCTTGAGGGATCTCCCTCAGGATTGTTATTGCATCCATACAGGAGTAGGGTATTACGCCCCCGTGCGGCCCGAACCTGTCTAAACTCCGGTGCATTTACTTCCCTTTGCACTAGGTCGATCATCCCCCACCACCGGCCGTTGCATTTACATCCACTTCCATTTATTTCTCCGATGAACTTATTCAGGATCATCCCCCTAGCCGAATCTCTAAAAAGGGGTCTCTCGGGATCCCTGCGATAGGAGTTAATCCTCCGACAATGGCATAGAACACAGAAAGACTAACTCAGCGGTATAGTTGGTTTTGGAAGGGGTCATATGAGGTAGTAGCAAAATAGCGATGACTGCTGCTAGGTTTGGTGGTGACCGCGAACAGACGCAGCAACGAAGATGCTCGTGTTCTAGGAGATTGGCTATGAAATTTGAGAAACAGTTTGAACAAAGACGTTCATATAACCCAGTAACACAATTCTATAGCATGGGTTTTGGTAGATCATCCCCTGAGAGGAAGAACGATCAACGGAGATGAGATGAGTGACGGTTGCAACGTGCTGTGGTTGGCAATCGCGTTCCGGTCGTGTCGCTGCACAAACAGGGATGGGCTCCTAGGGTCACATAGAAGACTTGATGGGACACGTCGTGACGTGGTTGGTGCATCCATACAGCTCTTGGATTGACGGGGAACGCGAATGCAAATCTGGTGCGCGCGCAGAACGCGTCCAGAAAATGGATAGCGGGTATGTCGATCTTAATTTCGATGGTTTAGCTACTCTACTAGCCGACCTGGTTGGTGAGGGCGTGGGGAACATCATGGGACATGCGCTGGTGAAAGGGCATGGTGAACAGTGCACTAGTTGGCTGGGAACATCGATGCCAATCAATTACAGCGCGGCTGTCTACGACGGCGACGACCGTGGCGGCGTAGATCGGGCTTTGACCGGGGCTAGGGCTTGGCTAGGGACTTAGTATGATAATAAAACAATACTAATGGAGGAGATAAAGGGTTCCTCATCTTGCTTTGATGGTCGAGGAAGGAGGATTCGCGGAGAAGACGACGTAGCACATCATGGGCAGCGGCACACGGACAGGGCAACAGTGACATCTAGGACTTAGGCGTGCAACTCATATTTATAGGGCTAGGGCGGCTGGTTGAGATGGAGTCCACGCCGAACATGAATCGGATTCGAGTTCGAGTCATTTACGGTTCCCTTTTTCGCAGCTCTCTATTCCGAGGATGATATCTCCATCGTCCGGACTCCAAATTGGACGTTTCTGGACTCTAAATTGTACTACTCGAAAAGTCTACAACTTTCGTATTCATTGGAACTTCTAAAAACGCCATCTTGATTTCTAAACATGCGTCACAAGATAAACTGTTTGAACTCGGACTTATCCGCGCAGCATTGATTTCGAGGGCCATAACTCCTTGCTCAATTATCCAAAAGGGGACTTCCATAGGTTCAAATTGAAGCTCTGACGAGACCTACAACTTTGGTATTGTCAAGATTTGTATTTGAGGCCGTTTTGAACTCCGAAACTTTATGAAAAGATGAGACTGTCCAGGACTCCGCGAAAATTTGCAGATTTCATGGATCCTTTATTAGGCCATCTAGAAGACTTGGCTAAGGGTTTGGATTTGAACAAGATTGAGCCTAAAGACACTTTAGGTATATTTAGGGTTTAGAAAAAAAAACTTTTGCAGAGAAATTTAAATAGGGTTTGAATTTGAATTGATCTTGGAGTGAATTTAAGAGAAACAAAAAATGAGGTTGAACAAGAATAGGAGTAGATAAGGAATTTGAATTTGTATTTAGGTAGAATTTGAGAAAGAGGAGATATTGGCTTTAAACAAGGATTTGGATAAGATTTGAATTGAACTGGAGAAAGATCAGGTATGATCAAGGATTGAATAGATGACGAATTCAAAGATTTTGAATTCCAACCATTAAGATCCTTAACTAGCTTACTAAAGAGTTTTGTAAAAACTTTTCAAAATTTTTGCACTCAAAATACCAAAGAGAAAGAAAAAGGAAAAGAACTCTAATGCATTTACCTAGCTCCTAACAAAACTCAGCATGCAATGCACACAAAATAATAACCTATATTTATTAATTAAGAAAATAGGTTTTAAACCTATACTACTAGTGAAGCTATTCAATAATCTTGGAAAATTTTAAAAAGTTGTAAATTCAGAAAATCAGGGTGTTACAGTGCACAACCATGTTGGTTTGCTCGACAGTAGCAGCATGCCCGTCGAAGATGAAGCATAGGGATCCAAGGACATTGACGATGACGACGTCCTTCCCAAAGACTGGAGCTCGGATGACGTTTTGTGTTCCAGTACAGACAATGGCGTGTCGATTGAATCGGATCATTCGTGAAGGCTGTGATCGGGTTGGGTGTTTGTTAGTAGAAATGTGAAGTGGTGTCGATTAGTGGACAACATGCCTTTTGATATTTTGGGAGTTCAGCTATTCTTTGAACCTTGCAATGCCTAGAGTCCATGAAATTTTGAATGCAAGTGTTGCGATGGTTGTATGCTGTTTTAGGTTTATGTAGTCTAGAGTTGGTTTAGTATGCAATGTATAAACTATGAAGCTGCATGCAATGTATGAACTATGAAGCTGCTTGTGGTATGATTTTGTCATGTGTTGTAGCTGACCCATTGTCTGATTATGCATCTTTAGTTTTATGCACTATGGTTTAATTTCATTTGAAATATTCCAGACTGGTGGGTGTTTGATAGTTGAACTGCACAAAATGCTTGATTCCTGAACTGATCTAGTGTTGCCTTTCCTTGCTATCCTGCTCTTATCAATTTGAAAGTGCCACTCAAGTGGTAAGACCATATTGAATGGTTGCTGAAATGTTTGGTAAACTTGTGGATTTCCCTTAGAAGGGCAGTTTATGTAGGCATGTTATTGTAAAGTGGTCCAAGTTCAGAGCATGGTATGAAAGTGCAGGGCAGTGAATATAGATAGCTTCCTCTTAAGATCAAGTAATGCATTGAAGTATCATGTTGCAAATATATAGATACCTTCAGAGGGCAGTGTATATAGATAGCTTCCTCATAGAAATATATAGATAGCTTCGAAGGGCAGTGTATATAAGCATGTTATCAGTTTGAAAGTGGCACTGTACTTTAAGATCAAGTACTAAGTTTGATAGTGTATAAGATGAAGTAATTAGTTTGGAATTTGCACTTAAATGCACTGAAGTATCACTGCATTAGTGGCACTGAATATTTGTGCTTTGAAAATAGGAAATTCAGATAATATGTGGCAGGTACATTGAACTAGTTGTAACATTTCAGGTCTTTCATCGTTTGCTTAAATGATGTTGTAGATGATTTTTTGTACACATATGGTTTCAATCTCCTAACCTATTACAATATGGTTCGAGCTAGAATTAAACTACTGATATGTGTTCTGATTTTTTGTAAGAACTTCTTTGCTCTGTAAATATATGTAGATCAGTAGTTGTGCAGTAGTCACTCCTACTTCTTTGCTGGTAGGAGTTGTTTTCCATTAAGTTGCAACAGTTTTACCCAAATATTTGCAAGACATTGTGCATTCAGTTGCATCTCTTTATAGAGTTCAAATGAATTATCCATTGAGTTGTAGGTTCATCTTCCTTTTTCTTGTGATGTGCAGGGGCTCCATGGATCCGTTTTACGAGAGTATGCTTCAGGATGGATTTGACAGGATGACATGGTTGGGGCCGCAGATGCCTGGGGGTCCCTCTGCTGTTACACCTCCCTCGGACATGGCCCAGTTCGTGGTTGCTGACACTCCTGTACCGCATGAGGAGATGGGTCAATTCAGCTTGGGTAGCGAGGAGAAGGGAAGGAAGAAGGTGACCACCTCCAAGAGTAAGAAGAAGGCGGAGGCAAAGACAGACCGAACAAAGTGGACAGACGAGGAGGACGAGCTGCTCATGTCAGCATGGTTAAACGTGAGTCAGGATCCTGTGTTTGGAACAGATCAGTCAAAGGATACATACTGGGGCAGGATTGCCAAGTACTTTAACACTTATAGGAAGCCGACCATGATGACTAGGTCAGATAAGGCTTTGATCAACCACATGAAGCTCATCACGGATACGGTTAGCAAGTTTGCAGTGCACATGAGGAAGGTGGAGCAGCTCAATCCTAACGGGACAAACGAGCGTGACAAGGTATGCTCATATAACCTGTTGAACACGAGTTGTGTTAAATATGGTTGCAACAAACTGTCAACCATTGTATTGTTATTTGTGCTTGTTATTCGTTCATAATATCTAGTAAAAAGAATTAGTCACTCGTAATACATGTTATATAGTGTTTTATAGTACTGAATAACTTGCATAGCAGTTTAGGCAATGGGAAAGGAAGGCCTCTTACACTTAGTAGCACTTGATGTGAGTCTGTATGTTTGGGCTGCTTCAAGGCCAGGTTGCGGAATATGTGCCGAAAAAAGGTGAGTATTAGGTACTTGTGCCTATTAGCAGGAGTTTGTTTTGGTCTTTGTTCTGTTGAAATCTTGATCAACAATGTAGTCGGAATCTTCGTCAATGTTTTTGTCATATTCTTACGCGTCTAGTTTTCCAGCAGCCAGATGGTCCTTATTCAAACAAGTTCATGTTCTCACAATCGTTTTGTATCAGTTTGATGCCATCAGTCAGGCATATCCCAAAGAAAGGAAGATAGTATGGTCATATATGCCTAGCTTTCACTTTGAGACCCTGCAAGGCCTAGAGTTCAGCTACTTCCCCCCCAAAAAATATGTTAGGCTGTCAGGTTAATAAAATTATGTGGTAGATCTCCTGGTGTGCTTATTTGCTCAAAGATCTCACTACCTTGTCTTTTACAGTTTGTTTTCATGAATGGCAGACATACAAGCATTTGCAGTATTCAAGCTCTGAATGCATCATACTTGTAACAGAGTACCATAGGAGTGTGTCACACTGGTGCACATTAGTTCAGTAAAAAGAGATATATTTGATGAGTACCTTTCTAGTTCAGTAAGCAATAATAGTTAATAGTTGTTAGCTTAAGGCTACTAGCAGTAATATGTACGCCCTCATCACACATTTTTGACTCACCCATGTTGTCCTTGTTTTGCAGATGGCTCGAGCTTGCACGGCATATAAGGGGATTGAGGGGAAGCCATTTGCATACACACACTGCTAGGTCATTCTTGCCGACCACCCCCAAGTGGCATGCGCATGAGTCCGCGAAGGTGCAAAAGATGCAAGATGGAGCCAATGCACATTCAAGCCAAGCAGCGTGCAATGAAGTGGCGAACGACGCAGCATCGAACACATCTACTGACCTTCCTAGGCCTATTGGAAGGAAGGTAGCTAAAGCGGCCCATGCTCAGAAATCACCTTCCACTACATCTTTGCCTACCGTGTCAGGTGGGATGTATGAAAGCCACCTTGCTGAGATTTGTGAAACAAAGAAGGTTGTGATGGAGTTGAAGAAGGAGCAGATTTCGGTCAAGCATCTGCAGGCATCCATCCGAGTAAATGATCAGGATGAGCGTATAATGAAGGTCGACTTGGACAGTGTTAGTGGTTCCCTTAGAGACTACTACAGGAAGAGTTAGGAAGATATCCTGGCACGATGGAAGCTCGCAGAGCAGACTCCGTAGTCGCCCTTGTTTCACTTCTTTGCAATGTGCTTTTGCCGAATTTGTGAGAACTCTTTATCCTAACAACCTATGTGTAATATTTTCCAAATATTTAGATTCCAAACTGTATGTGGATTAGCTCATTGTATGGACTTGCACTAAGCAAACAGAGGATGAATTTGCTTCAATGCAAGCAGGCATATATGCTGCTTGATTTTATTTGCGTGCTACTTTCTTGATCGATGTCATTGAAGAGAAGGGTTGGGGCATCTGGTTAATGGCCCTTGTTTCACTGAACCTACTTCATTTAAGCCGTCGTTTTTGTTATCGAATAAAACAGAGAGGGAATATGCATATGTGATTTACGCCATCAAGCAACATGTTCTTCAAATGTACATATGACCGACAGAATAAGCTAGTAGTTTGTACAAGCTTTGTCCAGGATGGATTGTGATTTACGAATTGCACAGAACTATTATCGATCAAAGAGTTGCCAAATAAGCTATTAGTTTGTATAAGCTTAGTTCATTCCACTGGAAATCAAGTTCAGAGAAAGCCTTCTTCATTGCAGACATGCGATTCTTCAAAGAAGGTACACAATAACGATACAAATCCTTTAGGCATTAACGATACAAATAGCAATTGACAAGAACTAAAACTAGTAATAAGGATACACTACGTTACGATGCCTGACATGCCAACGATGACGCATGTCCTAGACGGAACGTGATGACCGATCTACTGTGCTCCATGACGACTCCATAGGTGCTCCACCAGATCATCACATAGTTGGTGGTGCAATGCTCGGTTCCTGATTGCTTTAGTGACTTCGATGTACTGGAGGATGGCTTGGTCTAGATCACGATGCACTATCGCTTTCTCGCCCATATAGTCGTACACCTCCTCCACATCGGCGCCGCCCCTCACGTCCTTAATGATCATATTGTTCATTATGACACATGTGGTCATAATGGTGTGTAGCGTGCTTTGATTCCAAACTCTTGCTGGGCCGCGAATTATGGTGAACCTCGATTGCTGGACACCAAATGCACGTACAACATCTTTCTGGACTGCTGCTTGCATGGCAAAGAAATGCACACTCTTGTTCCCCCTTGGTGTTGAAATTGGCTTCACTATGGTCACCCATTCGGAGTAAATTCCATCACCTAGCTAGTAGCCCATGTCATATGTGTTACCGTTAACGGTGTATGACATAGGAAGCGCAGTCCCGTCATGAGCCTGCTGAAAATGTTAGAACGGTGCAAAATATTTATATCGTTCAAATTACTGGGCATTCCAAAGAAAGCATGCCATATCCGTAGAACATACAACGCAACCGCCTCCAAAACTTTGGAGGGTTTGCTCGTATGGCTAGTATATGCGCCATGCCACGCTTTCGGGCAATTCTTCCAAACCCAATGCATGCAGTCAATGCTCCCCAACATCTTGGAGAACCCTCTCTGCTTGCCAATGGCTAATAGTCAAGCAGTATCCTCCGCAGTTGGACTCATCAGAGAAAAGAAAGGCAACAGCTTGCACAAACTATGTCTGGGAGAGCATCGCTGTGCTACTCCCTATCCGAACATACTCATCCACTGCATCTGCACTGACTACGTACGCCAGTTATCGTATGGCAGCTGTCATCTTTTGGAGGGGGCTTAGGCCCAGCTTCCCAATGGCATCATTGTTCTGCTGAAACCATGGTTCGTTGTGCTCCACAGCAGCGGCAATTCTCAAGAACAATGGCCGACTCATCTGAAACCTTAGAGGGTGAACATTCGCTAGTACAGATCACAATCTATACATGTGCTTAGTAGGGAAGATGGTCTCACCTACAACGGAACAATGTATCACCATACACTAGGCTGTCGGTGAAGTAGTCTCGGGATAGCCTGGCAGCATCTTCCTGGTGCCCACGGTCTATGACCTCATGGCCTAGCACGGAGCCACATTGATAGCTGCGACCTTGGGCATCAATCTGTTCCTCCTTGATGGCGAGCAGCAACATCAATTAGTCCTCTTTGTTGCTCGAGTCCGATGAGAACAAGAACATATATTCAGACATAGACGAGCTCATTGTGTAAATGTGAAATGTGAAGGCAATTGTGCCTCTCTACTATGGTGGCCGCCTCTTTTATAGGGACGACAGTCTTCTCGAGGAAGCAACTCGTGCCTGGCTTCCCATGCAAGCTACCGGGCATGTGCTTAATTACTTCCATGGGAAGACTCATGACCACGAAGCCAGCACGCATGTGGTTCCTGCCTTCCATGAGAAGATTCTTGTACACGAAGATAGCGGTGAAACTGTTTCGGAAATAAGACCGTTTATGTACGAAACACATGTACATATTGCTAGTTTATTATTGGTTGCTGCCATGAAATGGGCAACGTATGTCCAGCTCTGCTCTATGGATTTTGGAAAACAACGAAACCGAGAAGATAGTGGTAGAGAGATTGATGGCGGAAAAAGTTTGGGTTCGAGGCGCAGCGATCGTTCTTGTCCCCGTAAAAAATACATGTACAGCATATACATACCACATATACACAACCATATTGTTTGCGTCGTGGCAGTTATGAGGAAATGAAAGAATATTGGAAGCCTGTTGGGGAAGGGAATGTTGTTAGAGTGCAGGAACCTGAGGGGAAAGAATATGGAAAGGGAATCCATTCAGGAAGGGATTTAGGGCTGGGAAGGGAAGGAAACGGTTGGGGATGGTCTTAGGTCATGATTGTGATTTTGGTTATTAATGACAACATAGTCAATGAGACTAACATGTTTGTCAAAAATATATGTTAGTAGGTCTCATGGATGCAGTACATGAAGAAGTCACCGCAACCGGGACAAAGTTGGACTGAATTGGAGAAGTCTCAGGAAGATTTGCCTCACCGGATGGTCCGGTGCTCTGGGTGTTTGAACTCACCGGATTATATTTTGCAAATAGGTGAGAGACCTGAAGACCTCACTGGAAGGTCCGGTGTTTGAGCAGAGTGCTCACCGGAGCAATTCTTCCAGAGAAGGTGTTGTACTAAAGAATGAAGGTTGAGCCTAACCGGATAGTTTGGTGATTAGTGGGAGTTGCACCAGAGCATTTCTAGAGAAAAGAAGAGAAGACTCAACCCACCAGATGGTCCGGTGTTGAGAAGGATGGATGCAAGTAGCATTATTACTAGAGTAGTATGCAGCCGCTGAAGATCAAAGGTTCAACCCATCGGATGGTTCGGTATGAATGGAATGCACATCAGGTAATACACCAGACAATAAATAATACAAAAAAGCAGAACGAAGTTCAAGGCATCAGATGGTCTGGTGATGAAGGCCATATAACACCGGAGCATTATTTCCAGAGAGGGTTGCATTGACTCGGTTGGCTAAAGTCAACTCACTGGATAGTCCGCTGATGAAGTGATGTGCACCGAATGCATACACCGGAGTAATTTACACAAAGAATAAGGAAAGGCTAGGATGGCTCAGGATAACTCACTAGATAGTCAGGTAATGAAGATGAAGTATACACCGGTGTGTCCGGTGTTCACATTGACTTGAGTGGGGTTCTAACGGCTAGATTGTGAGAGTGTACTCACCAGATGATCCGGTGTTAGTACTAATGTACTCACCAGATCATCTGGCGTTAACAACTTTTCAGAGCCGTTGGGTTATGGCTAGTGCGCGAGTTTGATGCTATAAATACCCACCCACTCGGCTATTTGAAGGTGCTGAAGTCAAGAGAAGTTCGTGTATGCATGAGAAGACATCCAAGCCACCAAAGTGCTTAAAGTGATTATACAAGGCGATTAAGCACAAGATTAGAGAGTGTTTAGTGCTTATAGGCCTAGAGAGAGTGTTGCTAGGTGATTGCTGCCTAGAGTGGATCAAGGAGTGATCCAAACTTGTACCAAGTGGTACGCTGGCACCTTAGAGTCTTGGTGACTCACCGACAAGCTTGTTGACCCTCCAACTTGGTGTGGAGCAGCGGCAAGGCGATTATATGGGGATGCGGAGACCCTTGCCTTGGTGGCTTAAGCTCCGAAGTGATCACGGCAGCAAGAAACCAGAAGAGAGGCTAGTAGTAAGACCTTGCCTTGGTGGTTTGGTGGCTCATCCGGATAGAGGTCTTATCTTTGTGACTTGGTGGCTCAAGAGCCGTGACCGGGTACCGACTGGGAGCATATCCTTATGGAGCTCCAAAGTGGACTAGGGATGGCATTCATGTTATCGATACTACAGGAAAAATTATTATGCTGAGTTTGCTCTTTCTACCTTATTTACGTTTCCACATTTACATTATTGCAATTTGCCTTCTTAGATAGGTTGCAAGGGCTTTAATCAGTAGAGTAGACACACTAGATAAACCTAGAGTACATTTAGATGAAAATGAATATAGGTTTACCTTGTGTTGTTTTTAGAGCCAAAATAGTTCTAAGTATCATAATTCACCCTCTCTTAGGACGTCACCGATCCCTTCAATTGGTATCAGACCTAGATCTCACCACTAACTCTTTAATTTGTGTTAGAGCTTCATATCTTTCACTAGGTTTTGCCAATTCAAGTGGTATTTGAGCCTTAATCTTATTGTGATCGGTTAGGATTCACCACCTAGTGAGTTGTGACGTTCAGAGTTGGGATGAATTCCTATAGTGCTCTACTTTTCGATGGCACAAACTTCCTCTAGTGGAAAATTCTAATATCTTGTTATTTGCAAGCCTGAGAGTTAGATGTTTGGAGAGTTGCCGAGGAAGAGATGAGACCTTGCATCACCAACAAGGAGAGGCAATTATATACATTAGCCAAAAGTATCCTTTTATCATCTATATGTGTTGATGCTTTTAATCATGTTTATTATCTCATCAATGCACATAATATTTGGACTAGTCTCGTTGAAATACATGAAGGCACAAAGAATGTGCGCAATGAGAAATATCATTTGCTTGTTACTAAGCTTAATGGTACCAAGCAACTACCCTATGAAAGTGCTAATGATATATATTCTCGTTTGAATATTCTTGTTAGTGAGATCAATAGGTTAGGTTTGACGCCAATTGAAGATGATCAAGTGGTGAGAAGAATACTTCAAACTCTTCTTCCAAAGTATAACTTGATATTCTCCATCATCTACGATAACAATGACATCAAGAAGATAACTCCAAGTCAAGTGCTCGGCAAGATCATCGCCTATGAGATAACAATAAACATAGGTATGGAAGCTTCTTTCTCATCCGATGTCAAGAACCTTTCTCTCACAAGCAAGAAGCTCAATGCCAACACATGAAGGCAAGGATGAGGAGACAAGAGTAAGAGTCAAGCTCAAGTGAAGATGATGGTGATCAAGATGATGAGAGCTATGAAGAGGATGAGCAAAGCACATCAAGTGATGAAGAAATTGATCATAAGATGAACAAGCTCTTCTCAAAGTTAGAGAATATATGTTAGTAGGTCTCATGGATCCAATACATGAAGAAGCCACCAAAGCCATGATAAAGTTGGACTGAATTAGAGAAGTCCCAAGAAGATTTGCCTCACTGGATGGTCAGATGCTTTGGGTGTTTGAACTCACCGGAGTATATTTGTCAAATGGGTAAGAGACCTGAAGACCTCACTGGAAGGTCCGGTGTTTGAGCAGAGTGCTCATCAGAACAATTCTTCTATAGAAGATGTTGTGCTGAAGAATGAACGTTAGGCCTCACCGGATAGTCCGGTGATCAGTGGGAGTTGCACCGGAGCATTTCCAGAGAACAGAAGAGAAGACTCAACCCACCGGATAGTTCTATGTTGAGAACGATGAATGCACCGGAGCATTATTACCAGAGAAGGATGCAACCACTGAAGATCGAAGGTTCAACCCATCAGATGGTCCAGTGCGAATGTAATGAAGAACAGTACAAAGAAGCAAAAAACGAAGTTCAAGGCATTGGATGGTCCGATGATGAAGGATGCGTAAAGATGCTAGACGCCTAGATTGATAAAAGAGAAGTTCTTGCATAGGTCATTCAAGAGAGATAGTGTCAATGGAGAAAGAGAGCCACAACAAAGGGCACTAAGTGGTAAGAACATGCATCCAAGCAATGTTGTAAGACTTTGTGCTCGCTTATGATCTTTATATTTGGTATCTTTTATTATTTGCTACATGCTTTGGTTGTGTTGTCATCAATCACCAAAAAGAGTCATTAGGTCATGATTGTGATTTTGGTGATTAATGCCAACATAGTCAATGGGATAATATGTTTGTCAAAAATATATGTTAGTAGGTCTCATGGATGCAATACATGAAGAAGTCACCGCAGCCGGAACAAAGTTGGACTGAATTGGAGAAGTCCTAGGAAGATTTGCCTCACCGGATGGTCCGATGCTTTGGGTGTTTGAACTCACCGGAGTATATTTGTCAAATTGGTGAGAGGCCTGAAGACCTCACTGGAAGGTCCGGTGTTTGAGCAAAATGCTCACCGGAGAAATTCTTTCAAAGAAGGTGTTGAGCTGAAGAATGAAGGTTGAGCCTCACCGAATAGTCTGGTGATTAGTGGGAGTTGCACCAGAGCATTTCCAGAGAAAAGAAGAGAAGACTCAACCCACCGGATGATCCGGTGTTGAGAAGGATGAATGCACCACAGCATTATTATTAGAGAAGGATGCAGCCGCTGAAGATCAAAGGTTCAACCCATCAGATGGTCCGGTATGAATGGAATGCACATCAGACAATACACCAGATATTAAATAGTATAAAGAAGTAGAACGGAGTTCAAGGCATCGGATGGTCCGATGATGAAGGTTGTGTAACACCAGAGCATTATTTCCAGAGAGGGTTGCATTGGCTCGGTTGGCTGAAGTCAACTCATCGGATAGTCCGGTAATGAAGTGATGCGCACTGGTTGTATACACCGGAGTAATTTACACAAAGAAGAAGGAAAGACTCGGATGGCTCAGGATAACTCACCGGATAGTCCGGTGATGAAGATAAAGTATACACCGGTGTGTCCGATGTTCATAGAGACTTGAGTGGGGTTCCAACGGCTCGTTTGTGAGAGTGTACTCACCAGATGATCCGATGTTAGTATTACTGTTCTCGCCGGATTATCCGGTGTTAATAGCTTTTCAGAGCTGTTGGGTTAACGGCTAGTGCGTGAGTTTGAAGCTATAAATACCCACCCACTAGGCCATTTGAAGATGCTAAAGTCTAGAGAAGTTCATGTACACCTGAGAATACATCCAAGCCACCAAAGTGCTTAAAGTGATTATACAAGGTAATTAAGCACAAGATTAGAGAGTGTTTAGTGTTTATAGGCCTAGAGAAAGTGTTGCTAGGTGACTGTTGCCTAGAGAGTGGATTAAGGAGTGATTCAACCTTATACCAAGTGGTGCGTCGGCACCTTGGAGTCTTGGTGACTCGCCGGCAAGCTTTTTGACCCTCCGACTTGGTATGGAGTGACGGTAAGGCGATTATGCAGGGACGCGAAGACCCTTTCTTTGGTGGCTCAAGCTCCGAAGTGATGACGACAGCAAGGAACTGGAAGAGACGCTAGTGGTAAGACCTTACCTTGGTGGCTCATCCGGGTGGAGGTCTTGTCTTTGTGATTTGGTGGCTCAAGAGTCGTGACCGGGTGCCGACCGCGAGTATATCCTTTGTGGAGCTCCAACATGGACTAGGGGTGGTATTCATACCATCGATACCACGGGAAAAATCCTTGTGCTGAGTTTGCTCTCTCTACCTTATTTACGTTTTTGCATTTATATTTTTATAATTTACCTTCTTAGATAGGTTGCAAGTGCTTTAATCGGTAAAGTAGACACACTAGATAACCTAGAACCATTTAGATAGAAATTAATATAGATTTATCTTATATTATTTATAGAACTAAAATTATTCTAAATATCATAATTTAACTTTTTTTTAAAAAACATCACCAATCCCTTCACTCGATGAGGGACAGAAGGCCACTGAAGAAGGATGAAGGATCCGAAGCCAAAAGAAGACCTGAAGGTGGCCCACCTAACAAATGAAGCGCTGCCTCCACTTCCACTCCTCCGTTTATCACTACCATCGCCAGTTGTTCAGCCAAGATATCGTGATGCCATTTGGTTATGAAAATAATTGCCGAAATAGTAACCTGTATAGTTTTCCTGTTGTTTGCACCCAACTTTTTTCTTGGGATTTGGTCAGTTGTGCTTGTACACTGTCGTTTTTTGCGTCCCAATTGTGGTTTGTGGCAATATCTAGCACTGACAGTACAGACTCACTACTTTTCCCTTCGGTTAATTTGCGTACTGCATAGAGAGGCTCGCCTATACTCCTCCATTTCTTTTTATAGGATGTATTAGGATTTAAAAAAGTATTTTAAAGTATATTTTGACTATTGATTTCTCTTACAACATATTATCAATTGCTCCAATACCAATATCTTATTGAAAAAATTATTGATACATCTTCTATACACTAAATATACACATAATTTGACTAATTATTGATAAAAATTATAGAGTTTGACTTCTTAATCCTAATACATCCTACATTTTGAAATAGAGGGAGTATATCGTCAAAGTGAATTTTCCGTTATATATTGCTCTGGCACTAAATATACAAATCTTATGTTGAATAATAGATAGTTACTATATCCGGATACCCCAGGTTTTCTGTAATTCTTAAAGCATATTTTTATCTCTGGGAAGGGATTCCCTCGAAGAAAGGAAACCACATGTAGATACCCAAAGCGTCCCATTACTGGAAAGGTTTATCTCCAAGAATAGGAATAAGTAGTTTAAAGGGCGTACGACACCCCTGTATATATATAGAGCCAAGGGGCCCTGTGGAGGAGGAGCAAAAACAAGTCAGTAGACAGCACCACAAGCGAGACAAGCCAACATAAGCTAAGGAGGAAGTCGGTGATTAGGTTTAGATCCATCTAAGCTAGTCACACCCTTTGTAACAGGCTCAGATCAATACAAAACAAATATGACGTAGGATTATTATCTTTAGGGAGGCTCAAACATGTCTAATAACACATGTGTGTTCCCCTTATGATTCGTTTACTCAAATCATCCCCTAATTCTTAAACAAGTTTATTAGATCAGCGATTTACCAATCATCGACAGCAGGTGTCGTCCGTGGGGATCATGAAAAAAGGGATTAAAGAGTTTACACACGATGTGTCATCGACATCGCCCAAAGCTTCCCCAAAAACCGGTTTTTTGAATGAGTGGTTCTACAACTCTCCTCCTGACGAACAGATGATCGATCGGGTGGATTTTGGCGATGAACTTTCTGGGAACGATTCAAGCGACGAGGTAAGTCGATTCATGGATCAATGCGCCAAAGATTACGATATTGAGTTCGAACCACTTAGCTTCTAAGATAATTATGAATGTCCAATTTACAACAAGTTGGAATCAATCCCTGTAGTTTCTAACAATATGGATTGTCAAGATACCAACCTGGAACAATCCGATGAATCATCTATGATGGATCTAAAAACCTCCTCTAGCGGAGATCACCCCTGAGAAGTTTTCGCTATCGGAGATAGGGGTGATGATCTGGGTCATCATCAAATGGTCGAGGTCCACCAGCCCCAGTGGCAGGTAATGGTCAGCTGCAAGCAGGCACACCACTTCTGGTCCTTATCGGGGCCCCGGTCATATAGTCTCCCGATTATCAACATGGGGCTAACCACTTTAAATTTACAACTGCTAAGAGAATCCTCCTTCTACAAGAGGCCCTCATGTGTCCGACCATGGATCTAGCTACTCAAGCAGGTAAGGATCGGGTGAACTCGACAGTCGACTCAACAAAGGAGATCATCGTCCAGGCCGAGAACTCTCATCAGGCTATAGCCGAGAACAACACTAATCGGGGCAGACCAGGTAATACCCCGTTGCGAGATGCATCAAACCCGAAGAGGCGTAACCCTAGGAACAAGGCTTCCCAGGATGACAATCAGGAAAAAAACCACCGTCGGACCTCACCAGTCAAAGGTCATCCGATCAACGACTTGTATTAGGTCATCGACAAATGATGAAGATGCTTGAGGGCTTCTGAGAAGTCTTCTCCTACCCCACATCAATCAAATCAGGAAACATCCCTACATTGATCAAATCAGGACCGATCTCTAATCGCCATGGTAAAGACTCTCAGGGGTGCTGGAACCAAGCAAGGCGCCATCAACGGATGCCTGGCCTTCTCTCCAGATCTACGGAACGTAAGTTGGCCATTAAGATTCCACCTTAGGACGATCGAGAAATAAAATGGAAGGACAAATCCTGTTGAGTTTCTCCAGATCTATACCATGACCATCTATGCAGCTGGTGGGGACGAGAAGGTAATGACAAATTACCCTCCCCACGACCCTTGAAAGGACAGCCAGGACATGGTTAACCAATCTATCGCCAGGGACAATATACTTGTAGGAGCAGCTTTGCGATGCATTCTGAGCTAACTTCCAGGGTACATATGTTCACCGTACAAAAAATGATCTCCACCATTGCGAGCAGATGGGGAACAAAATCTTGCGCAAGTTCGTGTGATGCTTTAGCAACACCCGAAATACCATCCAAAAGATTAGCAACTACGATATCATCCAAGCATTACTCAAGGGGCTAAGTGTCGATGTTAAATTGAAGACATCACCAAAAAGGAGCCTGAAATGTTTAAGGCGCTCATGTAGATTGTCGATAAGTCTGCTAGGGACGAGAATGCACTCATCTATGTTAAGGAAAAGACTCAGGGCATTAAGCATCCTCAACCCAGTCTCGGTGGTGATAAGGTCCATATCAAGCTCAAGAAAAACACAAAGGGAGTTAAGGGCAAAAAAGCTAAATATGATGAAGTTTTTGCAAATTTGCCCAACGTTCGTCCTGACCAGCTCTGGTCCTTTCTGAGGTAGAAGCTTTACACCATGCTCCGATGAACGAGACAGGAAGCCTTGGTGCGACTTTCACCAAACCGATAACCACACTATCTATGAGTGCCGCCTCTGGAAAAAGTTGGTCAAAGCGGAGGTCAAAAAAGCGGCTAAGGGAAAGAAGATAAAGGTCGCGACCCAAAGCAAGGACTCTAACTTGGATGGCAGTGAGAACAATACGGAAATGATGTCTTTCCAGCTGGGCGAGAGGACAATCAATCACATGTTCGGTAGTTCCACGTCCTACTAGTCCAAGCGGCAGTAAAAGACGGTGGCCTGAGAAGTCCTAGCCGCTATCCTTAAGTGTCATCAGGTCCTGAAGTGGTCAGATACCGAAATCTCCTTCAACCAAGAAGACTGCCCTAATAACTTCGTACTGTCATGTCGCTTATCGATAGTTGTTGAGACTACAATAAACAATTGCAAAGTTACCCGAGTCCTTATTGATGGAGGGAGTACCCTGAACATCCTCTTCACTAACTCACTCGAATGAATACAGATCTCCCGATCTACAATTAAGTTGATTACTCAAGCCTTCCACGGTATAGTACCCGAATCTTCGATCACTCACATCAGCTAGATATCGCTACCCATTATCTTCAGGAAGCATGACAATTTCCGAATAGAAAAAATTATGTTTGATATGGTTGACTTCAAAACAGCATACAATGCTATCCTAGGAAGACCTACTCTCGCCAAATTTATGGCCACCACACATCATGCTTATCAGTGCGTGAAGATCCCTGGACCCGTGGGAATCATCATCATCCAGAGTTGTCCTAAGGCAGGTCTCCGTTATGACAAACAAAGTCTCAATGTTGCAGTTCAACACTAATCAAGTGAGGAACCCAAAAGCTCAAGGATCGAGGTGGATAAGAATCTTCAGTAGTAACCGTGATCATAGTGCCTCGAGACGCAAACCCAGAGACTCAAGGGCTCAGCTTCACGAATAGTCCAGAGCCCAAGAAACAGCACTATGCTACCCCCAAAATAATAAGGGTCACTACTTATCAACTTAATCTAGTATGTATCATTTAGGTCTAAGATAATGGGTCTACATAGCTCGAGGATCATCAATAACTTTTCTGTAAGTTCTAAGTATAAGTCCTTAGAGTACCTTCTCGTAATAATAAATATCATATTGCCTATGAAGTCGGTCAATTTTCTTTTTCTGCCTTACTTGTCTTTCTGTGCATCTTCATGCCTAACAAATGGGGTAAGTTGCTTTTCAGATCCGGTATCCCAAACGCGTACCCAGGTCGGCAAAAAGTTTGTCTCGACCCAAGGGAAGTATGATTTCCCTTTACTTAAAAGATGTTTTTACTATCTGGACTGTTCACCTAGAATTTCTATTTCCTAGTAGACAGTCGGGGGGCTTAATAAGCACTAGACGCTGGAAACCGAAAACAACATATTGTGTGTTCACTGGAAGCATATTCTAACAAGAAGGGAAGAACTGTTGCATTACAAACTCGGGGTTACGAAAAGTTTGCTTGTCATGTTCCAAAGGTGACTGGGGGCTACGGTGCCTCCTACTCAAGTGGATCAAAGACTGGTCATAATAAGCACTCCAATTAATGATCAACATGTTCTGATCTAATCAAAGGAAGAAGCCAATAAAAATCATGATATGATGTCAAAAGAGTCCAGCGCGAAATACTCCCATCAAGCATGGAGAAAAATTAAATTTCCTGACTTAAACTAACAAAATCTACCAAGTGTTCTTATAGACTGTAGGGTAAAAGTAAAAGAATTACACCAAAGGTGAGAAGTCCATCGCATCCACGAAGGCCTTGGCTACCCCCATCGCCTCCTCAACTGATGGGCCCATAGCTCCTTCAGATATGATCAATACTACTAACATTCCCCAAATCATACAAGGTCCAATTACAAGAGCACATGCATGACAATTAAACCAGCAGGTGAACTCGTTTCTTGCTGTTCATACTTTCTTGGATGGATTGCTGCTAAATCTTTGTGATGTTTTATTGCTTAGGAACATGGGAGAAGCACCACAACCTTCCAAACCTTATCTGGACATCATCCCTCAAAAGACAAGTCTACTCGGACTCGAAGCTATGCTCTGATCATGGACGAAGTCGTGGTCGTGGTCGTGGTCAAGTTCCAGGACATCATATCAATAAAATGGGCAAAACTCTTACATACAGAGTCCAATTGAGGCCTTCTTGGACTTGTTGGAAAGCTATTGACGAGACCTTTTAAATGAATCTACTCTCACCCTTAGATTCCTTATAGATTAATTAGAGTAATTAAAATAAGGTGTTGCATCACCGTTGTGGGCCTTATTAAGTCTTGTAAGCGTGTTGGGGTCAAAGTCCAAGTTATGCACGCCTCTTTCCACAACTGCACAACCCTAAGTCGAGCTCCTCATGACCCCCTATATACACAGTAGCCATCATAGTTTAGGCTCAAATTTTGCTTAGATTATTCTGTTTATACAGTTTCACCACTTGTTCGGTTTGTGAAATCCCAACTCGAGTACTTCATTGGTAATTAGCAATATTCAGATTGCATCTACCTGCTCTGACTTGTGTTCTCGATTCGCTTGCAGAAAAAGCCTTCTTGGCGAGGTCAATCACGTTTTGACACGGTTGATAACCATGGAGTAGTAGTGTAGTGGTTGTGAGGGTTCTCGATCTGTTCTAGTCAGAGCCTTTGGATCAACTACGTCGAAACTCCACCAATCGACTTATCATATTACCTTTGAAAGATCAGGCAAACGGACATCAAGTGGTATCAGAGTCTCGGCTGCCTGTTAGGTAATCTCAGCTATCCCCTTTTGTTTCATCGAGTTTCATTACCTAGAGTCCAGAAAATTGCCCCACAAAAAGATTTATGTTTTAGTTCTTCCGCTGTTCAAATCACTTTGAGCCTTTCGCAATTTTATTTTTAGTTTTCGCATTGTTGAGTTTGAGTCCATCTCCGGTGTCTTTGTTGCTGGCCGAGTTATCGTGTTCTAGTTTCTAGTATCTAGTCTTTGATAATGTAGTCATCGAGTAACTCAACTTGCTCTTGTCTGCTAAAGTTGAGTTTGTGTCCCTACTCGGATCTGACCACTCATTCAGGTTCCGACCAGTCACCTCGACCACCCACTAGGGGGACCGACCACCCACTCGGGATCCAACCACCAACTCGAGGTCCGGCCAGTCACTCCGACCACTCACTCGGGTTCCGACCAGTCACTCGAGGTACGACCAGTCACTCTGACCACCCACTCATGTTCCGACCAGTCATTCCAACCACCCACTCGGGTTCCAACCAGTCATATCGACCACCTAGTCACTCCAACCATCTACTCAGGGTCCGGCCATCTAGTCGCTGCGACCACTTAGTCGAAGTCGCCCACCTTCTCGAAGAGAGAAAGAGAGAAAGAGAGAGAGAGGGAGTATCTTTTTATTTCCTTTATACCCTTGCTCTCCAGAAAAAGTTGTGACCCACGTACCTCACTGGTCTTAGAAAAGGCAGTAGAAGAGGTTTGAGTTTGTGTCACATTTGCAAAAAAAAAAAAGGAAAGCAAGAAGCAAAGAGTTCAAAAAAAAGAAACAAAGAGTGCAAAAAAGAGAGAATTAAAAAAATCAGGTTTGCATTGCGTATTTTGTTCCATTGTTCTTGTTCTGTTATAGTTTTCGGTTTGCTTGAGCTAGTTCTAGAAATGTGTTAGGGCCAGCAACTATGACTAGTACTGTGGACTTTTATTCAGTTTTGTTAATCTGATTTCAATTATTACTATTCCTTGCTACTAAATATTGCCTGTTCAAGCTACACCTTCTCTCGATCAGAATGGTTTCTCCCCTTACAACTACCTTACTCGCACCCGATAAGGCATCACGAACCAGCCACCGATTGTGCTAACTGCGGTGATTGGTAAGAACACTTGCAAGAGCGTGGTAAGACGCTTGAGAGTGTGTGACTCTACCTCCACCACCTAGTAGTCGATAGGGATAATTTATCTTTCGTTGTTTTCTATCTTCGACTAACCATGATAGGAGAAGCCTCGGATATACAAGAGTGTGTTTTGAGGGAAGAACTCAAATGGTGTTGAATGATCATCGACAAGCTATTAATGACAACATCGATAAGAAGCTTGCAGAGACAAACACTACATTGCAACGACTTAATGATAGTATTACCATGCTAAATAAACGCTTTGATAGAGTGGTTAATCAGCCACCAAATTATGGGCGTGTGGATCCTCGTGGCATAGACCATGAGGAAGAGGAGTCTGTCGCAGATGATGAAATTTTGAGGCAAGAACAAGACGCTTTTGATGCACGACAACGGTACCGATTAAACTTCAACCGTCGAGGTATGAGAGGTAATAATTTTAAGCAACATAACCCACATGTTAATGATGATCCATTTGCTAAGGTTAAGTTTACTATACCATCTTTTGCGAGTGCTTATGATTTTGAAAATTATTTAGATTGGGAGATGATAGTCGAACAGAAGTTTAATGCTTATTTGGTTCTTGAAGTGCATAGAGTTAGGCAAGCCACTAGTGAATTTAAAGATTTTGCAATCATCTAGTGGAATAGAGTTTGTATCGATGGGTTAGCGTCTACTATATGGAATGCTTTAAAGGTTACTATGCATAACAGATTGTTCCATCCTCTTTTAAATGTGATTGGCGTAAGAAATTATAGCGCTTAAACGAAGGTGATAGATCCGTAGAAGAATATGATCAGGAGTTACAAATTAGTATGTTGCGTTGTGATATTATTGAGGAGGAAGAGGCTACAATGGCACGCTTTTATGGAGGGTTAAGGCGTGAAGTTCAGGACATAGTTGATTACAAAGAATACGATAGTGTTCCTAGATTGTTCCAACTTGCGTGTTTGGTAGAAAAAGAATTGTAGGGATGACAACAGAGGCTAAGGAACAATTTTGGAAGCATGACTGCTTCAAAATCAACACCAGGACAAGTCAAAATAGCCTCACGTTCAGCTACATGGTCTGCTGCCCCTTCTCGAGTAGAGCATGTTTAGTAGTACCTTCGACACTATCACACACTCACGAGGTAAGCAAATCCGTAAGTGTACAAGGTCCAGCCGAGAGCTCTTCTTCTGTTGCTTCTACAGGCCAATCGACTGGGATTGTATACCATCGATGTAGGGGAATGGGCCACGTCATGAAGGATTGTCCAAGTTAGCCATCGTACATTATAACAGAAGATGGTGGATATGTAAGTGCTAGTGATGTTGAGGATGAATATGCTCTTGCAGCTAACCATGCAGGTGACGAGGATGGAAGTTAGATGGATATCAACCATGAGGAAGTGTTCGATGCCACTGTCATAGAAGATTATCGGACCCTCAAATTGAGTAAGCGGAACACCTGCAATACCACAATTTGTTTTAGATGTTCCTCATAGTCAAGGATTATCGTGTTCGAACCATTATTGATGGAGGAAGCAGCAACAACATGGTAAGTTTAGATATGATCAAGAAGCTTGCCTTGCCGATAAGAAACCATCATCACCCTTATCATATTCAATGGTTCAACAACAGTGGTAAGGCAAAGGTAATGGAAACAGGTAGGGTGTATTTTTCTATATGTTCATACCATGATTGTGATGATTTCGATGTAGTTCCCATGTAAGCATGCTCTCTTTCGCTAGGACGACCATGGGAATTTGATACTGATGCAACACATTATGGTAAAAGTAATAAGTACGCCCTTATGCATAAAGGAAAGAAAATAATTTTTCTACCTTTAATCCTTGCTAAAATTGTGAAATATGAACAAGAGATAGCTAAAAATAAGAGAAAAGAGTTTGAGAATGAATCTAAAAATTAGCAAGTCATGGAAAAAAAATTCCACCCAAAAAGGAGAAAGCAACAACAACTTCTAAGTCTGATGGAATTGAACTCAAAGGGTGTGTTATGCTTGCTACTAAATTTGACCTTGCTTGCATTTATACTAATGAGCTGCCATGCTATGTTTGATATGCAAAGAGGCCTTAGTTTCACTCGAGAATATATCTAGCTCTTTGCCTCCTACTGTTGCTAACCTTTTGCAAGAGTTTATATATGTATTTCCAGCTGAGGTACCCCGAGATTACCACCTATTCGAGGGATTGAGCATCAAATTGATTTGATTCTGGGAGCAATTTTACCAAACCGTGCTGCATATAGGACCAACCCTGAAGAAACTAAGAAAATTCAGCAACAAGTCCAAGATCTATTGGATCACGGGTATGTACGAGAAAGCCTTAGTCCTTATGTTGTTCTTGTTCTTTTGGTTCCTAAGAAAGATGGTAGTTGGCGTATGTGTGTTAATTGTAGAGCTATCAATAATATTACTATAAGATATCGTCATCCTATCCCTAGGTTAGATGATATGCTTGATGAGTTGAGTGGTTCTATAATTTTCACTAAAATTGGCTTGCGAAGTGGATACCACCAAATTAGGATGAAACTTGGAGATGAATAGAAAACTGCTTTTAAAACTAAGTTTGGCTTGTGTAAGTGGTTAGTAATGTCTTTTGGGTTAATTAATGCACTTAGTACTTTCATGTGATTGATGAATGAAGTTTTACGTGCTTTCATTAGAATATTTGTGGTGGTATATTTTGATGATATCTTGATTTACAACAAGTCATAACAACAACACTTTGATCATTTACATGTTGTTTTTAATGCTTTGAGAGATGCACATTTGTTCGGTAACCTCGAAAACTGTATATTTTGCATGGATTGAGTCTCTTTTCTTGGCTATGTTGTCACTCCACATGGAATAGAGGTGGATGAAGCAAAAATCAAAGCCATAAAGAGCTAATTAATTACTGAGACTGTTACATAAGTGAGAAACTTTCATGGTCTTGCGAGTTTCTATCGGCAAATTGTGCGGGATTTCAACACCATTGTTGCTCCATTAAACGAGTGGACAAAGAAAGGAGTAGTTTTTAAATGGGGACCTGCATAAGAACAAGCATTCAAGTTGTTGAAAGAGAAGCTCACCCATGCTCCATTGCTCCAACTCCCTGATTTTGGTAAGATCTTTGAACTAGATTGTGATGCTAGTGGGGTTGGAATAGGAGGTGTGCTAATTCATGAAGGTAAACCTGTTGCTTATTTCAGCGAGAAATTAAGTGGGCCAAGTCTGAATTATTCCACTTATGATGAAGAATTGTATGCTTTAGTTCGTGTGCTTGAAACTTGGCAACATTATCTATGGCGCAAAGAATTTGTTATACATTCTAATCATGAATTGTTGAAATATATTAGGAGTCAAGATAAACTGAATAAACGACATGCTAAATAGATAGAATATATTAAGTTGTTTCCATATGTTATAAAACATAAGAAAGGAAAGGACAATATGATTGATGATACGCTTTCTAGGCGTTATACCAATCTATCTCAACTTGATCATAAGATTTTTTTGTTTACAAACCATTAAGGACTTATATGCTGCTAATTTAGACTTTAAAGAAGTTTTTTAATATTGTAAACAAGGGAAAATATAGAATAAATATGTGCTGAATGACTGATTGCTCTATCGTGCTAACAACCTATGCATTCCAGCTAGCTCCGTTCGTCTTTTGTTGCAGGAGGCGTATGGAGAAGGATTGATGGCATATTTTGGAGCAAAGAAGACTGAAGATGTGTTGGCCGCTCATTTCTTTTAACCAAAGATGAGGCGTGATGTCGAGCACTACATGTCACGTTGCACCACTTGTAATAAAGCTAAGTCTCGTTTAAATCCATATGGTCTTTATATGTCTCTTCCTGTTCCTACTACACCTTGGGAGGATATTTCCATAGATTTTGTTTTAGGATTACCTAGGATAAAGAGGAGGAGGGATAGCATATTTGTGATTGCAAGGATATTTCCATGGATTTTGTTTTATGATTGCCTAGGACAAAGAGGGGGAGGGATAGCATATTTGTGATTGTGGATCATTTTTCTAAAATGACACATTTTATACCTTGCTATAAGAGCGATGATGCTACAAACATGGCTGATTTATTTTTCAGAGAAATCATTCGACTACATGGAGTGCCTAATACTATCATCTCGGGTCGTGACACAAAGTTTTTGAGTCACTTTTGAAAATCAACTGATGGTCAAACAGAGGTTGTCAATTGCACATTATTGACCATGTTGCGGGCTGTTCTAAAGAAGAATTTGAGAATGTGGGAAGAGTGTTTACCGCATATTGAGTTTGCTTACAACAGGTCGGTAAATCGCACCACTAAGGTAAATCCGTTTCAGGTAGTGTATGATTTTAATATCTGTGCTCCTATTGATTTACTACCTTTGCCTACTTCTGAAATGCTTAATTTGGATGCCAAGAAATATACTGAATTTATTATTAAGCTGCATGAGACAACTAAAAAGTATAGGATTGTCGAAAGTAAAGGTAGAAAAGAAATAAAATTTGAACCGGGTGATTTAGTTTGGTTGCATTTGAGAAAGAATAGATTTCCAAAAATCAGAAAATCAAAGTTGATGTGTAGAGCTAATGGACCATTTAAGATAATTGAGAAAATAAATGATAATGCATACAAACTAGACCTACCCGCAGATTTTGGGGTTAGTCCCAAGTTTAACATTTCAGATTTGAAGCCATACTTGTGAGAAGAAGATGAGCTTGAGTTGAAAACGACTCCAATTCAAGAGGGGGGGGGGGTGATGAGCCTATGGCTTCTTCAGATATGATCTATACTACTAATATTCCTCAAATCATACAGGTCAATTAGAAGAGCACGTGCACAGCAATTAAATCAACAGGTGAACTCGTTCCTTATTGTTCATACTTTCTTGGATGGATTGCTACTAAATCTTTGTGATGTTGTATTGTTTAGGAACATGGGAGAAGCACCAAAACCTTCCACAATCTTATCTGGACGTCATCCTTCAAAAGACAAGTCTACTTGGACTCAAAGCTAAGCTCTGGTAGTGGTTGAAGTCATGGTCGTGGTTGTGGTCGAGTTTCAGGACAACATGTCAATAAAACGGGTATAACTCTTGCATACGGAGTCCAATTGAGACATTCTTGGACTCGTTGGAAAGCTATTGATGAGACCTTTTCAATAAATCTAGTCTCATCCTTAGATTCCTTATAGATTAATCATAGTCATTAAAATAAGGTGTTGCATCACCGTTATGGGCCTTGTTAGGTCTTGTAAGCGTGTCAGGGTCAAAATCCAGGTTGTGTACACCTCCTTCCACAGTTACACAACCTTAGGTTGACATCCTCACGTCCCTCCTCTATATACACAGTAGCCGTCATAATTTAGGCTCGGGTTTAGCTTAGATTATTCTGTTTTAGACAGTTTCACCGTTTATCGGTTTGTTGAACCCCAACTCAAGTACTTTATTGGTAATTAGCAATATTCGGATTACATCTATCTGTTCTTGCTTGTGTTCTCGATTCACTTGCAGGAAAAGCCTTCTTGGCGAGGTCAAACACGTCGGTTGATAACCACGGAGTAGTGGTGTAGTGGTTGCGAGGGTTCTCGATCTATTCTAGTCGGAGCATTTGGATCATCAACGTCAAAACTCCACCAATTGACTTATCATATTACCTTCAGAAGATCGGGCAAACGCACATCATCAACCTTGTCGGCTGATGATTTTTCTGACTTAGCCCCGAAACCTTCCAGGATGATGTTTACGTTGAACTCCGGTTGATGGGTCTTCATGCAAGCCATCGCGTAGGCGAGTGTTAGCTCCGCATACTGTCAGGACTGGCTCGAGAGGTGTTCGGTGGCTGTCTCTTGAAACCCACCAAACGCCTCGGCAAGCTTAGCAACCCGAAAAGCGAGCCTAAGAGCATCCTCTCCAACTATAGCCTCTATCTAGATTCCAACCTAGGCAAGCATTTCCTAGAATATGTTGAGCACCGTGACAAGCTGTTGGTGGGCGGCTGACATTTAGGCTCCTTCCTAGGCGATAGCTTCTTGGACCGTGGACAATTCTGCAAGGTGATATGTTAGGAATACAAAGGTGAATAAGCATCTTGTTAGGATATTGGAGGCTCACCCTTCATCCGGTCTTTCAACACAGCACCCGCCTTCTCCCTCTCAGCCATCACCCGAGAAAGGTATTGGCGAGAAAGGTATTAGCGTAGCTCAGCAACCTCCTTTTTGAGCTCAAGTCGCCATCTTTTCGATGGAGGAGCTCTCTTCCTTGATTCTCTTCTTGCCCATGGCAGCAAAGAGATTGGGGGCAGAGGTTTTTTTTGGGGGGGGGGGGGGGCGGGGGGTTAAGAAGGAGCGCAAGGAGAATGACAAGCATGACGGAAAGCAATCGATGATGGAAGAGTGGATGTTGAAGCGGGTCTCCCTTTGCCTTTATAAAGAGCGAGGGCTCCAAGAAACGGTAGTATGGAGACGACGTGACACAACTCGAGGCCACAATTTCTCTCTTTATCGTCACGTCGCATTTAATGATCAGCACATGAGGGGCAGTTAGCACTGCACCCGAGGAGTTCAATTCCTCACGTTGCTAACGTAATCTTGATGTTATAGCAGGAAAAGATTCTCACCACTACCCAAAATCTTTGTTGTGACGTTTCAATTTTCAAAATTTACCAGTAATAAGCATTTTTCCTTCCAAACGGCTAGGCTTACAAAGAATCTACCCCAGATGGAACACCTTCTCAAGAACTCTCTTAGGGACTCAAAGGCGTTTGGAATCCAGAGTAGAAAATCAAAAAACCTGGTTAGATGCTTCACCCAAATCGGGGATCCGAGTCCTACTCGATGACATGGTCTGACAAAAAGTTTATCTTTGATGGCCATATATTTGACCCGTTGAAGTCTCATTTCATGTACTGATGGGGGGCTTAACGATGAATAATGGAGTTATCATATCCAGCTACCTTATAATTTCTCGTAATTCTCGAGGCATATCTTTATTCCTAGGAAGATGATCCCTGGAAGAAAAGAAACCATCCATAGATACCTAAGGTGTCCCGTAACTGGAAAAGTTTATCTCCAAGAATAAAAAAGAGGAATCCGGAGAACGTATGACACCCCTTTATATATACGGAGCCAAGAGGCCCTACAGAGGAAGAGCGAAAATAAGTCATTAGAGAGCACCAAAGCGAGACAAGCTAACAAAAGCCAAGAAAGAAGTCGTTGAGTAGATTTAGATCCATCTAAGCTAGTCACACCTACTTTAACAAGCTCAAATCAATACAAAATAAACAAGACGTATGGTTATTATCCTTAGAAAGACTCAAACATGTCTAAAACCTTTATGTTTCCCTTGTGATTTGTCTACTCGAAGCATCCCTAATTTTTCAATAAATTTATTAGATCGGCGGTTTACCAATCGACAACTCATATCATCTTATGCGGAGCACACTTTTCTCTTAAGTACATAGCTCTGACCCTTAACATTCAATTCAAAACTACGCCCACTGTAAATAAGAGATCCATTTACAAGCCCAGGCAATACTTAACATATTTATTTCTCTCTCGATATGGACCTTATATTGAAGATCTCATTAGGGTATTGAAGATCTCATTGGGTGGAACAAGATGATCCAAGGGAATGATGAATCTGATTCAATTCAAAAGACATCTTTGAATCGTCTTTTTTTAGACATCAGGATATTTAAATTCCAGGTTGGGGAGGAGTGTGTGGAAATGGGCAATGGATTGCTAATTATCAGTTGAGCAATGCATAGGGCTCCCAACGTGGCCGAGCGAGTCGCATGGTACAAATGGATCATGAACTCTATTTTCGGGCCGTGCGGCAAAAATATGACCAAATGTTACGATTAAATGCAGAATTTCGCTAAGCATCATGTACCGATTTAATTCAAATTTATAGTTTCAGCACACATGTTTTCTGCCGTGTGCTTGCTTGCTAGCCAATCCGTAACATTGCTCAACCAAGGTACACTGAAGGAACTGTCAGAATTATACACCATTTAGGCTACCTAGCAGTAGTCTACAATAGCAACCTGGCAATATCTACAAATTCTTAAATGTTTACTGCAGAGCAAACCTGAAACAACAAACGTATTATACGCCAACATTTTTTTGTGTACATAGTTCCAGTTCTATTTTCTTGGAAATGTTGGGCACACAAAGTTTCTGTTTGTCACATCGGCCTTCCTTTTAACATCCGGTACTGGCTTGATCTAATCTTGTGTTGTGGGAACTGGAACTGCCGTCTCTTGTTCCTCCAGATCCGAGCAAGCGGCCGTTTCTCCATCTTCTTGTACGCTCATAGCTACTTGTTCTATTCTCTTCCCCCAAAGTACATTATACAGACCTCCAACCATTAGCACTCCACTCATTACACTGTGCATCAGAAAAGCAGATTTCAAGATTGCATCGTGCAACAGAAAAGCAAATTTCAAGAAAAAAAATGGTTTTTGCTATTCTGTGTAAAAAGGTAAAACTTATTGAGGCCGCGAAGTGACCACAAGAAACGCACCTTCCCAGGGTGACTGCTTCTCCCATGAGAAATGTCAGCGTGATTGTAAACATCAGAGTCAATGGTACTGTCATGTTCAGGAATACAGGCCCCCTCTTGGCAATTAACCAAATTTGGATGTAACATGAAATCGCGAAAGTTATACCCTGCAGTGTTCAATTGTTAGATATATACTGTTTTCTGTGTAATATCCCTGTAGTATAAGGTGTTCCGTGCATATTGCCACTTGTATATGTATATATACTAATCTATGGTATCTAAGGAATACAAGTTGATATTTGTAATATGGTATACAAAACCAAAATTAGAGTTAGGATTCCTCTTCTCTAAGTTTTTTTTGCGTGTTGCAACTTCCACACATGCTACTCCCTTTTTTGGTACTTAGAGACTACCTTCTGCCAGTCAGGTACTTCACATTGAATTTTTGACTTAGGAGCATCTTTTCATATGACTTCTGATTCTTCTAGTCTATCTTCATTTGTTTGTTTCTCCTCTTCATGTCGTTACTGTTTATGGTATTTCTCTTTCTATTGCTGATTGGAGCACCTTTTGCACTTCTTCCTTTAGTGTTCCTTCTATTGCTCATGTCCGTTGGTCAGCTTATTGATCATGATTATCGCATTATTCTAGATTATGACTCTTGTTGTGTTCAGGATCATCACACGGGTGCTTTGATTGGTACCGACCCCAATGCCATGATTCGCTGCGACTATGGGAGCTTGACTAGCTTCATCGTGCTTCTACTGTCGCCGACAGTCTTTCTACTTCCTCGACTACTGGCTCCTTCAGGCAGTGACATTACCGTCTTAATCATGTTCGTGGGTCGCGTCTATCTTCGTTAGTTCATCATAGCCATCTAGGGTCTACCTCAAAAGATGTGTCTTTAGATTATCAGGGTCGTAAGCTTGGTAGACAAGTTTAGCTTCCTTCTCCTCAACTAGTGTCTTAGCATCCTTTTAATCTTGTTCACTCTGATATTTTGGGTCCGACTCTCTTCATTTAGAATGGGGATCATAGCTATTATATTATCTTTATAGATGATTCCTCTCGCCATACTTAGATTTCTTTCATGTCTTCTCATAGCGAAGTGTTATCTATACATAAGCGCTTTACCACTATGATTCGTACTTAATTTAACACTCTCATTCATGTTTTTCGAGCTGATTCTACTGGCGAATTTCTTTCTGGGCACTTTCGTACTTTTCTTGCTAAACAGGATACGTTGTCTCGGTTCTCTTGTCCTGATGCTCATGCTCAGAATGATATTGCTTAGTGCAAGCATCATCGTCTCTTTGAGACAACTCATACGCTTATGATTGCCTCTATTGTGCCACCTCATTTTTCGGCTGAGGCAGCCTCTACTGCCACCTACTTGGTCAACATCCAACCTTCTTCTGCTCTCAAGGGTCTTTTAAGCGTCTATATAGACGTCTTTCTGACTACTCTTGTATTCGTCTTTTTTGATGTGTTTGTTACGTTCTTCTCACCCATCATAAACGTATCAAACTGACTGCTCAATCTGTTGAGTGTCTCTCTTTTTTTTTTTTGCTGTAGTGCTTAGCATAATGGTTATTAGTGTTAGGACCCTGTTACTCGCTGGATGTGTCTTTCTCGGGATATTACTTTTGATGAGTCTCGTCCCTTCTATCCTCGCACCTCTCATTCCACTTCTTTAGCTTTCTTAGTCAAGCCACTGTGTTTTCTTATTTTTCCTGCCACACCCATCACTATTTCTTCTTTTCCTCAAGCACCGTTGGCGCCCTCTCCTATTACGCATTCTTCGACGCCTCCCACAACTTTGGTCTCCAACTCACCAGATCCTCCTCTTTCTACATTATTGAGCCTTTTTCTTTCCTATACACTCATCGTTCCCATGTTATCTCACATTCTGCTATGCCACTTTCTGATCAGTTGTGTCCTTCCGGCGATTCACTTCCTTCATCTTCTCCTCGTTATTCCCTTCGTGGTCGCCATTCAATTCGACCCCTGATCATTTTAGCTTTGCTAGTGTTGTTCCTATCAAGTCATCTTCTTATCATGGTGTTATTGTTCATCAGGAATGGTAGCATGCGATGGTAGAGAAACTTGCTGCTCTTGAGCACACCAACACGTGGGATCTTATCCCTCTTCCCCCACGTGTTCGTCTTATCACGTGCAAGTAGGTCTATAAGGTTAAGATTCGCTCTGATTGCTCTCTTTGGTGCTACAAGGCTCGTCTTGTCGCCCATTGTTTCCAGCAGAAGCATAGTCGTTACTACGTGAGACTTTTGTACCGTTGGCCCACATGACCATAGTTCGCGCTCTTCTTGTTGTTGCCTTTGTATGTCAGTGTCTCTCGCTCAGCTTGATGTCAAGAATGTTTTTCTTAGTGGTAAGCTTCGTGAGGTCTACATACACCCACCGCTAGGGTATTCTATTCCTGAGGGTCTGGATTGTCGAATCTGTCACTCTCTATAGCCTTAAGCAAGCCTCTCGAGCCTGATTTGAGCTTTTTTCTTCTGTGATCATTGCTGCTAGTTTTTCTACTAGTGCTCATGATCTTGCACTCTTTGTTGACACTTCATCTCGTGGTCGAACTATTATTCCCTTATATGTTGATGACATGATAATTACAGGAGATGCTTTTGTCAAGACTTGTCTCAATGAGCAGTTTCTTATGTCCGGTATGGATCCTCTTTGTTACTTTCTTGAGATTGAGATTTTTTTCTATATTTGAGGGTTTTCTGTTCAAAAAGAAGTATATTTAGAATCTTCTTGATCGTACTTCTCTCACTGATAAGCGCACTGTTGAGACTCCCGTAGAGCTTAACCTTCATCTTCAATTCAATGATGATGAGCCTCTTGCGGATTCCACCCGCTGTTGTCATCTTGTTGGGAGTCTTGTTACCTTAGTTTCACTCGTCCTGACATTTCTCATGCAGTGCACATTCTCAGTTAGTTATTTTCTGCTCCCATTCTGCTCTATTATAGTCATCTTCTGCGTGTTTTGCGCTATCTTCGTGGAATTATCCCTCGTCATCTCTTTTAGCTCTTTACAGCTTTGTACTTATTCTGATGCTACTTGAGCTACTGATCTTTCTGACCGTCGATCTCTTTTTGCCTACTATGCTTTTCTTATAGTTTTTTCATTGCTTGGAAGACTAAAAAGCAAACTGTGGTTTCTCGTTCTAGTGCAAAGGCTGAGTTGTGAGCCTACGTTAACATAAGAGCTCAGTTGGTTATGGTGGTTACTTGAGGATTTTGGTGTTTCGTCTCCTGCATCTACTCCTCTTTACTCCAGCAGTACATGTGCTATCAGTAATGCTTGAGATCCGGTGAAGTATGAGCTCACCAAGTATATTGGTGTTGCTACTTCTTATACATAGACACAAATACATGATGAGGTTATTACTCTTCAGTATGTTCCATCAGAGCTTCAGTTGGGTGATTTCTGCACAAAGGCACAAAATACTGCACTACACAGGTTCTACCTCTCTAAACTCAGTGTGGTTAACCCCCCCCCCCCCATGAGTTTGAGAGAGGTGTTAGATATATATATTGCCTTTTGTGTAATATCCCCATATTATAAAAGGTTCTTTGCATATTACCACATGTACATGTATACATACTGGCCTATGGCCTCTAGGAAATACAGGTTAATATTCCTATCATCAATAACTTTGTAGAAGTTAACTTTTTTCCTGATGGGGTGGAAGCAATTAAGAGACTTAACAAAAACCCAACAATTTTTCTGGTAGGGTGGAAAATTAAGAAAATTGAAGAATTGGAATATATCAAAAAAATCATCATCGGATAGCAACGCGTTTAAATTAGCAAACCACTTGCGGACGTGCCCAAACCATGACCTAGGATATCGCTCTTCTACTATTATTACTATTACTTATACTATATTAGATTTTTATATATTATGTCTTTTTTTCTCTTATTTTCATCTAGCCTAACTCAACTTGCCTGATACAAAAGGCCTTGATGTTTGTGTTGTCAATTACTGTACATTTTGCTAAAGTACTAACCGGAACGGATACTGATGGCAAAAGCACAGGATTGCATTGGCACATCTTACACAATTTTTCACTTTTCTGTAGTCTATACATATCAGATGATTAAATGTTTAAAAACAATAAGCTCGAAATTTGTTCCTGTTTCAAGGTAACAGAATATTGGTAAAAAATAGTTTGAGGAATCTTATACTTACACAGTAGACGATGGCAACAAGACCTATATCCAAACCCAGCTTCCATCTTGAAAAATCTCTTTCAATCACTAGAGCCATGAAAAATGATTGAGCAGTTGCAAAGACTATCTGTAAAGTTATGTTGAAGAGCTTGGATGGATATTCCCCCGACAAATAGCCCTAGGAAGAACCATATAGGCTAAATTTATGGCAAATAAATTTGCACATGCGCACCAGCACACGTGGTTGAATAAGTGCTTGCTGAAAGAGCAAGATGTACCTGAAGTACTGCCCAAATCGCCCACATTACAGCTGCAAGAGACTGCAAGAAAGTCCCCAATATCCATTTTCTTGAGGAATTAGTAGCGACATGACTTGTGTGATGATAAAGAAGGTGATGGATGAAAGATTTCAGCTCAGGTCCCTGATATAACGCAAGTACAATAACACCAACAGAACAAAGCGCTATACCAGAAACTTTAACAAGCCCATGGAACCTCCTTAAGTTCAAAGACTCCATCCTACAAAATGTAGAGCAACAAATTACTCACAGCTCCAAGGAGGTTAGGTTATAGAAGGTCCCATCATATAAAGGACAACCAAACTATGTAAATATACTAAACCTCGTACAGATCATGCATAGGGATTTGGTAAATTAAGAAAAAAAATAAAATACTACAATAGATACGTAAATATGGTATAGATTAGAAATGTGTGTGTGAGGGAGGGGGTAAAGATGGGAGTTTTGATTATATTTATTTTTACCGATTCAGGTTGTGTGCTATAGATGAAAATCCCTTATAATAATATAATAGAAAAAGAAAAAAATACTATGTAATAATTTTAAAGATAAATCAAATGGTAATATTTCATATGGTCAACCTAAGTACTCTTTTCATATATCAAATATCAAAGTTCAAAAAGTTTGAACACATGGATTTCATGGCAATCTGTATTTAATAGCAAAGGAAGTACAACTGGATTGTATATTACCTCCATTCCGTGAATTGCTGCGATTTTCAATTATATCTTTCCTGTTTTTTTTTAAAACAATGAATAGTTATCACATGTACTAATTCAACTACAAACATCCCGAAACTACAGTCTTAATTACGCTCGTCATGCTGTCACAACGCATGGACCTTATTATAGTAAATTAGAAATTGATACCGTCACAATTTTATAAGCTATTGTTTCTTAGAACATATTCGAGTCATTTACTCATTTATGTATCAATACTAAAAATCTGAATTTTACTAAAGTAGGCTATACCACATTTGATTAAGTATACTCCCTCGTATCATAAATAAGTGTCATTTTGGGTTGGGTGAAGTCAATATTTTCAAACTTTAGTTACAAAATACTCTTTACGTATTAAGTTTCGATATTTGAAAATGATACATGTAGATTTATCTTGAAAAGTACTTTAATAATAGTATAATTTGCTATATTTTATAAACATATTACACCAAAAAATAGTCAAAGATGTATTTAATGTCCAAAACAACAATTATTTGTGACTGGAGGGTGTAGTTAGCAGCCTAAACAAGCTAAGGAAGAAAGAATTTGCTGTCCACAACTTTCTAAGATCAGCAGTTATTATGAAAAAGCACTTACCCGAACAGAACAGCTAAAAAGAAAGTTAAAACCGGCAGAAGATTTGCTACTGAAGAAGCAGATGTTGCTGAAGCGTAATCGAGGCCAACACATGATATGTTCATAGCAGCAGACATCCTGAGCAAATAGCCAAATAAAGCAAAAGAAGATTATTAGTGTAAAATTACACAATGGCAGCTTATTAAACTATTAGATTTTTGTGAAGAAAATTAATCAGCTAAGCTTACTATAAAGAGCATCTTTCCGTGGAAACTTCTACATAAACCATACATCCAGCATAAAGCACGGATTTTCTAACTGCATGAAGAGAATCAATGGAACAGAAAAACAGCATTGTGCTTAAGTGCAGAAGTACCCATGTATGCCCACAAACACACACACACACACACACAAAAAAGCAAACATGAAATGTTTCTCAAGCATACTTCAGAGAAATGCAAAGAGAGAGAGAGAGAGAGAGAGAGAGAGAGAGAGAGCCAGATATACAGCAAAAGAAAAGGATTCACATTTATCAGGTATTCATTGTGCACTATAACTAGTTTACATATTTAAATAATGTATCTTTCCTATACAGATGAAACGCTGTCAGTCTATCACAATTACTTATATTATTGGAAAATGTTGAATAAATCTGACAAATGAATCGGTTACGAGGTAAAGGCTAGATCATCGTTAAGGAAGGTGATGATGTGTTAAACTTCACTCAGTTTGTGAAACACAAAATCAGAAGAAAAAAAATGAGGGAAAATTGATGGGAAAATATGCAAAACAAAGCAACTACAATTGTTGCGAAGGCACACATGCACACAAATAAGAGCACTAAACACAGACTATTTGCATAAGAAACAAAAGAGTCAGTATTTCTCACTGCCCAGTACGATATGCATGTCGTGGAAGCTAATTAAGCGTCAAAAAGGAAATAAGAATGCTCCATCTGCACAGCCAAACAATAGAAAGAAACTTAAGAAATGTAGAAAAAAGATTGTCCTTTGACCTACCCATATAATGCGTGCACAAAGAGTTTCAGAGCGACTTTGAGTGACAACGGTGGGGCAGTATTCCTGCAAAAATATACCTCAATGTATGCTTCCATGATGACATCCAAGCAAATAAGCAACAGAATTTACAAACCTTTCAAATGCAAAGGCAATGGGCAGTAAGAGCACAGAAGCTATCAGATGCCTGTAGAAAACAAAAACAGATGTACTTGTTCCTTGGCTAAAAGCAACTTTGGTCAGTATATTCACTACTCCATAGATAAGTCTTAGAAGAAACGCAGCAACATAAGGTGCTATGTTGCCCATTATTGTCGTTTGTTACAACTTCAAGGATGATAACTTATATACAGCTGCTTGGGCACCAAGTCATTTCACATTAAACATTTGGTTAGTAAAGAATGACCTTGTAGACATCCACTTAAATGTACCACTTGCTTTAATCATGGTTAAAAGAAGATAACTGAAGCCTTTTTCAGTCTAACTAGTTGGTTATGCGTAGGTTTTGCAACGAGCTGTAGTCACCGCTTGAATTATACACCTAGTTTTGCAGCAAACAATGTCTCCACCCAAGGTGCCTGAACATAAGTAGAAAAATGAGACATATACCCTTGAAAAGCTTGGGGCATTAACTTAACAGCATCTTTGCTGAAAATGCCCTGGAGAAAATACAAGTCATGTACACGAGCAGTTTGATTCATTTCAGGGGTTCCATGTCTAACAGAAGAAAAGGGTGCTTTAATGGTAGAATCTAATTCAATTAAAATCATTAAGTCCCTTTGGAACATAAGAATTTTGGAGGAATGTTGTAGGGTTTAAATCTTATAGGGATTTTTCTTATATGACCCTTTGGAACAAGGGATTAAACATCTCAGAATCATGTGAACTTCCCTACAGAATGCATCAATCCATTGGAATTTCAAAGGAAATCAAATATGAGGTCCAACCTTATTGCTAAAAACATTGTATTATACATTTGAGCATATTTATTTATTTCAGGACCTGGTAACAGTTGATCCTATAACTAGGGTCAATGACCACCAGCTGTTTAGTTTGAAACTAAAACATATATATTTTTCTCGGGAAAATGGTTTCAATAGTTCTGATTTTCAACACTAAGGTTAACAATACTCAATAGATAACCATGTTACTTGATACAATAACAGCAACAAAGCCTTTTAGTCCCAAGAAAGTTAGGGTAGGCTAGAGATGAAACCCAATAAGAGCCGCCGACAATCATATTACTTAATAAATGGTGAAAAAACCAAGAGGGAGGTAAATTGCATTTTTTACCATATTATTTAATAAACAGGAAAAAAAATGCAATTTACCTCCCTCTCACTGCAGACTAATTTCCACCCTCTACAATACCGTTTACTTTACATCCTTAACTACCAAAACCAGAGCACATAACACTCGAAGGTAGTTTTGCCATACTGGCTGTTGGTATCATTTGACATTGCCAGATTTGCAGCCTCTACAACAAAAAGGGGAAAACATTATACTACTTATGCCTGTGTACAAGCAAGAGAAGTAGAATAGAGAGAGAAGGATATGGGAGCAGCCATGTTTTCTAGTTACTTTTGCTATGCATTTTGCTGAATGGACAACCATCTAGGCAAATTTAAATTATGCAGCAGCTAACGTAGCAGCCACCATTTAAAGTAATATGTGCACCAGTCTTGTTAATTGAGGGATGTAAAATAAACAGTACTGTATTTGAGGGATAAATAGTTGAGGGGCCAATTGGATTTTTCCTAAAAAGATGGTTTGTCTCTTTCAAAAAGATCCTTTAGTAGCAACAATAAAATAAGTACAGCTTTGCGGAGGCCAGAGGAATCAGTGCGGTAAAATGTGGAAAAGGGAAAGGGCAACACTAACAGATAAGGAGTAAAGTGGTTCTAGGAGAATTGATGTCAGCAAAAATTTTGCCTTTTGGCATTTAAACATCACTAACTCCACAATTGCACTTTTGTTCTAATTAAAAAGTAAACTGGACAAACTCTTAAGCAATGTGGTTTAGTGATACAGCTGCGGGTACTTACAAATCAAGCAGTGGGTAGCAGCGGGTACATACAAATCAAGCGTCCACTCATTATGTAGTTCAGATGGAGTACTTCTCCTGACTCGTGTACAATCACATATGCATGGTAAATAGGCACTGTTACCCAAAGTCATCCTAGCGTAATCTCTCAGGGGGGCTAATAGGCTAACACCCTAACACTACGAAACGCTTCACTCATGATCAATTTTAGCTCCGCTACGTCTGCACCTAAATCCAAAGCCAATACTAATCACTTAACTGGATAGTGCCACAATTAATTCATCATCACCCACTTATAACAGACAATATCCCCGTAGTTCCAATAGGGATCTGGCAATATTAGGACTATGCGTGCAAACATATGCACTCAGGAATTAAACTATTATTAGGGATATTAAAAGTTATCAAGCAAGCAAATGAGTGTTTTCTGATGAACAAAAACTTTCTTGGTACATTTTTTATATATTACACTTCACCTTTTACTAATTGCTAATAGTTGGGAAAGGAAAATGCTTTAATTGAGCGATGAGAGAGAAGGTCCCACTTGTCAAAAGAAGAAGAAAGCTTATGCACCAGAAATAGAAAGGGAGGGAGGAAAGGAATTTGAGGCATTTAAAATCTAAAAACTTAAATGAGATATGATATATCTTCATAAAAGGCAGCCATTCACATAATGGCACCCATTAGGATTGATTAATTGAACAAAACATTCTGAAAACTCATACACCATTTGAAATGTCTAAAATGGAATTTCTAATTTCCAGCACTTGCATTGATTGATTTCTTCAAGGATCTTGTCATGGTTGGGTGCTGCTACTAGCGGCAGCATGTTAGGACTGGAATCGCACCCGAACCCAAGCCAGCTGCACGCCTGCAACCACATGAGAAGCATGTCGGGCCCAAGGATACTTCAAACTTAAGTTGTTAGCATATATACTTGTTAGATTGGTTTGCTAGTTATCTATGAAGTTATCATCTTGTTAGGGCCCATCCAGCCGCATATGTTTATCTTCAAGCAAGAAATGTCTCCTCTCCCTCCCTTCTCTCCCTGCACCACTGTGTGCAAGTCCCAAACCTCGCCGTAGCTCTGAGACAGCATGATCCAGGTCCCAGGCCCCCAGTCCACGCTCCTACACCCTGAGGTCACAAACGAGCATCCTTGGCTATAAAAGATCTTTTATGATATGTAGAATTTAGTGGTAGATTTTAACTGCAAGGAACAGGCACTTGTGCACACACCTTTATACAGTTAAAGGACCTCAGCTTGGGTTCGAACTGTGAGATTGGTAAGAAAGATACTTTTTTAGTTTTTATTGATGCCGCTTATTAGCATGAATAGCTAGATCATGTATTTGTGTAAATTAGCAATGTGCCTTAGCTTTTCTACCTATAAAATATCATATCCTTATCCTTTTTGGGATAAATTGTAAGTTTAAGTTTTGAACAAACATACTTTGAAAGAACGCAAAATGCACTGTAAGCCCATTGACTATCTTGATTTTGTGCG
Organism: Phragmites australis; assembly: GCF_958298935.1. Classification (NCBI taxonomy): domain Eukaryota; kingdom Viridiplantae; phylum Streptophyta; class Magnoliopsida; order Poales; family Poaceae; genus Phragmites; species Phragmites australis. Next base: position 23,797,308 of record NC_084922.1, read on the forward strand.
AACTAGCTAGAATTCAGAACCCTTCTAGCTCCTACTAGTTTTTCCAAGTTTCAAGTTTGTTCATCATGCATGAAAATTGCCAGTCATCACATCATGGCTCAAATATCAAGTGACTATCTTAAATTAGCAACAAGATAACACAGCAGTTGTATCTGAGCACCAACTATGAATTTATGGTTGGCTTGTTCATCATGCACTTAAATTGCCAATAGTCAAAATACAGCACAAATAGCAACTACTACTTTCAAAGTAGAAACAACATGAAAAAGCAATTGGCTTTCAGTAGGAAGTATGTCTTCAAGTGGGAAGTCGAGTAAATAGTGTTGAATCATGTAAACAAAAGGCATACAGATCTCCACGATAGCCGATTTCATTAAAATGACATGTTAGCCATTTTCCTTTAACCACAGAAGCAGGTTATCTCTTGAAAAATCATCACTGCGAAGCTAAACAAAATGATGAGAATGTCTACATACTACTTTCTGGCAGGGATCAAAAAGGTCGGCCTGATTTCTTCTTTCCAAAGATCACCTCCCACACCACTGGTGAGAATGGACCTTTCTTGTCCAAGTGCTCCCTGATAGACTTCTCGTCAATAGCAAAGTTCCTGTCCTGGAAGCTCCTCACAACCTTCTCAGCATCATCCACCCCCCTCGTCTTGCACACCGCGTCAACCAAGCCCACGAATGTCTCAGCATTCGGCGCAAGCCCGGCCTCAAACATCTCCACGCAGAACGCTACCGCATCATCCAGCCTGCCCCCCTTGCACAGCCCCTTTATCAACAGCCAGTAGCTGAATGCGTTAGGGATGACCCCATTCCCCTGCATCTTTCTAAAGATCCTCACGGCGTCGTCGAGCTTAGCCGCCTTGCAGAAGGCCTCGACGACGGCGGTGTAGATGACGACCTCCGGGATGGCCCCCTTCTCCCGCATCAGACCAAACAGCTTCATGGCGTCCTGCACCAGCCCGTTCTTGCACAACCCGTCGAGCATGGCCACGGCGTTGGGTATCAGCCCGGTCTCCTTCATCTTTCGGAAGATCTCGTCCACGTCCTCCGGCTGCGGCGGTGTCTCTTCCTCAGGCTGCTGCCGCTCGGTTCCTTTTCCCGCGGCGGGGCCATCGCCCATCCTAAGCTTCTCCAGCAGCGTCTCCCCGACGGCCTTCTGAGCGCTCTGTTCGGGTCGCTGCTGGTGCTGCTCACCCACGGCAGCGGTCGAGGCGGAGCTGTATGGGGATCCCACGCCGCGTATCGGCGGCGGGGGAAGGGGGTTGTTCTCGGGGTCGGCGCCGAAGTTGAGGGTGCGGAGGAAGGCCTCGTCCTCCTCCTCCTGACGCGCTTCGCGGATCACCCGGCGGCGGCGGTCACCGGTGGAGTAGGGACGCCGGAGCCCAGCGCTGCCGCCCAGGAGGAAGAGGCGGCGGAGGCCACCCGATCTCGCCGGAATCTGCAGGCTCATCTCTCCGTCTCTCTCTCGTGGCGGCGCAGGGGATAGACACGAGACCAGCACACGAATGGGGTTTATTCAGGATGCAGGTGGGTCGCTTTGGGTCGACCCAATGCATTAACCATGCTACCTATCAAGATGAGTTTGGGTAATGGTAATGGTAATGGTAATGGGTTAGCTCGACCCATGAGGCCATGACCTGAGCTGACCTAAATAACCCACTGGGTTGATCCAAAATTAAATCGTGCTAGCTCTTCGTGATACACAACAACACGCACCACTAAGTCTAACTTATTTAGTGATTGCTGCGTTCATCTCACGTTACATGTCAAACCAAAGTAGCTATATTTGAAACATGAACAGATCGGTCTGGATCTTCATTTAACACAGCAGAGACATGCATGTAGGATTAAAATGTTGAATCGAAATAAACATGTCAGGTCAAACAACAAGGCGGCTAAGTCATGCAATTTCAGTTTTAGCTACAAATGCACATGTCATAAACATTTGTATATGTACAGAAGTATGAGCAAGCCCAACACAAACACGTGATACAAATTATGTCGCATACCAACATGGCAGTTACAAGTTCCTTTGTCTGATGGGAAATCAAAACTATTCTGCAATGACCAAAACATGTGATAATTCACTTGAAATTATAATCTCAATGTACCAGTGGCCCCTCCAGGCCAAATTGTCCTCAAGTCTATGGACCACATAAAAGAGGGATACAAATATACAATGAAATATATTCATCTTAAACTGGGATAAAGACAATATGCTATGTCTAGCAAATGATATTTTAAATGATCTCTGATCTCTGAATGATAAAGACAGCATATTTACTAATCGCAATGAGTCATCACTTTCCTTCCGTCACTGCAGATTGTCTGCTTTTGTCCACTCTCTCCTTTCTCACTACCTGTTTTTCTTTTGATATCTATATGCAACCATGTCACTCGACAACTACTACCTGCCAGAACAAGTTACTATCATATACTTGAGGCCTAGAGCTAAACAAACTAGACTTTTTTCTTTATTGTTGTTGTTACTGTTCCTCTGAAGATATACCTAGTATTTGTTAAAGATATTTTGAATCTGCAGTGACAGAAGGCAAATGCTGAAGTGCTGTAACAGAAAGTTGTGAACGAATAATTTAGCATGAGTGGCGGCTGAGTTCAAGATAGCAAGACCAAATATGCAGTAGGCTGATACAAGGATAAATTCATCATGTGAGAATAATTCCTGAAAGATAGCAAGATCAAATATGTTACTAACCTGCGATGCTACTACTTGTAATATGATCTTCTCGGGAGAAGAAGCTGCAACATTAACAAACGATTTTTAGTATATTATTATGGCACAAAAAATAAACTAACAAATATTTAACTAGTATACAAACAGTATAATATGTATTTAGTAGTACTCTATCAGCTGCTCGCATCCAGTCCTGAAGGCAAATCAGCGCTTCAATCGTCTCTATGCTTAATCTACTCCAGAAATAGTTGATCACCCTATCACCCGTGCTAAATGTTGATTCAGATGCAACGGTTGATGCTGGTGTCGTTAGGACATCGCGTGCCATACAAGAAAGAATTGGTCATTTTATAGAGTTTGACTTCCACCATCCTAAAATATCAAAATCACCAGTTCGGGAATTGTGTTTTCTGCCAAATATGCATCGAGCTCGCTGGATGTCTGATTCCTCAGTAAAGCTCTTTGGTGTTGGTCCCAATCAGTAAATGAGTCATCATTTGGAATATTAACTTCAGCATTACTTGTTTCACATGCCAACTCAGTGTTTGAGTGATTCATTTGAGAAGAATACTTATTTAAAAGCTTCTGAAGTGTCATCCTTACTTCAGCCAAGTTTAGTTATGCATCAGTCCCATAAGTTTGATTGAAGCGAAACTCCACAAATGAATACTTGAATCTTGGATCAAGAATAACGGGAATAGACAAAGGTATGTATGAAATATCCCAATAGTGCTTAAATTTCGTCTGCATCTCCTTAGCCATATATGCAATAGCTTGATCCTCATTAGAAAATTCTTTATCCACATTTAACTTGATCTTCCAGAGTTCATAGAAAGCACGAATGGCTATGGGATACGAGGACCCAAATATTACAATAGTAACATCATAAAGAACCTTTAGGAAGCTGCAAACAACTCTAGATCTTTCCCATTCCTCCATTGAGGGTGCAGTCTCATAATTCTTGTCTTGCTTGTTGAATTCATCAAACACTGTCCTAAATGGAAAGGCAGACTCAAGCATCAGATAAGTTGAGTTCCATCTAGTAGATACATCAAGGCTGGGCTGCATTCCAAGAGGAATTCAAACTTGTATGATTATCTCCTCAAAAATTTCTTTGCGTGATTGTGAGCTTTTTATGTACTTGACACTCTCTCTTATATTGTTCATAATACCACTGAAATGTTTAAACCCATCTTGCACAACAAGATTTATAACATGTGTTGTACAACGGACATAGAAAAATCATCCTTCACATAGTAGCATTTTCTTCAACAATAAATTAGGTCTCAGTAATCTAACTATTGAGTTGTTAACTTTGGCATTATCTAATGTTATACTAAAAAGTTTGTCCTTAATATTCCAATCCTGAATGCATTTTAGTATAACATTAAACATGCATTGCGCTTTGCATGGTGATTCCATCATTAAGAACTTGATAACTCTTTTTTGAATCATCTACTCACTAGAGATACAATGACTAGTGACATAGATATCCTAATGTCTGATTTGACGTCCACATATCAGCAGTTAGTGACATTTTTGAAGTGGAATTCTTAAACACCTCTCTCAATTCCAACTTCGCTTCTTCAAAGGCTATTATGCAATCTAATTTTATAGTTATCCTTGATACCATTTTAAATACTAGATTTAAGCGGTACACAAGCTCTAAATCCATCATAATCAACTATAGAGAATGGAAGCATGCAAAACAATCTTGCGAACAAGTGCTTTATGTGTTAGCTCATAATCATAAACCCAACCTTCCAAAACATCTATATAAGAAGGCGTAGCACCAGCATGCAATCTATCTACCATCACATTCACTTTTGATCTTGCTTTGCATCGTTCCAAATGCTTTTTTAGGTGACTTGTTCCAATGCTTTGTCTACCACTAAGAAGATGATCACAGTGAATACACTTGGCATGTAGGATCTCATCATTTTTAGAAATAGGCTCAAACTCCTTCCAATAAATAGACTTGAGTTGCGTTGACTTATCTTTTGTTCTAGAAGCTACATAATTGAAAACAAAAAAATTCTTAGTAATAACAATTAGAATTTGGACAAGAACTAATAGTTGCTACATGTGATAAATGTACCAATCCATTATGAGAGATACAAAAGGCAATAGAAATTGTTATCTTACCCCATGATTTTTGGGTTATGGTGCCTCTAGGAGACCTCAGCACTGCGGATGGAGACATTAACATTTGATTGATAAACCTTGTTGCTGGAGAACCCACCACATACCTTCGTTTCCCCCGATCAGATCTTGTTGCATTTGAAGTAGAAACACTGGTCTGCTTTGCTGTTCTAGGACTGCTAGGCATGGGCATCACTACATCCACAGAGTTCTGCTGAAGGAGAGCCACTAGGGAACTCATCAACTCCATATTGATTGTCTTGCACATATTCATATAAGCCAATTAATAAGTGATTCTAATTTACAATTTTAAGATTCCAAATCAATAAATCAGTTGATAATATTATTGAGTATCCTGATGCATAATAGGTTGTGAAGAAAAGGTAATACTTTTCCACTTCATTATGCAATTGTATTATTGAGTATCCTGATGCACAATAGGTTGTGAAGAGAGAAGTGAGCATAAAACAATTAAGCACTACCCAACCTAACACCAAAATAGTAAAGAGGAAGCCTATTTGGTTTATTAAGTGTTCCTGCACAATATTGAACTGAATGAGTTAGACAAAATAGAAGTTCTTTTTGCCACATGTTATGTTATTCTGATCATCATCTGACTAACAATTCAAATAAGTTGAGTCAAGCTACCATTTTTACTACAATAATATTTTTCCCACGAAAAATTACTTGCATTTGAATAGGTTTTAATGTTTAGAGTATTATGATGAAATAGAATCATCGATTTCATGTAATCATTGGGTTTTGAGGAAAATTGCACTATGACCTGGATTTGCTTCCTTGTTCTTTAGAAGAAATAATTGATATCAGAACTCTCTGCATAAGCACCCACTTCACCAACAGTAACAACTGATATCACATTATAGCGAGAGATTAGAGCCTGAATTGAACCCATCCATCAAGAAACAAATGCATTCCCATACTTAATCCTTCCAAGGAATTGTGTACTAGTAGTAGTAGCAGAGAATTCACATGATTATGCTAATCAAGCCCACTAAAAACTGCCTTTACCAGACATGATACATGTAAGGGATAGTACGACCAAACCGAATGATCGATCCATCATTTGTTGACAAATCTTTGAGCCCCATCTAGCCTAGCTCTAAGCACTACAAAATCATATATCTAAAGAAGATAATTTCCACATCCCAGGAAGAATTAGATACCTAGACAAAGTAGGTCTTCGAAAACACAGACAAACCATCAAATCAAGTTTGGATGAAGAACTTACCAACAAAAGATGGAACAATCCACATCCAATTGATCTTGGCTGCACTAGATCAAGAGAGGAGCAACGATGTGCCAGTGGAGGGTGTGGTGACAGCGCTACGTTGGCATTCGAGGAGGAAGCGGTAGCAACACTGCATTGTGGCACTAGTTGTCATGGAGGAAGCGGCAGCAACGCTGTGTTGCAGCGCTGGTGGTCGTAGAGGAAGCTGCAACGACGACGCAGTGGCAGTCGAGTGGGGTCTCGAGAAGAACTCACAAATTGGGTTACCCAACGATACCAATATTGGACCCAACTTTGGCCCAAAATTTTAATGGGTTAGCCCTATATGGTAATTACACCATGTTCTATGTTCTGGGTAGTGGGTAGTTGGGTCGGCCTAGTCCAACCCGTTGAAAGGATCTAATGGCCCTAGAGGGGGTGAATAGGGTACTAATTTAAAAACTAAATCAACTATCGATTTCTAGAACAATAAGCAACCTTAGCCTAGAAAGGAACTAGATGATATAGCAAGCTAGAAGAACACACATGCAAGCATATAAAACATAAGTAAAGTGCGAAATTAAAACTTGCATGAAGGAAATGCTAGAAGCTAAATGCGGATTGTAATAAGAGTAGGGAAGATGACACCGAATTTTTCCCGAGGTATCGAAGAATTGTCACTCTCCACTAATCCTCATTAGAGAATCCGCACAAGGATGTCACTCCCCCTTGAGTCACCAAGACTCAAGTGTTCACTAGTGATTGCTACTTCTCCATCTCCGGATTGACGGGTACCAAACCAAGTATACGAGCTTCCTGAGGCTCCCACAAGACCTCCAAGAGCTCATCGAGAACACCTCCAATCTCCACGACCGGCTAGGTGTTACCAACCACCAAGAGTAACAAGCTAATTGGTTCACTTGATCTCAATCAAGCCTAAAACAACAGCTAGATGCACACTCACTACTCTTGGAGCACTAATGAAGTCCTTAATATTCAATTAAGAACTTGCAATTCACTTCAAGTACTCTCCCTTGCCTTTAGATGACACACAATGTGTATGAATGCTTCTGGGTTGCAAGAGAGACAAATGAAATCAAGTGAGGAGGTATATATAGGCTAGAGGTCCAAATCTAGCCATTGTCAACCACTCACTTTTTCTGTGAACACCGGATGGTCTGGTGTATATGTCTTAGTTAACACCAGACAATCCGATGAGTTAACTTTTTCAGACTGCTGATTTGATAGTTGTCAGTAGCCATTGCAAAATGCTCCAGTGTTCTTCCATATAGCATCACCAGACAATCCGGTCAGTTCAACTATGATTTTCTCCAAAAATACCGAGCTTCTATTAAATAGTCTGGTGTTTGAACCCTTCAGATCACCGGACAATCTGGCGCATATAACTTCACTTTTCTCTGAAAAATTGATTCTTCTGTTAAATGCTCCGGTGTAATTCTTTTCATCACCGGACAATCTGGTGAGTTCAATTTCACGTTTTCTCAGAAATGATAGATAGTCTGGTGAGTAAAAAATCCTTCTGACACCGAACAATCCGGTGAGAGCAATCTTCCTAGAACTCGTCTAATTCAATCTACTTTGAGTTCTAACTTTTCGACTTCTCACCCATGGATTTATTTGAGCTACCTAGTGCTAGATTTTTACAAGTGTGCATCCAACTATTTCTAGGCTCAACTAGGTCAAACTACAATACTTAGCCCCCTTTATAGTACGGTCAAAAGATAAAAGAAATGACCTATAACTACTCCAAGTATCCTTCATCACCTTGTGACACTTAGAACTAGAAGTTCCTTAATCTTGACTTAAAAGTCGTTTGATCGATCAATAGAATTCCATGAGGGACTAAGAAAATCAATCAATCATTGTGAATTAAAGAATTGGAATTCCTTCAAAACATACGCATTAGTCACAATGATATAGTTGTCATTAATCACCGAACACTTACCACTTACTTAGGAGCCTAGATGCTAACCTACATCCTTAGGGTTTATGCTTGGTGGCTAACAACAAGTCCCACGTGTCATGTGAAGAAGTTAGGAGTATTTTGGTTCGAAGTGGCTCCTGTGAGGGCTGGCCAGGCCACGAGCCCAACCTGCACATGCACTCTCCCACCTAAGGTAACAAATAAGGTTCTTAGCGGCTGCTATAATGCCCGTTATTACAATAGCAAATCCTCTCTATTGCTACCGTACCAAGGTAGCATGCTAAATATAACAGTTTGTAACTTGGCGGCCACAATAGCAGTTAACGGGCCGCTATTGCAGGTTGCAGTAACAATTAGCCTTGCTCGTCGGGTCAACTCTAATCTGTAGATGCTGTTGATTTGCTTTGCCTTTACATCTTTGGATTATGACTTAACACTTCTATTACTAAGACTTATGAACAAATTTGATGTTTGTTTCTTCTTTTAAGTGATATACTTATATGTTCTAATTTCGTATTGATTTGTCATTTATTTTGTTTTCTAGTTGCTAATTATTATTTTATCATATTATTAACCCACGTTTTTTGACTTATCCTTAAAATTATAAATATTTTTAAAATTTTATTATCAACCTCTACAATATTAGACACTATCCTAATACCTATCCACTATATGCTATTTATTAGCTTGCTCTCACCTCCTCGGCATCCATCCGGCCCACGACGCGCTCCCCATGCTCCTCCTCGCGTGCCCCACCGCGCCGCACACCTCCCTCCCGGGCCTCCTCCGCCACACTCTCCTTCGCGACGTGCTCTGGGCCACGCTCGCGACCATGGCGCGCACCGGGGTGCGGCCCAGCGCGCGCAGGGCTCCTCAAGGAGGCGGAGGAGCAGGGGTTTGAGCCGGACGTGGTGATGTACAACACCCTCCTCGCGGGCTACTGCCGCAGGGGGAGGCTGCAGGACGCGCTGCACCTGTTCGACGTAATGCCGCACAGGCGCGTGCTGCCCGATTTGGTCTCGCATACCATTGCGGTTGACGGGCTGTCCATGGCCTGGAGGCTGAACGATGCTTGACAGGATCGTGCAGAGTGGGTTGAGCCCTGATGCTGTTGCTTTTAGTGTTCTGATCAAAGGGTACTGTAATGAGGGAGCGACTACGGGAGGCAAGAATGCTGGTGATGGGGATGGTTGGGAGTGGGCTCTCGTCGTAGGGTTTAAAAATTCGTCGGTAACTAATTAAAATACGTGATAAACGGGTATCTCAGTCCGGCTCAGTTTCAGAAACTGAACAGTAACTGAATTTTAATTCAAAAAATTTAAAAAAATAAAACAAAATTCAAAAACATTCAAAAAAAATCCTAAAAAAACTAGACACAATTCTAAGATCTTCTATAAAAAAATTTCAAAAATAATATTGTTTGCATCATATTCTATAGGGAGGAAGTTTGAAAAAAAATAAAAAAATTGAAGTGTGTGGCTCAGTTATTAACTCATGTTAAGGAAAAGCTTAACATACAATATATATTTTTTTTTGTGTAGAACGTATCTTAAGAGGATCTTTAAAATTGATTTCACTTTATTTAGAGTTTTATTAATTTCTCTATAATTTTTACAAAGTTCACAAACATAAAGTGAATATGTTAAGAAACATCACTGTAATTAACTTTTTCGTATCTACTATTATTTTTCCTACGTAAATCATAGTATAAATAAACTAATAAAAGTGGTTTCACTAATTTTTGAGGTGTGATGGGTCAGTTATGAATTAATCTAGTCGCAACACATTTACACAATCATGCATGTTACAATAACTAATTCATGAGTTCATGTGTTTTTAAAAGACATAAGATCATGTAAGAAGACGAACAAAATTAGTTTCATGATTTTTGGATTAGCAAAGAGTAAACTATGCATTTAACTTGGTTTAACAAATACATTTTCTCACAGAAAATTTTAAACTTTTTATGAGTATAAATACTTTTATCATGTAGATCATGTTACAAGGAAACGAACAAAATTTGTTTCATTTGATTTGAAGCTCAGATGAATTAGTTATTAATTTTACAAGATTGAGATAATTTTTGGGTTTTTTTTTAAACTTCACTGAAAATCGAAAAAACCGTTCGATAAATCAAGAAAAGCGAGTGGTTACTGACAAAACCGAGTTACCAACAATATGAAAAATTCGAGAAAACTGCTCGATAAATCGAAAAAATCGCTCGATAGCCGATCCAATTCGACCGGTTACCGAGAGGTTAATTTCACAAATTTTTTCCTAAAATTTAAATTTTTTCAAACAAATTTTATCCGAATTTTATTTAAAATTCGAGCGATTATCGCGGTTATCACGACTTTTCGATTACCGCTCGACTTCGGTAACTGACCGGCGAACGGTAAGTTGAACTCTGCTCGTCGGTAGCATTCACTCTCAGAGTTGTCATTGAGGGTCATGTAAGATTCGGGAAGCTGCTGACCTGCTTGAACATGGTGGCGCCGCTAAGGAATTATGGCGTAGTCATCCCATTAAAGAGTTATAGTTGCTTGATCAATGCATTGTGCTAGGATATGTGCTCTAATGTTGCAAGGGGTTTGTTGCAGTGGATGATCGAGGGTGGGCACTGTCCTAACCTGCAGATGTATAATATGATTGTGGACAGCTTCTGCAAATGTGACCATGTGAAGGAGGCTGTGGATGTCAAGGTTGAGATGAGCTCCAGAGAAGTGAAACCGGATTTTGAGACTTACCGGGCACTTGTAACCTGCTTTTGCAGATTGGGGAAGAGCTTGGACGGTCAGTCAGTTATGGTGGAGATGATTAAATCAGGTCTCCAGCCGAAAAGAGGCTATTTGTGCTGCCTTGGTTTGCGGCTTCTGCAAGGAAGGCAATCTTAGTCGAACATAATAGGAAAAATGGTAAGTGTGAGCACATGACACGTTCAACAAGTGTATAAGAGAACAATGATATGAAGACTTATATCAAGGATAAGCTAACACATATTATATTTGCGTAAATGCGAGTAAAGAAAACAATAATGTAATTGAAAAACATTAAGCAGTTGTTAAGTGACTGTGACCCAAACGACCCAACAACTAACATCCGAGCCTAACCACCTTACAAACTATAACCATCTAGTACCACCAGTACTACAATACCATAACTGTAACCATAACTAACTAATCATGTGAGGATCCAAGTCTCTCATGACCGTGAGCATGGTTGATATATCAGATTTTACACTCTGCAGAGGTTGTACAACTTAGAGTCTCCATGTTGCAGTGCCGGCCAAGCACTATACACACTGACTAAGGTGTGTTGCCAGGTGATTACTACAGAAACTTTACAAAGAATCTTTTCAGTATGTGTTACCATCACTTTAGGTTTCATTGCTAGTGTTTTCGGAATTCCCTTTCAACCCAGAAGCCCCCTCTTGTGCCTTGTTATTCCTAAGGTACGCAACCTTCAGTATACAATGCCTCCAACTGGCCCATTCAGTACTGGAAAAACTCTAATTAATCAGCTAAGCCTATCCATATCGGTCTCATATTTGTACGAAACTTCTTGGGTTATCGCTCCACGAACCGACCCTTACTTAAGTTACTTGAGCAAATACTAAACCAACAATATAACCATGACAAAACATAAACACTCATTTGCTCAAGGCTTAAGGTTCCATGTTGCTACCTCAAGTTCATTATCATAGTTGCATATGTTCATTAATCAAGAATAAGATACTTCCCAACATTTCTGACAGCATGGTTAAGCACTTCTATCCACGATAGACACCTAACCATAAATCACTTATGCTTTAAGGAATGATAAGAAAATATCTAGGTAAACCCTAACATAGGTGACTACCCATCATATTAACAGACACTGCATGCAATTTGTAAAACAAAATATTTTAAAACATAGGTTCAAGATGATCAAGAAGTACACTTGCCTTATACCCAGTGCTGCTCAGTGATGTCATAATCTTGGTCTTAAAATCACTTGAACGATTCTAGAACGCTATCGACTAATCACGGGAACTACTGACAAACAACACAAAGGAAATACTAAGAATAGCATATGAAACATCATCAAAACACTTTAAAAACACTATAGTTGGATAATTTATGATTTTAGAAAAAAGCTAGATGCAAGAGTCATCTAAATCAGAGTTAAGGTGAAAGAGAATAGGCTTTCGGGAGACGGATTAGGATGAAAAGAAAAGGCTGGCTTACTGGAATTATCTTCCTACGGGAAAAAAGTTTTTATTGCGCAATCATTATGACAAGTTTGACAACATCATTGTGTAAGGTTCAAGAAGTGTAGGGCAGACCAGACTTTATTGACTACGTTAAAGAGAATGATATGGTGCTAACTTGACTTGACATGCCATGTAAGCATCGACTTGGATTAAAGAAGGGATACATTGGGGTCTACTCTCGACCATCCATGATGGATTAAATGGCAAGAGATTGTGCTTCTAGGTTAAGGATACTACAGGTGACTCTGCGTAACAGCGATGACTCAGGTTTTATCAGAAACGGCGATTGGGAAGACGTTGGGCTTCGGTGGTGTTAGAGCAAAATGAGGGAAGCATGGCGTAGAACACGGAAAGGCTAACTCAGAAGTATGGTTGGTTGTGGAAGGGATACTCTAATGTAGCGACAAAACAGTGATGACTGCTGCTAGGTTTGGTGGTGACAGCGAACAAATGCAGCAACGAAGACGCTCACGTTCCCAGAGATAGGCTATGAATTTGAGAAACTATATGAACAGAGACGTTTATATTTCCTGGGAACACAATGCTATAGCACATGTTTGGGAAGATAATCCCCTGAGAGTAAGAACAACCAACAGAGATGAGATGGATCATGACTGCGACATGCTATGGTTCGCAACCACGTTTCAGTTGTGTTACTGCAAAAATGGTGAAGGACTCATAGGGTCTTGTAGAAGACTCCATGGGGCACGTCGTGATGCAGATGGCACATCTATACGACTTCTGGATTGACGGGGAACGAGAATGCAATTCTGGTGCGCGTGCAGAACGCGTCCAAACTGGGGCAGCGAGCATGGCAATTACATTCCTGGTGGTGTTGATGCTCTAATAGACAATCTGGTTGGTGAGGACGTGAGAAACATACTAGGGCACGTGCTGTAAAAAGGATATGACGATTCAATCTCTGGTCTGCCAGGAACGCCAATGCCAATCGGCGGCCACACGACTGTTAGCGATGGTGACGACCGTGGCGGCACAAATTAGGCTTTGGCCGCGGCTAGGGCTTAGCTAGGGGCTTAGTATGATAGTAAAACAAGATTAAGGGAGGAGAAGTAGGGGTCCTCACCTTGCTTCGACTGTTGAGGAAGGAGGATTCGCGGAGATGATGACGTAGCGCTAGCGCATCATGGGCGGCAGCACCGGCGAATGGCGGCGTACGGGTAGGGAAGCAGAGGTGGCTAGGGCTTGGGGTGTGGAATATGGGTAGTGGAGGACGTAAAATTCCTATTTATAGGGTTGGGGGTGGCTGGCCGAGGTGGAGTCCAAGCCAGACACGACTCCAGTTCGAGTTCGAGTCGGTTACGGTTTCCTTTTTCACAACCCTCTATTCCGATGATGATATACCCACTGTCCAGAGTCCAAATTGGACGTTTCTAGACTCTATCTCATAGTACTAAAAAAGATCTACAACTTTGATATTTCAACTTATGAAAATGGCATCTTGATTTCCATAAATGCGTCATAAGATAAATTGTTTGAACTCAGACACATCTGCGTAGCACTGATTTTGGGGGCCATAACTCCTAGCTCTATTATCCAAAAGGGGACTTCCATATGTTCAAATTGAAGCTCTCGACAAGACCTAAAACTTTAGTATTGTCAAGATTTGCATTTGAGACCATCACAAACTCTGAAACTGCATGAGAAGATGAGGCTGTCTAGGACTCTGCGAATATTTACAGATTTTGTGGATCCTTTTTGGTAGGACTTCTAGAGGACTTTTGTGCTGGCTAAGAGTTTGGGCTTGTGCAGGATTGGGCCCAAGGACACTTTAAGCATATCTAGGGTTTTAGGATATATATTTTTGCAGTGAAATTTAAATAGGGTTTGAATTTGAATTTAGATTTAGATATGATTTTAGGAAAAGAAAAGATTGACTTTTAACAAGGATTTGGATAAGATTTGAATTGAACTAGAGAAGGATCATGTATGATCAAGAATGGAATAGATGATGAATTCCAACCATTAAGGTTCTTAACTTAATTAATATTGAGTTTTGTGAAAACTTTTTCAAAACCTTTTTCACTCAAAACACCGAAGAGAAAGAAAAATAAAATAAACTCTAATGCATTTACCTGGATCCTAGCAAAACTCAGCATGCAATGCACAATAAATAATAACCTATATTGATTGATTGTTTATGAAAATAGGTTTTAAACCTATTCTACTAGCGAAGCTATTCAATAATCTTGGAAAATTTTAAAAAGTTATAAATTCTGAAAACTAGGGTGTTACAATCTCTGACGCCGGTAGAGAGGATGAGGTCATTGTAGAGGCCTTGGCTCTTCGCTAAACTCGCTGGTGTTGTCGCCTTGCCTATTGACATCTTCGACAATGACGGAGAGGATGATGTTGGTAGAGGCATTGGCTCCTCCCCTAACTCATCGATGTCGCTGCCCCGACTACTCCCTCCGGTTGCCCTCGCCGGTGTGGCCCAAGGACAAAGGGGATGAACCGGTCGATGCTTTGTTGTCTTTAACAGAGATGCTATCGAACGCCTCCTCTTCCTCCACCTCGGTCGCAGCCGCTTCTTCTAGTATTTCCGCTTCCAGGAGGTCCCAATCCACTTCGCCTTGGACTTGGGATGACCCTGAGGATGCGGGGGTGTCGAAGGGTGAACTCCTATCGCAGGGATCCTGAGGGAGCCCTTTTTGAGATTCGGCCGGGGGGGTGATTCTGAATATGTTTGCGGGAGAAATAAATGCGTGTAAATGCGATGGCAGGTGGGGTGGAATGATCTAATGCAGAAAGAAGTAAATGCACCGGAGGGATTTTTAGACAAGTTCGGGCCGCACTGAGCGTAATACCCTACTCCTGTGTGGATGCTATAAGTGCCCTGAGAATGTCTCTCAGGAATGTTGCTGGTTACAAGAATGTTTGTCTATCCTAGAGCTTTGGGCTCCTTATTCTTCGGTGGTCTCAGCTTCTATGCTTGTACGAAGGTGTTCTTCGAGTCTTGGCGTCTGTGCTCTCTTCGAACCTCTGAATCAACTGACTCAACTCGGATTGTCTTTGTCCGTGCCCGCCGGCTCCCTTAAATACTCACTGGCGATAGCGTGCCCCGAAAGGGAGGGCACGAGTTCCAAGGCGCTATAAATGGAAAGATAGTCATCATGGCCTCTACGTGAAGTGACGGGGGGTTGAAAACGTGCCCCCCGCTCGGTCTTCGATCGTCATGATGGTGCTAGCAATGGGCGCCGTGGAAAGGGCCCACCGGGCAGCCGCAGAGCGGCCTGGTGTGCCCGTTCGGTCTTGTACGCCTGCCACAGCAGGGCGGCAGGTGGGCCGTGCATTAAATGTCCCTACGCCCTTCTGCCAGAATGTGGCAGGGATTGATACCGAGCGTGGCAGGAGCAGTTGGAGATGACAGGCCACACGTGCTCTTAAATGTGGCATCGGGCTTTTCACAGGCTGACACCTCACCGCTGGACCCCTGTGGGGGCCACCGACGAAGGACTTCTTGGGCTGTCGGGGAACCGAGTGCTTGGGGGTCATTGTTCACCTCCCCGAGCACTCTATCCCGGAAATGCCCTCTCTTGGTCCTCGGGGAACCGAGTGCTTGGGGGCCACTATTCACGGCCCCGAGCACTCTCTCTCGGAATCGACTGTTCGGATCCTCGGGAAATCGAGTGCTCGGGGGCCGCCGTTCGCAGCCCCGAGGATTCTCTCTTGGAGCTACCTTCCTTGGGTCATCGGGATGCTCGGGTGCTCGGGGGCCACTGTTCGCGGCCCTGAGCACACCCTTCCCGGTACTCAGCTTTTCTGGTCGTCGGGGGACTTGGGTACTCAGGGGCCACTATTCATGACCCCGAGCACTCTCTTCCCAATCACTTGGTCTTTGTAGATCATCGGTGAACCCGGGTGCTCGGGGACCACTGTTCATGGCCCCGAGCGTCCTCTCCTAGGACTTAGTCTTTTCGTACCTTGCGGAGATGAATCCCGCGGGAAGGTGCCACGTGGAGGATTGCTGGCCTGGCCTCGGGATTCGGGGACTCTTGGTTCCTGATTCACCAACAGCAGCCCCCGGGCCCATTGACAAGCGATGGCCCAGAGACTGCAGATGGGGCCTTCGTCGTTATCGAGGCCAAACCCAGCACCGACGCCACATGGCGTGTTTTTAGGCGCTGGTCTCTCCGGCCCAGGCTTCTGGTACGGCCCAATGGGGAGCCGAATGGGCGCGCGTCCAGCCGACTCCCGAGGTGCATGATAACGAGGCGAGCGGCGCATGATAACGAGGCAGGCGGCGCGGGTGGCAACCGCGTAGATTGAGGATAGTGCGCCTGGCAACCGCTGACAACCGCGCGGCCCGAGGGAGATTCGCCTGGCGGTTGTGCCGGCCGAGGAAGTTGTCTAGCCGAGCGTGCCGTGGTAGGCGTCGTTTGAATTCCCTGGGGTATAAAAGGAGGAGGGGAGCGAACCGCCGCCCCTTTACGCCTTTTTCGCGATCGGACCTTCTTCTTCTTCCTTGCGCTCCTGAGCTCTTGCCCTCCCTTAGGCAGCGCACCTTTCTTCCCCCATCATCCCAGCACATCCCCCACCCCGACACAATGCCGAGAGCGGGAGGTAGCCGCCGTGACAAGACAACCGACAGCGTACTGCCAGAGTCACGATTCATCAACGAGGAGGCGGCGGACAGGGTGCGGAAGATGATGGTGTCCGAAGGCAGCGGGAGGCCTCGGTGGTGAGGCCGGCGAGCTTCCCGCTGGTCACGGACCGGTCGGAGTGGATCGTCATCTTCGTCTCCTTCGTGGCGGCGGGCTAGTGCCGCCGTTCTCAACTGTGAGGAACCGTCCAAATAGTATTCTAATTAATCATCAGGAGGATCATTATTCATAATCACAACCTCGACGATTAATCAGAATACCATCCCGGTAGTCCCGGCACGTGTTTTGTGCCCAGGATCGAAACACATGCCTTCCAACTCAAATATCACAACACAGTTTAATAGAGAGCAAATAATTAAACTGGATTACAATTATTAAACATGCAACTGCTTCCACAATTTACAACAAAAAAGGAACAACAACAACTACGCAGCGGAAGATAAACCTATACAACAAGAGAGTATGGAGCCGGATGCCCTTAGGCTCCATACCAAAAGCGCCAGAGTTCGGAGTAGAAGGTGCTACTCCTGCCCGCCACCCTGATCGGCAGGCACAAAGTAGCCAAACACTGCCTCTTCCTCACCAACCTGTGAACCTGAAAGCAACTTAAGGGCAGCACCCCTTAGTACGAAGGTACTAGCAAGTCTTACACAGTATGAGTATATATATTCTCGACTCCAAGGATCATGCATTTAAAACTGTAGCAAGGATTAAGACAGGTTTAAGTTCATTAAGCGGTAAGCAACCTAGACTCTAGGTGTAAGCAACTGACTTAACCAACCACCCACTCAAACCCTGCCAGCCAACTGATCAGAACAGATATATAAACAAGTGTATAAAAGTAAACCATTACCACCAAACCACCGACCACATACCGACCAAACCACCCAAACCAACCATGCCACAACCCACATCGAAACTCTACGACCAAAAAATGGTCGCTCGGTGGAGATAAGCGATAGCGATGCTCATGACCGAGAGCGCGACAGTTCGAACTGATTATACACCCTGCAGGGGGATATTCCTGGACCCACACGACACAGGGACCATACGGCTTGTGCCACCCGCTAAGATGCACACAAGGGGGTACCCGTGACAACCTTTCCCAACCAGGCCCAACCATGTGGATCAACCATAGCTCGGCGAGGCGGTATTAGAACTACTCCTCGAGCAAACTAATACCGCTAAAAGCCCGGACTCAAACCGGACTCACACCGTCTATGACGAGGCCCACATGACCACGTCTGTGAAGGTAATCGGCTCGCCTACCATTATATCAGCATGTGGTGAGTAAGATAAGTGCTAAAGCCGACTATACCGATGATCGGTGCTTAACCGGTACAAGCGGTCTACGGTGTCCGGGTTCCCTCCCCGAACTGCCTAAGGACTCCTCGTGAGCAGATGACACCCCTAACACCGCCCACACCTGGTCTCAACTCACCACTCAACAACCGACACATCATCAACATAACCACAAATGTGAACAGGTAAAAAGCCCTAGGCTCGCGACAACGGTGGACGCCGTCGTCGACTTCTACCGGAAAGCCTAAGTACCACTAAGCATAGCGAACTAAAATTAGACCGCGATGACACCACTAGGCTCCAATGGAATAACACATGACACGTGACCGAAATGGAAGAATGCATAGGCATAGGTTCTACCCAACTCGGAACCCGACACATGCAATGCATACTTAAGCGTAGATAACATATTAAATTTTCAAGTAGATACGGTGCAGTATGATAGATGCTTGCCTTGCTGCCCTAGCTGCCGCTCACAGCTACCCGAGTCACGATCACCACTGCGGGAACCTTCGGGGACAGCCTCGTTCGCCTCGTTCGCCGGGTCGAAGTTCCCTAAAAGAATCACGCGTGCAATGTAATGAATATGAATGACATGCAATGACGGAGGTGACATGCATTATGCCCTGCGCTTAAAACATCAAATATTTCCTAATTGCAATTAGCGTTAACCATTTAAACATTTCCTGAAATACTTTAAAGCACAAACCAAAGCTTAAACCAAACTGGAAAGTTAATTATGCTTAACACGAGGGTGTATATTTTTACTGAACAGGGCACAATTTAGCAAGACTCACAAAATTGGATTCATCAATTTTGGAGCTACCAAGATTTAACTATGAATTATCCAAGCTTAAACATGTTTCATTTATTCAATAAATTACAGCACACATTTCATGGCCACTTGTATTTTTAATGGATAGATCATGTCGTAATAAAGCCAACAAAATTGGTTTCATGAATTTTGGAGCTCTACATAATTTCCTATGCATATTTCAATATTTCAGCCGATTTATCAACTCAACAGATATTAAATTCGCAATTTCTGATTTCCTCACATATTAAAACGGGCCCACGCCTTTTTCTACCGGCACCGATCTAGCCCAAGCCACTGACCAGTGGGGCCGGCTCCCTTGACCGAAGTCAAAATCAGCCACGGCCGCTGCGCGCGCGCAACTGGCGGACGGCCGGCGGCCCTTGCGGTGGCTGCCGGCGGCAAGCGGCAGCCAGAACGGCTCGGCCGAGGACGGAAACGGCACTAGCGCGAGCACACGGTCATGGCGGGGGCACACGTCGACGCCGGCGACGGCCGGAGCACGGCGAGCGGCGGCGAGGGGCAAAACTAGCACGGCGGCGGCACGGTTTTGACGCGCCAACGGAGAACGGCGACGCAATAAGCCCGGCCGAGCACACCTACACGTTCTACGTGAGCGCGTGGACCTAACGGCGCGGCCAAACGCCGAGGAGCTCGACGGTGGCACGGCCGGCGGCGAGAGCTGTGGCGCGGCGGTGCTCAGTCCTGAGCGAACGGCCGCGCCGGCAACAGGCCAAGGCTGAAAAAGCGCGGGCAAAGGTTTCAAGGGGTCGAGGGGGAGCTCACCGCAGGATTGGACGGGTCAGGGAGGGCTCGCAGCAGCAAGATCGACGATGAGGTTGGAGAACCGTACCGGCGGTCGGCGCCGTGGCAGGGGAGCTCGAAGTGGCTCGGTCCGGTGAGGCTGCTCCAAGCTCCTGCAGGTCCAGAGTGGTTGGGCAACGACGGACTTCGCTCGGCGGCGGTGGAGCCTTGCTGCAGCGCCGGCTCGGGGAAGAAGGTGCTAGCTTTAGCTCTGCGTGGCCGCGAGAGCAGGAGGGAGGAGCTGCTCGTCGTTTTGCTGAGAGAGAGAGCACGAGAGAGCTATGGCTGTTGCTGCTGAGCTGCTTGCGCGTGGCCGAGACAGTAGAAGAGACGGGCTGCTGCTGCTGTTGCTTGCGCTCAGTGAAGAACAAGCAGTGGAGAGAGAGAGCAAGGAGTGAGAGGGTGGCTGCTATGGCTGCCTGCTCGAGTGTGTGCTGTGTGCATGTATATGCCTGTGGAGCATGCCTTGCAGGTGAAGCCACCGAGAGGAGGAGAGCAATTTGCTTTTGCCTGCTCGGTTGCTCCTCTGCTGGACTCAGTGGAGAAGGGAAGAGAGAGATGGCGTGCTGCATTTTTCTGCTACTCCTGTGAGGAAGGATCGGGAGAGCTTGAGGTGGCAGCTTTGCTCAAGGCCAAGAATGGCTGCGCCGACCTGCTCTGCTGTGAAGGAAATATGAGAGAGAGAGAAGAACAGCAACAGTGAAGAAGCTAGATAAATTTTGGTGTTAGTTTGCACTAGTGTCTTCATTCTCTCATTTGCTTTCTCCAATTTCTCTAGTGGTGGAAAAGTCATCACAAAATTCGAGGATCAATTTTGTTGGATTCTATAATTCATGTGCAACCCATTTTAACTTGTTTGACCCATAATGCTTGAGCCAATTTCAAACTAAAATTCTCTAAACATGCAACCTTTACTAATTTGTGGTAATTTTTATGCCTTTAAAATAATCCCCAAAAATTTGGGAAAATTCAGTTATATTCTCCTCCAGGCACCTACTAATTTCTAAAATTGTTTCCAGCCCTATGTTGTATAGTAATATGGTGAGTTGCTTAACAACGCATCAACTAATATTGATTTTTTTACAATTTATTTAATTGAAAATTGCATGCCTAAAATTGCTCAAAACCAAACAAATGATGCTAATGAAGCCCATTAGCACTTAATTACATGTTTTAGAAACTCTGGGCCATGACATCAACTTTCTTCCTCCAGATCCTCGACACGTTCGGGATCCAACTGGCGCACCTCAGCCCAAACTCGGTCATCATCTTGGCGATCTTCGCACATTTCTGCGAGATGTTCGTCGGGGTGCTGCCGTCGGTGTCGCTGTTCTGACACTTCTTCATGCTGTGATCAGCCGGGAAGAAGAGGGGCTTCTCCACCGCGGATGTCGCCGACTGTTGCAACTTTCGTCTGCGACACGGCTTGGCGGAGCTGTACATCCCCCAAGTGCTATGGAGCAAATGGGACGACTGGCGACATGACTGGGTCTACGTTGATGTCAGTTCCCACGACCGCCTCACGTTGCCAGAGTTGGCGGCGGAGCCCCAGAGGTCAATCTGGAAGGCGGCGCCGCCAGAGGACAAGCGGATGCAACCGATCCTGGACCGCATCGAGTACCTGCGCCAGGCCAGCCTTACGTCAGTGATGGTGGTGGCGGACTACCTGCGCCGCCGCCTGGCGCCCCTGCGGGAGTGGGTCCGCCCCAGCTGGATGTACACGGGCGCCCAGGACATCACCAGGACCCAGATTAGCGAGGACTGGGACCTGGACGAGGCGGCGCTGGCGGGCCTGCTCCGGGTGGTGACCGGCGTGGAGGACCTTACCCTGGCAGTGCTCCCCCGGGAATAGCTGGCGCTCTGCGCTGACCCGAACCCGGTGGCGCTGCAAGCGACGCTGCCCGAGTTCGACGCCTAGGGCCGGGTCGACCAGCCAGGGCGCCGAAACCCCGGGACTATCTAAATTCCCGGGGTGGACGAGGCGACCGTCTGCGCTCCGAGGGCCTCCGGCGGGGACGCCGCCAGTAGCAAGCTGTAAGCGAGCAGCAGGGGGGTCGCGAGCTGCCGGGCGCAGACCAGCGGCGCGGGCACCGCGGGCACCAGGCCACAGGCCGGACGTGGGGCCGCTGCAGGTAGCAGCCACCAGGTCGGCGGAGGAAGCGCTGTCGGCAGTGGAGCGGCGGCGGCGTCGGGGGACAAAGGAAAACGCCCCCGGACATTCGTGCCCCAGCCGACATCCTCGTCGTCACCGTCGCCTCCATGACAGCGGCCATCGGCAGGTGGCGCGAAGGAGGGAGACCGGGGCAGCCAGTCGTCCGATGCGGGGTCTGAGACGGAGGCAAGGTCCGGGGCTCTGGAACCCGGAGACCAAGGCCGGCGGTCGAGCGGGTCTACAGCGAGTGTCCAAGCCGGCCCGTCGCTGGTGACGGGCTCCTCGGTGAAGGCGAGGCCACGGGCGCCGAAGCCCAGAGACCAAGGCCGGCACGGGAGCGCGTCTACAGCGAGTGCCCATGCCGGCCCACCGCCAGAGACGGGCTCCGCGGCGGCCCCGCAGAGCCCCCCGCCGAAGAGAAGTAGGGAAGATTCCAGGCTGAAGCTGTTGGGCCCGGAGTTCAAGATCCCGGAATCGCGATGGCAACACCGAATACCGAAGACTGCATAAGTATTCTTCTTTTCCCCGAGCATGTTTCGCCCGGATTGAGTTGGGGACTGACCTTTGTTTGCCTTCATGCCGTCGAAGGATGCCGCCGGAGACCAGAGACTGCCGGAGGCGCTGAGGCTGGCTCTTGCCCCTGAGCCGAGCGTGCCTGAGCCGAGCGCGCCGCCAAGCCAGAGCTGCAGAGTGCGCCGACCGAACCAGAGCCATAGGTGCCACCCTGCCCCGAGCCGAGGGCAGAGGCGGCGCCCGAGCAGCCGGCGCCGGCCGAGCCCGCCCTGAGCACTTCGAGGGCGGGGCGGATGGCCTCGGCGAGGGTGGTGTCGACATGGCAGCAATCAGGGACCCCGAGCACCTCGGCAGAGAGGGCTCGCAGGGGACCCAGCGCCCGGACGTCGTCCAGCCGGGCAGCAGAACCCCTCCCGGATGTGCTAGGAAGCGCCCGGGAGGTGATCGAGCGGCTGGAGGCGGCCATGGCGGGGGAGCGGGCGCAGCTTGAGGCGGACCGCACCGCCCTTGTTGGGGAGAGGGAGCGTCTGGCCGAGGTCGGCCGCCTTTTGGAGGCCCGCGCCGCCCATGAGAGGGAGCAGCGCGCGATGGACGCGGAGCGGGAGACCCTGGACGAAGTGCGCGAGGAGGCCGTCACCGCGCAAGAGGAAGCCACCCGCCTGGGTGAGATATCGCGATGGCGGGCCGCCGAGCTGCTTGCCAGGGAGCGGCTAGTGCGGGCTCGGGAGGATGCCATCCTGCCGTGCGAGAAGGCGGTGGAGGCCTCCCAGGCAGACTTAGCCCGCCAGAAGGACGAGGTCGAGCAGAGCTGCGCTGAACTCCACCATCGGGAGGAGGACGTTGCGATCCGCGAGACTGACATCGGCATTACAGCGACGGCTCTGGATGCCCGGGAGGAGCAGCTGACTCACTGGGAAGCGGAGGCTGCCACGGTGTCGGCGGCTTTAACTGCTTGAGAGGAGCAGGCCGCCAAGTGGGAGTCGGAGCTAACTGCTTGGGAGCAGGCCCTCTCTGCCCTCGCCGAGCAGGTGAAGCAGAAGCAAGCTGAAGTCTCGGCGCCCAGCGTCGTCCCGACCAGCGCGGCCGAGGAGCTAAGCCTTGAGGAGCGGCTGCGGATCTTGAAGGACGAGCTCGAGACCGTTAACGCTGAGCGGGCCAACGTGAAGCTGATGATGCGAGACATCCTTCAGCAAGCACGGAGGTCCAAGAGAGTGGCCGGGCTCGGGCGAGTCTACGTGGGCGATAAGGGGATGGAGCGAGCAACCATCGGCCACATCGCCCTCGGCTTCAAGGAGATCAGCCGGCGACTCAAGGCGCTTCCCCAGGCCGTGCAAAAAGTAGCCGCCCAAGAAGGGCGTGGTCTGGCCCAAGCGGTGTCCGAGCACATCCTGGCCCGCTACCAAAGCCAGGACCCGAACTTCTCGCTGGAGCCAGCCCGGGAAGGGGTGGTCGAGGCCGAGGAGGAGGCCACCTGGGAGGTTGTCCAGGGCGTCACCGCCGAGGTGGAGGCTTGCTTCATGCGGGAGACACCGCCGCCGCCGAGCAGTGGCAGCAGCAGCGAGGACTCCTCGCCGCCTCCTGAGCCCGCCGACTTATATTAGGCTTTTGTATTTTTCTTTTCCTTTGACTTGATGTAAATATGGGAGTGATCCCTCAGAATAGCTGTCCTTTTTTGAATATAATGGAAGCCTTTCCTTGGGATCGCAACTCTAGTGTTCTCTTTGATGCTTGATGAAGTCTCTGTTCTTTTCACTTGATGTCCTTAGGAGTACTTAGTCGGACCGAGCCCGACCTCCCCCCCCCCCCTGAGAACGAAGTCGCCCTGACCACTCGTCACCCGAGTAGTGAGGCCTCTCCGCGCGTTCAGCCCTCGAGCCCTCGCGAGTCCGTAGCGACTAAGTCAAGAGACAAAGGCACAAACTTCCTTGCTCGGGAGATAGGTCGATCCAGCACGGAGCACGCCACGACCAGTGAACGCTTTCCCACTTTGTGACCACTCAAACAAGCAGACCGGAGACACATGCGGGCGGAAATGCGACCAAGAGTCCCCACGGTTTGGTGGTGCCTGGGCTAGGATGGACCGGACCGAGCACCGACAGCCCGCCCCCAGGGTCTAGGCTCCCGACCGCTCTTTGCTCGAGCGGTAGGATTACCCGAGAACCTCAGAGGCTCGGTAGTGCCCGGGGTACTTTTAAGCGGACCGAACACCACGATCACCATGAAGGACTTCGGTCAGACATTGCCGTTCGTACGGTACACCTTTCTACTATTTGTTTTGTCGTTCCAGGAAAAGCGGACACGTGGGCAGGGTTTTGTGCGTGAGGAGACCATCTCGCCGAACAGATTAGAATACGAGGGCCCCGAGGATAACTTGGGAACAATAGATTGCTGAATGTAAATTCGTATGACTTTAACCACTCACCGGACAGCTGTCAGCTTTTCGACTGACCGATCCAGGAGAGGTATGCGCTCTGAGCTCGGGGTGCCCGGGAACTTGGTTCCTTCGGTTGGAGCGCCCGAGCACTAGAAAGCATGAGAGGGAGCCCGGGGCCAGGCGGTCCCGACCACTCATGCCCGAGCGGTAGGACCACCCGAGGACCCCCTAGGCCTGAGCAGCGACCTGGGCACTGAGGCCCTCGTGGTCGAGCTGCTTTTGCTCTCGGTTGTTGATTTGTGACTTAAGAAAATAGAAAGATTCTTTGTTTGGTGCGCTCTGTTAGTGCGGTACTCATTATAGACTGCTCTCGTTTTCAACTCGAGACCTCTTGAATACCCGGACCGGCGAACTAAGTAGATAGAGGTATAACCTAGGGGTCCTATATCTTGGTGGCGCCCGGGAAGGACTGACCAGGCCGAGCACCGACAGCCCGCCCCTGGGGTCTAAGCTCCCAACCACTCTTTGCTCGAGCGGTAGGATTACCCGAGAACCCCAGAGGCTCGGTGATGCTCGGGGTACTGCCATGACACCGAACACCACAGCCTACCACAATAGACTTAGGTCAGGCAGCAATTGCCTACGCGCATACCGATCGAGATTCTTTTATCAACGGGAAAAATGAGAGAGCATGTTTTTCTCGCACAGTCGAGCATCTCACCAGACAGATTAAACATACAGATTCCAAAGAAAATTTAAAATTTGAAATAGAACAGGAGAATGGTAACATATATTTTCAATTTTGTACAAGACTGGGTGACTTACATGCTTAGTGGTAGCCCCCAGCCAACTTGGGCGGGGGGGGGGGGGGGAGCCCCCGGCCTGGTTGGCCCGAGCACATACATGCCACCTACGGATAGAACTTGCGCAGATGCTCGATGTTCCACGCATTAGGGAGTGGCTACCCGTCCTCTGCAACCAGCTGAAAAGAGCCTTCTCACGGGACACCGATCACGGTAAAGGGGCCTTCCCACATAGGGGACAGTTTATTCCTTCCTTCGCACGATTGGACGCGTCGGAGAACTAGATCCCCCACCTCGAGAGATTGGGCCCGGATGTGACGTTGATGATAGCGCCACAGGCTTTGCTGGTAGCGGGCTGCTCGGATGGCGGCACGCCGCTGGCACTCTTCCAAGTAGTTGATGTCGTCGCGCCTTCGCTGTTCCTGTTCGCCTTCGGAGCTCGGAGGGGAGGACCACCTCAGCGCCGTACACAAGGAAGAAAGGAGTCTCCCCGGTAGCGCGACTTGGCGTGGTCCGATTGGCCCATAGCACGGCAGGCAGCTCATCGATCCACCCTTTCCCGTGCTTTGCGAGCACGTCGTAGATCCGGGTTTTGAGCCCCTTCAGTATCTCAGCATTGGCACGCTCGACCTGCCCATTGCTCCGAGGATGAGCGACGGAGGCGAAGTAGAGCTTGATGCCGAGGTCCTCGCAGTAGTCCCAAAACAGGGTACTTGTGAACTGAGTGCCATTGTCGGTGATGATCCGGTTCGGGACGTCGAAGCGACTTGTGATACTACGGATGAACTGAAGCGCCGTGTTCTTGGTCACCTTGACAACTGGAACCACCTCCAGCCACTTGGTAAACTTGTCGATAGCGACGTAGAGGTACTCATAACCCTAATTACTCAGGGGAATGGACCCAGAATGTCCAGCCCCCAGACCGTGAAGGGCCATGACAAGGGAATGGTTTGGAGAGCCTGAGCTGACTAGTGAATCTGCTTTGTGTGGAACTGGCACGCCCTGCAACGCTGAACCAACTCGGAAGCAACCTGGAGAGCTGTAGGCCAATAGAAACCTTGCCGGAAGGCCTTCTCGACCAGCGTACGGAACGATGCATGGCCACCGCACTCGACCTCGAGGATCTCAGCGAGAAGCTCGCCGCCTTCTGCCTGGGTGATGCATTTCGGGAGGACACCGCCTGCGCCGCGCCAGTAGAGACCCCCATCTACCATGGCATAACATTTGGACTGCCGAGCAATTCTTTCGGCAGAGGCATCACCCCCGGGGAGAAACTTTTCTTTCAAGTACCCTCGGATCTCGTCCATCCACGAGGCATCTTGAGAACTACCAGCAAGCGCAGCGCACTCGTCGGGTGGTGGCGCCCTGTCGAGGCATCCCACTGAGGGCACCGCGGGGGTCCCTTGAACTAGGCTCGAGGTTTCCCCTTCGTCCTGTTCGGCAGGTAGGACGGAAGGCCGTATGAGCCTTTCTTCAAAGACTCCGGTAGGGACGCGCGCACAGGAAGAGGCCAGGCGAGAAAGGTCATCGGCCAGAGCATTGTCGCGGCGAGATATATACCGCAGCTCCAGGCCGTCGAAGGGCCTCTCCAGCTTCTGACTTCTGCCACGTACGCCGCCATTTGAGGATCCGTGCACTGGTATTCTTTTGACACCTGGTTGACCACCAGCTGGGAGTCTCCCTTTACAAGGAGGCGATGAATCCCGAGGCCCACTATGGCCCAGAGGCCGGCGATGAGGCCCTCATATTCCGCCATGTTATTAGTTGCTCAGAACTGCAACTGCACGACGTACCGGAGTTCTTCACCTGTTGGTGAGGTGAGAACCACTCCGGCCCCCGTGTTTTTCAGCATGAGGGAACCGTCGAAGTGCATAATTCAGTACCCGGGCGCATCGTGCCCGGGATAGGCAGAAATTTCTTCTTGGTCGATCTCGGGGACAGGCGTCCACTCTACCACGAAGTCAGAGAGCGCCTGGCTTTTGATTGCCTGGCGGCTGATAAAGTGCAGATCAAACTCCGCCAGCTCCACCGCCCACTTGACGATGCGCCCGGTGCCTTCTCAGTTCCGGAGGATTGGCCCCAGTGGATACGTGGTAACCACCGAGACCTTGTGCGCCTGGAAGTAGTGGCGCAGCTTCCGAGAAGCAATGAGCACGGCGTAGAGCAGCTTCTGGGTTTGAGGGTATCTTGTCTTGGCGTCTCGGAGGACTTCACTGACGAAGTACACCGATCGCTGTACACGGCGAGCCCGGACTGCGGCTTCGCCCGAGGGCCTAACACAGCCCACGAGCTTGGCGGCGTGGTCGGGGCTGACCGAGTGCTCGGGCTCGACTCCCTACTCGGGAGGAGCCAAGTGCCCGGGCTCGACCCCCTGCTCGGGGGGAGCTGAGTGCTCAGGCTTGCCCCCCTGCTCGGGGGGAGCCGTGAGGACTAGGGAGTGCCCGGGGACGGCCGGGAGCTAGGACCCAACACCTTACCACCAGTACTATGCTTACGACTTGAGGAGTGGCTGAGATGTAGAGCAGCAGTGGCTCCCTCGGAGGGGGCCACCAGTACGGGCGGCGAGGTGAGGCATTTTTTCAAGTCACGGAAGGCCTGCTCAGCCTCCGGCGTCCAGTCGAAGTGATCGGTCTTCTTCAGGAGTTTGAAGAGGGGGAGTCCTCGCTCCCCGAGCTTGGAGATGAAGCGCCTGAGGGCCGCCATGCAGCCGACGAGGCGCTAAACTTCCCTGAGTCGAGCCGGGGGTCGCATCTGCTCGATGGCCCGGATCTTCTCTAGGTTGGCCTCGATCCCTCGGCTAGAGACCAAGAAACCGAGGAGCTTGCCCTCAGGTACCCCGAAGACGCACTTCTCAGGGTTGAGCTTCAAGCGGGTAGTGCGGAGACTGTTGAAAGTCTTGGCTAGATCTTCAAGCAGGGTGGCGCGGTCTCGGGATTTGACCATGAGGTCGTCGATGTAAGCCTCGACGTTGCGGCCAACCTGCAAGTCAAGGGTAATGCACACAACGCGCTGTAAAGATGACCCAGCGTTGCGCAAACCAAATGGCATTGATACATAGCAATAAGTCCTCATCGGAGTGGTAAAAGAATTTTTTTCTTCATCCTCTATGGCCATGCGAATTTGGTGATAACCAGAGTTTGCATCTAGAAAACATAAAAGATCGCACCCCGCAGTCGCATCTACAATCTGATCTATGCGGCATAAAGGAAAAGGATCTTTTGGGCAAGTCTTGTTTAGGTCGGTGTAGTCGACGCACATGCGAAGCTTGTCGTTGGCCTTCGGGACGATGACTGGGTTCGCCAGCCACTCGGGGTGGAGGACCTCTCGGATGAAGCCGACGTCAAGGAGCTTACTTACTTGCTCCCGGATGAACTCCTAGCGTTTGGGCGCTTGCCGCCGGACTTGCAGCTTCACCGGCCGTGCGTCCGGGCGCACAGCCAGGTGGTGCTCGATCACCTCCCTAGGGATCCCGGGCATATCGGACGGCTGCCATACAAACACATTGACGTTAGCCCGGAGGAAGGCGACGAGCATGCTTTCCTATTTGCCGCCCAGGTCACCGCCGATTCGGACGACCTAGGAGGCGTCTTCGCCCACCACGACCTCCTTCGTAGGAACAGAGGCATCGATAGCGAGTCGGGGTTTGGATGAAGAGGGTCTCGGGGCCCCTGGACGACCTTCGACCTCAGCTCGGGCTGAGACCAAGGCCGAGTATAACTGCTGGGCGCAGGAGACAGCGCTGCCGGTCTCGGCGGACACGGAGATGGGGCCTGCAGGGCCCAGCATCTTGACCGTGAGGTATGCATAGTGGGTGACCACCATGAACCGAACAAGCACCGGGCGCCCGAGGATGGCGTTGTAGGGGAGGGGGAGCTCCACGACGTCGAAGATGACGTTCTCCATCCGGAAGTTGTCCCGGCTCCCGAATGTCACGGGCAGCTCGACCTGTCCGAGGGGTAGGGAGTGCCCGGGCGTCACCCTGTAAAAGGGGAGCGACGGCTTTAGGCGCCTCGAGGGCACCTACAGCTTCTCAAAGGCCTCCCGGGAAAGGAGGTTCAAGCCTGCACCCCCGTCGATCAGCACCCTGCTGAGCTTTATGTTGCAGATGGTGGGGGACACTACCAGGGGTAGTCACCCCACGCCTGCAGTACTGGCGGGGTGGTCGGCCAGGCTAAATGTGATCAGGGCGCTCGACCACTTCAGGGGCCTTGTGGCCTCTTCGCTCGGGGTCGCCGAGCACACCTCGCGCCGCATGGTCTTGACGCTGCGGTGGGAGGAGGGCGTGTACGCGCCCCCGTCGATGAAGGCGATGGTGTGCTCAGGCTCCTGGAAGCCGAGCTCTTGGTTGTCGGGGGCGGCTCTGTCGTCGCCGCCCCTGCGAGTCTCCTCGCGGTCCCTCTGGCGCTGCTCGATGAGACCTTTGACCGTGTGGCACTCCGTGAGGTCATGCCACTTGGTCTGGTGGATCTGGCACCACTTCCCCAGCTCGGGCCTCGCGGGAGCGGGGGCCCTTGCAGGAGCGGGAACCCTTGCGGGAGCCAGAGCCCTAGGAGGGGCTCGGGCAGGAGCCCTCGCAGGCGCGGGCTGTCTGTCGGCGGCTGCCCGGCGTGCTGGCCGGTGGTCGAGTTCCTAGGCTGGTCCATGGGCGGGGCCCTGGGCTGGCTCGACGGGGACAGCCTCGCGCCTCCTTCTCTTTTTCTTTTCCCGCCTGTCGGAGCGGGAAGGACCTGGTTGATCGGCGGCGGGATGCTCAGGGCGCGGAACATGCCACGCCCGAGCCTCCGCCACCTTGGCGCACTTGTCAGCCAGCGCGAAGAGTTCCGCAGTGGTTTCGACCTCGTGCGTGCCCAGCTTCTCGAGCATCCGCTCATCGCGGACACCCTGCCGGAACGCAACAATGATAGCGTGGGGGGTTATCCGCGGAATAGTATTGCGGACCTGGCTGAAGCGCTGTATGAAGCGCCACAGCGTCTCCCCCTCCTGCTGTTCGACGGCGTGGAGGTAGCACTCCAGGCCGGGGCGTGTGAACGTGCCCTGAAAGTTCGCCACAACCTGGTGGCAGAGATCATCCCAGGAGCCGATGAATCCTGGGGGTAAGTTCATAAGCCAAGAGCGGGCAGAGCCCCTCAAGGCGACATGGAAATAGTTGGCCATCACCTTTTCACTGCCGCCTGCCGCTTGGACAGCAGTGGTGTAGATTTGGAGGAACTCGACGGGGTCGATGGACCCGTCGTACTTCTCCGGTAGTTCTGGCCGGAACTTGGTGGGCATTTGACCCGGCGGAGCTCGTTGGTGAAGGCACGGTAGCCTGTGCCGTACCCTGCTGCGCGGGTAGCGCCCTTGGGCGGTGAACGCCGGCAAGCCGGGAGCCCCGGTGGTCATGGGCCGGCAAGGAGGAGGCCTGGTCCTCGGCCTCGGCCTCATGCCGGGTCTCCCGCTGGCGCTCGAGGGTAACGCGCACGTCTTCGATGGCCCTCCGCTCATTGAGGTGCAAACGGAGGTCTTGAGCTCCGGTAGTGGCCAGGGGGGCGGCACTCCGCTTGGAGCCCCCCCCCCCCCCGACCAGTGCAACCTCCACCTGATGATGGGCCAGTCTTGGTTGCGCCGCGATGGGAGGTAACCCGGGAACTCTCGGCCAGCACCTGATGGTGAGCCGTGCCGACCAAGGCGGCCACCTCCTGGAGCCAGCGGCCTTCTGGGGTTTCCCCTGCCGCCTGGTCTGGCGGATGCCTGAGGAGAGCTTGTGCCGCAAGCAGCGCACTCCCAGGGCTGGCCTCGCCGAAGGCGAGCCTACGCCGCAACGGTGCCCGGCGCTGTCCAGACGTGGATCTAGCGGGAAAAGAAAAAGAGAAGTCTGGCCTTGGGATTCGGGGACCCCTGGTTCCTGATTCACCGAAAGGGGGCTTGTCGTCTTTAATAGGGACATCGCTGGTCATCGCCCTCTCTTCAACCTCCTCATTGGAGGAGATGTCGACAACCTCCACTACCGGTCCAGATTCGATGGGAGACGATGGTGGTGTGAGGGGAGAGTACTCGAGGGAAGATGGAGAATATTCCGAAGAAGAAGGGGAGTATTCTGGTGAAGGAGGAGGTTCTATGATCGAACTCAAGTGTGGTGCAACCAAGCTTTAACATCATGAGGCTTTTTATAGTCTAACAGGTTAGGAGACAATATCTCTTTGCCTTACAAGCATTAATCCTGGACACAACCACCTAATGGATCACGGGCGCTCAAGCAAAGCTCGGTCATTGAGGTTGGTCTTTTTGGCTGGCTCGTGTGAACAAAGAGGTGATCAGCCGGTGTGGCTATTTAGCTGTCGTATCTTTCAACGCACATGGTAGTTGAGAAGATGGAACGATAGCTTCACCGTACTCATGCAACTATATTTTAAGACAGAGGATCTCTTTACCACCACGCAAAACTTGTGCTACAACGGTTCAACTTCCGAGCCTGGCCAACGATGAATCTTATCCCCTCTACTTTTGCAATGATAGGATGATATTTTTAGGTTGATTAGAAAACATAATCGGATGGAACACCTTCTTAAGGACTAGCTTGAGAACTTGGAGACGTTTAGAACACTGAATAGATGATTTGAGAACCTAGAGAACTCGATTAGACGCATCATCATAATTGGGAATCTGAGTCTTACTAGATGACGTGATCAGTCAAAATACTTATCTTTGCTGGCCAAGTATTTGACCCATCGAAGCCTCATTTTACGTACTGGCGGGGGGCTTAGCGATGACCAATGAGTAACTACCATACTTGAATACCCGAGATTTTTCGATATTCTCAGAGCATATATCTATCTCTAGGAAATAGAACGGATCGAATGTGTTGCTGCCAAAACCATAGCAGGAAGCTTCTTTGTGTGACCAGCACCTTACAAAATCAAGAAATAATTGACACAAGATCAATTGCACCAAGTATCGACAATGTCTCCTTCGCAAAAAAAAAAAATGTATCGACAATGTCAGATACAGACAGTAAGATGTTATTCTTTATCTTCTGGAGCCATTTCAACAACATAGAGTGTAGGTATGACCGCAATGCTTAATTTGCTTGCATATGATTACCTAATAGGCAATTCATCTTCTGAACATTCAATGTAGCAACTACAGAACCTTATTTGTCCTAAAATAAAGAACGAAGAGGAAACAAAGACATATATGATTAGAAAGAATGAGATCACACAAAACTAATCTAAAGAGTTGCTTTCAGGGGAAGTTATTTTGTTTCTTCGTTGCTAATCAAGGGTATGGTACCTGTTTTGTCAAACATCAATGAGCGATTTCAAGCTCAGGCACGTGCATGCTGGTGTTGCTGCAGGCTGGCATGTATGGAAAGATACTATGATTCATATTTTGATTCCAAAACTAAACTTGCAACAATTAGCTCGAGAACTTAGCACCATTAGGCTACGTAATAAAATCCATTGGATAGTAATTGTGATTAAGATTGAAATTAGGGTTACATGGTTGCAAAAAAAGAAAAAAACATATGAACCTGCTAGGCACAAATAATCGTGCCCCAGCAGAAGTCTCCATTTAGGCACGTTGCCTTCAGCAAGGCCAGCATTGGAACCCAATTCAAGAAAATATTTTTCAAACCATTCTGTTTTCTTGAAAATGGGAAAATAAGTCTCCTAACCGTTCAGACATTTAATCGAACAGGCGAAGTGCATGTATGTGATATCACTGAGCTCCAGAGGTTGAAGGCATGGATGTGAAGTGCGCTTACCTTGAATTGGTACTCCAAGTTAGAGATAATAAGTGGGCTGCGCTCCTTGACGACGTGGAAGATGACGCGCGTGATGGAGTTGACGATAGGAGATATTAAGTGTGTGATCGACGACGGGAAAAGGAAGACAAGACAGCCACGTGCAAGTCTTGTGGATCCGTCCCCGTGCAACTTTGGTGAGGAACGCGTCGGGCGGGCACTCCAGCTCGGAGCGTGTCCGGGCCTCGCCAGCCATGGCCTCCACAGAGCCGGATGGTGGGCTAAGGTAGTGTGAGAAAACGTTCAAATTATATGTTAATTAATCACTATGATGATCATTTACATAATGATAAGCACAATAGTTAATTAGTATCTTATCTTAGTAGTCTCGACAAGTGTTTTATACTTAAGATCGAAATATAAGTCTTTATAACATGATTCATCACTCGAGATATAATAAAGAGAGAGTAATAAAATTATATAACAAGTCTTTAAATTATTATAGATTTTCATCTAAAATATATACTAGGAGGACAAAAGCACAACTTAACCTCCCAGCCACTTAGAGATACTACGTATCGGAATATAAAGTCTAGTACAATAAAACATATATGAAGCATTTTGCCCAGAGGGACCATCCCAAAACGACATCACCAGAGTAGATGGACCTACTCTCACTCGTTGCCAACATCGGCGAACATGAAGTAATAAAAAAATACCTCTTCCTCGTATGCAAAACTCATCAAAACAACATGAGTACGAAGGTACTCGCAAGACTTAATTTATAATATGTACATATAATAATCCGACTCCAAAGATAATACATCTGGATGAATTAGCAAGGAAATCGACCATAAGGTTAAGTAAATTTTTATATGCAAAAACAGGATTCAACTCAATTGTGTGAGCATACATACTTAACCACATGCACCATTCTATCCTAAGATAAAATAACAAGAATATGCAGTAACTTGAACCAACTCATCATCAACCAACACTAAACATTTTCCAACATCGGAACTTTACGATTGATATGGATGGACATAAGTATTCTTATAACCGAGAGCGTGATAATTTGAATTGTTCTTATATCATACATGGGTACATCTTTACCCACACGACTCGGGTCCATTCTTTTGGACCCTGAGATAACGTTTTCCATACCCAGAACTACCCACTTGCCCTTGCCCTTATGGCATCAGGGTTACCACGAGCGTGTCCCGGACACCTCCGGCTCATCACCATATTGTTTCTCTTTATTATTTTTCTCTTACGCGTCATAGGGACACAAGTCAAGTGTTAGCAAGGCGTATGATAATCGGCTTATTTGTATATTTATTAAATATATGGAGATACGAAAAGTGCTTAAGCCAACGGTAAACAACGATCGACGCTTAATCGATGCAAGCGGCCTATGTCATCCGGGTTCCTCTCCTTCCCTGCCCTTATCACCGCCCACATCTCACCTCATTCTCCAAAACTCTTCATCCAAACATTATTTTCATTGGTAACAATAATTAAGCCATATAGCTCGTGAACGAAGGAATACTCCACCGCTCATCTTCTACTGGTGACCTAAGCTTGCTAAGTACATCGCATTCATTTTATATTTAACAATTACATAACGACAACCCGGGTTACAATAGATCAAGAGATAAACAATATCAAGGTAGGGCAATGCAACAATTACGATGTACCCACAAAACCCGACATTGTCTATCTAAACATGCATGACATACATAAAGCAATAATTTATCAAATTAAAACACATATGATCCAAAGTAGAGGTGCAACATGCTTAGATGCTTGCCTTGGTGCTCCGCTTCACAATCAATAACAATAAACTACGGATCACCCTCGATCACACCCGTGTCACGCTCTGGCCCTTCATTCTCTAAAAAAGAGCGTGTGGAATCCAATGAGCATTAATGAGGTGCAAAGAGGCATGCTACAAGATGCATAATGAGTGAGGATACAGTATAATAAGCCAAGAGTATAAAGACACACGAAAGAACAATGAAGTCTCCGACCAAAACAACTTCTGAAATTCTGACAGAATACTGAAAGTTTCGGATTAAGGTTGGAACTATCAGGTGGTCGGAACTTCTGGGTGGTACTCCGAATAGGGGTTCTCGGGTTGGCAAGTTCTATTTAATTGGAAGTTCCAGATTAAGGCCGGAACTTCTGGGTGGTCGGAACTTCTGGGTGTGGCTTTGAACAAGGGTTCTCGGGTTGCAACTCGGATTAATCCGGAACTTCTGGATTGTAAACCGGAACTTCCGGACAGGGACTCTCGGGATGGCTTACTCGCATTAACCCAGAACTTCCGGTTGAAGGCTGAAACTTCTGGACATGGATTCATCGATTGATTCAACTTGCATGTAAAAACCCAACCCACATAAGCATACACTTGCACTAATGCATGGATTCTAAGCTTCAAAATCCCTCCCAAAAACCTAAACCTAAGTGTTCATTATAAACCTTCTCCCTCCTATTTGCCCTTTTTCATCAAGAACTCGGTGGGGTTTCATGAGCATGAAAATGTGGCTCCACTGCTCAACTCTACCCCAAACCCATCGCATGCAATACCATCATGGGCTTCTAGGGAACTTACCCTACGTCCTTGTTGAGGCTGGAGATTGTCGGGTGCGGAAGAACGGAGGGAAAAGCTTGGGAAAGAGAGGGACAAAGCTGCAAAAATTTTAGAGTAGAGGGGTGACGAAAATGGATTGAAACTCATCCAAATTTTCATGCATGCAAGGATGGATAGAGAGCTAGAGATGTGGAGAAGACAATGGTAACGTATGCATACCTCGATTCTAAGTTCTTGAAAGAAATTTTTGGGTGGAAATGGAGAGAGCTTGAGGGAGAGGTGCTGCTGCCCTCTTGGCTGGTTTGAGAGGGAGTGAGAGAGTGTGAGAAAGAGAGGGAGGTGAGGGAGAGGGGTGCTGCTGTGGCAGCCGAAGAGAGGGAGGAGGTGGGACAGCCGGGTGGGCCCCACTTCAAGGTGTTTCTTGTCTATTTCAGTTGCAAACCTTTTTTTCTCTCCCTATTTTCTTTTTCTCTTTTTATAAACTCAACCCGAGGTGCTCTAGTACTCTAAAAATGTTTAGGAATTAAGGTGCAGCGACTTAATACGAGATGAACCTATTTTAATTGGATTCATCCACATTACATAAGCAAAAGTGAAACTAAAAGAAAACTCCATGGTCGAGTATTTTCGTAACTCTAAGCAAAGTTAAGCCGCCATTTGAATCAACAAACACTCAACAATTGAAACATGATGCTCATAATGTATGATTATGCTTAATGATATGTCTAAGAGGTTTGGGATGTGACAAGTCGGTCTTGCCAAATGTAGAGGCAATGTGGTGGGCAATGCTGTCGCCAGTCGAGTCGCCGGCGACAAAGACACGAGCGAAGTCCTCCGTGTCGGTGAGCTAGGGGTCGGCGTCGGCATCCACGTGGAGCCAGGACTTGGCCTTGGCGCCATCCTCCTAGGCGGCGGGGAGGCGGTGCTCTAGCGCGAGGCGGTTGTTGAAGGAGAGCACGACGACAATAGTTGAAGGAGAGCACGCGATGAGGAACTCCGTGGCGAGACGTAGGCACAAGGCATGGAATTTGCACGATTGAGAGGGAAAAGATGGATAGATATGGGAGGGAGTGAGAGGGCAGAAGAGAAGGAAGGCATGGTGATTTAAAGGTAGCATGATTAAGAGGGGTGTGGTACATAACTGGTCCAATTTTGACTTTGAGTCATAAATCGGGTATGATTAATGGTAGAGATCATTCGAGTCTATCATAAATTAGATACTGATTAAGTTATAGTGTTGATAATTACAGCAGCCAATTAACAGTGACATCTAATTGACGCTACCAGTACAGAGCGTAATTACTAGAATCGATTTCATCCGTTGGATCTCCTTGACTTGATATAGCTGCTGCACCTTTTCCCTACGGCTTCGGCGTCCTGCAAGTGCCTGACAGTTAGACACCCGGCCTCATGCTTCGGTCGCAGCTTGGTTTGGGCGCCCCCGTGTAGAACGCCCCGTCGCATCAGGAGGGAGATCGCCCGGCCAGCGGTCGGCGATGGCTCGGAGCCCCTGCGACCTCCGCCTCCTCCTCCTCGTCGCCGCCGCAGCCTTCATCTACATCCAAGTAAGGGAACCCACCCGCCCGCCCTTTCTTTCTCTCTGTCCGCCTGGCCTGTTCAGTTGAGATCTCGGCGGTCGGGTCTCCGGATCCCAATCAGATCGTCCTCTCCTATGAACTCATTCTTTCTATCTCTATGAGTGAGCTGTACTGACGCCGTTCCTCCCCTTCAGGTGCGCCTATTCGGTACCCAGTCTCATTGCGCCGACCGTCTTGCAGAATCAGTAAGTACAACTACTACTACATCTATGCATTTCCGTTTCCCTGTCTTTTCTTTCTATCTCTCCTTCACCTATGCATTTCCGTTTGAAGCCTTCGATCTATCTATGTACTCGGTGCAGGACTAGGATTAAAAGCACTCCATAAATCAAAGTTGTTTACACCTGTAATTTGCTCCTTACAGGAAAAATCTGAAAATCAATGCACCAGTCAATTAAAGTCCTTGATTGATCAAGTCAGCATGCAGCAGGAGAAGATTGTAGCACTGGAAGGTACAAACACTTTAACTTGCACTTCCACGTGATATTTTTGGACGTTACAACTCGAATCAGGCATATCTATGAGATTGCTCCAGTCTAATCTTTGCGCGGTACAGTTGATTGTAATGTATAGTTCCTGACGATATCTTAGATCTTTGCTACTTGTCGACACAGATGAATAGCTTGCTGCAACTCTTAGATTGCTTTTCTGCATTCCATTGGCAAAAATTACATTGCTTTCAGCAATTGGAGCCTTTTCTTGCCAGATCCTTCTTGGGCATACCATAGCACATGCCTTCTGCTGATGATAAATTGTTACTTTGCTCATGGTCACCAATTATGTATTTATGTCCTGAATAAACTTGTACATCTCGACAGCATCTGCACTGGTCATGGCACTATAGATATGCTTTCCCCTGCTTTATGAAAATTCTCTCTCTTTCTTTTGAGGTGATGTCTACTTTTGTGCATTATCTTGACTGACGGATCCAATGGGTCTTTAACATTGTAACCTTCTGGTAATGCAACAGAGATGAAGATACTGCAAGATGAAGAACGTGCACAGCTGAAAATTTTGATCGAGGATCTTGAAAGTATGGAATCATTACCTTCTTCTAGCATTTGATTATTGATTTTTCTGGCTAGTCTTTGCTGTCTTAGTGGAATTTCTTGGTCCTCTCATCGTTTCAGTTACGGTACAAGAATTTTAGGTTGTAGGGTACCACATTGTTCACCCATAAGAACCTTGCCATACTGGGGCAGTGGAGCCTTACGCACATGGTTGATTCCTCCATGCATTGCAGACAATTCATAAACAGTCTGACTTATATAGATGAAGTTAGCATGGTTTTTCTGGAATCGAAATATTGTTTTTCATGACTTATATAGATGAGAATATATTAACCTTGGTGTGCTATGTGGATAAATTTGAGGAAAGTATGTTTAGAAAAGGCACTCGACAAATGGAATTAAATAAACAGTTAGTAAAATTACGTTTGCTAAATGATGTTGGCCAAATGCTAAAATACAGAAGTGAGACATCTGGTACTTAGACCTTGCCAGTTGCCATCTGCATAATGAGTCCAAAATTGTATGTTTACTAAACTGCATATTGTTCTTCCTTCATGTACTTCTACCCTTGTGTAATTTCTAACCATTTCGTTAACATTTCTTTTGAATGCAGAAAGGAGTGTGCAGAACTTACTAAACAAGAATGTGGTTTGTAGTGTGCTAATGTTGTTAAGTTTTTTCTGATTTATAGGATTCATCTGATCTCTTTCTGCAATGCAGGTTCCTGTTGCTGCTGTTGTCATAATGGCTTGCAATCGACCAGACTATTTACAGAGAACAGTTGAATCTATCCTGAAGTATGGTTCATGTCTTAATCATTCGTTTTTAAAAAGTGAAAAGATCTAGTCTACTCTTGATTTCCCTTTAACCTTTCCTAAATTGGTACTAGAACCCACCCAGTGTTGATCATTTGTGGTAGTTATACACGGACTTCAGTTGCATTCTTCATCACCACAACATTCTCGATGCCCGGTTTCTTGTTTCACTCCATTAATGAAGCCTACTCACCCTGTTTAACTCAACGTAACTTGAGTGCATAGAGCCTCTTTCTAACTGAGTGATGGATAATAATTATTCCAGGTATCAGACATCAGTTGCTTCAAAGTTTCCGCTTTTTATATCTCAGGTACTGGTGATAGCAATTTCTGTTCTTGGATCCATTAAGTGTGTGGGAAAGCCATTTTTTCATTACTTCTTCCTGTCACAGGATGGAACAAATGGAGCAGTGAAAAAGAAAGCTATGGAGTATAAACAAATAACATATATGCAGGTTCAGGAATAAATGTTTTATCGATTTTTTAGAGGTGTTTTATGCTTATTTACCTAATACTATAGAACACAATCTATTGCTTTCTTGTAATGTATGAAGAATAATTGGTTAGACATTGTCACTGGGAGATGATGTTCATGTTAGGATTAATAGAATCCTTTTCATATTCAGCACTAGAATCCTTTTCATATTCCACTCATGTACTATATATTGCTCCTTGGGCTCTTCAATACAATTATGTGCTATTCATACAGTTCACTTGTGGAAATTTAACATAGCTCTGATGTAGAAAACCCTTGCATTATATCGATAACATTAGGGCTCGACAAGTTGGTGTGGATCTCAAATAGGATGATGGAAATGATTCCAATATGAAATAGAGTAGAGACCAAAAGATCTCTGATGTTTTCCTCTGGTGTCTTTCACCGAGCTAAGGAACTGAGCCTAAGTTGGTTGAGGGTGTGGATGTACGCCTAGACCATCCAGGTTCAAGTCCTTTTCCACACGAATCTGGGTGCCTATTTCTTCTTATTTACAATGCCACCTTGTTCCTCCTAGGTTGGCCGAGTTTTTATCTTCACTGAGCTAAATGAGAATGAAACTAAATTACCTTGTTGGAAACAAATGATAATTGACAGAATACCAATATTCACTCCTACAGTAATTTTGGATGATAGTATCTTTTCCCCTTCATTCTTTCAGTTGGTTTCTGAGTGAAGCAGTAAATGATTCGTTTAGATAAGACTTTTTTTTGATCCTTGTGCTTCCTATATGTTGCAGCATGTGGATCTTGAACCTGTGCGAACTGAAAGGCCAGGAGAATTGACAGCATATTACAAAATTTCTAGTAAATGCTCCTTAACTGATGTATGGTGCTTAAGACTTTTATGTGGTTCCTAACATTTGTACTTTTTCAGAACATTATAAGTGGGCCTTGGATGAGTTATTCATTAAACATAACTTTGCTCGAGTAATCATTCTGGAAGGTCTTACATCTATGATGATCCTTTGGCCATTTGTTCTTATATATTTCTGTTTTCCAACCCATTTTCATAATTAATTTGTTAATAGATGACATGGAAATTGCCCTGGATTTTTTTGACTACTTTGAGGCTGCAGCTAAATTACTTGATAATGACAAGTATGTTGCGCTGTTATGCTTTCTATTTGCAAATCCGAGGAACTCAATACATAATTTCATAATTTCTCTAATTACTTTCCTCTTATTCTAATCATGGTGGCACGGAAGGACGATTATGGCTGTTTCTTCTTGGAACGACAATGGGCAAAAGCAGTTTGTTAATGACCCAAGTTAGTACTATGATAGGCCCATTTTCAAATTCCTTCCTCTATTTAGAGGTAATGCTACTCATTTTGCTATGCCGGCATTTTGCAGAAGCTCTTTACCGCTCGGATTTCTTTCCTGGGCTTGGATGGATGTTAACAAAGTCCACTTGGATTGAACTGTCACCGAAGTGGCCCAAAGCATATCCTTACTGTCGCCCAGATATTTTTCGATTACTAGATTTTCTATTTTCCCACCTTGTATCATCTAATTCTTCCTTGACGAGATTTTACTTATTGGGATGATTGGGTGAGGCTAAAGGAGGTACATCGAAACCGGCAATTCATTCACCCAGAAGTCTGTAGAACATACAATTTTGGCAAGCATGTACGTTGGCTATTCTTCCTTGAATTTTTTTTTAATAAAAAACAGGCAGTTGCCAAAGAAATAGGAATAGCGATTACTGGTATCACATTTCTTCATGCAATAAAGACCAATGGGTAACAGTTCAATGGTGAATCTGCAGTGGCAAGTACCACATTTCTTTGTGCAGTAGAAACCAATGGATAACAGTTTGTTGTTGGATCCATTAAATTGCGGACAGCTCGCGTTTACACTTCGGCATTATACTTTCTTTGCAGGGATCAAGCATGGGACAATTCTTCCAACAATATTTGGAACCCATTAAGTTAAATGATGTTCATGTACGCAAAACTTTCTACATTATACATTTTGTAATACTGTTACAAGTTTGTTGTTGCTGAAATTTACTTGTTCCGTATTTGTGGCCACAGATTGACTGGAATTCTGAGGATCTGAGCTACCTTTGGGAGGTAAGAACTAATCTAGATTTCAAAGGCTGTCATTCACATAAGAAGTGCCTAATCATTTTTTGCGATAATGTTAGGATAAGTTTTTAATCCAATTTGGAAAAGAGGTGGTTAGTGCCACACCACTCCATGGATCCGATGCTGTGTTGAAAGCCCACAACATGGGTGCGGATGTAAGGATTCAATACAATGATCAGGAAGACTTTGAGCGGATAGCTCGTCAATTTGGAATATTTGAAGAATGGAAGGTTAATTCTTAACCCAGATCTAGTTAATTTTCTCAATTATGTTAAGCAACAGTTTGTCATATGTTGTAGAGGTGGTTCTTTGCTCTGTTAGCAATTGCCAATTTGGATTTGCAAGGCATAGAGCTTGAGCTTAGTCTTGAGATTTGGATTTGAAATGTTGTAGACTGTATCATGATTCATGTTTTCTTTTTCTTTTTCTCTTCTGAAAAAAAAAACCAGGATGGCATCCCAAGAACAGCTTACAAAGGAGTAGTAGTCTTCCGGTACAACAGTAGTCGGAGGAGAATATTTCTCGTCGGCCCAGATTCTCTTGGTCAACTTGGGGTGTAGCAGCGTTGAGATGGTAAATATCGCCATGGAGCGAGTGGTGAACCCTTATTTTTTATCAAAGTTTGGAATGGCACATACTGGCGGATGCCATTATTGATTTCATTCAGGATGGAGCAACTGGGATGCATGGCGAAGAAATTCTTGAGAAGTGATTGCCTCCAAGGTAATGGAGTAAGAGAAGAACAGGCATGGTTTATGGGAACATTTGCAAGATCTAGAGCATTATTATTTGCCTGCATCCATAAATGTTTAGATAGAGAGTTTTAGCCTACAGTGTATTTGGATTTACCGTTTACATGATGCTGTGGTACACACGTAGGAGAATGTAGCAGCAGCTCACTAGTTGACCTGACACACTCTTTCGGGTAAAAGAAAGGTGATTTATGACACAAAATTTTCTTGTGATGCTGATCTTGGTGTGAAGGAGTCCAATCCATGTATAGGGGTGTAATCGGATCGGATATAGATATATATAG
Organism: Phragmites australis; assembly: GCF_958298935.1. Taxonomy (NCBI): domain Eukaryota; kingdom Viridiplantae; phylum Streptophyta; class Magnoliopsida; order Poales; family Poaceae; genus Phragmites; species Phragmites australis. The sequence continues at coordinate 23,840,325 of NC_084922.1, forward strand.
TTTATTTTGTATTTTATCTCATATTTTTTTGAAGTTGGGTACGGATAATGTCAGATAATTATTTCTTTATTCAGTATCATATTTTATATTTTTTCAAAGTCGGAGTTGGAGCGGATAGTGTTATAAGCTTTCAGTTAGTCGAATAGATAATTTTTTTTACTTTCTTTGCATATCTACACAACACGTTAAATAATATAAGGGTACAATTAAAGTGAGCATTGATAGAATGGTCGCTAAGATATGAAAATAAGATCATTCATTATTATCTTTCTATAAATATGTGATAATTTATCTATATATTTTTATATTTTTAAATAAAATTATAATATAATTTCTCGTAACACTTAACATTAGGATACTTTAGATAGAGATCGATTATCCTATATCTTATTTTTTTTCTCAAATCTGGAGTTGATACGGATAGTGTCAAATAGTATCGAATAGCTATTATTATATCTCATATTTACTTCGTAAGTCTTCAATTAGTTGGGTGAGTAAAAAATATTGGTTCTGTTTTCATTCCTATCCATGCATCTTGAAATCGGGATGGATATATATTACAATGAAACTTAAGCATCATGTGTTTTCTGTTGAAGTAGTAGATGGGCAACAAGATGGAGTGTAGCATCCAATGCATCAAGGGGCTGCTGTAGTCTTGTTCTGAATATGCTGTTTTGTGTTACTTTTGCTGCAATCTGGAGTGATCGATTGATATATTCTAGTCCGGTAGCTAATTGGATAGGATTGGATTTCCCTAAAAATAAAAATGGATAGGAGTGGATGACTGGGTTGTCAAGCAAGGCTGTCTCTGGAGGAACAAGGAATTGAGTGCATAAGAAAAATGGTATTTTAATTGACTGGGTTGAGATGTAGCTAGTGACTAGGACTAGAGCAAAATAAAATGACATCCAAGCCCGCGTGTAAGCGAATACTGGAATTAGCAGTAGCTAGTGTATTATTATCATCATCATCATCTGAACAAGAACATCCAGCTAATCACTGCATACAATGAATGATGGATTCTAATAGTTGAAGCAGGGCAGGCAGATGATTGGAGTTCTGTTAGAGACGTAGAGCTACCCGCATCTCGTCTCCTAAATCATAGTAGTAGTACACCATCCAAGAAAAAGAAGAAAAAAGAAGCATAGGAGTAGAAAGAATGGGGGGACGATCCATCCACCCGTTCGTAAATTCGTTATTTTCCATCAAAAGGTAAAGTAATTTTCTATTTATCATTATATGAAATGAACTTTTTTATTAATCACTACTTTTAATTATTATTTCTTTCCCGTCACTACCATCAATTTGAACAAATATAAAACTTGTAACTAAAAAGATATTCATAGGTGACCACTTTTATATATATATATATATATAAGTATATATATATATATATAACCATACTTAATATATTACATTTTCTAGTTAGAAAATATTGCGAATATTAAACTAAATCGTATTAAAAACAATCACAACCCTAATACATCCACTACAGTCTAATCATCTTATTATTTTCATATCTATTTTCTAAAATAGAAAATAAAACAAATAAGCATACTAAAACTATCTACATGAAGTTTTCTACAATTTTAGTATTCACTACAAAAATTAATACTTTTTTTCTATATCTAATCATAGTCGCAATATAACCATGCATCTCCTCTAATAGTCTGCAAACAATATGACTTCTGAAATTCATATCTCTTGATCTATTCGTCCAAATTCAACATTCAAAAACTCGATAGAGGTATAAAAAATTATCTACAACTCTCTAATACATCACATTCTAAGATTCAGCTTCTAAAGAGTCATAGACTTTGATTAGCTGCCGGTAGCCATGCCCAAGACCCATCCATCTCCCAAAGAACAAATATGTTTTCTCTATTCAAATGAACGACAGTGAGAGAAAGTAATAAAAATAGAAATAATAATAAATAAAAAATTCATTTCGTAGAATAGCAAATATCTTAACCTACCTTCCAATAGCCAATAAAAAAAAATTATTCATTCATCTGACACCTTATCTTCTCTTCTCTTGTTTTCTCTTGTCTCCTACGCACTCTTAATATATCATATTTTAAGATTCGACTTTTAAAATATCTAAACTTTCATGGCTTGGTTTGGCTTGGCTCCGTCCATCCCCTTCCTCCTCTCCGTTCTTGTTGCTGTCGCTGTCATCGCCCCGGTGCTTTCTTTGAGGTGAGGTAGGGTGTGGTCGCTCCCTACTAGATTTAGTTGACAAACATAAGCTGAAAGGACTTAAAATGCAGAGTTAATTTAGTGGAGCATCCCCAAAACGGAACATTTTGGTGGACGGACGCTGAGGACCATATTATTGGCATGTGTCTCCATAAGTAAAATGTGAGGAGCATCATACAGACATCACAAGGGACTACGGCGGGAGGAGGTGGGCAATGTGAACGGAGCACAGAGGTAGGCAGTTTTGTCATTTTAGCTTTACTGAGCCCAACAAAATTTAGCAAATTCCGGGCATGGCCACAGGCATGCGCACAACACCTGGAAATCATGACCCATTTATTTTCGACAATATATGTTTTGAAGCTATTAAAAATTATAGGAGTAGATTTTTTATAATTTATAAACTTTATAGTATATAACAATTTTTTATAATTTATATATAATAAAATCCGGTAGTCAGTATAGCATACTATTTACTTCGCATAGCAAACGATTTATTTTCAAGAACAAAAGTTTTGAAGATATAAAAAATTATAGGAGTAGATTTATCATTAACAACTTTGTGGTACATTGCAAAATTTATAATATATATAGTAAAATCTGGTGGGCAATATAGCATCTTATTCGCTTCTCATAGTGGACATCACCTATAGGGGTAATTTAACTAATCATAATCCTCATTGGGTGGACAGTCACTCGGTCTCAGTTAGCCGACCAAAGAGCCGTCATGGTGGTTTATGGGAGTCTATGTCACATCCGGTTTTAAAATTAAACCAAATGTAAACTACATGTATACCAGGATCAAGATGCATACACGTAGTGACGTCATAAGCGAGTAACAGATGCGATATCCATTATTACATCGTATTTATTACATCAATAACCCCAAAGGTCTAAAAGCAGATTACAGAGCAGCGAAAATTAAACTCAGCGCGAAACCCAAACTCCATAGGAAGTCGACCGAAAAGCCGCCTACTTAGAACTATGCTCCATCATCAGGAAAGTCCTCATAGTCTTTAGCTTCTGAGCCGCGACATCAACAAGTGGGAGAGAGAAAGCGTGAGTACATAGAATACTCAGCAAGTGTGGGAAAAATTATGATATGAGGCCAAAAATAAAGGTAGGCTTAACTCATAATGTTTATTGGCATAAATACTATTTTATTTGTAAACAGTTATAAAGGTGAACTACTTCTATGTAAATAATTTCTTTAAGGTAAGAGCAAGGTTCTCATCATCTTGCTTCTCAACCGAGGTTCCATCCACTTCTAAACAAAACTAACTGGAATCACATTTCCCACCACTGTGATCCACCAATTTCAACCCAAGTCTAACCTAAAGAACCACCCAACTAATCATGTGAGGAGTTCATGCCGCTCATGACCGTGAGCACGGCTAAATATTTAATTTTTACTCTGCAGAGGTCGTACACTTTACCCACAAGATGTGTCCTTCTTTTTGCCCGTGTCGATCAAACACTTACACACTTCCAGGTGTGCGGCTGGGATTTCACTGCAAAATCTTTTCAATGCCTCTCTCAGCACATATTAACTTACTGAAATTTCACCGTCGTACATAAATAGAGTAAGTAAAATATGAGGAGCATCGTACAAACAACACAAGGGACTATGAGAGGAGGATGTGGCCAATGTGAACAGAGCATAGAGGTAGGCAGTTTCAGGGGTGAAGTCAGCCGCAAAGACCGCCAGGGTCATTACCCTTGCACGTAGGGTCAGCACCAATGGTGAACAATAGGTTTCAGTAGGTTTCATTGAATTTCGTTGGGTCGCGTGACTCCAATAACAAGATGTAGCTTCGCTCCTGGGCAGTTTTGTCATTTTAGCTTTAGTGAGCCCAACAAAACTTAACAAATTCCGAACATGGCCATGTGCAACACCAGGCATGCGCACAACACCTTGAAATCATGACCCATTTATTTTCGACAATATATGTTTTGAAGCTATTAAAAATTATGGGAGTAGATTTAACGTAAAAACTTTATGGTATATTACAAATTTTTATAATTTATATATAATAAAATCCGGTAGTCAGTATAGCATCCTATTTACTTCGCATAGCGAACGATTTATTTTCAAGAAAAAAAGTTTTGAAGATATAAAAAATTATAGGAGTAGATTTATCATTAACAACTTTATGGCACATTACAAAATTTATAATTTATATATAGTAAAATCTGGTGGGCAATATAGCATCTTAATCGTTTCTCATAGTGGACATCACCTATAGGGGTAATTTAACTAATCATAATCCTTATCGGGTGGACAGTCACTCGGTCTCAGTTAGCCGCCCAAAGAGCCGGCATGGTGGTTCATGGGAGTCTATGGCCCTCAACATGATGCTAAAAAGCTGGTCTTCATGTAGGAGCTAAGGGATGTGTGTGTTGTTTGCCTGGGCCCTTGGGTGGTAGCGGGAGATTTCAACTTGATCTTCCAATCTGAAGATAAAAACAACTCTAACATCAACATAGCCATGATGGGCTGCTTTCATAGGATGGTCAATGATCTTGAACTCAAAGAGGTTCCCCTTATTGGTCGACTATATACATGCTCCAATGAGCGTGAGGCTCCTACACTAGTGAAGCTTGATCGGGTTCTTTGTACGGCTGATTGGGAGCTTCTCTATCTGGATTGTCTTCTCCAAAGCAAAGCTACTAAAATTTCAGATCATTGCCCTCTCATCTTAGGCCTCATAGATGGAGTTAGGGCATACGGAGATTTCATTTTGAAAGTTTTTGGACAAAACTTTCTGGCTTCTTGTTGGTGATGGCTGGTTATATGGAAAAGCTAGTGGGCGCAACCTGCCCATTAAAGCGGCTCTCCATCAAATTTAAGAGGTTGTCCCGAGCATTGCAATCCTTTGGGCATCAACGAGTTGGTCACATCAAACAACAACCTCAGTTAGCTAAAGAAGTGCTTCACCATATTGAAATTGCTCAAGATCACAGAGTTCTTTCTTCCGATGAGGATTGGCTCCGATGTGAGTTGAAATGATATTTCCTTGGGCTTGCTTCGGTTGAGAGAACCATTGCTCTTCTTCGCTCGCGTGTTGACTGGTTAAAAGATGGAGATGCGAACACATCCTTTTTCCATCTGCAAGCTAGCTTTAGAAAGAGGAAGAATTTTATTGCCAAACTACAAAATGGAGATCAGATTGTGACATCCCAAGAGGAAAAGCAACAGGTATTTCTAGACTTCTATGATGCTCTTATTGGTATAGCCGAGTCAAGAGCTTCCTCAGTTGATCTGCAATTTTGTCACCAGGATTCTTTGGATCTTTCACACCTGGATGCTCTTTTTTCTGAAGAGGAGGTTTGGGCCACGGTGAAGTAGCTGCCTCTAGATAAAGCCCTCGGACCTGGTGGGTACATGGAATGTTTCTATCGTACCTGCTGGAATGTGATCAAGGAGGATGTTATGGTAGCCTTGCATTGTTGTCTAAGAAGGTTGACGTCATTCATGCTAGAGATTATAGGCATATAAGTCTCATACATAGCTTCGCTAAACTTGTGGCAAAAATCATGGCGAATCGGCTAGCTCTGAGACTTACCTCCATTTTGTTGCCAAACCAAAGAGCCTTTGTTCGTGGTTGCTGTATTCATGATAACTTTATTTTGGTGCAGCAGACTATCAAGCTCCTTCATCGACAACGACATACTCGCTTATTATTCAAGCTTGATATCTTGAAGGCCTTCGACTCAGTATCTTAGCTGTTTCTCTTGGATGTTCTCTCACATCTGGGTTTCGGACGTCCTTGGTGCAATTTGCTCTCGACGACGACCACACATGTCCTCCTCAATGGAGAACTGGGTGAGGTGATCAAACATCGTTGTGGCCTTCGACAAGGGGACCCCCTCTCCCCCATGCTTTTTATCATTATGATGGATGTCTTGAATAGTATTATCTCCAAGGCAAAATAATTGGGCTTCGTCCAGCCACTAACCACTTGTGCCCTTGTCCAATGAGTGTCCTTATATGCCAATGATGTCATCCTTTTTTTCCGCCCATTCCTGAAGAATTGCAGTTGATCAAGGATATTCTCTCCCTTTTTGGGGATGCTTTTGGGCTGCAAACTAATCTACAAAAGTGTTTGGTTGTTCCCATTCGATGTCAAGAATCTGATCTGGAGTCCGTTGATATTGCCTTGCCAAGAACTAGGACGGAATTCCCTTGTTCCTACTTGGGTCTTCCTATCTCGGACAGGAAATTACGCAAGGCTGATCTCTTATCTTAGATTGAGAAGGTAGCAGATAAGTTACCAGCTTGGAAGGCTGCTCTGATGAATAAAGCCAGTCGTTCTATTTTGGTTCGTGTTGTCCTCACAACCATTCCTATATATCTGTTAATCACTTTGGAAATTTCTAAACGAGCGGTTCATGCGATTGAAAAAGTTCGTCGCGCGTTTCTTTGGAAATGTCGTAAAGATGTCAATGGAGGAAATTGTCTCGTCGCTTGGGAAAAGGTTTCCCGGCCTCTTGAGCTGGGTAGTCTAGGTATTCATAATTTGGAAAAGTTTGGTTGGGTGCTGCGTATGCGGGGGTTGTGGCTGCAAAAGACCCAACCTGGCTGGCCATGGGTTGGGTTTCCACTACCTGTCCACGCCAATACCTCAGCGTTGTTTGCTATATCTGTCACTACCCAAGTGGGCAATGGCCTTAACACCATTTTTTAGACTGACCACTGGTTCCATAGACATTCTTTGGCCGAGCTTGCTCCAGCCTTGGTGGACACTGTCCCGAAATGAGCTCACAAACAAAGGACTGTTGCCCAAGCTCTACATGATCGTTGATGGATTGGTGGCATGCAAGGTGGGCTCTCAGCTGAAGTAATAATTGAATTCCTACAGTTGTGGGATGCTCTAGAAGAAATTGAGTTGGTGCCTAAAGAGCAAGACCAACACTTTTGAGGACATTCGGCTTCATGTCAGTTTTCCACCAAAACCGCATATAAAGCATACTTCATTGGTTCGGTTGGTTTTGAGCCATGGAAAAGACTTTGGAGATCATGGGCCCCTTTACGATGCAAATTCTTTCTTTGGTTGGCCATCCACAACTGGTGTAGGACTTCTGATCGTCTAGCCCAATGGGGTCTACCTCATCCTACCCTCTACCCCTTATGTGATTAGGAGGAGGAAACAACTCAGCATATCCTCACTAATTGTGTCTTTGCGAGAAAGGTATGGTCGCGTCTCTTCTCTCGTGTTGGTCTTGCTCATGTCTCCATGATCAGGATGAAACATGGTTTGCGGAGTGGTGGCGGCATGCTCATCAGCAAGTGGCAAAACATCACATGAAAGGATTAAATTGCCTTGTTATCTTGGGAGCTTGGTGGCTGTGGAAGCATCAAAATGCTTGCGTGTTTGAGGGCGCAACTCCAAGGGTACACGAGGTACTACGACACATCTCCGATGAGGCTCAACTTTGGTGTATGGCAGAGGTGAAGGGGTTTCGAGCTCTTTGACCAATCTAGTCTCTGGTCGTTCCTTCTATGGCCACCCATGACGGTGGTCTTCTCCTAGACAGGCTATGCTTGTGATGTGTGCAGTGTGTGTTGTGTGAGTGTGTGTGTGGGTGTGCGGTCGTGTTTTGTTGTGGCGGTGTGGTTGTGTGTGGCTTTGCCCTCTTTCAGGGAAGTATGTCTGTACTTGTTCTCTCCTTCTCTTTAATATAAAAATACACAGTTCTCCTGTGTGTTCGAGAAAAAAAACAACTAATTATAATTACCGGATGTTCTTCAAACCAAACAACACAAATACCATTGAAAAGGAGACCAAGAAAGAGAGGAGTACGGTAGAAATTGTCCAATATTTCTTATAAGCTTTGCCTGGGAAAATATGCAAACAATACAACAACAACAAAGACTTTGTCTCAGGCAAATTGAGATAGGTTAGAGATGAAAATCACAAGATACAATTAAAAGATGATGATAAAACAATAATAAATAGAAGTACTAGCAATAGTAAAAATGTAAAAGTAATAATGGCATAAGGAGACTGATGCATAAATTATGGTTCTGATACATGGATTACTATAGATAGTTCTTTAGGAAATTCTATTTATTCAAGTCTCTCTTTACAGATTTCTCTCATATTAGGTTTGGCTGACCTCTGTCTCTCTTCACATTATCAGCGCGGTGTAGTATCCTGTTATGTATGAGTGACTCTTGAGACTTTCGTTGAATATGTCCAAACTATCTTAATCGATGTTAGATAAATTTTTCTTATATTGACGCTAGACTTACCGTATCAGTAGTATATACAAAAAGATTTGAAGAACAAGCAGCTAACTGTAATATTGCAATCGCGTCAGCTGTTGATATAAACATTTTTTTTTGGAGTCATGCAGGCTTTTGTATATCATGTTGTGAATAATTTATTCTGTATACAATAATGTTGTTTTTGTTCACATAAGGTCGCCAATAAAAATTAATAGCAAAGGTACCCCACCATGGGCGACATCACTGTTGTTTTGGCAATTGCTATGGACACTACGACATTCGGAGACGGACATAGTTGTTGGACATTGTTGGAATTACTGATTACTCACCCTAGCATGGCTAGGAGAGCGAGGAAAGTAACCTAAAGACATAACCTCGGTGTAATTTACAACCCCATCAGCTATGTAAATAACATAGTTAACATCAGCTGCTTCTATGTTGAACTTGTGGGTCTAGATGTTGTAGAAAGAGTACCCTAGAGTGTTGTTTTCTTGACAGCAACCATTGCCCATGTAAGCGTTAGCAGTTCAGAAAAGTTGGGATTCACCATGACTGATCCCGTCCAGGTTAACGTGGACATTGCAGCCTCTTGAAGAAATGGGACCTTTGTGTCTAGGGGTCAGCTATAACGAAAAGGTAGATGGCCTCAGAAATTCAATTATGTGAACGAAAACAGAATGAGATACAGAATAAATGACTCACAACACAGTGTTAATGTTGTTTTTGTTCATATAATTCCAATGGATGACAACAGTTGTATCATCTTCAATTGGAATGCAAGAGGGCTTAACTCAGTGGCAAGGAGGCAGGTGGTTCGTGACTTTGTCCAAGATCACCATGCTACACTTTGCATGATATTGAGGTGGCCCGATTTTCTGTATCGACAACAGTAAGGCGCCGGATGGATAATTCAGAATGGTGTTTTACTGGGGTATATTGACCACAAGAAGACGCCGATAAGCTGCAGTTCTTGGCAGAAATGAAAACACTGAATCCCTCCATGAAACCACAATGGACAATTATGGGGGATTTCAATCTGATTTATCGGGCAGCAGACAAAAGCAATTGCAGAATCAATCAGAGGTTAATGAGCAGTTTCAAATCCGCACTCGATGAGCTTGAACTCAAGGAAATCCATCTCCAAGATAGAAAGTTCACATGGTCGAGCGAAACTGACTCCCCAACTTTCACAAAAATTGATCATATCTTTTGCACCAGAGAATGGGAACTGGCACACCCGAACTGTCACCTACAAGCGATTTCCAGTTCAGTCTTTGATCACCGCCCGGCGCCCGCTGTTGCTGACATGTACACCGTTTCACAGGAGATACACAGGCTTCCGCTTTGAATCTTTTTGGCTGCGCATGCCAGGTTTCTTAGACATAGTGCAACAGACCTGGGCACAACCAGTCAATTCTACCGACAAAATTCGAGTCCTACATGTAAATCTAGCTCGGCTAGGCAAAACACTGAAGAAATGGAGCAGGAGGCAAGTGTGCTCCTTGAATCGTCCTCCGCATGGATTAGGCACAAGAGAAGCGACAACTTACATCAGAAGAGATCTACTTCCGATATGTTCAAGGGGTAGTCAAACACTTCCACAAGAGCAAAACACCGATGCTATTCCTGAAACTGATGCAATGTCTAATCAATTTGAAGAACATTTTACTCCCAACAACTAGACTATAATTAGTGAGAGTATGTTAGAAGTATTTATCAATTAACATTGGTGTAGCTCAACCTGAACAAACTTTCAAATGGCAGTGCACTCATTTATGTCTTAATGTTATTGGATCTTTCCTGTCCAACATTTGGTTAAAGAATTGTGCCAGTTGGCATTGGTATACTACAAGCTGTTATACTTATGTTTTTCCCCTTTATGGCAATTACTACAGGAGGATACTACATCTATAAATCATAATTGGTTCAATGCCTACAACCTCCATTGGGTGGTGAGTACATGTGTTTTTATCGAGTTAATTTGTAGAATAATAACATTACATTCTTGCTAATACTTTGCACATTCAGTGGAACTTGCTTTATGAAGACTACAAAGTTGCAAAAGAATATATTGAAGACGTTCGAGATATATGTGATGATTTTGAAGGGCTTTGTCAATGGAACTTATCAGCTAATACAGGTAATGTTCCAGCATGTGGACTAATCACATGGACAACAAGAAATGTCTTTTTTTTTACCTTCTGTGATAACATCCTGTTGAGTCTCTTCAGGCATGAACTTCTATGATTTCTTCATTTTCACAGTGCGGTCTGCTTTAGTCAATGTAATTGAGCTTTATGATATTCAGCAGCTAGAGGTTGCGACCTCTTCAACAGAAACTACACATCATTTTGTCTTTAATCTAATTTGAGTGATCTCTAGTAAACTTATAAAGAGACCATGAAATAGGATTTATATGCTACACCCGTGGGGTACACTACTAGCAGCCAAGTATCAGTTATGACTTTAAATAAAACGTGTTTGCACAAAAATTGCATTCAAGGCATAGTCAATTGTTCAAGTTGTGAATGAGTATAGCTTGATGTTCTAGGTGGATGTTCAACTTAACAGTTTCTACTGAAACACTGGTGTATCAAACAATAGTGGTAAACTGGCAATTCTCTATGGAACTTTGAGATCTGGTGGGGAATTTTTAGAATTATTAGGGTCGGCCCATGTAATAATTCCTAATAAATCTCAAAGGCCTATATTATGGAGATGTGGTCCATGTTGAGACCCACCTTCTATTAGTAACATATTACTAATTGAGGTAGAGGTGGAGGTTCTCCCTATATATATGCAAGGACTCTCACCTCATTGGATACATGTACAACATAGACTGCTAATTGAGAGTAGCCTAAAATTGGGAACACTCTCATTACGTGAGTCTATATAAGAGTTAGTGTTTTGCCTCTTTCTCTCTTGGTTATGCTACCACTATAGTCTATTCCATCCCGACGTCGATATGCATCGGTGAACAGGAGAGCAGTCTCTAAAACCCTCGCTCTTAAGATCTTGCATCAGGTTTTTGGGAAGCGCTTAAGGCGACTGCTCAAGTTCTTCACCACGACTCGTCTTCCTAGTCGCTTGGGCGCTGCCCGCTGTCATCGTCAACAAATTCGGTGCGTCATCAACAGGATCGATCATGCCTTCAACACAGTGCAATCAGCATCTTCAGCAACCTCCACAATGCAGGACTATTATGTAAAAACCATGTTACTCGTACTTTATTTTCTACGATTTCTAATTTTGAGTATAGTAGATCTAGTAATATGTTATATTTTCTTACACATGTCTAGATTATGCTATGATTGATATGATCATATCTGTTTATTCGTTTCTGCTCATAATTATTTATGGATTAAATTAAATCTAAATGTGCCTTATTTTCCAACAGGCACATGGCAGTCAATAAATCAGGCAGGTAAATACAGGGGTAGCTTTCATATTAATAACAACTAATCTAATCAAAGAAATCATGTAATTAGGCCTAAGAAATACCTGATTCTATACAAGGCTGGAGATAATATTCCAACAAGACCCGCAGTGTCACACCTTGATTTTCAGATTTTACAAGTTTCTAAAATTTTTCAAGATTATATTATAGTTTAAATAATGAGATTTTTAGGGAAAAAAAAATCCTATTTTCTAAATTCAAATGCAAATTTGAATAAGGTTATTATTTGTTTGAATGCATTCATGCTGATAAATAGGCATCTTGGGTATTATTTCGAGCTATGGTTTTTCTCTGGATTTTGTTGGATTTTATTTGGGCTCATTGGGAGTTTACTTGAATTTATTTGAGCTAGATTTAAAATTCCAAAAGTTCCAAAATGTTTTTATGAGTTCAAGATATTTTATTTGGTTTCTAAATATTTTCAAAAGCTCGCCGGAATTTTTCCTAGAATTTTCTAGGCTTTATTTGGTATTTATTTGCTTTCCTTCTTTTTTGAAAACTACAAAACAAATAAAAGCGTAGCCTAACCCAAAACCCAGCCCAATCTCCCTCCCTCCAGGTTGGCCTCTTTTCTCTCCTCCTGTCAGTTTGGCCCAACCTGCCCTGAGCCATCCAACCTGCTTCTTCTTTTCCCCACCGCCCATCTCCTCCCTCTAGGCTGCGATACGGGTGACCCGGCCCGCTCGCCCTCCCATTTTCCTCGCTACCGAACGCACCCTTGCCTCCTTCTGCCTTCTCCGCGCGTCGGCTAACATGTGGGCCCATGTTGAGTCATCGTCCTCCCGGACTCCTGGGCAAGTCCGAGTTAGGATCGCCAGCCGCCTTTCTCTCCTTTCTTGGTGTGTGCACCCTGGACTTCTTGAGCCGTCGCCTAGATAAGCGAGTCCCTGCGCCCTGTTTTTACTGCAGGCTGCCGCCTCCCGTGCCCTAATCTATCGAATCACCGAAATACTAGCCCATCGCCACCGCCATTGATGCTGCACATCAAGCTTGCCGATCTCACTGCAAAGGCCATGCTGACATCCATATGCTTGCCTACACCATCGCCGTGACCTCCTAAGTGCACCGCTACTATTGCTTTTGCCTCTCAGCCATTGGAGTGCTCGTTCCACCGATTCCAGAGAGCCATTGTCACCTCCTCTCGCTGCTAGCCTACCTCGCCACCTTTCTGACCTCACTGATTGGCCGAGGTAAGATCCCTGTTGATCCCTATTGCCACTCAGCCACTCGCCGTCGCGATCAGAAGCCACCGACGAGGTTTTCGCTCAAGTCTAGTGAGTCTCCGCCGCACTCCGAGCCGGTCACCACCGTGTTTTCTCTGCCGCTGGCGTTGTTTGCCTCTACACCTCTTCCTGATCATCTGATCTAAAATCAAAAGGTCAGATTAGATCCAAAACTTACCCCTTCATCCTCCAATCCTGTGTTGCCACGTGTCCACTTTAACCCAATCAGCATATGTGCCATGTCTGCCTGCCACATCATCTTACCACATCAGCATCTTTGCTGATATGTCAGTCCAGTCACCTTGCCACATCAGCAGCATCAGCCCAGTCAATGTCCAGTCAGCAATTCAATCTTTTCCAGTACAAAAATAATTCCAAAAATTCTAGGAAATTAGGGAAATTCGCAGAAAAGCCCTTGCAACTTCAATCTCTTATATCTTTTTTGTTTTAGCTCCGATTTGAGTGATTCCTACACTCAAATTTTCCTAAAATCATGATTTATCCAACCATGCTAGTTTTTTATATCAGTCCTCACATATTTTCTGTAATCTTCCCTCATTAACATCTAGATCCTGACAACATAAGGATATTATTTTGATTAGTAAATTTATGGTTTTAACAATGATGTATAAGTCCTGGCCAGATCTACATGTCATTGTACACAAACATGAATTTATGATATCAAAATAATATATTAATTCTGTAGGTTACACATGTTAATATTTTAGTCAATCTTTTATATCATTTCACGTGAACCCTTTTCTATCATTTCGTGGGAAACATAAACCCTAGTTCCTTAATCTTTCTTCAAGAGAAGTCCAATCAAAAATCCCAGTCTATCATTCTATTCCTTTATATTGTGCAATTTGGAGTTTATTTGGTGTTTATTCGATGTTGCTTTTATTTGTCGATAGAATTCGCGATTATTTGATAACGCTTCGGATCTGTTCGAGAGATTTAAAGACCAAGATTTCGATAGCACTGAGCAGCATTAGGTAAAAGGCACGTGTCCTTGATCATCTTGAACCTATATTTTAAATGTTTTGTTTTACAAAATTGCATACAATGTTTGTCAACTTGATGGGTAGTCACCTATGTTAGGATTTACCTAGTTCTTTCTTTACATTCCTTGAAACCTAAGTGGTAGTCGATATGAGTCTCTTGGGTAGAATTGCTTAGCCATGCTTTTGAGATGTTGGGAAGTGTCATATACGTGTTTAGTAGACATATTGGTGATGATGAACTTGTTTTAGTAACACGGAACCCTAGGACTTGGACAAGGAATTGGTTTGATAATGGTGGTTCATGTGGTGGGTTTGTGGATACGTTCCAAGAAAATGTGTTAGGTTTTGTTGCTTATTTCCCTATTGGATAGTCTTTGCTCAAGTGTCATATATAAGGATTGGTTCATGAAGCGACAACTCAAGAAATACCGTACCAAACACAAGGCCAATATGGGTAAGGCTTAACATATCAATTAGACACCTGGCTGGTATTTGTTGAAGTACTAGGACATAATTGATGGACCATGCTTCATAGTGATCTCCTAGTGGCACACCACTAGCGTGTGTTAAGTATCTTGCAAACACGGCAACATGGATATCACGACTCGTGGCTAAAAGTTGGACAACCTCTGCAGAGTGTAAAACTGTTATAACAGCCGTGCCCGTGGTTATGGAAGACTTGGATCCTCACATGATTAGTTGGTTATGGATATGGGTTTGGTTATGGTTTTGATGATAGTGGATGGTTATGGTTAGCAGGGTAGCTGACCCGGGTGTTGGTAAATGGTTGGAATAATTGTGTTACTTACACTTAATATTTGTTTAATGCCTTAAGTTCAAATATCTTTTCTTCACTCGTATTTACACAAATATACCATGTGTTAGCCTATTCTTGTTAAAAGCCTACATATTATTATTTTCCTGTATATTTGCTGAGCGTGTCATGTGCTCACACTTGCTATTTTTCCTATGTCATGTGACATGTGTGATGCTGCTTAGTGAGTGAAGATATTGAAGACTATTTAGACGGGGTTGTGATGTTCTAGGCTCGTGTCTCCCGGTCGGTTGCCTATGGTGTTGTTGGGTACTAGTGCTTATATTCTGCTGCAGATATCTATATAGAAGATAATATATGTCAATTACTGTAAGAGTTTAACGTTTATTCTACAAAAGTATTGTTTTTGTTACTTCATTTGTGACGCCATTATGTGTGTTGAACATCTTAGGCACACATAAGCCGCATCTGATTTTGTTCATTAAAACGGGGTGTGACAGAGGTGGTATTAGAGCTATACTGACTATAGGACCGTAAGCCTAGATAGAATAATCGTGCCATAAGGTCCTGTTTAAAAGCCTATTATGAAAAAAAACTCATCCCATGCTTTTCAGACCCCTCAGTTTCTCTCTCTACTTACCCACTCTAATCTATTGAATAAAATGAATTTCCAACGCTTCCCCCTTCAAACTTTTACTTGGTGAATGATCCCAGTTTCTCCGATTGGTCCGATTGGGAAGGATGCACTTGAAGATCTCACTTGATGCTTCTACCTCGTATGAAGATTCTGATGATGAAGCTAAAGACCCTTTGCTACAAGGAAGAATCATCTACCACAATACTGAAGACATGAAGATATACATCCGTGCTTCTCCTAGTTTTAGTTTTTTTTCGAATCATAGGAGGATTTCCCCCTGTTCTTCAGAAACATTAGAGCGATGTTAGTAGTGTGTGTTGTGTTGCGTGCCTTCTGTGATTTGGATTTTCAGTCTAAGTGCTGATGTGCATTGTGAGATGCTTTAGCATCTAGTACACAACCACATTTCCTATAGGTTTACTATCCCTATAGTTAATACTGTAGTTGGGTTTTCTCCTTCTAGTCCTTTCTCTTATTGCCCCAAACTTCGTCCATAATCCTGATCAGATGGTGAACTCGAAGGAAGGTCAGCCGGGTAAAGGTACCAACAACAGTAATGACAACAGCCAGTAGGTGCCACCACAGTTCAACAAGGAACAACTCTTGATGACATTGACTCAGATCTTTCAGAGCATGGCTCATAATTTGGAAAGTCTATTACAAATCACTAAAGCTCTAAGTGCAGGAGACAAACATAGTCAGTGGGACAACAGGAAGAAGAGGAAGATGTCATTCTAAGGACAAGGAAACAACGCATGCCCCCATGTGTCAACTCAAGCTCCTGAGCAAGGATCTATGTTTTGTTCCAACAATCACTACATGTCTCAACCATAAGCATCTGTTCAGTGCTCAGATTATCAAACACCCCATTCTATTCTGCCTGCCACTCCTCAAGTCAAGAACATCCCAACTACTCCCACCTCAGGCAAAGGATGTTTTCGTTGTGGAGAGGAATGACATTATGTGAATCAGTGTTCTAAGAGGTATCCAAATTAGGTCAACATCAACACTCTGATGACTACCCAGTCTCAAGCATGTAATGGAAGTAAGATGACCGTTCAGAACCATCAGACGTAAAGTAGAACTCAGGATCTCAACATGAGTGATTGGGTAATTACCTACAGCGAATTTCAACCAAACAGGGCTAAATGTTTCAAGAAGTGTAAAAATCAAGTTGGATTAGTGCAACAAGGCACTCCCGTCTGTCAAGAAAGAATGATACAATAGAAAACGCTCTCCTCCCATGTCCTAACATTCAGGTTCCCCATCCTATAAATCTGGGCGGAAACAAACTCCAGGATGCTCCTACAAGGAAGGCGTGTTTTCATTATGGAGAAGAGTGACATTATGCCAACCGATATCCCCTAAGAATTCTTGTTCCTAATTCTAATAAAGTGTGTTTACACTATGGAGATGAAGGACATTTTGTCAACAAGTGTGCTAAGAGGTATCGTGCTCCGACCAACAAGAAAGCATGTTTCAACTGTGGAGACCCTACGGACAAGGTCAAAAGATGTCCCATGAAGTATTCCGCACGGAACTGGATCAACCCCAAACCCCATATGAAGATCTCAGTTCAACATTCAGATCGTCATGACTTCCATGTTGTAACTCAAGATAACCAAGATCGACGAGATTCCACCAAGCCAACAGAAGCTCAGTAGGCACAAAAAAAAAGAGTGATATATTCCATGTTAGTTGCAACCTTGTAATATTGTGGATCCAATGTTGGAATCTCCATATGCCATCTCTTCATATCAATTATCATCAAACCATGTTGCCTAAGACCTATGATAAGACTTGAATGGAAGTTTTGTTTCCCCTTGTTCAACCTGAGAGTTGTTAATAAATACAGGTTTTAGAAATGGCTAGTCAACAAGTTTAATGAAGTAATAAAACGTGCCAAAGGAAGGACAATACATTAGAAACAACTACAATCGTTGAGGAAAGCAGAAATAGAATATTCGAGAAAAATTTACCTACTCAGGGAAATCAATCAAGATTTGTCAAGACATATGAGAAAGCTATCAAAATCGAAGAGATCAAAGAATGTCAGTGCAATGAGATTGCAATCAAGAAGAAAAAGCAATTTGGAAACCAAGAAGAAAATTTGAAGACCAAATTTCCTTACCTCTTCTCTAATCTGTCCGAATGTCGAGGGCGAGATTCCTTTAAGAGGGGGGGGGGGGTAGTATGTCACACCCTGATTTTCAGATTTCGTAAATTTCTAAAATTTCCAAGATTAGATTATAGGATAAATAATTAGATTTTGAGGGGGGGAAAAATCCTATTTTCTAAATTCAAATGAAAACTTGAATAAGGTTATTATTTGTTTGAATGCATTCATGCTGATAAATAGGCATCTAGGGTTTTATTTTGAGCTGTTGATTTTCTCTAGATTTTTTTGGATTTTATTTGGGCTCATTGGGAGTTTACTTGAATTTATTTGAGTTAGATTTAAAATTCCAAAAGTTCCAAAATATTTTCATGAGTTCAAGATATTTTATTTGGTTTCTAAATATTTTCAAAACCTTGCCGTAATTTTTCCAAGAATTTCTAGGCTTTATTTGGTATTTGTTTGCTTTCCTTCTTTTCTGAAAATTCCAAAACAACTAAAAGCCCTAGCCTAACCCAAACCCCCAGCCCAATCTCTCTCCCTCCAGGCCAGCCTCTTTTCTCTCCTCCTATCGGTTTGGCCCAACCTAGCCCGAGCCATCTGACCTGCTTCTTCTTTTCCCTGCCGCCCGTCTCCTTCCACCTTCTTTGTGAGCCGGCTGACGCGTGGGCCCATGCTAAGTCATCGTCCTCTCGGACTCCTGGCTGAGTGAGAGTTAGGTTCACCGGCCGCCTCTCTCTCCTTTCTTGGTGTGCGCGCCCTGGACTTCTTGAGCCCCCACCTATATAAGAGAGTCCCCGTGCCCCGTTTTTGTCGCAAGTCATTACCTCCCGTGCCCTAATCCGTTGAATCACCAAAACTACTAGCCCACTGCCACCGCCATTGATGCACCTCGATTGAGTTTGCTGATCTCACTGCCTAGGCCACGTTGACATCTACATGCTCACCTACACCTTCGCCATGACCTCCTAAGTGTGCCACCGCTATTGCTTTTGCCTCTCAGATGTTTGAGTTTCCATTCCACCGATTCCCAAGAGCCTCTGTTGCCTCCTCTTGCCTCCAGCCTATCTCGCCTCCTCTATAACCTCACTGATTGGCTGAGGTAAGATTCCTGTCCGTCTCTGTTGCCTCTCCACTGCTCGCCGTCGTGATCAGAAGCCAGCGACGAGGTTTTCGCTCAAGTCCGGTGAGCCTCCGCCGTACCCAGAACCGATGCCACCTTGTTTTCTCTGTCGCCGACGCCGTTTTCCTTCACACCTCTTCCCGACTGTCCGATCCAAAATCAAAAGCTAAGATTAGATCCAAAACTTACCCCTTCATCCTCCAATCCCACGTGCCATGTGTCCAATTTAACCCAGTCAGCATATGTGCCATGTCTGCCCACCACATCATCCTTCCACGTCAACATATTTGGTGATATGTCAGTCCAGTCACCTTGCCACATCAGCAGAGTCAGCCCAGTCAACGTCCAGTCAGCAATTCAATCTTTTCCAGTACAAAAATAATTCCAAAAATTCTAGGAAGATAGGGAAATTTGCAAAAAAAAATCCCTTGCAACTTCAATCTCTTATATCTTTTTCGTTTTAGCTCCGATTTGAGTGATTCTTGCACATAAATTTTCCTAAAATCATGTTCTATCCAACCATGCTAGTTTTATATATCAATGCCCACATATTTACTGTAGTTTTCTCTCATTAACATCTAGATCCCTACAACATGTGGATATTATTTTGATTAGTAAATGTATGGTTGTCAAAATGACGTATAAGTCCTGGCCAGATCTACATGTCATTCTACACAAACATGAATTTATGATATTAAAATAATATATTAATTCTATAGGTCACACATGTTAATGTTTTAGTCAATATTTTATACCATTTCATGTGAACCCTTTTCTATCATTTTGTGTGAAACATAAACCCTAGTTCCTTAATCTTTCTTCAAGAGAAGTCCAATCCAAGATCAAAGTTTATCGTTCTATCCTTTATATTGTGCAATTTGGAGGATGTTTATTCGATGTCACTTTTGTTTGTCAATAGAGATTAGTCGATAACGCTTCGGATCTGTTCGAGGGATTTCAAGACCAAGATTTCGATAGCACTGAGCAACATTGGGTAAAAGGCAAGTGTCCTTGATCATCTTGAACCTATTTTTTAAATGTTTTATTTTACAAAATTGTATGCAATGTCTCTCAACTTGATGGGTAGTCACATATGTTAGGTTTTACCTAGTTCTTCCTTTACATTCCTTGAAGCCTAAGTGGTAGTCGATATGAGTCTCTTGGCTAGAATTGCTTAGCCATGCTTTTGGGTTGTTGGAAAGTGTCATATACGTGTTTAGTAGACATATGCAATGGTGATGATGAACTTGTTTTAGTAACACGGAACCCTAAGACTTGGGTAAGGAATTGGTTTGATAATGGTGGTTCATGTGGTGGGCTTGTGGATACGTTCCAAGAAAAGGTGTTAGGTTTATTGGTTATTTCCCTGTTGGATAGGCTTTGCCTAAGTGTCACATGTAAGGACCGGTTCATGAAGTGACAGCACAAGAAATAGCATACCAAACATGAGGCCGATATGGGTAAGGCTTAGCATATGAATTAGACATCGGGCTGGTATTCGTTGGAGCACCAGGACCTAATTGATGGACCATGCTTCATAGTGATCTCCTGGCGGCACACCATTGACGTGTGTTAAGTGTCTTGCAAACACGGCAACATGAGTATCATGACTCGTGGCTAAAAGTTGGACAATCTCTGCAGATTGTTAAACTATTATAACAGTTGTGCCCGCGGTTATGGAAGACTTGGATCCTCACATGATTAATTGGTTATGGATGTGGGTTTGGTTATAGTTTTGGTGATAGTGGATGGTCATGGTTAGCAGGGTAGCTAACCCGGGTTTTGGTAAATGGTTGGAATAATCGGGTTACTTACACTTAATAATTGTTTAATGCTTTTAGTCCAAATATCTTTATTTACTCGTATTTACGCAAATACACCATGTGTTAGCCTATTCTTGTTATAAACCTGCATATCATTATCCTATACACTTGCTAAGCGTGTCATGTGCTCACACTTGCTATTTTCCCTATGCCATGCGACATGTGTGGTGCTGCTCAGTGAGTGAAGATGTTGAAGACTATCAAGACGAGGTTGTGACGTTCTAGGTGCGTGTCTCCTGGTCAGTTTCCTACGGTGTTGTTGGGCACCAGTGCTTCGGTTCCGTTGTAGATATCTACGTAGAAGACAATATATGTCAATTGCTATAAGAGTTTAACGTTTATTCTATAAAAGTATTGCTTGTTTTACTTCACCTGTGACATCCTTATGTGTGTTGAACATCTTGGGCACACATAAGCTGCATCTAGTTTTGTCCGTTAAAACTAGGTGTGACACGCAGTGTCAACCGAGAGCAGAGCAGACGTTGAGGCTGGACCAAAATTCAGTGAAGATGGTAGTTGGTAGTCCCTTGGTGACGATATTCATATATTGGTGGGTCATTGGAACATGGAGGACACGAACATCACTGAGAGTGACCCGCTCATGAACAAAGTGCAAGTCAATCTCCACATGTTTGGTGTGTTGATGTTGCACTGGATTAGTGGAGAGATAGACTGCATTGATGTTGTCGTAGTAAATGATCATGGCATTTTTTAGAGGCCGATGGAGCTTGGAGAGGAGTTGGTGAATCCAACAAGCTTTGGCCATGGAATTTGCAACACCATGGTACTTGGCCTCGGCACTATAGGGAGACACAGTGTGCCACAGCTTGGAGGATCAAGAAATGAGATTGTTGCCAAGAAAAAACGCAATATACAAAGGTGGAACATCTATGTCCAATCAGTGTTAGAGTATACAATGATCACTTTGAGCACTTTGGTGACTTAGATGTCTTCTCAGGTGTACATGAACTTCTCTAGACTCCAGCAGCTTCAAATGGCCGAGTGGAGGGGTATTTATATCCTCAAACCCGCTTACTAGTCGTTAACCCAACGGTTCTGAAATTTTTTTAATACCGGTGATCTGGTGAGAATAATAGTACTAACACCGGATCATCCGGTGAGTATACTCTCAAAAACTAGCCGTTGGAACCCCAATCAAACCTCTGTGAACACCGGATATTCCGGTGTATACTTCATCTCCATCACCGGACTATCCAGTGAGTTATCCTGAGCCATCCAAGCTTTTCTTCCTTCTCTGTGTAAATTGCTCCAGTGTATGCATCTGTTGCTCATCACTTCATCACCGGACTATCCGGTGAGTTGTCTTCAGCTAACCAAGCCAATGCAACCCTCTCTAGAAATAATGTTCCGGTGTTACACAGCCTTCATCACTGAACCATCCATTGGGCTAAACTTTGTTCTACTTCTTTGCACTATTCATTATCTGGTGTATTGTCCGATGTTCATTCCGTTCACACTGAACCATCTGATGAGTTGAACCTTCGATCTTCAGTGGTTGTATCCTTCTCTGGTAATAATGCTCTGGTGCATTCATCCTTCTGATCACCGGACTATCCGATGAGGCATATTCTTCAACACAACACCTTCTCTAGAAGAATTGCTTCGGTGAGCACTCTGCTCAAATACCAGACCTTCCGGTGAGGTCTTTAGGTCTCTCTCCTATTTGAAAAATATACTCTGGTGAGTTCAACACCCAGAGCATCGAACCATCCGGTGAGGCAAAACTTCATGGGGCTTCTCCAATTCAGTCCAACTTTGCTTCTTCATGTATTGCATCCATGAGACCTACTGAAATATATTATTGACAAACATGTTAGTCCCATTGACTATGTTGCCATTAATCACCGACATTACACTCATGGCCTAATAGGGCCATTTTTGCTACAATCTTCCTCTTTTTGATGATTGATGACAACACAACCAAAGCAAGTGGCAAATACTAAATGATACCAAATATAGAGATCATAAGTGAGCACAAAGTCTTACCCGATTGCTTAGATGCATATTCTTACCACTTTGTCTCCCTTTGTTGTGGCTCTCTTTTTCTCCATTGTCACTATCTCCCTTGAATGACCTATGCAAGAGCTTCTCTTTTGTCAATCTAGGCGCCCACCATCTTTTCTTCTCCCCCTTTATCAACTTCAGTATTCCTAGATGTCTTGCTTTTTGCTACAATCTCCTCGCATTATTCATCTTGCTTCTATCTTGCTTTGGTTGTCAAACTTCTCCCCCTTTGTCAACAATCTCCCAAATATGACTATAAACACATGTTGAACTCAAAGGAAAGATATTAGAGCACATGGGAGAGAGCTTCACAAATCATGATCCAATAAAAGGATACAAATTATATGGATATCACTACAAAAGAATGATATCAATTGTAGGCTATGAAAGCACATGGATCATAATTTATGAAACTCACATAATATAGTCTAACTCCCACTATATGCGTACATACATATGGTGAGAAAGAAGTATATGCGCTACTAGACAATATATCAAGATAAAAAATTTAAGCTATATCATGCATGGAGGTAGCTTAAATAAATAAAAGATTTGATAATGATACCAATTGAAGCATTTAAGCATTGCATACATCCAGGGACATGTTGATTGCTCCATGAGACTACAAAAGATATCACTAGAAATACATGTTAGTCTCAAAATCACAACCTATAGGATATATTCCACGTAAATATGTGCGTACAAGTGTTGAATACTTGTAAGATATATATGCACTTGTTATCGATAACAATGGAGATTTATCCTATAGATTGGATCATGGCATATAAAAGATATCAAATGTAAAAACTAGTGCCATGTAAAGAACTTACAACTGATAAACTATGTAGGTTGCTCATGGATTAGAGATAAACACAAGCAGCCTATCATATGAAAACCTACACTAGGCATTGTAATAAATTGAAATAAGCATGTGTAATCCTAGACGAGGCAAATGAGCTACTACAACTAAACGAGTTTGCATCTAGATCAATTACCTCTTTTACCTTTGGAAAGGGATTTGGGTATATGATGATCATGATCTTCATCAATGCGGACATCTTGTATACTTGGCTTATTTTCTTGAATTTTCACTTCATCTTATGAGCTAAGTCTCCAAATCCTATAGCCACTTTAGGCTTCAAGTCTTTTTTAGAACCCAAACTGATTAGGGCCCCTTCATATTGATGATGACTTCCTTGGGCACCTAAATGGGTTGGTTCCACCTCCGATCCTTTCTCCCAACCATGTGTGCAACCTCCTTATCGTTGTCCTTCTTCTTGAGCTTGTATTGGTTGCTCTTGGTCTTGATCTTGTAGTAGGCATGTTGTAGAGGTTGGAGATCTTATTGGAGAAGTTCATCATCTTCTTCATCTTCTTAGTCTCCTTTTTTAGCTTGCTTGCATTGGAAGAACTTGTGGCCTTCTTGATAGTTTTTGAAGCATGTCACGGTGAACCCCTCTGCAAGCTTCTTCACCATGGTTGTACGGTTATCTTGAGAAGGTTGGATATGATTTTTGCCCTTTAGACTTGCCAAGTCCTTCTTGAGCTTGTCCACTTCTTGCTTAAGTTCATTATTCTCTTGTGCAATGAGGTTGTTAGATGATTCTACAACAACATTCTCAACACAAACCTCATTGCAAAGGGGTGAGCTAGATAAAACAATTAAATCATCACAAGAAGTGAAAGCATCTACTTTATGATGGTAATTAAATAGAGAGGTGGATTGCTTCAAAGGGACCTTAGTTTGAGATTCAATGCACTCAAATTTTGTTTTAAGCTTTTCATTCTATTTGTTTAGCAAATTTAATTTGCATAATAATTGTTCATAATTAGAAACAAAGGTAGCATGAATGTCATTAAGTACATTGAACTAGGACACTTAGAACTATTTCGCCTCCAAAAATAACACAAAATAAATATATATAAATTTCTATCTAAATATACTATAGGTTTATATAGTGTGTCTACTATATCGATCAAAGTACTTGCAACCTATCTAAGAAGGTAAATTGCAAGAATGTAAATGCAGAAACGTAAATAAGGTAGAGAGATCAAATTCGGCATAATGATTTTTTTTCACATGATATCGATGGCATGAATGCTACCTCTAGTCCATGCTGGAGCTCCACAAAGGACATGCTCTTGGTCGGCACCCGATCATGGCTCTTGAGCTACCAAGTCACAAAGATAAGACCTCCACCTGGATGAGCCACCAAGCCACCAAGACAAGATCTCACTACTAGCCTCTCTTCCAGTTCCTTGCCGTCTTGATCACTTCAAAAATTGAGCCATCAAGGTAAGGGTCTCCGCGTCCCCGCACAATCGAGTTGGAGGGTCAAAAAGCTTGCCAGTGAGTCACCAAGACTCCAAGGTGCCAGTGTACCACTTAGTACAAGGTTGGATCACTCCTTGATCCACTCTCTAGGTAGCAATCACCTAGCAACACTCTCTCTAGGCCTATAAGCACTAATCACTTTCTAATGGTGTGCTTAATCGCCTTGAATGATCACTTTGAGCACTTTGGTGGCTTGGATGTCTTCTCAGGTGTACATGAACTTCTCTGGACTCTAGCAGCTTCAAATGGTTGAGTGGAGGGGTATTTATAGCCTTAAACCCGCGTACTAGTAGTTAAGCCAATGGCTTTGAAAAATTGTTAACATCAGATGATCCAGTGAGAATAGTAGTACTAACACCGGATTATCCAGTGAGTACACTCTCACAAACTAGCCGTTAGGACTCCACTCAAACCTCTATGAACACCGGACACTCTGGTGTATACTTCATCTCCATCACCGAACTATTCGGTGAGTTATCCTGAGCCATCTGAGCCTTTCTTCTTTCTCTATGTAAATTGCTCCGGTGTATGCCTCCAGTGATCATCACTTCATCATCGAACTATTCAGTGAGTTATCTTCAGCAACCGAGCTAATGCAACCCTCTCTGGAAATAATGCTCCAGTGTTACGCAGCCTTCATCACCGGATCATCCGTTGGGTTGAACTTCGTTCTGCTTCTTTGCATTGTTCATTGTTCAGTGTATTATCCGTTGTTCATTCCGTTTACATCGGACCATCGATGGGTTGAACCTTTAATCTTCAGTGGTTGCATCCTTCTCTAGTAATAATGCTCCGGTGCATTCATCCTTCTGATCACCGGACTATCCAGTGAGGCATATTCTTCAACACAGTACCTCTCTAAAAGAATTGCTCTGGTGAGCACTCTGCTCAAACACCGGATCTTCCGGTGAGGTCTTCAGGCCTATCTCCCATTTGATAAATATACTAGGGTGAGTACAACACCCAGAGCACCATTTCATCTGGTGAGACAAAACTTCCTGGGGTTTCTCCAATTCAGTCCAACTTTGTCCGAGCTGCGGTGGCTTCTTCATGTATTACATCCATGAGATATACTAACATATATTCTTAACAAACATATTAGTCTCATTGACTATGTTGTCATTAGTCACTAAAATCACAATCATGGCCTAATGGGACCATTTTCGCTACAGACACCATGTGCTTGAATTTGTCATTGATGCAACAGAGAAGGATGTCATCCTTCACGGGTTGGCTAACATCAGTCAGAGCATCACCGTATTACTTTAGGCATGAGGTTGCGGAGTTCCGCTTCCAGGGACAGCACACGAGAGGCCTTGTTGTTGTGGTAGAGCTCCTCAATGTCGCACCAGATGGTACGAGTGGTGGCACCGGGCTTGAGGATGATCGCTAGAATCTCCTCGGAGACGGAGGCATAGAGGAGGGAGAGGACGGCGTAATTGGTGGTCTGCCATTCTGCATCGGGAGTGGTAGGTGCCTCCTTGTGCCGTCGATGTGGGATGTCGGGCGGAACTTACCCACAAGTGTTAGGAAGAGGTCATGCCAACGAGTGTAGTATGGTGGGTCGAGTACTAGAGCGAGGGGAATGTGTGTGTGCACGTTGATTGTGGAGAGGACAGAAGCTGGGTTGGGGGGAGGTGGCTGCTGCTGGAGGGCTGCAACAATGGCTGAAGCAAGAGCAACGGCAGGGTCTTGTTGGCCTTCAACCATGGTGGCGAGTAGAGGAAGGAAATGATCTGAAATTAGGATGATACCATAAAGGTAAGGAAATGATTTGGAGAATTTCTGCACATCTCTCATTCCACCCTTGCCATGCTTATAAAGGCACACGGCAGCCAATAAATCAGGCAGGTAATTACAGGGATAGCTATCATATTAATAGACAGCTAATCTAATCAAAACAATCCTATAATTAGACCTAAGAATCTGCCTGATTCTATACAAGGCTGGAGATAATATTCCAACAGGTGAGACTAACTGATAGTGTTCTATGTGATGGGTAGTTTTTAGTGCATCTGGCACGCTAAACTTGTGCTTGCATGGATCCTGATTCCTAAGATATGATGGATACTCGATGCTGTTGAGTTTTCATAGCCTGTCAATTTTGGAAGGACAATTGTGCATTGCATTCCCATTGGTTGTCTTTGCAGTGCTTACGTTTCTTGATATAACCTTCAACCTAGAAATTTGCTGATGTGACATTGTGCCTAACAATGGAAGGTCAAAAGATTGCACCATTTCATGGCAATCGGATCGTTGAAGTCTTTCATGTAGAAGAAGCTGCCACTAAGGAGCTATTATTGGTGAATCACTCACCTTTCTTTGATCTGCATTCAAGGTGCATGGACAAAATTGACACTGCTTATATATTCAGATGACGATTCCAAATATTTTACTAAATTCAACCAGTTATATATGGTAAGGTTGCAAAAGATAGAAAAGTACTAGTTATTTTTTCATGGTTGCTGTGGATGATTTCATTTAAAAATCAGTGATTTCTTTGGTTTGCTTTCTTTTTCCCACCAGACAAGTGGAAAATCTTGAGAACATATAGTTAAGAGCAGTTTGTACCAATCAGAACTTCAATCCGTGTTAGCTATTTTTGTAAGATGTACTGGACTATAATCTGGTGACAAGTTTTGTCAGTGTTTTTTCCTTTCTAAAACCGAAGCTTGAACCAAACAACGCACTGTCTTGATCATTTATGTTGTATAATGATTAATTTATTTCAAATTTGTTTATCGTAAGAGAAGAGCAATCTGAACAGAAAATCTTATGAATATTACCAGTGAATAATGGTTTTTCTTTCCAAAAAAAGATTCTGGCTGTACCTTAGCTTGTGTTTTTTTTTTGGCAGCATTTGTTTCAATTCTTTACTATTTTTTACATTAAAAAATATCTACTGATCTAACCATCAGCTCACTCGGGAAAATTAAATGGGTTATGGTCCTTGCAAAAATTTTGATAGAATATAAGTGATATATGTTTTAAAAATGGTTACACGACGGGTTAAAATTATGCATTACATACGATGTGAAAATGTTCTGAGGATGAACCCAAGAATAATGCCGATGCAACTTTTTTGGCTTTGTTTTTTATTGGTTTTTGTGTTGTCAACAAACTAGAAGGACAAGATGCTAACTGTGTATGCAAACACTGTAGCGGTATCTGCCATAATATCTAACCAATAATTAAATGTTATTCTAATTTCTATCTTGTTATTCTGCTATATATTGGATTGTTAGGACCCGCTACGCCAAACAAGAGATGATTTAGAGTCAACACAAATATTAACAAAAATGCAATGATTCGACCTTCACAAATCAGCAACTTGGACAGATACCAATCCATGGTGTGACCAGCTCATTTAAAGCATGGTCTACAGTCTGCAGACATTATGTTAACTTGATGCAAGGCAGATCGGTGCTGATAATGGCAGGAATTGTTTGGCAGTTTGGGTAAGGAGTGGGATTGGTGCATTAGGTGATGGTAACGAATCTGCCTCACACCGATTCTTAATCAAGCACCTTACGTGAGACTAGGTCATTTCAGCACCTCGTTTCAGGCAAGCAAGTTTTGTATTCGGAGTTCATTTTCTATTCTCTCGAGAATAGGCAGGAGATCAGTTCAGATACAACATTGTGCAAGAAATAATTAAAACAACCTGAAAGGACCGGACCGGGTTGAGAAGAACCAATGCAACAAAACCAAACAAGATACAATAGGAAAAATTGCAATATCACCCACTACCAGTTAAGTTTTCCTAGTTCATCAAAGAGTCAGACCTTAAGTAACACACTGCCAACTGGTTAAAGCGAAGACCAGTGGTACAATTGGTCACTAGTATTAGATGGAAGCATCTAAGAGTGTTGTCCAGTGTTGTAAGACCCTGATGTCAGGTTCTCCCATGCCTCCTATCTCAGTCTCTAAATCAAGTAGCTGATACACACAGAATTCAACAGAATGATATCATATACATACATCAAATAAAATAATTATCTAGGAGTAACGATGATCTTATGGACTAGGATCCACGGCAGACCAGCTAGGCAGAAGTGCCTACAATGGAACGAAGCGACACAAAGCGGAACAACCCAATGCCACAGACAACTCGGGTGCGGACGCGACCTTAGACTTCTTCTCTTTAACTTCATCTGGATTGAGATTGATCTCAACAATTTGAAAGCAGCAAGACTGGGTACTTAAGGTACTCAACAAGCCCTAACACTACTTCAAGAGGTTAAGTAGATGAATAAGGGAGGTAACTAAGGATAAAACCATAGGGCTATAGTTCGGGCATAAAGCCAGATTTATATGGAATAAGGTGTAACACTTAGTTTAAACCAGTAAAACAAAAGACATGGTTTGATTGATAAAAGTTGTTGGCCTTGGAGGAAAGCTATTTGTTCCCCTGCAGTTTCCATCTTTTATCTGGTTGACTCCTAGTCCAACCAGTTTCAATGGCATACAACCAGCTTTCTCCAAAACACGGGCACACTGCCCACTCACATATCAAGGAGGTACGAATGCCACAAAACTAACCATTGTGAATCTGTAACTTTGCATGTCCATGATCACGGACACGGCTATTCAAATAGATTTACACTCTACATAGGTTGTACATTGTACCCATAAGATATGCTCAGCCTCCAACCATTGCAAGAGGAGGAGTGAATCACACCGAGATCCCGTACCCATTAAGCATGTTGCTATATGATCCACCCATAGAAAAACATAGGGGTCTGGAGCATTGGATTAATCATGGCTCAATGGCCATTGCAATGTCACTAGCCAGCTCTCGTATTGAGCACAGTAACAAGTCTTTTCCTGAGTTCCCATTGCACCCCCTACCTCCAAGGTGGGTACCAAGCTCAACTAATGGGGTGTGAGACTAAGTCCTGTTCATGCAAGACGCATGGTTGCATAGGATGGTTTAGCACAGTATCTCAATGATTCAGTCCTTATACGGTCGGAGCAAGCATATTCATAACAGCAATCCTCCCCTGAGAACTATTTGAATATTACGAGTAGTGATTATAGTATGACTCAATAAATGGGTTATAACTAATACCAGCATTTAATGAGAAACTATTATATAGCATGGATATTACTACCATGTTTTAGTTCATCATTTTATTATATTGCAAAACATGGGATCAATATGATCAAGGAGTTAGGACTTGCCTTGACGAAGGTCAATTCTTGATCGATCCTGTCATTCGAGTCTCCCGGGTTCTTCATCCACGGCTTTGCCTTCAGTTCCTTCCTCGCATCCTAGCTTAGATTATTGGCTTCGAGCCTACACAGATTAACGACGAAAACCGCACAATGACTAAGCAAAGGAACACCAAAGTGAAAGAAGAACAACTAGAAAAATGATGAAAGCTAATCTAGCGGGAAGACGATCGATGACTCTTAGCTATGCGAAACTAACATACAGAATCTAGCGAGATTATCTAGTGAAGCTATGTTAAGTTGTTAACTAGTTGCTTTATTAACTTAGAGAAAGCTTAACCAAGTTACTATCGACTATGTGAGCGTATGTTAGCTTAACTGTCGGAAAGCGATAGTTAGGGTTTCTTCGTGTAGGTGAGTGCACGTGTACCGATATTTACATAAGTGTGATACTTATGTCTATATGTATGTGAGCATGTATACATATATACGTAAATATACCTCTAGGTGATTAAAACTTTGTGTGCTTAAGTGTTGATTAACTATTCTAATATATAGCACTAAACCAAAGTTATCTAGTATATATTCTTAATTACTGAGTGTTTCTTAATTTCCACTCTAATTAAGCTACAAACTATTGCTATTGCAAGGCATACATGTAAATAATTAACTAGGTTAAATTACTATATTAAACTAAATAATTAATTATTAATATTAAATAATTCTATTATATTCTAATGATTGGTATTTATTACCTAAGCACCTACACTAGTTAACTTGTTACATTTATACTAAGATTAAACTTATAGCCTAAAGCATGAAATAACAATCTATTCTAAATATTAATTGAAAGAAAACCTTTAGTTTATTCTCGAACTAGGTTAACATATGCGACTAATCTATAATTATAACCTAAATATGGTTATTGAATTAACTAACTCTACTTTATTTACTAAAAGTCAAAATATATTTATAGGTTAACGTTGTGACACGAAATAAAAACCAAACGAGAAAATTACAAGTGCTCCAAAAATTACAAGATTTGGCAGGGAGATAGATTGTGATTTTAGAGGAATATCAAAGAAAGAATCACCAGAATCGGAGTTAAAATGGAGAAGATATGGCCATCAAAATATTTGCCGAAAAAGAAAATTCTTGAAAAAAATAGAAGGGCTACTATTTCACAAACTTGATCTATAGGGTTGTGTCCGCTATATTCAACCTAGCCCACAAGCACAAATCTTCGGCACGGAATATAATCCCAATGATGGGAGTCTACGGTGGGCCAAGTTCGTGGGCTGGTGGGGGATTGTGGGGTGGACACGGTTCACGGCTTGTGGACCGAGGGGGGGGGGGGCTCGGTGTCCGGTCCATTGAGGACCAAGCCGGTGGACAAGCATGTCTCACATGTGGGGCCCACCCAACGGTCTGAGCCCAGGGAGATAAGGCCTGCCAGCTTGTGGGTGATCTGTGGTGAGATAAGAAAAAGGGGAGGGAGAGACCGGAGGGGAGGGGGTCTGGCAGAGATGGAGATGGCCGGCGGGATGGAGGGAGGCTAGGGCATGGTGGATGCTTGAGGTCACATGGGGCTCACCAACGGCGGGATGGCAATACGGCCCAATGGTGAAGGGGAGCCAACCGGAGAGAGGAAGTGAAGGAGGGAGGCCTATGAACAGTGAGCAGAGAAAAGATATGAGGAGAGAGAGAGAGAGAGATTTGAATGACAAGTTCAAATGAATGTATTTGAATTTGATAACTGGATTTATAATAATTCAATTGAATAACTTGAATTGAATTGGATTGGGATTTTCAAATTGAATTTGAATTAGAAATTGACATTATTTTGGAACAAGGATTTAAAATATGATATTTGAGCTAGAATCCCGACTGCACGGAACTGAATTGAATTCACAAAGTGATTGAACTGGAAAGCATTTGAATATATCTCAAACGATTTGATCTGCATTCCAATACGAAATTGATGAGAATTTGAATGAATCCAGATTCAAATAGAATTTGAGATAAAGGAAAAGTCGGGAAATTCTTCCTGGGTTCGATACAAAATTCAAATGGAAATGTTTGAATTTGAAACTAATTTGAAAACAACCTGGATATCGAACTAAGATTTGAATTTGATCATAAGAACAAGGGAATTGGTCCAGAATAATTCAATTAATTGAATTATTGATCGAAGTCGAATTTAGGGATAATTCAATTGAATAAATTAAATTTTGGATTGAGCTGGATTTGGGTTTAAAGAAAAGATCTAGCGATTTTACTAGGGTTTGATTTAGACGATGATTTGAATGCTTGAATTTCTAGGACTTGAATTGGACGTGGATCGGAAGATCAATTTTCATGGATTGATTTGGATTAGGAAATAGCCGAAAAGAACTTAAACGGATTCAAATTTGAGAAACATTCAAATTCGATTTGCCACACAAAGAAATAGAGACTTCGAGAAAGCAAAAATGCAATTGCTCAATTTAATGCAGGGTTAAATTTAGAAATTGACTCTAGTGAATTTTGAAATTCATAGTCCAATAATAATATATGCACATACAAATATATACATACCTATAAATATATTTATTTATTTATTTCCTGGATTTTAGTGACGAAATGTTCACCTTAGGAAGAGGTGTTTAGGAGTCTGACCTGTTTCATCATTTGTGTTTGGTGTCAAGATGATGTTGGTGTTTTTTGTTAGATCAATCTACTCTTTTAAAGAAAAATCAGGCCAAGGGGTTGGCAGCAGTTTATATATATTTCTATTATATTCAGTTCTTTTTTCTTTTCCATTGATTCTTCATAGCATTCCTTTCACCATCTCTGCCTCTTGCAAAATAACTTCTTCTAAATCACGTCGTCTGTATGTACAGAAATGTTTCTGAAAAATATGCTAGCTAAATGTTTCATATTTTAATTGATCAAATGTTTATCGGCACCTTAGACCGGCCTTCAGGATGCAAATATCTGAAAATAACCGCTTGCAGCCATTTACTGAATAAATAACCTGAATTGTCATGAAATGGGGTTCTACTCCCACTAGATCCATTCTTCTAAGCACATGCATGAGTACATTCTGTAAGTTGTTCTTATTGGATTGGAATGTTGCTGTTGGCTTGATCTGGCCTGTACCTGAATGAAACCCTGTCTGGTGACTTGGTGAGGTAGCAGAGGCGGCCTGGGCCGCTGATTGCACTGGTTCACCTCAAATTATTGTTTATCAGATCCATCCGGGGACTAAGTAGCAGTAGCAGCAGCAGCAGCAGCAGGGACATACAAGCAAACAAACGATAGCAGGAGCACCAGCAATTCTGCTTGTTTTTGTTTCCACTGACTGTGACTGTTGCTTCTGTCTCCTCTTTGCACTGCCATCGTGTTCACCTTTCCAGTGCCACAGTATGCCTTTGTCTGCTAGATTGTTAACCATTGCTGGATTCTAACCATACAAACCGTTCTCTTTTACCAAACATGCTGAAGCAGAAGAACAAGAACCACTTGAGATTTCTGGACTCCTCCAGTGCTCATGCAAGTGATCTAGAAGCGAGAGCGTCTCGGTCTCGCCAACAGGTTAGCTACTTTGATCTGCATATTACTGTTTTGTCATCATCATAATAATATTGTTAATTTAATAGTTTCACCATCAACTATACATAGTAACATTGTTGTTGCACCTAACCTAGTGGCTTGGGTTCTAACACTGCAGTCAAGTTTGTTGTCTTCTCAATGTCCACCAGTTCATGCATGGCAATGTTGTTGTTGCATGTAGCCTATGAAGCAGGCTGTAATGGTATGCTTAAATTTCTGTTGCCTTCTCCAGCTCCATCAGAACTTCCTTTGTTTTTTCTTTGCAGGAGTTGTTCAAATGTTATTGCCTCCAATTACAGCGGTGCCCAATGTCACTCTCACATGAAGCAGAGGAATTAAGACTGAAAATACAATCACAGACTAAGATCCTGTTTTTTTATTCTGATTATGGATTCTAGACTTAAAAGCAAAAGCAAAAACAAACGATCACAATACAAAAGCTAATTCTCATAATTCACAAGCTAAGATATACTATAAAATTCTATAATCCATAATATGATGAGATTCCACAGATTCTATAAACTAAACTGAATTCTCACCGTCTAAAGCTAAAACAAACCTGCACTAAATGGCTCTCACTTGTTGGTGGTCTACTGGTCTCGTGCTCCAGACACGCTTGACAATCCAGATGCGTCTGCCGTCCACTGTGTCTCCCCTCTTTTCTGCTTTCGGTGGCCGTGTTCCTCACCTAGACTCTAGTAGCAGTAAACTGGAGCAAACCGGTCCTAGCGAGTGAAGGCTGGAAAAATGGATGGGTGTGTTAGATGCTTCTGCTTTACTGCAACATGGATGTAACTTGGACGTGAAGGAAGGGACAAATGCCTTGGGAGAAAAAGAAAGCGAGAAATTATGCTCCATTCAGTTCTAGGTTCTAGAGACACAGCATGACATTCCTACTAATTCCGTCGTTTGATTGTTTCTTATTCCTTCTTCGCTTTCTCTTAATACGCGATCGATTGTTTCCCGAGGTGTTTGATTGCTTCTTGCTTCGAATGTTAGCATAAATTTTATTTTTCGAGGTACTTTATTTGTTTTTGATTGAACGCTAGTCCAAGATTTTACGTTTGTGAGGCACTGTAGCTTAGCGTTCAAGCGCGGCACATGTTTTTTTTCTCCTCCTGTTCGCTGAAATGATGCTTTTTGTTTTTTCTTTACGACCGTTTGAGATTTTGAGTCAGACGCAAGGAAGAACATGAGTAAACTGGAAAGGAGTAAACAATGCATGTATATACTACTAACATGGCTACACTGTTCATGGTACTTTTACAACTCATCACTACCTGATGAACTTGACTAGCTTTGCTCTGACGTTAACAGGTACTAAACTCTTCACCATTTTGTGACCACCAAGAAAAGGAAAGAAAAAGAAAAAGACATGATCGATTCTCCCATTTGAGAAATTAACCTTTTTGAAGGAAAAAAAAGAATAGAAAAGACCAACAAAGATTGGCCGTAGATTTTCTTGGGAACCAAAACAAAAACAAGAAAAAAAAAGTATCCTCCTCTGCACTGATCCATGCATCTCTCCTGCTACGTGCACCTGACGTTCCTTCCTGGCCCGCCGTAGTAGAAGTAGTTCCCCCAGACGTCGTTGACGCCGCCCTGGATGTCGTAGCAGTTTGGGTGGTCGGCGGTGACGTGGAAGCCGGCGGCGAGCGGGAGGAGGCTGTTGTCCCAGTCCACCACCTCCAGGTTGCGGAAGTAGGACGCCCGGCCGAACCCTTCCCCGGCGAAGTGGCCGCTGCCCATCTGCGTGGCCGTGTGCGCACCCGACGCGTGCGTGTTCACCACCTCGCCGCCGAACTGCACCATGCTCGCGTGCGACGCCAGGTGGCTGAACAGCAGCGACGGCCAGTAGCCCACCAGCTCGCCGGAGCCGAACTCCAGCCACCAGTTGCCGTGGTTCGGGTCCTGCACGTTACGTTCACCAAGAAAATGTTACACATGAACTTTACACGTATCGACCATCATATCCGGGGTACTACCAGAAAATTTCAGCTTCACAGCTACTACTCATTTCTGAAGGAGGTCGTGATGTGAAAAGCAGCGCGCTTTAAAAACCCAAGGGAGCAAAAGAGAGACAGCGCAATGATGGTGTGGCTGCTACCTGCTACTGTGCTCGGGATGCTCAAGACAAGACTGTGCTGGGAGTTATTCAGGTAGGTGAATGGATGAAACAAGCATGGTTCGGAGATGCTCACCTTCCAGACGAGCAGGCTGATGTCGAACTGGCCGCCGTTGTAGCCGGACGTGGGCGAGATGGCGGCGCCCATGGCGATCCTGCTGTTGGTCTGGATGAACCCCGAGCAGAGGAGGTTGTAGCACCCCGTCGTCTGGTACGCGTCCGTCTGCGAGCGCAATTTCAACATGGCATCAGAATCTCGCTGCAAGAATTGGGTCGTCTGGCTCGAGCTGAACTTATTTCATTTGGATCGGGTGCTTACCGTCCAGTAGGTGAAGAATCTGGGGGAGTTGTCCCCGTACAGCTGCGGGCTCACTTGCCACCCTGCCTCGATGGTGTTGAGGTCGTTGCCGAAGGATCCGGCGATGACCCAGATCTGCGAGAGGCTGAACTCCGACGGTGTGCTTACCCTGGGCGCCCACACGTTGATGCTCGCCTTCGCGCCGTAGTACTCGCCCCCCGCCACGTAGCCCACCGCATGCTGCAATTCAACATTCGTCTTTCAAGTCTGTCATCAACCTGTGCT
Source organism: Phragmites australis (assembly GCF_958298935.1). Classification (NCBI taxonomy): domain Eukaryota; kingdom Viridiplantae; phylum Streptophyta; class Magnoliopsida; order Poales; family Poaceae; genus Phragmites; species Phragmites australis. The sequence continues at coordinate 23,876,751 of NC_084922.1, forward strand.
GCTACAAGTGTGTGTTACGAACACTAATGACACCAACATCGTGCATTAATCTGATTCTGACTGCACCTAATTGCTGGTAACACAGATGCAACAGGAAGAAGAAGACGACATTCAGACGAATGGAGCGCTCTGTGCAGATGCTAGCTCGACGAGCAGTAAACAAGTGGTGACAAAGCCGTCAAATCCACGAGGTTGAAAACTCTCCGCCGCCGTCCATCACTCATGTCAGTTTGTGCAACTACGAGACTGGACGTTTCTTACCGTAGCTACGAGACGAGATGCTTTTCTGCCTTACTTGTCAGAAACGAAACTGGCGGCACCGCTGCTGCTACGGACCCAACTGTTAGACTGATCTCTCACTAATTAAGCCCAACGGCTTAATTAGAACCTTGACCCGCGCCCTGATCGGGGGCGTCCAGCACAATTTGGCTGGTGGGCCCCCGTCGCCAGCGCTATAAAAAGAGGTGGGGGGCCGGGGCGCTCGTCACGAGGTTCACCGCGCCGCTAGTCACCCCACCTACACCTAAACCCTAACCGATCTAGAGGAGGGGCGCTGTGCCGACGGGAAGCTCCACCTGCCCCTCTGCGTCACGCCCTGGACTACGTGCGCCTACGTCACCATCGTCGGACGCCGACGAGCCCTTCTGCCCCGACCGTCGCTGCCCTAGCGCAGAGCTCCACCGACGAAGCAGAGATGGCGGGTTCTAGCAACCCTACTCCAACCATTGGAGTCTCAGGTATGAACCCATCCATCTCCCCCCTCTCTCCCTTCTACTCTCGGTAGTGCGGTCATCAGGTTGTTGAAGATGACCATCACATATTCTAACAATGGCATCAGAGCCCACAACCAAACCCTAACCCTAACAGTACATCTTCGACTAGAAAGGGGGGGGGATTTCTCACCTCTTCTGGCCGTAGATCACCGCCGTGGGCGGCAGAGTACTCGCACCGCCGCTCGACGGCGTGCGCACAGAGCCGAGCCCCGAGCGCCTCCTCCGCGGGCTCAAGGGGTCAGGCACCACCGTGAAGCCACTCGACGGCGGCGCGCTCACCCCTAGGGGAGCGCGCACGCCGGCGAGGAGCCTCGCGGCGGCACCGTCTCTCCTCTCTGGCGCCGGTCGCCGCGGAGCGCCCCGGCCACCGTGTCGCCGCTCGGTCTCGCGAGAGAGAGAGAGGAGATCGAATAGGTTAGGGTTAGGGCGAGGGGCGCGGCGACGTCGGGTTTTGTTCGGCCGAGATCGCCGCTGCGCCGTCCGATCCAAATGAATGGCTGAGATCGACGCGGGCGGGCGGGGGGGCGCGCTGACGGGCCGAATTGGCGACCCAGGCCCAGGTTGCGGCCTGTGCGCGCGTCGGCCGTCGCGGGCGCGTCCGCTGCGGGCCGCTAGCGGGCCAAATCTCCGGCTGGGCCCAACAGTAACGGGCCGAAAGTGAAATGGATGGGCTGTCAAGGCCGAAATGGCGTTTTCAACAGTATAAAAGTATCTATACTGTTTAGCATTTTCCAGAAAGTATTTAAATTGAATTATTGGTGTGATTTTTATGCAAAAAAAAAAAAAAAATTATCCAACGATAATTTTGCCCAGAAAATTATAAAGTCTAGAAATAATTCTGGAAAAATAGTATAAAGTATTTAAAATTGTTTTCCGCTGCGTATTTTCATTATTAAATTCAAACCAACGGGAGAATTTAATTCTGGAAATGAAAATGATGATTATTATTATAATTTTGTTATTATTCTGACCAACGTTGATTAATAGCAATATTATAATAATATTAATGTATAATCTCATGTATTAATTCTATTTTGCCCAACGGTGATATAGAATTAGTGCAGGGAACAGTTGTATGTTTTGATTTTAACCAACGTTGCAATCAAGGCATGCAATTGTGGTGTCATTTCATGTTCTCACATTATTTGAATTGTATTTTCAGGAGGGTACAACTTGATGGGTTGTATCAATGAGATTCCAACTCTGAAAGGTGACAACTATTCAGAGTGGAAAAAGAAGATCGACCTAGCCTTCATCTTGGCTGAGGTTGATTGGGTAGTCACCACACCGTGTCCTACAGATCCTGTGGCACCGGTGAGGGAGACAAACGAGGCTGATGCCGCTTGGGCAACCAGAGATAGGGATTATCAATCCCAAAAGATGGCCTATGACCTTGAGCATAGGAAGTGGGTCACTGCCAACAAGAAATGTTTGGCAGTGATAAAGAACACGATTGAGCCTGCTATTGTGGGTTCGATCTCAGAGTGTGACACTGTCACTGAGTACCTGAACAGAATAAAGAGTCAGTTTACTGGCTCTTCAAAGACTTATGCTACCCAGCTGATAAAGCAGCTGGTAACAGAAAGATACTCAGGTGGAGGCAGTGGCATAAGAGAGCACATACTGAGGATGAGCAACTTGGCATCCAAGCTCAAACCAATGGATCTGGCTCTAAAGGATGAGTTCCTTATCCATTTGATTTTTGCTTCCTTGCCAAAAGAGTTTGATACATTTGTTGTAAACTACAACATACAGCCCGAGAAGTGGGATTTAGAGAAGCTCATTGCTATGTGTGTGCAAGAAGAGGAAAGGATAAAAGCTTCACATGGTGGTTTCATCAACTATGTGAAAGAGAATAACAAGAAAAAGAATTTCGATGCCAACTCTCCAAAGGGCAAGGGCAAAGGCCCCATGCAGCATCAACAAAAGAAATTCACAGTGGAGAAAGATCAGTGTCTTCATTGCAAGAAGACGGGGCATTACAAGAAAGACTGTCCCGAATTCTTGAAAATGATAATGGCAAAGAAAGGTGAGAACATTATTACGTTCATAAATGAAATCCTGTATGTGAGTTATTCGAAATCTACATGGTGGATTGACTCAGGAGCAACTGTTCATGTTGCAAACTCATTACAGGGATTCCGTTCGACGAGGACTACGCAAAGAAGCGAAAGACACGTTAAAGTCGCAAATGGAGTCCAAGCAGATGTTGAAGCCATTGGCGACCTTCCTCTGGAGCTTACTGATGGATTCACATTAATTCTTAGAGATGTGCTTTATGTCCCCTCTTTACAGAGGAATTTGATAAGTGTTTCATGTTTGGACAATGATGGATATGATTGCCATTTTGGAAATGGCAAATGTAAGATAACATTCAATAATGCATGTGTTGGGATTGCTATCTTACAAAATGAGTTATATTTGTTATCACTACGTGATGAAGTAAATGTTATATGTGATAGTGAAAACGTATCCTCGTCTGCGGATGTAAACAGAAAACGAAAGCGAACTCAAGATGCGTCGTCGAAATTATGGCACTGTCGTTTAGGCCATATTTCGAGGGGGAGAATAGAGAGACTAGTAAAGAATGATATTCTTCCTCCATTAGAGTTCGCAGACTTAGAGCAATGCAGAGATTGCATAAAAGGAAAATATGTAAAGAAAATTAAGAAAAATGCCAAACGAAGCACAGGAATATTAGAAATAATCCACACAGACATATGTGGTCCATTTCCTATGAAAAGTGTGGATGGTTTTGACTCGTTCATAACATTCACAGATGATTACTCCCGTTTTGGCTATATTTATCCAATTAAAGAAAGAACAGAAGCATTGGATAAATTTAAGATATTCAAAGCAGAAGTTGAGAACCAACACAGTTTAAAGATTAAGATAGTCAGATCTGACCGTGGAGGGGAGTACTACGGTCGTCATACCCCGTATGGACAGATTCCTGGACCTTTTGCAAGGTTCTTACAAGAAAATGGAATAGTAGCCCAGTATTCGACACCGGGCGAGCCTCAGCAAAATGGAGTAGCTGAAAGGCGTAACCGTACCCTGATGGATATGGTGCGTAGTATGATGAGTTACTCATCCCTACCATTGGGTCTATGGATAGAAGCATTAAAGACAGCAATCCATATTCTCAATAGAGTACCAAGTAAATCGGTGCCCAAGACACCGTATGAGTTGTGGACAGGGAGAGTACCCTCACTAAAGCATTTACGTGTGTGGGGGAGCCCAGCTGAGGCCAAGGTGTTTAACCCAAACATTGGGAAGCTAGATCCCAAAACAGTTAGTTGCCATTTCATTGGCTATCCTGAAAGATCGAAAGGTTATCGTTTCTACTGCCCTGATAGACATACAAAGTTTGTGGAAACGAGACACGCAATCTTCCTAGAAGATGAGATGATAAGGGGGAGCGTGGTAGCTCGAGAGTTTGACCTTGAGGAGAAGCGGGAATATGTGCCCACTCCGTTGACTCATGAGCCATTCTTCTCACTACCTGTTGTAGCTGCACCAACAGTGGAAGACACTGTGATGCAAGCACCTGTGGTTGTCCCTCCTGTGGCAACAACGAATGAAGATGTGGAACCTGTGCTTCAGGAACCCATGGAAGCTATTGCCACAGATCAAGGGGAGCAACAACAGCCTCAACTTGAAAATATTCCAAATGTAGAGGCTCCTAGAAGGTCTCAAAGAGTGAGAAGATCAGCTATCCCTGACGATTATAAAGTGTATAACATCGAAGAGTTTCAAGTCGAAGGTGATCCTACCTCGTTTGAAGAAGCCATGAGAAGCGAACACTCATCCAAGTGGCTTGAGGCCATGGAAGATGAGATAAGATCAATGAGTGCCAACGAGGTTTGGGACTTAGAGGTAATTCCTAAAGGAGCCAAAACAGTGGGCTGCAAATGGGTCTACAAAATAAAATATGACTCCCAAGGGAATATAGAAAAGTATAAAGCGCGACTTGTGGCAAAAGGCTTTACGCAAAGAGAAGGGATTGATTACAATGAGACCTTTTCTCCAGTCTCATGTAAAGATTCCTTCAGAATCATAATGGCGCTGGTAGCCCACTATGATTTAGACTTGCATCAAATGGATGTAAAGACAGCATTCCTTAACGGGGATTTAGACGAGAGTGTCTATATGGCACAACCGAAAGGCTTTGTCATAAAAGGAAAAGAACGTCTGGGATGCCGCTTAAAGAAATCCATTTATGGGTTGAAACAGGCTTCAAGGCAGTGGTACTTGAAGTTTGATAAGACAATAAGACAGTTTGGGTTCAAAGAAAATGTAGAGGACAATTGTGTATATTCAAAGTTTAAAAGTGGAAAGTATATCTTTCTGATCTTATATGTGGATGACATCTTGCTTGCGAGTAGTGATGTCAGCCTAATGAAAGAAACAAAGAAGTTCTTGTCCTCGAACTTTGATATGAAAGATCTCGGTGAAGCTGCATATGTTCTGGGAATTGAGATACACCGAGATAGAAGCAAAGGGGTATTAGGACTGTCACAAAAGGCATACATAGAAAAGGTCTTGAAAAAGTTCAGTATGCATAAGTGTAGTGCCTCACCTGCACCCATAGTCAAGGGCGATAGATATGGGGATTTTCAATGCCCAAAGAATCAATACGAGATCGATCAAATGAAAGTGGTACCATATGCTTCAGCTGTCGGGAGCTTACAGTATGCGCAAGTTTGTACACGCCCTGACATAGCTTTTGTCACCGGGTTACTTGGCAGATTTCAAAGTAATCCAGGACCAGAACACTGGAAATTGGTAAAGAAGGTCTTGCGTTATTTGCAAGGCACAAAAGGCCTCATGCTAACGTACAGAAAATCAGATTCCTTGCACATAGTAGGGTACTCGGATTCTGATTATGCGGGAGATGATAGAAAGTCCACGTCAGGGTACGTGTTTACTCTCGCAGGAGGAGCAATATCATGGAAAAGCTCCAAACAAACCGTCACTACATCGTCCACAATGTATGCCGAGTTTGTAGCATGTTACGAGGCAACGGGGCAGGTGAACTGGCTAAAGAAGTTCGTACCCGGTTTAAAGGTGGTTGACGACATCTATAGACCACTAAAGTTATACTGCGATAATTATCCGGCAGTACAGTACGCTCACAACAATAAGTCAAGTGGTGCTGCCAAACACATTGACATAAAGTATTACGTTGTGAAGGATAAAGTCCGGGATCAAATCATAAGTCTCGAGCATATAGGTACAGCAAGGATGCTCGCGGATCCGCTAACGAAAGGCTTACCACCCAACGTGTTCAAGGAACATGTAGCCGGCATGGGGTTAAGGGATAGCCTGTGATTCCTGGACTACTAGGGCCCAAAAGTTAAAGAATCTGTTTCAAAACAGAGACGTGCTTGTAGCTACCAAATCTATCGGCGATTGACCGTGACGATGAAGTATGCTCTATGCAACTATCTGTGATGGAATGGGATAAAAGTAAAAGTTTAAAAGTAAAAGTATAGAGTGAGATCAAGGGGGAGAATGTTAGACTGATCTCTCACTAATTAAGCCCAACGGCTTAATTAGAACCTTGACCCGCGCCCTGATCGGGGGCGTCCAGCCCAATTTGGCTGGTGGGCCCCCGTCGCCAGCGCTATAAAAAGAGGTGGGGGGCCGGGGCGCTCGTCACGAGGTTCACCGCGCCGCTAGTCACCCCACCTACACCTAAACCCTAACCGATCTAGAGGAGGGGCGCTGTGCCGACGGGAAGCTCCACCTGCCCCTCTGCGTCACGCCCTGGACTACGTGCGCCTACGTCACCATCGTCGGACGCCGACGAGCCCTTCTGCCCCGACCGTCGCTGCCCTAGCGCAGAGCTCCACCGACGAAGCAGAGATGGCGGGTTCTAGCAACCCTACTCCAACCATTGGAGTCTCAGGTATGAACCCATCCATCTCCCCCCTCTCTCCCTTCTACTCTCGGTAGTGCGGTCATCAGGTTGTTGAAGATGACCATCACATATTCTAACACCAACAACTAACTACCTCGCCAACCGAGATGAGCGCGGGTGAAGCGAGCAAATCTTGGCCCATGCATGCTGCAAGCTGCGAGCTTCCAGAATCACTCAAGCATCAAGAACCAGTACGTGCTGTGAATTGCGATTGCGATTGCGAGTTGCAAGCTCGGAGGCAATGCCATGGCGAGGAGCAAGATGAGAGGTGGTGAGGAGAGAGGTAGGCACGGACCTCGTGGCCGCCGGCGACGGAGTCGCGCCGCACCCTGGCCGCGGGCGCCCTGCCGAATCTCCTCACGGAGCTGGCACGGAGCACGTCCGCCTCCGTGGTCCGCCTGATCGGCACGGACCCCTCCGGGCACAACTCGCCGGACACCGCCCACAGCTGGACGCCGGCGTCCGCCGTTTCATTGGGCCGGCGGTGGTGCCCCTTTGGCCTCACCGGCGGGTCCTGCAAGAAGACAAGGAGGCAGTGAGCTTCTTGGTTACTGCAAATTAATCTTCAAAACAGAGGAGAGCAGATCATCGGTGCATTTAAAAGGGCATTACCAATGGCCGCTGGCCGCGCAGCCTTGGGTGGTCGAACGCCGGCTGCAGGTGCGCCGCCACGCAGTCAATGAGGTCGCCGTCGGGGCTCTGCAGCCATCAATAACCGAGCAAGCAAGCGCACATTGTCAGTGTCGCACCACACACACCTCGCAAACAAACAAACAGACTCGGACGCAGACGCATTGTAAATTTGCAGCAAGAGTCTGCACGCACGTGCCTGGATCGTCCGGAGAGCCGGCTTGTTGAGCCTCTTGAGCAGCGCCTGCACCCTCCTGTACCGCCGGAGCTCCTCGCCGGGCCGGAACCTCTGCGTCTCGTTCGCCGCCGACGCGGCAGCGGTGGCCCAGCCACCAAAAAGCGCAACGAGGAGCAGGAGCACGAGATGGGCAGGGGAGGGAGAAGACGCCATCAGTGTGGTGTCCTGGGCCTGTGGAAACTTCTGACAGAGTGGCGTCGCCTCTTCTTTGCTGCTCTTCTCCCAAGCAGGCGAAGAAGAATACATTGGCCGGCTGTGGCGTGTCAGTGCGTGCCGCTTGCTTGGGAGTTGGTGTTGCGGCTGCTACAAATCTGGGCGCCGGCAGCGCAGCTCTGAAGTGAACTCTACAGGGTCGTTGCTTTGCCCAAAGAAGAAGCACTCGTCCTCCCTCTACGCAAAGATCTCTGCTTCCGAGGCCCCTCAAGTTCAAGGCGAGTGCATAGCACCGGACTATATATCAGTGCAAGCTAAGCTGGTTGGTAACGCTGTGCTTAAGGTTAGGACAGAGGGGAGAGAGAGTGGTGTTGAGTTCACGACTTAGCTACCTAGAGGGCCGACAGAGCATGAGGCTTTGCAGCACTGAGGCAATTGAGAGGAGGAATAAGTTACTAGGCCAAGGGGTGTGCTTTTGGGAAAGGGGGGCGCCCTGCCCGACCCAAGTGGCCATGCAATGGAGTGTTGCGGCAATGAGTAGCAGCACGTCATCATGGAGGAGCGTCTGCTTAATTGGGGGTGTTTGCAAGGAAAGAAAGCCATGCCATGGATGGACTCGCAAAACTCATCTCATGTGTCATATGTCCACCACTTTTCATACAGCAAGTTAAAAAAAGCAGTCCTGGCCAGTCATCATACAGGGATACTAACAGGATGAGTATGTAGGCCAAAGGGGTATGCATACTCTTTGAGTAGTATTTGGCATCTGTGTACTCCTTTCCTTTTGCTGCTGATCCGTTGACATGAATTGATGAGGTTGTCGCTTCCCCTGCGCGAATCCTATGCGTAGCAGCATTTTGCTATGCAAACCCTCGTGGACTCGTTGATCTGAGCCGGTTCTCAGTTAATGAGGTGTCAAATTCGCGTTTTACACAACATGAACAACGCAACTGCCAATTTGCCACTACACCCCTGTTAGTGGAAGAAAGGTGCGGTGAGAGCCAACCTACTAGAGTAATTTAAGCTTAGAGAAAAATAGAGAGAGAATAACCTGTGTGATGAAAAAATCTGTCCCTTAGCATGGTGATCATGAGTTAGTATTTATATTACTATTTAGAGTGTAATACAAGCATACCCTTCTGGGGTTGGTAGAGATACAAGTCGTCATTGTACAACGGGGACCTAGAGCAAACCTCGTAAAACATTGTTATAGTAAGTGTCCACAGTACTTGACTAGTCGTCTGTTGCAGCTCTGGTCCTACCCATTGTGTCAGGTCGATCGCCAATCATATCGGCATTAAATGCCGATCACTTCATAGTAGATACTATGTGGCCGTTGGGTCCCTATCCCACTGGTCCTACTGGGGGCCATCGCTCCCCCAAGCCTTCGTGGGTTAGCGGCCTTTGGGGGTCCATGGGCTACGGAGGCTTAGGTCTCCATGGTGACACGAAGCCCGAGGTCTCCAAAGGCATTTTGATCTTGGTGGCCTTCGCACTTAGGTTGGCGGAGCCTAAGGACGTTGGGGTCCTTGATGGTAACCCCCTAACAGCAGCCCCTCGCAAGGGTGGCCAGTTGAGTGGCCGGCCCCATGGTCCTCGAAGCAGGGTCTCCTGCAATCCTTGGCTCTGGGTTGGGGGGCCCATGGTCTTCGGTTTTGAGCGGTTTCAAGTGTTGGTCCAACGTTCGAGCCAAATGCCCAACGTCACCTACGAGAGAGCGTATAAAATGCAACCTGCGGTTAGTTGTGCAATTATGTCTTGCTAGACGGTAGTGGTACATATGGCATCTCGGTTTTGGAGGGTCGTGGAGAACAGTTGTGCTTCTCCATGATTGTGGGGGAAGTGACGGAGCATGTGCACACACCTCGAGGAGGCAACAACTCCTCCCCTAGTCTATAAAGTAGGGATCTCGGCAGAGCGACATCCTTACCTGGCATCCTTAGCTCCTTTCCACCCTTGCCCTTGCGTTTGTGCCCACCGTCCCCAGCACTCCCTACATCCATCGCTGACGAGCGCTCCTCATCGCATCCTAGGGACCTCATGACTCGCTCTGGCGCTGGTGGTAGAGCCAGTTCCCAGGCGGGGGACCGCGCATCATCTGAGAATCCTACTGCCACATTGGCAACCTCAACTGCCACCGGCACGAGTGAGCCAGCAGCGGGCAGGGGTGTCGATGCGCGCGTACTGGTGGGAACCATGGTGGCAGTTGTTCCTCCGTCACTACCCAGGCCATCACCAGGCGTGGTGCTTCGCCGTGCTAGTAAGAATTACCCCCTGCAAACCAGCATGCTGGGTGTCAGCTATCGCGGCACTGTAGGGCCACGAGATCGTGGTCTTTGAGGCATTCTTCAACATGGGCCTTGGTTTCCCAGCCATGCCGCTCCTTGAAGGGGTGCTCCTCATAAGGAGGGCGGAGAGACGAAGGCCCTCAACTTCGGTAGTGTGAACTTCCAACTCCAACATGAGTATCATGACGTGTTTCCTGTGAAGCCCATTAACAACCAATGGTATACCAGGTGGCCGAAGGGGTGGTTCTACTATGACATGGGCTTTGCGTCCCCCTCCGCTCCACCAAATGAGACATTCATTACATCAGGACCCAGTGGTGGATATACCCTGGGCTCAGCTTGCTTTGAGAGTGGCGCTCCTCCAGAAGGTGGCCCAGAGGATGAGCATGCGTCATCTCGCAGAGGAGTTCACAATGCTGTGCATTCAGCCTCTTCAGGAAGATTGGGACCACGCCTTTGAGAAAGCTGATGAAAGCAAACTGAAAATGTACTATGGGATCACCGTGAATTCAGGTGAGTCCTCCCCTTTGTCTAGCATCAAATCCATTGATGTGAGATGTCTTTTAATTTTAGAGGGCTGCCTTACTCTAGATCAAGCGGCCGAGGTCATGGATAGATTCCTCAGCCAACCTTCTGTGGCAGAGCGGGACCAGCGTGTGGAGCTTATCAGGAGCTAGAAGTGGCACAACCGAGTCTGCTCCTGCCTCGAAATGGTGGCTCCAGCATGGCCAGACCCGACAGAGCCCCGGGTCACCAGAAAGCGAGGGCGCGGGGCTTTAGGTGCCTCAGCCTCCGCGATCCCACTCTAGACTTGACCTCCATCGATCTGGACCCGGAGCCTCGTGCACAAGCTCGGTGGGGCAGGGTGCCCATACTCAATGCGCCTTGCCAAGCCTTGATCTCCATGGATGGAGATTAGCCCCTGGGTACTAGGCATCTTCATGCAGAGGTAGTTGCGATAGGGGACCACTCCAAATTTGTTCAGAGTGTCACGGCCCAGGATGACATTGTACGCATAGGGTACATCCACGATGTCGAAGGTGATCGCCTCGGTTCACATGAAAGAGCCCTTGCCAAAGGTGACGGGAAGCTCTATCTGGCCTAGGGCATCGAGGGGGGCTGTTGAACCCTTGGAGTAGTATCTGGGTCAGAGAGAGTCAGCTCTGTGGGACGTGGAGCTAGTCAGACAAAGGCATGCATGAAGAAGAAGTTTACAAAGCTCCCTCCGTCGACTAGCACTCTTCGGACTTCGACATTGGCGATGTCGATTGTGACAACTAGGGCATCGGTGTAGGGAAAGCTCACCCCCACAATGTCATTGAAGGTGAAGGTCACATGGGCATTGACCCATCCAGGGTTGCTTCAGCATGGCCAGACATGGTAGACCCTACATTCGTAGTCTCACCACTGCTATTTTGAGAAGCCATCGGAGGTTCTCCCTCCGGTTATGGCTAAAGACCACTTGCTTGGTTTGGTCTTCCTCTTTGACGTGTTATGCCATACGTGATAGGGGCGGAGGGGGGAGAGCTAGTTGACGAGGGTTCTGCAAGACCAGGTGATCTACCTGATGGCTCGTTACAAGCACACCACCTCCGGACCACCCTCTCCGGCCTTACCCCCCTTCTGCGTGCTGCTTGCTACCTGAGGAATTCCTCTCGAAAGGTCATGTGTTCAACAATCCTAAGTATTGTGGTCATGGTCTACCCCGTGCATAGTGCACTAGTACCCATCTTCGGGTTGACGGTCAGGGGTGCATTGCCTCTTTGGGAAGGTGCCAAAGCATCCATGACCTTGCCCCCTAGATCGGTACGGGCTTGGAGCCCCTCGAACGTGGTCGATGTTATGGATGTCGGGGTGCTAGCGCTGCCGGGATCTGTGCCATCTGGAGCGTTCGGCCTCATCGAAGCCCCTTTTTGTAGGAGGTAGCGGCAAGGCCTAAGAGGCCCCAGCTTGAGAGGCTGGCCTCCCGAGCTCGATGGAGGGGGCCACGATAGCATCCATGGCTTTTTGACGGAGCTGCTCCTCCTCTACGTGAGCATACTCAAACTTTGAGATGAGGGCGTCCACCGTGCGCACCAGGTGCCGGTGCAGCCAATCAAAGAGGGGCCTGGAGGCCAAGCCTTTGGTCACTGTATCGATGACTGACGACTCCGAGATGCCCTTTATCTAGGCCTTTGTTTGGGCGAACCTCCAGAAGTA